>NW_024367037.1:3058914-3658914 GCF_014805655.1 Passer montanus
TAAGCTCTGGCATTCTTTCCATGGATATTCATTTTATTCTATCTCAGGCTTATCCTTAGAAAAGAACTTAGTGCTTCCCTCCCAGAAAAAAAAAAAAAAAAAGGTTTTTACTGTGGAGATCACCCAAAAAATTCTCTCCCCAGACTGATAGCATGGCAGACTCCTCTCTGCTGAGCAGACACTGACAATGTGAAGTGTCATCCAAAAGTGACAGACAGTCAGTCAAAAACTTGGCCAGTGTAAGGAATACCTACCTGCTTAAATAACTGCACTTGCTGTCCCAAATTCAGTCATGCTTGCTAGCATAATATTTCCTATCCACTTTTTGACATATGCTAAACCCATCTACTCTCAGCTGGGAAGACAATAAGGAACAACTTCTTAATATGCTTCCAGGCTGTCTAGAGAACCTTCTCCATCTGTCTGAACCTTTTTCAGAGAAATTTCAAACAAGTAAACTTACAGTCTGTGCCCTGATACAGCAAGAAGTGACAACAAATCATCTGAGTGGCAGTAAACTGAAACTGAGGACCAGCAATTTCTGAAACTTCTCTCTGCTGAAACTTGGTACTTCAAGTCCAGTTGAGGCAGTGGAGAATCAAGCAGTCTTATGTAAGATACCTCCACCAATGCTTCCCTTTCTTTGACTGTAGTCAGGAATGCAGTAGAAGCTCTCATAGCTTACTGCAACAGATGCAGGAGCTGGGTGTAAAGCCCCATATTCTTGTATTAGTTCCAAAAGGCCTGAATGTACATGCTTAATCTCCACTTCAATCCTAATCTACTCCATCCAAAATCAACAGTTTTACTCTCTAATATAGCTGAATCCAAGGTACATTAAAATGCTGACATGGTTATAAGACCATTTTAAAATCATTGTAGAATTATCTTATCAAAAACTCACTGGAGAAAAACACTCTCTGTCAAAGAAGGTGGGTAGTTTTGTCAGCACGTAAAATACAAAAATTCCACAGCATAACAATTGTAAACAAGATGTCCCAAAACCCTGACAGTATCTATCCCAGCAGACAGTAGTCTTGTCTACATCAAGAATCAGGGCAGCACTTCAGAGAAGGCTGTGGAGTGAAAGAGTTTCTCCTGACAACCTGACTTTCATACCACATTCATTTTAGGGAGACTTATTTTGTCTTAACTTTAGTTGTGTCCCAAGGATCCAACAGCTATCAGAGACAAGAACAGAGAAGGGCATTCCTCCCAGTTTTTTTTTCATTTGAAAGGAAAACAGTTTTAAAGAAAACACACTGACATAATTTCATAATGTGCACTCTCCTACTTGTCCATATTTCCTGAAAAATTGACTCATAATCCAACAGGAAATACAGATATATGTGTATCCAGTCCCTCATCCCTACAGTTAGAAGTTTCAGATGAGAGGAAATGAAGGGAAATTGGCCCAACATTCAGGTTACAAGAAAACAAAAAAAAAAGGGACATTTCTGTTTGTAAATACTTCTACAAATAATATTTTTTTAGAAGCTGTACAGGTAATGCTATTCCTTTGTCTCATTTGTCATCCACTAAGTATGAGAAGAAAATGTTAATGAATCTAAAAATGATAACATAAATTATCTTTAAGCAGAACAATTATTCCCACAATAACTTTTTTTCTTCCTGTTTTAAAATATTCAATGGTCAGTTAGCAAGTAGTAAAAAAACCACAAGTACAAGAGAAAAAATGGAAATTAAAATACAACCACACCTTTCTTAATTGTAAAATATTTCTGAATCCTCCTCATTTTGGAATCATCAACTGGGTATCATTGCACAGCCTTAGATCTCTCTCCTTAAGACCTTGGCTGACTTTTATTTCCTCTGAGTCTGACTACAGCTTAATTGCAAGAAATACACAACAGCAGCAAACTTCCGAGATTATTAGACTAAGTTATTGTGCAGTGTCACACACAGCTATCTGAAAGGAGCTTGTGGCAAGGTGGGGAGGAGAAGTTTCTTTTTCCAAGCAGCAAGCAATAGTGCAAGAGGAAATGGCCTCAGGTTGTGCCAGGAGAGGTTTAGATTGGATATTAAGAAAAATGTCTTCACCTAAAGGATTGTGAAATATTGCAATAGGCTGCCCAGGGAAACGAGAGAGTCACCATCCCTAAAGGTATTTCAAAAACTTGCAGATGTGGCACTTGCCACATGTGGCACTTGGACAAGGTTTAGTGGTGAACTTGGCCATAATGGGTTAACAGTTGGACTTGATGACCTTGGCAGTCTTTTCCAACATAAATGATTCTAGGATCCTATGAAAGTGCTGTGACAAATGGTAGAAGGGGAAATAATAGAAGTGATCTCCAGAATCACAGAATCACAGTTAGGCTGGAAAGCACCTGAGATCATTGACCCCAGCCTATGACCCAACACCTGTCAACTGGACCATGCCACATCCAATCTTTCTTTGAACACTTTCAAGGATGGTGACTCCACCACTGCCCTGGGCAGCCCATTCCAATGTCTAATCACCCTTTCTGTGAAGAAATTATCCCTGATGTTCAACCTAAACCTCCCCTGGGGCAATTTAAGACTGTGTCTCTTGTCCTGTTTCCGGTTGCTTGGGAGAAGAGGCCACCCCCCACCTGGCTATACCCTCTGCAATGGTGTTGCAGAGTGATAAGGTCCCTCCTAAGCCTTCTTTTCTTCAGACTAAACACCCTCAGCTTCCTCAGCTCTCCTCATAAGACATGCCCTCCAGACCCTTCACCAGCTTCTTTGTCTGTCACCATGATATTTTATGAAAAATCCTCTGTTAGGATTTTTCCCTCCTGAGAGCTGAGGGCCTCAGGAAAGAAATGTAAACAATAACTATCTGCTGCTGTGGAATGCCACAGGTGCATCTTCCATTGGTCCATGTGGATTGTTTTCAATTAGTGACCAATCACAGCCACCTGTGCCGAGGCTGTGAGCAGTCACAGGATTTTGTTATGCATTCTATTCTATTCTTGTTCTTTGTAGCCTTCTGATCATTCTTTTCACTCTGTTCTTTTAGTATAGTTTTAATGTAGTATTTTAATATAATATATAACATAATAAATCAGCCTTCTGAAATGGAGTCAAGCCTCATGTCTCTACACATAGAGTGTTCACCTAAACAGTTGTCCTTCTCTAGACATGCTGCAGCACCTCAATGTCCTTCCTGAATTATGGAATCCAGAACTGGGTACAGGATTTAAGGTGTGGCCTCACCAGTGCCCAGTACTGTGGAATGATCACTTCCCTGGTCCTGCTGACCACACTGTTGCTGGTACAGGCCAGGATGCCACTGGCCTTGTTGACCATCTGGGCACACGCCGGCTTACATTTACCCAGCTATTGACCAGCATTCCCAGGCTGTTTTCTGCTGGGCACCTTTCCAAGCACTCTGCCCACAGCCTGTAGTACTGCATAGGTTTATTGTAGTTAAAGTGCAGGACGTAGCACTTGGTCTTGTTGAAGCTCATGCTGTTGATCTTGGTCTACCCACGTAGCCTGTCCTGTTCCCCCCAAATTCACCTGTCCTCCTTCTCCTGCAGAGCCTACATTGTTTCTATGCTCACATTGCATTTTCTAGGAAAAATAAAGTACCAGTTGTCCAAACAACCTCATTCACATGATAATTCTAATTGGTTTAGAAGATATCATCCATTCTGTGCACTGAGACAGAAACTTTTTTTTTAAATAAGTGAAAAGATATGATTACTTGACAGTATCACAGTGCACCTATAGATGAGATGAATGTTCGATAACCATAACATTGGATTTTCTAACTTTTGAGTACTTAACAATCATTACATTAAGGGCAAAAAAACTAAAAACTGTAAGTGGAAAGAGCAATCAATTACAATTTCTCTGTTTAGCTGTAATAACCCTTATTCTCATGGATCAGTATTAGCAATTTTAACCCTGAATTTTCAGAGCTGTCTGATGTGACTCTAATGCAATTTATTCCTGTTGTCTTGACACAGTCCTAACACTGCATTGGTGGTTCTCCCGCTCTCTGCAGAAATCATAGTAATGAATTAGTAATACACACTCTGCCAGCACTGTAGCAGCAGAACATCTGGGGGTTTGGAGGGGGAAAAAAAAGTGGGAAAAAAAGGATTAAATATTTTCCCTGTGGCACAAATCCTTGTACACATGGCAAACCATGAAGACAGTAGTGCATCTCTTGATAGATGTGGGTGAGGAATGGGTTGGTGACCTGCAGCTGGACTAGCCTGTTGGCTGCAGTCATTAGAACATCTGCTGTGCCAGAGCCGAGGAGCTCTCATCTATCCTATGGCCTGCACAGGCAGAGGTAGCAGCCCTGGCATAACCTCCAGCTTCCATCGGGGCCGCCGTACCAGCTGGTGACAGCTACTAGCATGGCACAGCAGCACCTCTGTCCCAAAGGCAACTGGTCACTTAGTCTCCAAAAGTATGGATCCACTATTAGGGTCAGGGAAAGCCGATGTTTTTCTCTCTTCCGTGAAGATGAGATTAAAAACTTTCTTGTGCAATCCAACGTGAAGGTGTAAAGTCCAGTGAGCCTTAATAATAGATCTCATGTAAGGATGCCAAAAAAAGCTCTTTTAAAAGTAGCATCTTCATCTTGGGTCCTCACTTTAAGTCCACTCCAAAGGGTCAATGTAAATAATTTCAGCAAAGTTTGGCTGAGTGCTGCAATGAACAAGAAGCCTGCCAAGCATGTGAAACTCCTGCTCAGAGACCGACATTTGGCAGGTGTTTTCAAACTCTGCTCCCTAGACTATCTGTGAGGAGTAACCACAGGTGGTTCAGGGAGTTGTTTTCACTCTCCCAGTGCACAGCAGCAACAAGGAGGTGGTCCTGCTTCCTAAGAAAGTTTTAATTGTCAGTCTCTGAGCACAGTTCCTTTGTATTCCTGCCAGAACTCTCATGTATGCCTGTGCTTGCTTGCGTTGCTGCATAGGAAATGAAGGCTGCTAATGAGTCTCTCCTTTTGTCAGGTATTTGTTTGCTATACTTTCAAGTGTGATCAAATTTACCAATGACACAGAAATGGGAGGTTTGTAAGCATGCTGCACAGTGACCTGAAGGTAGTAAAGCACCAGAAACTACAGGCAGTTGGGGAAAAATGGTGGTGCTGATGAATACAGAAATCCAAACTCTAGGAGAGACAACAGTGGGCTTGGTTGTACAATGGGGTACAAAAGCAAGCACCTATAAGAACTGTAGTAATATTTTATTGAGATGTTGTTATTCACTTCACTTTAATTTCTTTTGTCTAGTCAAATTCATGTCCTCTGTCCTCATCTAGTCAAATTCCTTCCTCTAAAGAGGACAGAAATCAGACAGGCCATAGTCAAGTAGTTTCCACAACAATAGTTCCATTTGAATAGGTGCAAGCACCACAACAAAGTTTAAGTTCTAGCTATTGTCTTAATGAAAACACAGGATGTGTGGTGGAATAAGTAGATTGATACCTATATCTGAAAGTAAATTCATTCCATAGGTGTGCTGTAAACAATATGCCATGATTTTACTTCTGTGGACCAAAACATCCAGATCCCAAATCTACTACAATAACTTTCTTCATGGAGAGTTTCCCGAACTTTGTAGAGTTGCTGCTGTGTTTCAGGCTTTGCTGATTTCAGTATTCACTGGGCTAGATAACAGTTGCTTTTGCCAGCAGTTGGAAACTAGTGATGAAAATATATGTTCCTCTGTCACATTTTTTTGTCTTCACCAGAGCAGCACATACTAAAAAAAAGTGCACAAAGTCCTGCCATCCTTCATTTCCAATGCATTCTCAGTTCTTTTCCTTAGTTCCGCTGTGGGGTACCTTCTCAACTGGCCTTGTCCTATACAGTTCTGCTTTTGCCAGATTCATTGTAGAGCCTCAGTTTTTACCATTTGTTTTCTCATCCATTTTTTTTCTTGCTTTAATTACTGCTTTCAGTTCATTTTTTTTTTCTTATGTCTTATCGATTTAAAGAGAAAATACAAGAGTTTCATGTATAATTTTCTCAGCAGCTGAGATTTTATGAAGTCCCATTCCCCATTCTTATCAATATAATGTTCATTTTTCACAGGTTCTGGTTTTGCAAGCTGCTTT
Organism: Passer montanus; assembly: GCF_014805655.1. NCBI lineage: Eukaryota > Metazoa > Chordata > Aves > Passeriformes > Passeridae > Passer > Passer montanus. The sequence continues at coordinate 3,064,988 of NW_024367037.1, forward strand.
TTATTGAGAGGCTAATCTCAGAAAATTTGGAGATTTTCATGGTTTTAGATGCTGTAACATTCAGTGGGTTTTTTTAGTTATATCTATAATCAAACTTTTTTTTTTACATTTTTAACAGGGGTTGAAGAATATTTCCTTGATAAATCATGAAACAAAATTAGATTAAAGTTTTGGTAGAGGGTAGTTTCAGCTTTCAGGTCAGATACCAAAGGGATATCATCAATAAAAGACCTGCAGATGCACAACCCGCATGTTTCAGTGTAGAAATTCAAGACCCTTGGTTCTCAGAGCGCTGTTCAGAAATCAAGAATTCAGTGTTTATAAAAATGATAGTTGAGGGAAAGGAAGGTAAGCTTTTGCCACAAGGCAGTGCTTAAAAACATACAGAAAAGTTCATCTAGATGTGACTGCTGAAAATGAGGCAGGAGATGACAGACAAAGTGTTTAGGAATAGGAGAGATAACAGATGAATTCTGCCCTTGACATTAATTGTCTGTGTTGTCTGAACCCCAGTTTGGCAAAGCTTGGAGTGCAGGTTCTTCCAGGGAACAGCAGTCATTAAGGAGGCAATCTTTTTCAGAAAACTGGTATTTGAACTTAAGTCTTTTCGAATAACATAAAAAGTTTAACCCTAATTATGATTTGGCCCACCAAAATCCTGCATTACTTAGGCAGATGTAATTATCTGTTTAGCCATGAAACTCTTATTGCCTAAATACCTTTCCCTATTACCTCAGCTATTCTCTCTCCTTGTGCCTGGTCTTATTCTTGCTACATTAATATGCTTCCATGCTGCATTCTCCAGCAGCTGACTGAACTGTGTCAATCAGAGGCTGAGGATCTTACATACTGGTACTGTTTTAAACATGAGGACAGTGTACAAAACTGCACCTCAAGAACAGAAATAGATTTAACTTCAGTTACACAAATTTCTACATGAACTTAACAGTAACAAGCAAAATTAACACTGTGAGCAACTATGTATGTCATTGTGATTTCCTAATAAAAAAAAACCAAAACAACAAACCCAACCCAAAACCCATCTCAGTGGAAACAACATCTCCCCAAAAATTGAGTTGCCAATCTTTTGTCAGTCCGTTCACCAATCGTAAAATTCCATTTCTTAATCCTCCTATCATACAAGACCACAAGGTACTGAAAGAAACCTGGCACAACATTAAATGGAATTCAACACCCACTTTTTGCATAGTCCAAAATTTTGTTTTACATATTAATGGATAACTGCCAAACTGCAGGCATCCAGCATCATTGACTCAATAACCTGCTGGAAAAATATCCCCCATGTGGATGACCATCTGCACCCACACAGCTGAGGCGTTAAATTATTTCATCACCGTCACTGTCAAAATTTTAACTTCTTGACCTTCACGAAAAAATCCCACCTAAAATCAGCCATGTTTTTTTTTTTTTAAATGTTACAGCTGAAACACCATGATAGCTAAAAACATCTCATTAGACTGACAAATTTTCCTGCTTGTCCAATATTTGCACTCCAAGGAGGTAGGGGAAGAGGAGGGAAATCATTCAGAAAGATAACTTGAGCTTCTTCATTCCATCAAGGCACTCTTTGCAAATAAAGATTCCCACCTGCTGCTTTCCACACCAGCCATAGCTGATAGCATCATATTTGTTGGTTTGCATTCATACATTACCATCACTTTTCCCAGCTTACCTGACTGTCTTTTCCATAAAAACATATCTTTTACTCCCTCACCTTCATTTTTTTTCTTCTTTTCCCTTTTCTGAATATCTTCTCCAAAACAGAGATTTAGTTCATTGCCCAAGGTCAGACAAGACTTTGCCTTGGGAATTACTTTTTGCTCAACACTTTCTTTAAAACAGCATATTCAAACAGGATCCAAATTTCACTTCCTGCACAGTTTTAAACTGTTGATCTTTCTACCACTATTCACAGAAAAATCTTTCACCATTTCACATCTTGGCTTTTTCAGTCCTCTCTTTTCTGATCTTAATGACTGCAAACATGTTCCTCAGCTGTAATATATTCAGTATGCTGCTATTCAGATTTTCTTGCTCGTTAATAACTACATAAATGTCACCTTTTTCTCCCTCCTCAGATTCTCCTTCACCTGCTTAACATCTAAAGCCTTACATGAGCTTAAGGTTTGTGAAATGAGTTCCATCCTCCCTATTTTTTATAACTTCTATAAAGTTGGCCTCTGATTTTACTCTGCCAGCAACAAAAGCTTTCACAGACCAATCACCCTCTTCCTGAAACAATTTATGTCTTTCTCCTGCATAACTTTTTCACTCAAAGGACACAGGCAAATTATTAAATTCTTTCCCATTCCTCCTCTAGACCTAGTTTCATATCTAACTTTTGTAGCCCTGGGGCCTAATAAACCTGGTGCTCCTCACTGGTGAATTCTTCCTCTTCTCTTCCATACTTCCTCACTTCAATGAAGGCCCTTATCCCTGCCTTCACTATCCAGCTCCACACTCCAATTAGAAGGAAATCTCAAACAACACCTGCCAACCCCAGCTTATCACAGTCACTCTTTTGTGTTTTATCTCATCTGCATATTTTGTTTATTTGGTGTCTCTTGAGGCATCATTCCCCTGGAACCTTTTATTTATGTATCTGCATTAGCACTTAGCAACAAGAGCACTAATGTTAAATTTTTTTATCATTGTAAAACAGGTGAAATAGATCAGCTGCCCTATAGAAATCTTGGCTCCTACAATCAGTGGAGACAACCAATATATTCAGAGGCATTTTTGTCACTGATCTCAGATGGCTGAAATAAATAAGAAATTATCTTATTTCAAGGTACTTCGCTTCTGTAATGATGGACCCATTGTTTGTGTTCTCATAAATTAAAGCAGTAACAAAATTTTATTTTATTCCATCACCCTAAATTTCCATCCACTTGTATCTATATAGGTTGTCAGGTTTTTTCATTCAAGGATTAAAATTTTGAATACTAAGTCTGTATGCAACAGTAATTTTTTTACAAGAAGTGAAGGAAAAGAAACTCAAGCAAACCAAACCTGACTTGTCACCATGTTAATTAGATCTGTATCCGAAATAGACTATGTCTTTCTCTCAAGTCACTAGTATTTATTTTTATAATCAATAATTGTAATTATTTATAAAAATTTGAGGTTTTGGTACTTGTCCAGAATTCAAATTTGATCTTAGTACTTTTAAATTTCACTACAGAATTGTTAATCCTTTCTAACAAGTGCTACATAACTACTAAGTGCTTATTAGAGCTCTCACAGACAGAGGTAGGAGTAGAAATCAGTTCTCGAATTTTACAAGATATTCGTTTGGATGTGATATTTTTATGAACTTGCTCAGTTTGACTTTTCCAGCATTTGAAAATACATCCAGAAGTGTACATCTCAAGCAGCATGTGAATAATATCAATATTACTAGGCACTGTGCTCTTACAAACAAGAGTCTGCCAAATTGACCTGAAATATCATGTCACATCAACCTAATCAACAAACTGGTTGGGTCAAATAGGAAAAACTTATCCAGAACAAGCCTGAAGACTAGTAGAAACAAATACACAAGCTCTGTGATGGTATCCATTGCCCCCCAAATTAACCAAAAAAACATCTGCAAATGCTCAGGTAGTTGGATTCCACCTGAAATCTTAGGAATCATCCAGTTATGGAATCTGCTTGTGTATATTAGCCTTCTTTCAAATTACCTACTGTGCCTATAGCCATGAAATATATATGACATACTATTATCGTGTCTGAAGTTTTGTTTCCTTGGCCACCTAATGCAGGCTATTGTTTCTATTCCCTCATTATATTAAGTTGCATATTTCTAATTCTTCCCCAAACAAATTTAGTTTCACGATTAAACTAATTTTCATGATTAAATGTATCTTGGCTGCGAGCCTGAAATTCACTTTCCATGAACACTTGAAAGAACAAAATTTAACTTGCATGAATTTTCATAAAAAGGCTGTGTGGAGAGATTGGAACATAAGCAAAAAAGGAATTTTATGCAAACCTTTCAGAGATGATTGGGGAAAGCATTTCTATTTGCCCTGCTTGATTGTTAATATGTATTTCTCTCTCAGTGTATTTCTCAGGATTTTTTTGTAGCTGTTGCATTTATATTACTTAATACATAAACAATAGCTACAATAACAATGTGTGTAATGCAGCAGCTACAATAGAGCATGAACTATATATATTATGTGCAAAAAAAGCATTTAAAACATTTTGATTTACAAAGTCAAGCACTTATATTTGGAAGCGACTGATTTAAAGTGGTGAAAAAAAGGAAAATTTTTCCTGCTTGGCAATCTGAACATGCATAGGAATAGTTTTCAATTCTGTCATCATATAAAATCCTTCCTCCACAAACGTATTAAGATCCTGGGAACCAGGATCTCAGGTTTGGCTGTGATATACTTAGGAATTTGCAGAAGTGACATATGATTCTGCTGGTTATATAGATTTCGTGTAAATATGCCACATTCCAAATAATAATCTGTAAAGACTTTATTCTTTAAAAAACCTACACATTGAGAGTTTTCCTTGTGCATTGTGCTATGTTTCAGGTGACAGATTCTACTTTCTCATTTGTCCTGTTTTTTAGCTCAGAACTATGGGATTGAGCACTGCTCACAAGAAAAGCTTGAAGATTGTTGCATGAGGAGGATATGACACATCTGTACAACAAAGTATTTTTGTCACATATTATTAAGTCACTTTATAGAGGAGCAATTATTATTACTCTGCTACTGCCATCAAATCATGCAACAATTACTGATAGAATACAGTATTATTATTCATTTTCCCTGTGTGGCAGTAGACCGAACAACAAAAGGCTATCAACATTTCAGGGGACAGAGTCACAGATTTCAGTAGCCATCCAGTATCTGAACCTGTCTTTCCAGACAGGTGGTTACGTGACCCAGTACAATGACCAGCTTCATACAAAGGAAGCTTTATGATCAAGGTATGCTGTTTACTCTAAAAATACCTCTGTGTTCCTGACTCTCACAGGGATGTTTCCTGAGGCTTAGTAAAATTTCACAGCCAAAAGTTTTCAAAAAGGTTGTTGCTGAATTTTTGGGGAAGGAATTGATCTTTAGTTTACAACACATTCATGTGTTCACTTGGGGATCCAAAATTGGATCCCCTAATATCAATGGATCGCCTAAAAAAAAACATCTCTACATTACTTCTGAACAATATTAGCCTTATTTGATGTTTCCATATTCAAAATATAGCAAAACTAACTTCCAATTATGATTGACACAATTATGGTTCTTACATCCAAATAACAGATTTTGAAGTAAAAAGGCAAAGAGATAATGTAGTTTTGCTCATCAATTTATTTATTATGAAATTACTGATAATTACTAGTAATGATAATTACTAGTAATGATAATTACTAACATTTCACTGACCTTCTAGTTGACATATAGAGATTTTTTTACTCAGTCTTCCTAAATAAGAGATCCCATAGGATTAAAAAATAATAAAATATGAAATGCATAAATAAATAATAATCCAATACAAATCAAGCATACAAAAGTTGGGTTATACAGTGAGATAAAAACTTACTAAGTGAATAATACACAAAGAAAAATAAATGCAAGGAGACGGAATACCTAACAGCAGAAGTAGAGGATATTTAAGGTTTTTATTAGGAAATAAAAAAATTATACTAATTAGAGAGAACTGTGATTTAAGAAGGTTTTTGTTCCTCTACAAGTAAGAACATCTGCACAAATACTTGTTCAAGATCAGAAAAAATGCTACTGTGCTACTGGACCATTCCTTTATTTTTTTTAATCTACACTGTCTCTCGCACCCAAAATCCACTATTCATTTGACTTTCAAACTACTTACCCCAACTAAACTTATCTAAGCAGTTTGGATTACTTGCTAATAGATATTCAACTAATAATAATATTCTTGTATCATTCTCTTTGTAATAGTTATCATAGAATGAGATGGTGCAGTTACTACAACAGTTACCACTCTTTGATGAAATGAAGGGTTAAAACAGCAGTCTGCAGGTCACAGTGATACTTTTTGTATTGACAGTATTTTTTACCCACTCCTATATGTTACCTATAGTTACCACTCTTTGATGAAATGAAAGGGTTAAAAGAGCAGTCTGCAGGTCGCAGTGATACTTTTTGTATCTACAGTATTTTTTACCCACTCCTATATGTTACCTAAGCTTAAACAAAACAGAAAATATATAATTGAGATATCTACAGGACCCTTAGGTACACTAATTATGTATATAAATAAATAAGTATAAGATTATGTATAAAATATAAATGATACATATATAATAGGAATTATGTATATATTAAATGTAATGTAATTTTTTTATATGTCAAGAAAAGGCTGTGAGGGAAAGAGAAGTAGCAGGGTATATGTTCAGAGCCGTAAAATGTGACATCACACACCATACATAGTTTTAAGAGCAACCAATACTGTTTTTAACCAGAAGGCTTAGAATTTATCTTCCCTACAAAACAAGCACCTTTTCCAGTGCCTGCTTCAGCACTATCAACCTTTAAGTGACATGAGCTTGTGCCTAGAAGTCTAATCTAAAGCCTATGAAGTGAATTTTCCAGGTGTCTTAACCAGCTTAAAATGACAACTCTAAGTCACAATAGAGTTTATAGTCTAACAGAAAAGTAAATTTTAAAATAACACACTTGTTCCAGTAACACGTGTTTATCAATGGACCATCCCATAGTACAGAGAAGACAAATCCTATTAAACTTAGTGGGTGAGTGAAAGAGATCAGTTTATGTTTCTTCCCTGAATCCAAATTATTCTCACAGCTCAAGAAGAGTCAGTGTTGATAATGCCCTAGCAACCTCTAGCACCAACAGATATGACCTCAGGTGTAGTGATAAGAATATATAATTCTGCATTCCCTGAACTTGTCTGTGTCTCTCAGAGAGTGCTGATGCTCTGGGAGCTTGGTGCCACCTTGAACAATAGGAAGCTTAAAATTAAGAAGAGATTCAAAATATGCCAGGTCACACAATAATAACAAAGCACTAATGGTAAATTAGGAGTTTAAGATGTAATTTGAATTACTGAGGAGGAAAACTTGCCAGAAAGAAATAATTATTTCAAAGTTTAACATGGATTACATGTTGGGAATAAAAATTACATATTTGATTTCTTAATTTGTTCATGTTTTAACTTATTCTGAAACTATTCTACTAATTAGAAAAGAGAATAAATAAACTTTTTTTCTGCAAGAGAATAATCCCATGGCTCTGGAGTCAAAAGCAGGACTTCCAGTTGACTTCAGAAGAACATGTGCTGTGATCCTTCATGGAAGCATTCAGAACATGCCTGCAGATATCACAGGCTACCTTCCACAGTCACCTCCCAGCAGATCACAATTATATCAAATTTCAAACCAAATACTTCATCATGATGCAGCAGGCAGTAGAACAATTATAATTTCTCATTTAGAAGCAATAACTCTTTAAGTTGCACATATTTAGCTATTTTTAATTAAAATCAATTACAGTTTAAATACATGTTCATTCTTTCTCTAGGGAAGGCAATCACAGCTTAGTCTAGAGCCTAGATGGGAAACAGTAGGATGGAGAATGCCCATTTTATTTTAAATAATCCCTCATATATAAATTATTTGCCCCCACAGAGCAATTAGAATAGCAGCTGAATATTTTTCTTTCTAGACCAAGGATGCCAGGAAGCACACAAGTCAAAAATTTATTTCTGTTTTGTTAAGAGCATCCTTATTTAAATCCTGAAACACTATTACATTTCAAAAAATATTTTCTTTCTAATCTTAGAAAAAACTAAAATGATCTCTTCAGAGTATATAAATCCTCTAAGGCAGAGAGAAGCTGTGGGAAGCCATTCCCCCATGAGTTGCCAGCAAGCACTCAGAGATTTCTTGCATAGGGAATGATGCAGCCCTCTGGTGCAATAATTGGATACAGGATGACACAGACACAGTGGGTGAAATCATGGCAGCTGCAGAAGGGCTGTGAAGATGATCTCTGCCTGCCCCTGGGCAGCTGGACTTCAGGCATGTCCTGCAAGAGGCCTCAGTGTTCCAGCTGTGCCGTGTTAGCACAAACTGGCTCCTGGAATGCATACCCAGCCAGACTTCCCTCTGCCTGCTCCTAGACATGGGATGGAAAGCCTTATAAAGACTCCTGAATTACCATTTGGCTGTTACTTTGGGACTTCAAGAGTGAGTGAGTGAGTGAGTGAGGGAGTGAGTGAGTGAGTGAGTGAGTGAGTGAGTGAAAGGCAGATCCCAAGTCCCAAAATTAATTGGGATAGAATACCTTTAAAAGGTGAGTTTTCTAATTTTCACTCTGGCAATACTTTTTCTCAGCATTATGTTAAATAAAACTGCCTGTAGAAATTAGTGAATGACCAGCAGGTCACCTTTCCTTTTTCACACCATAAGCCTGATACAAAAGGCTTCCCCTTGATTTTAATCAGCCTTGGGAAAGATACCTGTTTGGCAGTTTTTGGAGCCAGACTTGTGGCCCTTATTTCCCACTGTCACCAATAAGTCTCGTCTTCATGAACAAGAAGATCAAGACTGAGCCCTTACACCCACTCAGATTTATGAACATGAACACACCCACAGGCCCAGATACTTAAAGTGGGATATTAATTCTCCAGAGAGGCAAGCTCCTACCATGGGATTTATATCACCCTCCCTAGTGAGGGCAGTATAATCATTGCAGCTCACTAGAACCAAGCAAGCTCCTTTTAACAGTGTTTTCTCAATTCACCATTGCTTGTTCCTGTGTGTGGCAGTTGTTCCTCCAACCTGCATTTCCAGTCTGCCCATCTGCAGATGACACTAGCTCCAAGGGATATGAAGCTCCAAAGAAAGCAGACAAATGTAATTCCTAGAGAAATTCCCAGAAGCTTACCTGGCTACTAATCAAATGAAGTAAGAATTCTTTAGCACCATGTACTGGAAGAATTTCTGTCTCGATAACTTGGGTTTTGACATAAGCCCTAGAAAAAGATGCATGCTGTCTCTGGATGGAAATCCTCTGTGACACCACCAGACATGTTACAAAAACATGCTGAATAACAACTAAATTCAGCTTAAGAGAAAAAGATAATTGGCATGATCATTTTCACAGACTTGCTGAAAAAAAAGACTATTTGCAGCTATTCAAGCTACTGTGTACAGCTTGGTTTTTACATGAGAAATCAAGATAATACTTTAAGGAGGCAATTACTGTAACATTTCACATACAGTAACCTACATATAAAAAGCATTAGTATTATAGATTATGCCCAGCTCTGCTTTTACATGACAGTGATTATTTTCCCTGGGCTTCTTATTCTAGCATACTATTACACCTTTTGGTTTATACTCTTTTAACTTGTTCCCAAGTACACATCTTTGAGGGATTATAACACGAAGAGTTTTGCTTAATAGTGTCTTATTCTCAGTAAGAGTAGTTACACCTAATTAAGGGATCAATGCGACCAACACTTTGTTCTTGCACTTAAATAAAAATTAGGTTTTGCAGACAGTGAAAATAAATTTAAATTACTGTAACCTGAGGTACATGTTACAAGCAATACCAAAAACCAAAACCCACAGGCAAAGGCATACAAATGGAAATTTTATTTACACAGTATTTTACTGCATATGAGGAAAAGGTTAGGGGAAAAAATACAAAGACACTGTTAAGAACAGTGAATATTTTCCACCATTTTAACAACCCTGGGATTTTTGAATTTAAACTTCCTGTCTGGATTGGGTGGCTGTCTGAGCTGGAGGCAAGCTGGAATTGACAGCTCTGGTGATTCATGTTTTGGACCAGGGATATTTCAAGTGTTTTGATGTAACTTCTGGAGTTCGCAGGTCCATTTACTGTACAATTCCTGCCTGTAAGCTCTTCCACAGAAGTAGGACATGCAGACTAATCACCATTATCAACAAGCACTAATGGTAAATAATTCTTTCATCCCACATAAAGCAAACACTGATAAGAGGCAGTCATTTATAATAGTGGTCTGGCTAGATGCTTCAGGTCAGCTGGCAGGTAAATTATTATAAATTCCAAAGAGGAATTAGAAATTCTTCCATTCAATTTACCCTATAAGGATGGTAATTAGAGTTATTAATATTACTTGCTTTTCAACTCTGTTGACCAATGCAGTCCCAAACCTAGTTGCCAAGAGAGGGTATTATTAATATTTGGAAAGCATTCTATTGGAATCAGTGGTAAGACAAAAAATAGCATTAGAAAGCAAAATAACACAGAAAAGGGAAGAGTTTCAAAAACTCAAAACTTCTGTAACATAATACACTTTTTCTGACAAGATATACAGTTACCTATAGATTGCTCTTTCAAGTATTTTTCAGATTGACAAATTAAAATTCAAACCAGAACTCAACAGTCCAGGAACATAAGGAGATACCAGAAGTAACATTTAGGAGCTAGATGTCTTTAATAGATGTCTGCCATATCTTAAATATAAAACAACAAAAATTTATAAACCTGCTTTTTTAAATAGCTCAATACATTTTAGCCACCAAAATACTCAATACTTTAGCCACCAAAAAATTTGACTCATTTCCATCCATCCTAATGGATAAGCAATAAAGTGAAAAAGGTTCCCTATATGCAAAAAAAAACCTCTGAATATTCAGTTACCATCTGCACAGCTAATTGAATGGACCATTCACAAAGCATGTATGTGTTTTAGAGTGCTTGTTCCCAAAGCAAAATCTACAAACTACAGCTGACTACTGTGACCATGCCTAAATAGGCTTTGACTAGTGGGAGCACCACTCTAGAAAGAGCAGCTTTTTTTTTTGTATGAGTTTAGGTGTTGATAAGGGTGCACAGAAGTCCCCAAAGGACATGGAGAGTTAAATGTTCAAAGAGCACAAAAATCTGAAGTCCACTATCTGGGAGTTTATGGAAGTACTAAGAACCCAGTACGTCCAAAAATACTAAATCCAATACACACTGTGGTTGCAACAATGACTTCTCCATATGTTACATGTTGCATCTGCATTTTCAATTAATTTTCTCATTTTTGTGCAGGCTTCCTTCACATTTTACGGGGTGTTCTGTGGTGTTGGGTTTTTTTTCCCCTAGAATTTAATAACAAAAGTTAGATCAAAAATGAATGAGTTGTTTTTGTTTCATACCTTTTATTATTTTTACGTAATCCTGTTTGTGAACAGTCTGATTTCTGCATAAGTTCACAAAATAGCAACTTGTTGTACTGAAATGGGATACTCTTGATCTGAAACAAGAATATTAATCCTCAGCCTTGCATCAAACAATGACAAGTTTGCAACAGATTTCCTTCTCTCAGCTCCATTATGAGAGTAACAAACGTGCTTTTGCTCATTAACTTGAATAATATATCAAACAGAAGGCCTTTAATTGTTTATTTTGCTGGCTGGAAAAGAGGCTGTGAAATTACAGAGGAAAAAATGCAAGAAGAAATTTCAGCTCCATTTTTTCTTTGCTGTTTCTTTCCTCTGCTTTATTATTTTGCCTATACCAACTCTTTCTCCCCCAGAATTTTAGAGAAATATCTCTCAGTCCTCTCTCCTCAGCACTACTTAGGCGTTTAGAAACACAAGGGACAAAACCCAGCTTCTAAAATAACCTCTATTTAAGACTTGTTTGTGGTGACTTCTTTCATGAGCAGTAAAAGAAACAATCTCATTACATTGATGCAACAACTTACAGAAGTACAAAAATAGACAAAATGTAATATCAAGGGGGACAGAACTCCCCACCTACTCAATAATCTCAGAGCAAATCAAATAGAGATCTAAAAATCTTCCCACAATGGTAGATGGGAAAAAATTAGCATCTCATCTTATAGCAGTAAAAAAAAAAGACCAGCTGTAAAAAATTGTTCATTTCTTCCCATTGCAACAGCAGGAACAGTTCCAGTCCTAAGAAAGATTTCCCAAGCCATAGACAAAATCTTTAATTGAGGCTGTAACAGAACTTTTATCTTTTGGCTTACATTTCCACTCTCAGCCACTAGCTAACAGTGCTGTATTTTACTATGAGTCTCAACTTTTTGTGCATTTTGTTTCCAATTTGATTAACAAACAGACATTAAAAAAAAGAAAGATTTCAAAAGGATTACAAAATCCGCTTTCAGTATCTTACAAAGTGGTATCTGAATTACTCTCAGTCAGGCAGCAATGGGCATGAAATATTTTCAGGACATAGTACAGCTAATATTCCTAAACTAGTCCCAAGAGAGGTACACCCCAGAGGTCAAATTCTTCTGTAAGATAAAAGTGCGAAACTCTCACTGAAACATATGTGAAAATCCCATATATAAATCTGTCCAAGGACAGAATCTGAAGAATTTCCAAGATGAAACTCTTGGCATAAGCTCAAGAAAACCAGTTATTTAAATGGAGATCCACATCTTTTAGCACATCTTTTTTCTTTCCTCTGAAGTAATACTCAGCATTAATGGAGAGAACAAAATAAGTAAAATAGAAATTCTATAGGTTTCAATGTCTGTGTGACAGCAGAGGGGTGGAGACACTTTGCATCAAATTAAAAATATTAAATTAATGATAAAAATAAATATAGGGTTGAAAAGGCATTTACCAGATCCATTTATTTTAACTGGAAGAACCAAGACTTCTTTCTCAGGTCTTTCTCTTCTCCTAGAGACCATTGATGCTGAGTAAGAACACCTGATAAAATGCCCTGGAGAAGCTTTACAACTCAACTGGCACTTACACAGCAGATAAGTCTCACTGATATCAGAGTAATCTTTCCACAAGGATGAACAGCTCTTGAACAATTTCTCCAGGGAACAGCATTAGACACAAACAGACTTTCTCCATCACCAGACATGATATTCAGTTCATATGTAACACACCTTGTGTAATGAAACACAGGAGCTAATACACTGATTTTTTTTTTATGCTTTAACATCAGCAAATAATATAAACTGATCATTTCTAATAGTTAAAAAAATCTGTGGTGGAATGTGTTTTTAGAAAATAGGCCTCACATGCTCACTTCATAATTGCAGTCAAACAGCTGAAACACTTTGATCTTGTTTACAGAAGTTGTATATGACTGGAATACCATTTTCTTATTTCCACCTTTTTCATTACTTAGTTTGTAACTGCACCAGAGAGCAATTCCTCCTGCTATACTACCCAGCACAATCCAAATTCTTGGGTTTTTACTCACTGAGATCTCTGTAAAAATTAAATTTGAAAGGTTTTAGACAAAAATCAGTTTGTCCAGTTCCCAAACCATGTGTACTTGTTCACAGTGTTCACTGACCTTCACTCACTCCACAAGCTCCTAAATTTGAGTGTCTGGCCTGAACCAGTCATCCCTGCTTCCTCAGGAGCCACTGACAGACAGTCCAGCAAGTACAGAGGATGGTTTGTTCTGTGTAAGTGTCTGCTTGTAATAGGATGTTGACATGAACTTAGACTAAATGCCTAATTATTGAATTAATATTGTTACATTGAATTAATCCTTTTCTCAGTGCTCAGGTCCTTGCACTATATTAGCAAAAGCAAGGAAATACACGCTATATACAGAGCAATTTCTTCCTTTATGAGCTGTGTTCATTAGCAGTAAATAGTTAAAATTCTTTGCTCTATCTTTATGAAAAGAAAAAAACTATACCATCCTTTTACAGGTAAAAAATGTCAGACAAAAATAGCCAAAAGGATCCAATAAGCTCACTTGAGAGATTAAATCAAACTTTTTTTTCCTTGATTCCTTTTTTTTTGGTGGTGCTTTTATTTGGAGGGTTGTTTGGTATCGGCATTTTTCCTTCAGTGTTCAAAACCATCTAAGGTGAGAACAGCCAGCTTTTCTTCAGTTTCCAGAAGTAACAATTGCATGCTGGCATGAATCTGGCTTCAAAGTCCCTTTGTAGGTATCCACAGAGTGTGAGAAAACCAGGATTTTTGCTCAGCTGGAATGATTACATGCCAGTCTTTGTATAAGTCTCTGGTAGAGGCAGAGAAATTCTCATTCTACGGCTGCAAGGCAATGCCCATTTTCCTTTGTTTCACCCTGCCCTATTTGTTGCAATACATGAGGCACAGATGCTCCAGGAAACAGGCACACAAACCTGGTTCACCCTCAGAGAAGACACCTTTGGCAGTCAGCCAGGGCTGAGTCACACTGTCCTGTCCTGCCTCTCCTCCTCTGTGTCTGTCATTAAAGTCTGCAGAATAATCGTTGCAGAAAATAGACAAAAGTATGACAACATGGGTGTGTTTACACTCCGGAGTTTCAGGCCCCTCTGGTTTTGACTTCACAGTCTCAGTGCTCTTTTCACACAGATTTTATTTTTTTTGAAATGAAACATCTGCGAATTTAATCTATATGAGCATTACTAATACTGAGACAACAATTAGGATTTGGCCTTTTGGAATCACAGCATATACCTCTCCAACTGAGCTGACAGCAGAAGTGCTGATGATGGCAAACTGAATATATTGATTAATCATTAATAAATGTATATGATACACACTTGAAACCTGTGGGTTTCAAGCCTGTTCAATGACCATAGGAAAGGCAGAAGTTAGCAAATCTGGTTTCCATTACAGGTTCTGGATAAGGAATATTATAAAATTGTTTTTCTATTTATTTCTCCCCGGAACCCTGTCTCTACTCTTTCCCTCTGCTTAGATGTCTGCCTTCTTCCTGCATATCCTCATCTGCAGCCTCCACTTCTGCTCATACCAAGGTCTCCAGTGTCCCTTCTTATATTTCCTTCTCCTCTTCCTCCTCCACAGTCTTGTACCGCAGATGATGCCTTCTTCTTGTGGGGGGATGTTTGGAGTGATGACATTTGTCTTCCCAAGTCACTGTTATGTGTGGTGGAGTCCTGAGCACCTGCCTGCTGTGAGAAGTGGTGAATTAATTTTCTTGCTTTGCTTGCATGTGCTACTTTCCCCTTTCTTATTAAATCATCTTTATCTTGACCCACAAGTTTTCTACCTTTTACCTTTCCAACTCTCTCCCCAGTCCCAGTGGTAGGGGAGTGAGTGAGAGGCTACATGGGGCTTGATTGGTGTCTGCAGCTGAACCACAACAAATATAGCATATTTCTGACTTCTTTAAAAGGTGCCAGAATTCCATAGCTGTGTTTGATTTTATACATCTGAGACTTCAAAATCTTCTTAAGAAGCAGAATACAGATGAAAATGAAAAGTAAATTGATGTGAAAATTAAGAGCTAGTCAACATTTTTTGTGTGATACGCTTAACGGTTTGTGAATCCAACAATTAAATATTTAACTGCCAGTCAGCAAATAAATACTACCAACCAGTCTTCAACAGACTATCTGAGTGTTTTAGAGCCCAAGATGTGTTGATTCAAGGCCTGCCAACCTGAGATTAACTGTTTACCTATTAGGAAGCTGGCAATTGATTTTTGAAATGACAATGAAACAGAAATGAGAAAGTAAATAATGCAGACACAGAGGAAATGGTTAGAGAAAACAGTTTCCACATAACACAAGTTGCTAGTGTTCTGACACTCCAGAAAAATATGAGCAGCTACCTGAAAGTCAGTGGACTCTTACCAGTGTAAAGCTGGTAGGAAGCACCAAACAGAAATACCAGCTGTGAAAATTTCTAGAACAAAGTAAAGAAAAGGAAAAGCAATATGGCAAATCAGAGACTCAACAGGCCTCAGAAAAGAGTTTGAAAGTCAAGAGTGTAGCCTAATTTTAACTTACCTCTGTTTTGAAAAAAATGGGCAAATATTGCATCATTAAAAAAACAAAATATTCCAGATACTACAGAGCAGTAAGTTTGATTGTTCAAGTGGGAAAATTGGTAGACACAGAATTGGTGCTTGAAGGGATTAAAAAAATACATAATATTTCATAAAGAAGTCATAATTCCCAAAACAATTGAAAAAGTCAATTAGTAGGGAGGTAAGACAATTTTGTTCATAGAAAATACCTGAGGGTTTTTTAGGTCTTTCACCAAATGTTTTTTAATAAACTAAATTGGTCTGGATTAAAAGATGAGGCCCTCTCATTGATAAGTAATAGCTGTAGTAGAGTAAACCAAGTCTAGAAATAAATGTTCAGTCTCAGAATTTCTATCAGGTGAACCAGTCAAAGGCTTTCCAATGATGAACATGGACCTACACTGAAATACATGTTATTAAATATACATAAATGAGATTAAAGACAATAGGATAAAGGAGAAAAAAAAATCAAATTTGGTGAAGACACAAGCATTGAAATACATGTATTATATACATAATATACATAATATGTATATTACATATGTATATTACATATCATTTATGTAATATACATAAATGAGGTTAAAGACAATAGGATAAAGGAGAAAAAAAAATCAAATTTGGTGAAGACACAAATACAGAAGAGCAAAATCTGAAATGGAAAATTCATTATATTGACTAATTGAGTCCTAAAATGTCAGATGAAATTAGGTCTTAATAAACATTGTTATACACATAAGGAGAATATATATAACTATAAACAAGGAGTGAGTTTATATTTCTTCTTAGATAATTGTTAGAAACATCTAAATTCAGAATCTCAAAAAATAGGTCCTAAAGTTGCTGTGCATATTTGTGCATGTGCTACACTCAATGAATATCAGTAATAATGAAAATGAAACAGAACAGTCATCATGTCATTATGACACTTTGTAAACACCTGTCAAACCCACATGCTGCGTGCTGTGTGCAATATCCAAAAGAGCAAACCAGAAAAACTAGAGAATTGCAAAGATGATCAGAGGTATACATTTTTTACTATCTGGGAAGGAGTACATAGCCAACTTTTCAGCTTAGAAAGAAAATATGTAACTTTCTCTATACAACCATTGAGAGGATGGATAATGTGAATAAAAAAATATTCATCCACTATATCTCATTACAGAAGGACAAAGGGGCAAAACACAAATTACAGGGGGACAAAGAGAAATTATCAGGTAGCAAAAGGATTTTTTTTGTATAAAATGCACATTTCACCTGTAGAATTCGTTTTCACAATACATCAAAAACTAAACAAGCTCAAAAATCATAACCAAAGATAATTTTACACATTTGGCCATCATAAATGGTGGTCTCTATGGCATATCTGTCTGATTCCCAAAAGATGGACCAGCAGCTAGATTTGCTGGGTTCCTTCCTTTTCCCCTACAATCCATTTTCATTCCTGCTGCCAGAAGCAATTCTAACAATACAGCCCATACAGCCTGCAGAGAGTGGTGCTGCTGGCTCAGTACAGGTGATCCTCGGGGAAGAAGAGTAAAAGGCAAACAGTGCTGCTCTTCCCTCTACGTTGCTTTCCAAGAGCCATCACAGTCTTTCTACTTTAGAGGAATTTTTTGTTTTTTGCACAAACTCCACTTTTTTATTACCATTTAT
This sequence comes from Passer montanus, assembly GCF_014805655.1. Lineage (NCBI taxonomy): Eukaryota > Metazoa > Chordata > Aves > Passeriformes > Passeridae > Passer > Passer montanus. The sequence goes on from NW_024367037.1 coordinate 3,082,408, forward strand.
TACCATTCCCTCTTAACGGTATTAAAAACTAAAATTTATTTTGATATCAAGGTGATTCACTGTTAAACCATGAGAACAATTCTGAGCCTTCCTCCTGTCTATGAATACCCTGTACTGCACAGGGTCTCTGTTAGATCCTAGGGAATTCTATAAGTTGTCAAATTGTTAATACAAATGGCCTGTGACAGCTGGACAGAGGAAATAAATCACATGCAAATACAGCACATGTTTACACATATATTCATAGTATTTACCTACCTTTAATTACAGACTTGAAAATATTCATTATTTCCTGAAAAATTATTATTTCCAAAAATATGTACTGTTACACAACAAAGGAATCAGAACAAAGAAATGAAAATAAACTCTAGGCCTACAGGAAGAAGAAAGCAGGGGAAAACAAAACAAAACCGAAGAGGAACAAAGATTAACTCAAGCCAAAAGAAAAGAAAAAGAAAGAAAAAACTAACAAAGAGTAAGAAAATAAAGCAACTAAATTACAAACAGATAAAAAAGCAGGAAAGTGAGTATTGAATATTTGTCAGGTTTTTGTTCTACTTTTACAAGAATGGAAACATAATAATTTGAAAGATAAAATTAGTTGGAATTTCTCTTTTTTTAAATTTAGGTATTATTTTTCTGATTTCTTTCTAAGGGACACAGGGAGATTGTGGAAATCAGAATCACAGAACAGTTTGTGCAGAAAGTGACCTTTAAAGGTCATCCAGTCCAATTCCTCTGCAACAAGCAGGGACATCTTCAACTAAATCAGGTTGCTCAGAGTTCCATCCAACCTGGACTTGAATGCTTCAGGTGTGGGGCATCTACACAATAGCAACTCTCTGGAACACAGAGAAATTTCCTCTAGCCCAAACACAGGGAGTTTTCCCTCACTTACCCCTCCCGCCCTCACACACTGATTTCTCTCGCTGTGAAGGGAGATTTTCTGTTACATTCAAATAATGTGCTAGAGCCTGCTTTTTCACCATGGTGCAAAAACAAATAACACGGAGCACTCTGCAGGTCCACTTCCCAAATTATCCAGGACCAGACACAGTCTGGTGAAGGTGCAGCCTGAGACACAGAACTTGGAACTTTATGACAACCCAATTTCTTCACACATTGTTTCCAAATGTAAAATGGAACTGACTAGATGAGAAGTCTGTGCATGTCAGAGAACACTCAGGGTGTATAGAAATGATGTCTTGAATTGGCTGGGTGAGAAGTATATTCCTTTTGATTGTTGCTTCTTTCTTTTTAATGTTCTCAGAAAACGGCTGTATCTTTCAGAGTCTCTCAAGGATTTTTAGATAAAAAGAGAGGTTTTATCTTTGCATGTCTATAAGCAGTGAAAAACTCCAGAGACTGAAACCTACAGGCAATTCAAATAAACTAAATCCGATCAAGGTAATATCAATGCCAGAATTAGAAGAAAACCCAGAGAGAATATCAATAACAACATTAAAACAGCAGGTTTCAACTGGAATCAATAGGCAGTATAAACAGAAAAAATTAAGTCACAAAGTGATAGTAGATAAAAGCTCCCTACTCATTAAAATTCTGTTTGTCTTTGTGTCTTTTTATCAATGTACCTATATATCTATGCAAGTGTATCAAAGTTTATAATGTAAAAGAATGATGAAATAATCTAATTAATTTCCGGTGTCATTTCACATATTTCTTTCAAGTTAAAACTGCAATATTAATAATGGTTTGCAATTTAATAAAATATCTCTATGTCCTATTAACTTCTATATCTGCTTGTTATAAAGCCCTTTTTTATCAAATAGCTAAACTTCAAAAGATTTCTGCTTTGATCTGAAATGAAAAAATGAGGTTCATTCCATTTGTACAGAATAACCTCACTATATCTTACAGAAAGACAGTTGTCTGTTACTGCCTTTCTGTTTCAAAATACATTGTAACTTGGGCAAGCAAGAAGAAAAAGCAGAGGAGAGAAGACTGAGCTTTGTGAAGAGACATTATAATGTGGCTGGGGCTGTGTCAAAATTTATGATGGTTGCAGCAAGTGAGATATTCTTCCTACTTGAAAAACAATAAAAGTTTCAGGAATGAAATGTGTAGGTGTTTAAAGGTGGGTTTAATGCTCTGGGGCTTAGCTTTCATGGTTTATTTTTACTTTCAGAACTGAGATTTTAACAATATGTTAATCGATTGTGATTTTCCAATGGCTTTTTCTTCCCCACAGGATAAAAAAAGATACTTGATAAGTAAGGTAAGGGAGAAATATTCTAAATTTAAGCTGTTTATGGAATTTATATCCCAAGTCAGCATTTCAGAAGATGCCAGGCCAGATATCCAGAGGGAAAATTAACAATCTTCGCATGACCAAAGCACCCATTGATATTATTAAAATTTTGATCCAAAAAGGAACTCAGGACTGGGTCTGTATTCAACCCTGTCTGACACACACATGATTTCTAGATGACAAAGAAAAAAAGCCATCTTTTATATATTGCTCAACCTAGAGCCTTTGTAAAGAAATAGTATGAACCACAGTAAATGTTACGACTTCAGTCAGAGCACCTTTCTGTCAGAGCACCCTTTTTAGTGTGTCCTTTAAACATCATTGGTGAGTGAACTGGAAGTTCAGGAAAAGGCAATAAAGCTGATTATAGCTATTTTATAATATGGCAGGCAGTGTGAAAAGGGTTGCTGAGGACTAGAGTAAAGGTGTTTCTTGGCACTTTATCATCCAATAAGGGTCCTTATGCTGGAGCTTAGCAGCATCCTTCACTGACAAAGGGCAGAAGGGATCTGTGCTACCCAGCTCAGGTCTGCAGCTGTGTCAGTAAATAATCCATCCACTGGCACACATCTGCATCTCCTCCCCATACCTTCTATCCACCTCATCCACAACCACACAGCTTCAGATCATCCTCTACTTTCAGTATAATTAATCCATACTCTAATAGCTATACCTCCCTCCAAGGAACTTCCCTGAAAGAAGCACTTTCTACTCTTTCACTGCCCTATGCCTCCCCCTGCTTGCACCACCAGCCCAGATGCATATGGAGTTATTTATATGAACTGCTGACTGCCTCTCAAGCCCCTGTCTGCTTCCAAAATACCTGCTATACTAGATTTTCTAACTGAAAAAAATGGCTCAGTGCAATTTTCCCTGAAGAATGTGTACAGGATTTGTTGTGAAGGAATTTGGCAATGAGGGAGACATGATGGCTGCTATATAAGAATCTAGAAAGTTTTCATTCCAGTTTTCATAAGCTTTTTATCCTTCATGCTCTGTCCAGTAGCAACAGTGAACAATTTAATAAACAGTGACATGGACCAACCCTCCATATCAACCCCTGTTAGCAATCCTTAGGAATTGCCTGTCACAAGGGGGCTGGAATATACAATTGAATTTATGGCTGATTTAAACTTCTGGTTTTGTGGTTCACAGTGATTTAAAGTTAATTGATATAGTTTTATTAATTAACTGTCCAGAGTAAATGTTATAGCTGATGTTACTGTTTTTCCTGGAAATAGTGCATTGGGTAAAAGAAAAAAGATCAGCTACACAAACGTGATGCTGTTATCAGTTTGTCTACTTGTTTTATCTCATATGAGAATAAACATTAACATTCTGAGTCAGATGTTCTCATTAATGTGATTCCCATCGTGAAACTGAAAATACACAAGCTATCAACTTTTCTAAAACTCTGTTTGTTCATATCACAAACCTGGTCTTCAGAGTGCCAGCCCCACAAAAGTTGTGAATGTTCTTACTAAGAATGAGCCTTACCTGTCTAAGGAAAGGAGCTGCAAAAAGGTCTGAGGTACCTATTTGATTTGGAACTAAGATACTCAGAACCTGTGCTACCTCCATCCTAACCTGGATGTACCTGAAGTTCCCATACGTCTAAATATCTACTTGCTTCATTTGGCAGATCCAGGCTAATCCAGTACTTTTGGAAAATGCCCTCTGAATCAAATCCTACACAAAGCAAGGTGCAGGGAACTAACAGTTCTTTTACACAAAGAATAGTTTGAAGTTTCATAGTCATTTAAGAGAAAAAAAGACTCCAAAAAATATGCCACCTTGTATTTCATAACAGGAAAACTTTGTTATCTTCTTTACAGTGAAGCTGAAGCAGAGGTTACCCAGAAAGGCTGCGCAGTCTCCATCTCAGAAAGTTTCAAGACCCAACTGGATAAAGCCCTATGCATTCCTGTCTCATCCCACAGTTGAACGTGCTTCAAAGAGGAAATTGGACCAGGGACTTCCTGAGGTCTTCTACAGCCTATGTGATCCTGCATTTATATATATTATATGCATTGCTTCCCACTGATTGCTTGCTGTCAGCTCTTACAGGAGTCTCAAATGTGTTTTGGATCAGGAAGCAGAAATCCAGCAGGGGAAAATTTTGGGACCTGCTGTCACTTTGAGAATTCATTTGACTCTGAAAATTATCATTTGAATATCAGCAACAGAGAATTTCTTAGAAATGGATCAGGATAATCTCTGCATGCAGTCCTTCTGCATGGACCATGCTAACATCAAGTGCCCTACTGACCATTATTGGGTACCATTATAGTCAACCATGGTTAAAAAGTTTCTGATTTCTCACAATATAAAAGAAACTTTTGATCTTTCCTCTTGGTTCAGATAATATTTAACTCTACATGAAATGCTTACTCAGCTGCTAAATAAAGCACTTTTCTGAGTGAGTAAACATAGCAGAATCTGACTCAGAGCAAATTATTTATTTAATACACTAAGCCCTACTTTCTGTTCACAAATTTTTCCTTGAAACAAATGTACAGCAGTTAAGACAAGAGCTACTGCCTCTTTTCTGGTGGTGTTTGAGTTCTTGTTGTCTCCCCAGCTGGTTAATGATAAATGAACACACCTGACAGATAGTTCTGCATGGAATCCTCCTCATCAGTAGGGGCTGGGGCATTTCAAGGAAGGTTTGGCATTCATCTGGTTCCTTACCAGCGCTATTTTTATCCTTTGCAGCTATTTGTAGTAGAGAGCAGATCATCTTTTTTTGCTAAAAAACAACCACATAAGAAGAAGACTGACACTTGCCAGACTGCAAATGAAAACTGGGAACACAGACACTGGGTCAGAGAGGAGGATTGTGAGGAAATGTGCTTCTGTTTTTTCTCCAAAATCCCTGGTGAAAACATAGGATTCAAGAGTAACCAGCACAATCCAGTATCATAAGTTCACTTGAGGGCTTGTTAAAAATATACGTCCTTGGTTTGTGAAACTAAGAGACTCTCCAACAGCATAATGCTTAATTATCTTTTCTCAAGGTCCTGATATCAAGTGTTTGATAGAAAAATACAAGAGTTGTTGGAAATATGTTCCTGGAATTGTAATAGGTAAGTGAAATATAAATAAGTAATTTATTGCAGATCATGTGGTACAGTTCCACCATCCTAAATACAATATTTAAAATTTCCTATTAATCTAATCTCTATGCTCATACCTTATTATTTCTTAGATACTGACAACACAAAAAAAAATCACCATCTATACCATGAAGTGTTCATGTATGAAAGTGAAGGAAAATCACACTGGAAAAACAGAGGAAAATTGTCATATTTATCTTTTAATATATTTTAATACCTCATTTCTTATTGATGTAATGGAACTAAACAACAAACTCTCTGCAAAGAAATAGCTCACCTCCTGACACTTTCATTACTTCCAATCATATAAAAGGAAAATAAAATAAATTAGGTTTTTATGTGCCCTTAGTATCGGACAATGTTGCCGTTATTTAAGCAGAAGATGTATTGAAAGCCATAACTATGGGCCTTGTGAGATTACCTTGTACACCACAGCTCAGCACATATCCCAGTACAACCGGTCCTGTATAAAGCAATCCTGCAAGTCACAGAAATTGTGCTTCCTTCTCACCTCACGGCAGAGGCGTTAGACTACTGCCAATGTTTCCATCTTACCCCAGTAATGGTTCCACTTCAGCTGTGAAGCCCTAAAGGTATAGAACTGAATTTTTTTGGGAGCATCCTAGGTAAATAAATAATGGGTTCAAATCTTCACTCACACTTTCTTGGAGTACTGCAGAACAATTCAGGACCATTGTCTATATATTATCAATGTCACATTGTCAGTGGCATCAGCTGACACTGTGTAGCTGTAGACTCATCTTTTTCTTTAAATAACATAATCACAGACTGGTCCTAAAACATTATAATTCTGTAGGGAATTTGCAGAAATTCTTTACCACCCAGCATCTCTTATAGCTGGATAAAGACTTAAGTCCTGGTTTTGGATATGACCTGTTGAATACTTTGGTAACAGGGAAATGTAAATAGTAAGAACAGAGATGACTTTTTCTTCAGTAGCCTGTATTTTTGGACTGTTGTCAAAGGACGGAAACATGCTACATGCAGCACCAGAATTTTTTTCTGAGGAAGCTTGACCAAAAATATATGGGATCCCAGGTTAACTTAGGCACAGTATTGCTTTCACATGTAACTAGTCATGAGGACATGATGACTAGCCAATGTCCATTAAGAGCTGCCTGGTACAGAGAACTGGATTTCAGTGGTGGTATTTTGCATTGCTTGAGATTGCCTGCAGGTACTGTGGAGTCAACCTCAGGCCAAATTATAAACATTGTTAGAGCTGTGTTTTTCTGTAGTCTTGCAGTGCTCTTCTTTTTGTTTGTAATCCACATGAAGAAAACCTTCTTTGGCTTCCCATGATGTCAGATCGCTTCATATCAAAATAGATTAATGCTAGCCAGAGCACTACATGTTTATACCACGGTTTTCTCTGAGGCAATATCTTTCTTCTAATTACAGCATAAGCATATCCCCACAATCAGAGCCCAGGGTTACAGTATGGTGACCATTCCTGTTAAGCCATCTGAGAGATGACTAATAACTCCAGTAAGATGAAAAGCAAGGCGCAATGCTCTGGGAGTTAATCTTAAAAGATTTTTTTTTAATCACTATTATCTTTCAGGCAGTTGGTGTTTTGAGTGTTTTGTAATAATGACAAAATCCAGGGGTCAACAACCTCTGCCAAGCCCTAAGACTGACTCACAAGCCAGCTTTGCACTGGTATCTTTCCACAGTTTTCAGTGGAATTCTCAAAACATAAATGTATGTCAATAGGGTCATGCTAAAAATCTATGAGAAGGAATAAAGCTAACTATTTATTTCCAGTCACAATAATAAGTACAGTAAGAAAGTTATTTATTGACATAGAATCTAAGGAAACAAATATTAATTTATACAATCAAACAGTTTTATATCTATTGCTTGTGTTCACTTTTGAACAAACTAGAAGCAAGATAAAGCAATTAAATTTCTAGGGACTACCATGATTTAAATGCCCTGGAATTTTAGCTCACAATTCCTATTTTCTTGGTAACCACTGTTATAAAAGAAACAATCCATGCTAGAATTTATTGCTGTAATTTATATTAGGCAAGGATTTGTGATCCTTGAAATTCCCTGCTGTCTGATTTACAATACTCTTTTTTCACTGTATCGTCCTTAATTTTATGTAATCAACATTTGATAGGTTTCCTGTTATGGCTGCTGCCATACCAAACTGAGGTTATTTATCTAGTCAGAATGTTTGCTCTTCGCAGTGTATTTTGTATATGCTAAGAGTCACAATACTATATAATTACTTGTTTGCTTGCCTGCTCTTTTGATCAAGTCTCTGAGACATTATTGAGCTTTAGCAATCAATAGAATTTCAGGTGTCCAACAACCACTTAGTGATTTGTGAATATTGAGTGTTGGTGTATGTATCCCAGATGCAAAGCAGCCAGCATGTTTATCTAATTCTTTATTTGATTTCAAAGACAGCTGCTGAAAACCTTTCATACACACAATTATCTTCTTTCATTTGAGCATGGCAGTAACTATGCAAATATCTCAATTTGTGGTTTTAATAACTGAACTCTTCTTTTCCACATGTACTTGTTTTCTGCTTGTTCCAGATAGAAATAGAGTAGGTTTTAAAGTGTAGTGTTGCTGTGGATTTCTGTTACATTTAAGGAGCTTTTTTATGTTTTGCTATTTTGAATCCTCCTCGTTCTTCAAGCACAATGTGGATTATGTGATGTGAGGATAAACTGCTTCAATAAATCCCATTATTCTGAAGAACAATAAAATAACAAGTTGGTGACACTGAAACAGTGATAAATAACATTTCTTATTTCCTTACGCTTTTAGAATCTCATTCTTGCACTTCTGAATCAACTCTAGCTCCCAGAGCTGTCAAACTAGGAGAGCACTACCTGTGTTGTTTTTGTCAAAGAAAATTATGTTATTGAACACTGTAATTTGTTAAATTCCAAATCTTATTTAGACAATTAGTTCAACCTGTGTTATCTCTGAACACGTAACTGAAAAAATAAATGAATGGTGCATACAAAACACACCCATGGCTCCCAAAACAAAGAGGACCTTATTCAGGGAGATGTTTTTTGAAGATAAGAACAACACTCTGGCATCCTGCCTCTCCCCATAATGCCATGAAACCAATCTTCTGTGACAGCTTTGATGGTTGAGGGTCCCTGAGTTCCTGGAGGTAAGTAGGGTGGAGGACAGTATTTTTTCTTGCAGGTAGACAGAAAACCCCAAAGACAACTTGTAAAATAAATACATTTTGATTGGTCCTCAAAATTACTGCAGTCATCATGAATAGAGTTGTGAATCCACTATAAGCCTGATTTTGGCCATTTATTCCTTCCTAGAAGCTATGAACAAGAACACAGAGTAACAAAGTCAACAGGTTTGGCATAAGGTCAAGACAAACTCTTTAACCCAAGGTTCAAAAGTTGAATTTTCTCTCGCATTACAAGAAAAGGAAAGAGAAAATCAAGTGAAAGATCAAGAAAATGAGAACAAGTAATCAATCCTCAGTTCATTCTGTAAGATACATGGAAGTGGACATATTGAACATAAATATTTAACATTAATATTTTCATTGCCAAATAGATTCTAGCTGAATATGAAAGGAATCAGGAGATGGGATACAAGAAGACAGGAGAAGATTTATAAGGACTTCTTTTACCTCAAACAAGTTAAAGGTGACTGACAGTAGGTGGCCTACTTCAGGGTGCATTTTCACAAGCCTACGCAGTAGACAGAAATAGAGAGAGTGAAAACATCATCCTCCTGCTATCCATAAAAGCACTGCCCTCAGCTTCATCCAAATAGGAGCCCATTGTGCTTTCCTCTGTCCAACCTGGCTGGTTGCCTCACCATGAGCCAGAGGGACTTCCTTTGCATCCTTCCTTCTGTCCAGTACTGCCCCTTCCAGCTAAGATCCACCTCCTAGTGCTGCTCTCTGATTACTGGTCAGCCTCCATCCCATAGGCTGATCAAGCCCCCAAGGGCACTTGTAGGTTTTGGGCTCATAGCCCCCTGTGGGTGCCCACACACACCAGGCTCCGCTCCCATTCTGCCTGGGGCCTGCCTGAACTGTGCTGTAAGTGTGCCCATCTCCAGGTCTGTCACAGCCATGCCCAGCTATGCAGTCTACTGGACTGGGCTCTGATCCATAGACTGACTGCCCAGCTTGACCTTGGACCTGCCACCAAACTCCAGCTCCTGTCTGGTGGTCACCAGGCTGAGTAAGACCCTGGCTGCTGGCACAAGGCTGGATTTACATTCCTGGACTTGCCTCACCACCAAATGATGCCAGGTGTCCTGAACTCTCAACTGGCCCCCTTGCTACCTTTAGATCCTGGAAATGGTGCAACAGAATCCTGGCTGGCAAGTCCCTGCTCTGCTGCTGTGTGTTACCCATGTGATGAACCAACTGCCTGTGACCCAGGGTGGTGGACCAGTCCCATACTGTCTTAAGTATTCCTCAGTCCCAAAAGTTCACAGAAGGGCCCTCTGCAGCCCAGTCCACTACCAGCTTTTCAGATAAAGGCACCTAGTAGATGGAGACTGGTGTTTCTTCCAGAGGTAGCCAGCTCACATGGGTGCAGAATCCTGCTGAGATGTCCTTCAGCTTGTGGACCTAAAGAAAACACAAAGAAAGAAGGATGGATACATTAAAATTAGGGATGGGAACATGGAGGGTAAAACAAAAGGAAGTTCTAAGACTTCTTTTACTCTTGTAGTCCATAAATCAGGTCTGGGACTTTTCTGTGATTTTTGTCTTAAAATATTACAAAAATATAGGAAAAATAATTCACCTTCAACTACTGCACCTGCTTGTACAGCTTAAATTAAAACCAGAAATACTGCAAATCCCACTTCACAATGCCTTTCAGTGTTCAAGACACTGAATTAAAGGCCTTCATTGTTTAGGAGGATTATTTCATTGCCTTCCCTGGCTTCAAAGAAATAAGAATCTTCACTCACTTTTCTATTGATCCCTGTTGATCAGATTAACTTTGTTTTGGATTTCTACAGAAACAAAAGACAAATAGAAATGTTGTGAACACTTGATGTGTACAGTTTTGTTCAGTTCACGATTCTACTACCTATTACAAAGATAATTATTGGTTAGACAAAGAATAAAGGAATTACTGTAAATTATGTTCAGTAAATACCAACAGTTTAAGCAATTACAAAATTATGGAATATTTCATAATGACATGTAATTACAGTTAATTCCACAATTAAAATTATATCTTTTATTTAGCAGCACTTGTTCTTTCATAAATAAGAATAATAATTAGGATTAAGAAAGGTCAAAGAATGCTTCTATTTCAACACTACAAAATGTATTTCAAGCCATTCCTGTTCTTCTCATGTACTTTACATTCTGTGACTTTGGTCTTCATTATTTTTAATCTTATAATGGGCCAAGAGGCTCTCCTGGGACATCACAAGCCAAGAGACCTGAACTGTGTGAGTCTGGCCATAGACAAAAGGTCTTTAGGTAGGAAGAATCTTTACTTGAGTGTTTAAAGGAATTATCCTCAGAAGTATAATACATGATAATAACTAGCAGCTCTATTTTCTTACAGTGCATCTACATGCAAATCTACTTGTACATCTCCTGGAGCAAATCATTAAACCACCATCTGGGTTGGAAAGTCAGCTATCAGCTGCATGGCGACTATTTCTCTGGTCTTGCTCACTCCTTTCTCTCTCCTCTCCATTCTCTCTTGAAATGGCTTACTGATAAAGATGGCACAGTGCTTGTCAGATGTCTCTAGCTCTCTCCCATGGCTTGTTGGCTGTATCAGGCAGCATCTTTTTAGCAATCATGGCTATAAAAAAGCTGTACTATAAACCCCTAAGAGAGAGAAGCATCAGTTAGCTACACTGCGCAATCTGATGAGAGTTCAAAGCTATGAAATAAATGTATCTATAGTCAATACAACTGACACATTACAGCCACATGCATGATTGCCACCTTTTGTAGTCTGCCCTGGACAGTCCTTTAACGCAGGCAAGGATGTTAACTTTACTCTTTCATTGCTATGTGCAAAACTGCTACAAAATCATAAAATAGTTTTCATCATCTAGTTCTGCCCTCCTCTCAACATGGATTCAACTATGTCAGATTGCTCTAGGTCTTGTCCAGTTCAGTCTCGAATATCCTCAGGGATGGTGAGTCCATAAACTGTCTGGGTTCTTATGGTTTCCTTTTATTTTATTTCCCATCCCCACTGCCACCCTGCTCTTTTTTCTTTTGGTATCTAAACATCATTTCCATTATCTTCTTCTTCTCATCCTGCCACTCTAGGTAGAGTGTTCCATTTAGATTATTTTATCAAAAAGAACCTGAAAGCATCTATAGCCTGCCAGTAGCCTATTGTTCATGGCTGAACAACCACTATTCACCCAGCTTCTCCTCATGATATGTTCTAGGCTTCTAATTATCATGGTAGCCCTTTTACATTGACTGCAGCATGTCAATACTTATTTGGCACTGGGAAACTCAAAAACAGACAGAGTCCTTCATATGGAGTCTCACAAGTGCTAATTAAAGAAGAAACATGGAATCATTTAGGTTGCAAAAGAGGCTTAACATCTTCAGATCCAGCCATTAGCACTGCCAAGTCTGCCATTAAACCATGTCCCTAAGCACCACATCTAGGCATCTTTAAAATACCTCCTGGGACAGTGGATTAATAACTTCCCAGGGCAGCCTGTACCAATGCTTGACAATCTTTTCAGTGAACAAATGTCTCCTAATATCCCATCTACACTTTCTCTGGCACAATCTGAGACCATTTCCTTATCTTATCCTTTGTTGCTTCAGAGAAGAGACTGACATCCACTCCACTAATAACTACTTCCTTCTTACTGGCTACTCTCACACTATTACTGCTCATTATGAAGTTGTTCTCCTTCATTGCAAGTGCTGATTGCTGCAGGCTCATGTCCCTCTGCCGTCCACTGGGGTCATCAGGTCCTATTTTATAAAGCTGCCTTTCAAAAAGTTGATGCTAAGATTGGATGGAAGGAGGATGGCTTCCCAGACCAGGGCCAGGACTCTACATTCTGTGCTGAATCTTATGAGATTCCTGCTGGACTCTCTCCAGCCTACCTATGTCCTTCTGAGCAAGTTTACCTTCCAGGAAAAGAGCCACTCCTACCTAATGTGGCATAATCTGAAAACCTGCTGAGGTTACATTCTGTCCTATCTCCTAGGTTAGTAAGAAGCAGTATGGATTCCCACATGAACTGCTGATGAGCCTCATTAGAAATCACCCCCCAGCATGACTTTGCTCACTTCTCAGGCTCAGGTCCTGAACTGGAGAGCCATCCTCACCGTGTCTTCATCTACCTCTCCATGCCCTTGGCTGCATTTCCACGTCCCATGAATTTGTCAGGCTGGCTGAAGTTATCCTTTTGGTGGTGTTAAATACATTTTCTTTCTGATGTGTATTACCTCATTTCTGCTCCTGCCAAGTAATTTTAAACTGTTGTGGGGGGGAAAAAAAAAAAAGTGTTCAATTGTATCATTCTTACTATCTTACTATTGGGGAAACTGTGCAAGTGCTACATGCATGGAAGCATGAAGTCCACTTAAATACACATACACTAATACTGTTTCCTTACACTGTGAACAGTCAGAAGTCAAACTGTAAAGTTGCTTTATATCGGCTCTAGCTGAAGGTCAGATTGCATCCACAGGCCACCATTTTTTCCATAAACAGTTCCTATTAACAACTGTTAGGAATGCAAAAGCAAACAAATCCAGAAATGTTTTTAACTCTTGCATATATACATGCTCTTCCAAGTGTAAGTTTTAGTGGAGTGAAAAGGATAACATAATTAGTCACACAATTATAGTTACATGAGGAGTCATCTGAGTTCCTAATTATTTAAACTCATCATTTTTAAGCAGGATAAGTACATCAGTGGAAAATGGATGATTTTTATTTATTTATTAATTGTTGCTTAGGCTTTAGGGTCTCAGATGGAGTAGGCATTATATGAATATGCAGAAAGTCAATCTGTTCTCTGAAATCTTTTTCAACTACAAAGTACAGATAAACATGATGAATATTGTTTTCAGTAAAAACAACTGAAAGAGTAAGAGTGGTTTTACTGTGGCATCAAACAGGAAGCTGACAAGACTGAGCCAAGAAAGATGGACAAATACAAACATGGAATATGGAAACAAAAGAAAAATGGTGGCAATTAATGGGCAAAGATAAGAAACGAGATGAGAAGACCTAAAAAAGAATGATGAAAAATAAAGTATACTGAGTTCAGAAAGAAAGACTGGCACCCTAAAGAAAGTAATTAGTAGGATCCAACTTTCATATATCAGCACATCATTAATAGCTTTGTTGTTCAGTGGAGACACAGAAATCCAACAGCCTTTTCAACATGGAGTTTTTTCTTCCCCCAAGAAGGGCTATTCTGCTGTTTCTGTGTCCTACCAAATGAGAATAATTTGGCTGTTCTGTTCCCAGGACTCCAAGGGCTGTTCTTCAGTCACAAAACCTCACAGCAAAAACAAGCAAGCAAAAAAATGAGAGTGAAATTGAAATGTCAAAGGTTCTTGACCACAGCTTCTTTCCCGTCAAGTACTCCAGCTCTTGCTAAAGTCCTTTATAATGCCTGTAGAGCTTATCTTAGTTTAAAGGAGTATATAAACTTGCAACAATGTAAAAAATTCTCAGCAAACCTCTGTGCAGGTGAAAATCTGTTATATTAACACAGAAGTTGGCTCAGCTATGGAGTAGCACTGCATTATGGGGAAACTTCCCAACAGGTCCCAAGATGGACTCATGAAGTGGGGATTAGTCAGAGCACCAATCAATACCTGAAGAGATTATTTTATTTGAAATAAATGAACTGGTATTTATCACTCTGTGGAACAGCAAATAGTTTAGACCAAGTAAATAATGTGAAGTAGAAGGAAATTGCAGAGAGCAGGCTTTGTAAGGATTGCAAGATTATTGTGAGTTACACTGGCAGCATCTACTACATCAATGCAACTGCACCAAGACTGCTTCCATGAAGCATTAGAATTATTAAGCTTAGCATAGAAATGTTTATGGCAACACTGTTCTGGGTTAGTGCAATTACAGCAGTGATGCCAGCACAGTATGAGCTACTGCAAATGCTTGTTGGCCTGAGACAGGGTGAGAGAGAGATCAAAACCTTCTGTGAACTACTGAATGACCGCATTGTTGCCTAACTCTGTGACCCTCATGGAAAAGCTGAGGAAACAAAAAAAAAGGTGAAACAGAAAATGGGCATTTTCTATCCACTATCAGCCCAGCAGTGTAGGATATGACCTATTACTTTCCTGGCTTTCAGAACATCTGCTTGGATTGGTATCTGTCTTTGCGTATCCTGTGACATTAAAAAAGCATCCAGGTATTAAATATTTGAACTTATAGACATAGGCAGACACAATAAAAATACTTCAGGTTCCACTATCTACACCCAAGCTAAGAGATATTTTTACTCCACTGGTAGTCTCTTTAATTTGAGGGTACAGAGTATACTGAATAAGTAGTTCCTTGCATGTTTTCCCTTTGCATGTAGTAATCAACCCCAAAAGGCTTCCAGCTGCTGAACCGAGGGTCTTAATTTGGGCCTGTTGTGTTTATGAAGGCTTTTAATCCCTCACTGTTCTTAATAATGTCTGTAAGTCTCTGAGCATCATGACTTAGTCTTCTAAAATTTATCTTGTCTGTGACTAATGCAAAACATATGAGGAAACAGTAGAATACACATATTGCATAAAATGTCTTGTAAATTGAAGCAGTATAGTTATACATAAAAAAAAAAATAACAGTGGATGTGATATTATCATTATTATTTGAATGGTCTCAAGCCCAGGCAGACAAACCCCAAAACTGCCACCTTTGACAGGGAACTACCATGCATAAGTAAAATGAAACATATGGGATGGGGAACTGCAGTTTTGAGGAGAAAAACCTGCAGTGAATCAATATAATAAAGTCAGTGCTAATTTCTAGAGTACAATGGTGCAGCTCATAATTGCACACCCAGTTCAAACTGCCACAGTGTTTTAACTACTACAAAATCCCAACCCTAAAAAAATACATTTTTTTTAGTTTTCTGTTTCTTACAGTATCTAGACAAATAATTCAGCAGAGGACACAATTAATTTTGTTGTTAAAAGTAATATTATTAGCCCACTAGTTTGTTTAAAAACCATATATGAGGGATTTTCTAAAAATAAGGTGTTTAATGGATGTATTTTCACTTCATTACTATTATTTTATTAAATCCACTTTATTTCTGCTCTCACTGTTATCTTGTTGCAATGCTTTCAATGGACCAGTGCTGTTTGATACAGGTAAAGCTCAAACTGTCCCGCCATTCAAATGTAATCTGGAGTTGTTAGAAAGAAAATATATAAAAGATATGGGCCTTATAGAATTTAACATATTAATGCAGAGGAAAGAAGCAAAAGAAGAAAGGTAATTATATTTTAGTAAGCCTAAAGTAAAGCAAAAAACGTAGGTAAGTGTGAAAATGCATTAAAATGTACAGTCTTATTTGAGTGCAAAAATCTTGCCTGGGTCAACATTGGGCATTAAAACTCTAAGCATCAGTTTACACCTGTCCTTAAAATGCAGTCCAAACAATCTTATTGAAAAGTATTATTGGATAAAACAAAGAGCCATCATTAAAATGCAGCACACATCAATGGATACATAAATCAATTATAATAGCAAAAAGAGTGACTATACATCTAAGGAAAAAGAAACCAAAGACAGAAAATACACCAACTGCTACTAATGCTGCAGTGGTAGAAGAAAGCTACAGAAGAGAGAGAATGACATTGTAAATTACTCTGTTTATTGAATATTAAAAAGAATCTGAGAAGCTTTGGTGAGGAATTTTAATTCAATAAGTTCTAGGCTAAGATTTATTTAATAGTTTGTCCTACCACATCTACATGATTGAAATTATACAGCTGTAGTTTATCAGTAAAAATACAGTGAAAATACATAGATGCTCCAAAGAGGGTAAGAATAAAAACACAGAGACAAATATGATATGATAACTTAGGTATTTGTTTATAAAAAATAATGGAATTATCTACATTATGTAGCTGTGCTGTGGCAACTGCACTTGTAACTTTAAGAAAAGCATAGGTCCTCAAGAATTAAAATGCCAGGCCTGCAGATCTATAACTCCCATAATATCCTAAAGTCATTACAAACATTTCATTGAGGGTGCCAGTTGGTTCTAATAACAGTGTGTGCAAATAGCGCACAGTGGAGGAGACCAACATATTTATGTGACTATAAACAGTGAAATGTTGTTATAATTTTGCTCTAAGATCTGAAAATGACCATTATCTGAGCTTTGAATATATTAGACATTTTTAATATAATCATGAGGTTTGAGTTTTTTTAAGTCAATATCCATTCTCACTGTAACAGATCTGAGGCTACTCTTGGGTTCAGCGCTTGGTATATTTACCTGAAAGTGCAAAATGGTCATCAAACATTTCTGGCACCCTGAAATAGGAGTTGGGCTGCTGGTGAGCTGGTAAGCCCCACTCCTTCCACAGCACCAGCAGCTAGTGCAACCTGTATGTAAAACTGCTTCACTTCAACAGACCTCCAAAACTCATGAAAAAAAAAAAAATTAGGATCCCTGCCCTTAAGTGGAGAATTCAGGGAAGGGCAGAGACTGAGGCTCGTTCTCACCACTCCTTTCCTGCCTGATGTTCAGACCACCCCAGACCACCGCACCTTGACCCCCCAGGCTGAGAGGAGCCTTCCTCGCCTCCCTGAACCTCTGGGGTGCAAGTTTCGCACAGCGCAAGCTGCTCAGAGACTGACTGAGGGTTTGAGCAGGTGTGCCTGCAGCAGGGCAGGCAGCTCTGGAAAACCTGGAAAACATCTTCGTTTCCAGAGGCCGGCGACAAAAAGGGCTCGGGAGTGGAGAGAGGGCGCTGCGGGCCGGAGCCGCGCAGGATCGCCGGCAGCTCGCTGGCCTGGCCACCTCCGCCCGGAGACCGCCGGGTCGCCTCCCACCTGGCCAAGAGAGAATTCCCTGCCGATCAGACAGGTTTGATGTTTTGATCCGTGGGTACTTCTGCAGTTCTGCCCCTGCGTGTGGGGTACGTCCGCGCCCACGGGCTAATGAGTGGTGCCGTCCTTGGCGGCAGGACTGCATGAGTGGGAGCTTCACTGCCACCCATTAGGGACTCCCAAGCGCGGCTGCGTCTTGAAATGGTGCCTGAACACTGCTCAAGCTTAGTTTTAAGCTTGCACCTACTTTTACCCTCCCTGCCCACGGTTTGAGTATACACACGCTCCCCGTTCCCTCTTGCTGGTGTTTCTCATGCAGAAATGCTTGATAGGTTCTTACCTACCAAAAGAAGGTAAGGGAGAAATACCTCTTTCATGTTTGGCATCCCCAGGCCACCTTCCCCACCTACAAAGATACCTTTTAACGTCTGTTCTCTAATCTAACAGAGATCCGGCTTCCTGCGTGGTGCTAGAGCATCACTGCTGGGGCAGTAGGGGAAGGAGAGGTCGGTCCGACCCCTTGCTGCTCCTCGCACTCCAGTTCAGGCCCTGCCGATGGCCTCGTGTTCGGGGAAGGGGGAAGGACAGACCAAAAGTTCTCGGTCCAAGCGACAAGTGGCTGCCCAGTGACACCTTCGAGAGGACCCACTGTCAAACCATAGAGATAGTTGCCAGCACAGAAGCAAACAAACTAACAAACCAAAATTGTTTTGACCTAGTTTCTCTGCATCAGGTGAGTAGAATACATCAAGGAGATCTTCCCATTATTGAATAAGTGGGGGAAAAAAAAAAAAAAAAGTTTTTTCTGTTTTTCTTTTTTTTTTTCTGGGTCGGCTAATGCCTGAGTTGTGCTTTCAGACGAATCTTCCAACAAGTGTTGCAGTTCAGCATTGTATGCCTTGTATTTTTTAAACAAACAATGCGAGTAACTGGAAAACTTGGGAACTGAGGAGAAAGGTCAAGGGCACAGGTTGGCCAGTTTTTCTTGCCACGGCTGAAGAAGCATGAATAATCAAAGGACCATGATTAGTTGCACTGACCATAAGACTAGGGGGAAATTGAGAGAAGAAAAAAAAAATAGATGACGACTGTTTTGTAGCTTGTCACTCCCCGCTCTGACATCTTCCTGCTCCTGGCCAGGACCTCTTCCAGACACGGCACTGAGAGGAAGGGACAGCAGCCCTGGGGAGCCGCTCCGATCCCGCGGCTGCCCGGAGATGCGCAGGGCGCGGAGCGTCGCGCAGCCCCGCCACCGACAGCAGCCGGGCGGCCTCACCGCCCCTCGCCGGCTTCTCGCCTCGCAATTCCCCCGGCACAGACGACCGTGTCCCGTCTCTCCCTCGCCCCTGTCTCCAGTCCCCACGCCCGCCGGCGCGGCGCGGGGAGGCGCGTTACTTACGCGAGTCGGCAGCGGCGGCTGTGCAAGGCTCCCCGCCGGGAGTCGAAGGGAGCCCTGATCTTAGCGGGCTCGGCATACCCACCGACGGCTGACAGAAGCAAAGAGTTAAAATATAAAACAATAAAATATTGTGGGTTTGGTGGGGTTTTTTTGGTTGGTGGGTTTTTTTTGGTTTTTTTTTTTTTTTAATATTAATGTTCTTATAACGGAAGTTCTTATCAGTGGGTTGCACTGTACTTGGCAAACAAGCCTTTTTACCTTTTAAACAAATAATTCATTAGGTAATTAAATTCAAGTGAGATTACTCTAATTAAATATACACTGCTGTTGAATCATAATTTCTATGTGGCCTAGTTAAAGATGAACGATCTCTTATTCCTGACAAAAAAAAAAAAAAAAAAAAGCTTTAAAAGAATTCCCCAGTGACTGGAATAATAGATTTATACACCACCGTACAGAGGTCATTTCAAGAAAGAAGAGACACCAAACACAACATAAAGGGACTTTTTATGTCTGGAGATACTAGAATTTCAGGTTTTATTGCTGCAAGTTCTATTAAAAGACTTTGTGGAACCTAGGAGGAAATCAAAATTATCTTTCAAAAGGCGATAAGTTATATAAATATGTGCACAAACAGAAATGTGTCTCTGAAGGTATTAGTTCTGCATAATTTCCGATGAGTAGCTACTAGGCCTCAAAGGAAACAGTGCATCTTGAAATGCTCTGAAGGCTTACATTGGCCAAAATAAGGCAGGACTTTAGCAAAATTAGAAGTAACTTTGTAGCCAACGATGTGCTATATGTCCTGGTTCCCTTTAATAGCATTAGGCGTTCAAACCATAAAGACTAATCTGGAGAGTAGAAGTTCCTGCTCTCTGCTTTGATCTCCTTCCTCTTGGCTGTTTAAAGCTGACAGTTTGGCTGAATGGCATTCACTGCTTTCATTTGTAAGACATGAGTTTCCTAGTGTTCCAGAGCTAGCAGCTACACCTGTACTGCAGGAATTTACATTGCATTGCTCCAGGATGGCATTGATTTGGGACGGGTGAAATACAAACACAAACTAATTAAAAACTGCATAATGCAGCCCTACAGGAACAAGACAGAAAAAAACCAAATAAATACAACTGCAGCTGGCATGGCAATTGTGCCTCTGCCCCCAAGCAACAGTCTGGTGACATAAAATTATAAACCTTAAAAAACTCACATAATTGCTGTTGATCATTTTGGAGACAAAATGGAAATTATTTTGTTAATTAAGTTCAGACCCATAAAATATTCATAGATAGGTAGATAGACGGACAGAGAGAGAAACAGTGAGAGAGGCAGATGATACATTCCATAGATTTTAATCCTTGTTCATATAGGCCAGTGTGCATAGCTCTAATAACTCATTTGCAAAAGTGCAAAGGAAAAGAACACCCGTGAATTCACGTTGCTATCACAAATAAATGTAAATTCATCTGAGGTGAACTGATAAAGGATTAATAAAAAGTCACCACCAGGATGTGGGGGCTGAAAGTCAATTTCCCTTAGTTTACTTTTTCAAAAAGTTGTATTTTTCATTTTGAAAGCACATGCTTTCTCTCTCTGAATAAAATAATCTTTGTAAACACCTTACTAGCTGCTACCTTGAGTACAATCAAACGCTGCAGCTGCTCAAGCTTGGATTCCTTCCTGTACTGCCTGTATACACTGAACATGTGTACATATTCACATTTAGGGAATTGATCAGGTATCCCTGATTCCAAGTTTGTGTTTATTTAGACAAACCAAACCATTCATTTTCATAGTCAGAAGTCTAAAGACTGCTGTTACTGTGAATTAAACAGGCAAAATCAGAGCAAGATTCCTTCCTTCCTTCCTTCCTTCCTTCCTTCCTTCCTTCCTTCCTCCTTTACCCTCCTTCCAACAGAAATGTTCCTCTCGTTGGGCGTGAAGGGGAGGAGAGGGGAGTCTGGCGCTCCAGAGCTACATCACCTCTCCGCCTATAATTGTTTGTCACATGCCCTGTTGTCACAAAGTGGGGTTGTTTCCCAGACCCTGCTGGAAAAAAGGTGCAAAGTAATAATGAGTGTTTAACAAGGCTCATAAATCAGGGCTGATGAGAAGCGCTCGGGACAAGTCACACGGCGGCGACAGGGCCTGGCAGCGGGCGGCCAGTGAAAGGAAACCCCTGCCGCGCTCCTGCCGAGCCACCCCCGCACTGCCGGCACCCCCAAAAAAGTAAACGTCCTCAAATGAAACACAGTCCCATGCTAAATCAGATGTAATACACTTAATGAAAACTCAGTCAACTGATCCAAATAGTCGGCAGTCACTGCATAATTAGAATCTAGGAGAGATATATTAAATTAATGGATTCTGTCCTGCACAGATGTATCATTAAAATATATAGGATTGATACTTAACATGGTAGAGTTATTTTAAACTTACACATTAATAAAAATACAGCTAAAAAAATAAATAAGGAAAAAAAAAGACTGTGAAACTACCTGCTGAGAACAGTCAGGAAATTAGCAACATACGGATAATTTTTTTTTTTTTTTTTTTGGTACACCTCCTTTTCTCCCCCTCACATTCTTTCCACGGGAAAGAAAATTGCAACAGACTATTAACTGAAGAAATAATCTTAAATTTCTTTGTCTATTACCGGTGAGAGCTGAAAATGAAAAGAGGATTTGCAAAAGAAATCGTTACCAGGATGTTTCAGAGCAGTTACAGAATTAAATGAAAACTTTTCTCCCCAAGCCACAAACAAGGCGCTTTAGAGACTAAACCTCCCTTTCTTTTGGTAGATCTGATTATCAACGCCGCATAAACCCCGAGTTTAACCAACGGGGCCATATGCTCGTGTGTCTGCCCGCACAGACGGCGCCCAAACGCATGTATCACTGTGGAAATTACACGGGTGAACCGTAGACTAGTAAGTATCTGAACTGCACTCTCAGATTGTGCTCTGCTTAGTATCCTATTCTCCCCATAGTTAGGTGTCTCCTTTCAACATCTCTGTCATCTCCATTTGAAGATATTTTCAGCGGTTTATCACTGCCATCTCCAGCCCTGCGCATTTGCAGCAGGTTATCACAATTGCCAGTCCCCCCTGGCTGATGGGTTGCGCTGATTACCATCACTGCCCTCAGATATTTGGTGCGGATTCCCAGCACTGCAATATCCACTCTTAGGACATCTGGAGCAGATCAAAATCACTGACTTCATTTTTCAGTAGAGTCGGTGTAAAAGCTTCACACAGCCTCTTCGCAAACGTACCCTGTAGTCAATTCCCGCAGAACCAGCCTTCAGTTAAAATTCGGCCAAGCAGCGACCCCTATGTCTGGATTTGCATTTCTTATCGGACCCCTATCTAAACTGATTTGTTAATAATAAAGAGAAAATCTCTTGGCACTGGATGCATCGCCTTAAGAAACTGGAAGGATCACACTGTCTTAGCAAACTCCTTCTCAAGAAAGGCTCCTTAAGAAGTTTATCTGCCCAATGATCTTTGAATTAGATGAGCGTGGCCATTTAGGTCGATTTACTTTAAACAGTATACAATTTATTTTAAGCGATTACCTTAGGTATAATCACATTATGCCCAGCGCTGTTAGGTATTTCTCTCCCGCCTGATTTCTGATGTGCATCCGCTCTCCGACGGGAAGGTGACTGCTTTTCACTCTCAGCCCAAATCCTTTTTTGCTACGTGACTGTTTATCGTCTTTTAAAACGCTGTTCGGCTAATGAGTTGGCACCGCACTCCGTTTTGTTAGGTCTTGCAGAAAGTTAAGGAGGCGTTCAAGCAACTACAACACAGTTCTCAGGGGGTGAAATGAAAAAAAAAAAAAAAAAAAAAAAAGAAAAAAAAAGAAAAAAAAAGAAAAAAAGAAAGAGTTGGGGTTTTTTTCGAATTATGATTAAAACTTAAAAAAAAAAAAATCTGTATTTTACTCCACCTATTAACGATTTGAAGCTAATTTATGAGTAGGAGGTGATGATCACAGCGACCTTTTGGACTGTTTAGGTCCAGGGCTTAGGGAAAGATTTTCCTAGCGTTTCGGGCAGCTGCTGCTGATGTTTGTAATTTTCCGTACAGTTTCGTTCTTTTCGCACTTTTGTTATTAAGCTCCTGCTATAGGTCTTGTATGGGAGGAAATAAACCCAGAATCTTCCAGACCTTCACTAAACTGATTTTCAAGCTAAGTAGCTTAGTGTAGCAGTTCTGGTCCCAGCTTACTTGCACAAGGGGGAAAAAATTAAAAAGGGCTTTGAAAGGTTGCCTACTAAAGTGACTTAATAAACCGTCATAAGGAAAAAAAAAATGGGCAATGTCCTGTGCAGGAGCAGAAATCTCGTGGGGATTGGCATTTTCTGATCAGAATTGTGCATAATTAATGGCGTTCGCAGGACCCTGCTCATCCTTGTGCAAAGAACTTTGCAGATGACGAACAAAGCTTTCATACCAGTCTTCTAACTTTCCCCCCTCCCTGGCGGTTTTTTTTTTCCTTCCTATTTTCTTTTCCTTCCAATTTGCGTTTGTTGCTGTTTTGTTGGGTTTTTTTTTTTTTTTTTTCTCCCTTTTTTTTTTTTTTTTTTTTAATATTTTCTTTTCTTTCCAATTTGCGTTTGTTGCTATTTTGTTGGTGTTTTTTTTCTTGTCTCCCTTCTTTTTTTTTTTTTTTTCTTTCTGAAATCACAGTTACAGGTAACCTGCACTTTGTATTTATTTTGTCTATTTTTACTGAAGGTGAAGAGTAGCAAAGTTCGCACCAAAAAGATGCAGAGCTGATAGAAAAGCAAAGGAGACTTTTTTCTTTTTCTTTCCCTTTTTTTTTCTTCCCTTAACCGATCCGAGAAGGATGAGAGCGAGTGGGGGAGGGGATGACTCACATTTCTTAAGCCTCGAAGTGGAAACCTTTTCTGGATACACATTCCACACAGATCTAAAGAGCTAAGAAGATTTCGGCAGCGTCGGTGCCTTATCCCACCTTTATTTACCTGAAGCCCTTGTAATGTGACACTTCCATTCGCAAAATAAGGCTGCAAATTTCAAGTCCCTCTCAGCTCTGTTACGGCGGTGCATTTTTGTCTGAGGGTCGCTCTCCTGCTTTGAGGGTGAGATTTTGGAGCGGTGCGGGGGAGGTACTGCTCTCTCTGTTAGGAAGGGGAAAGTTCCCTATTTCCAACTGATGGGGAAGGAAGTTTAATCAACACCGTGAGACGGAGCGGTTCCCTGGAGCACGGGGAGGAAAGGGCCGGCCGAGGTTGGAGACACCCCGTGGGGGCGTTGGCAGGAGGGGAGGCATTTCCCTCCGCTCCCGCGCGGCCGGTTCCCGGCGGGATCCGGGCTGCCGGCCTCAGCCCTGTGCCGCAAGCTGGGAGAGGGGGCGCGAAGCCCCGCAGAGCGGCCCGAACCTTAGGGCTGGCTCTCGCTCCGGGCTCGGGAAAAGGAGAGAGACACCCGTGGTTCCCTCACTCCTCCTCCTTCTTCTTCTTCCCTTCCCCCTCTCCCCTGCCAGACACTTGCATCCCGAAAAGCCGCGGGCCTTTGCGTCTGCGGCCGCTCCGCGCCGCGCTGTCCCTTAAGGAAGAGCTCGGCGGTCCCTTCAGCACAAAGACGGAGCTCCTGGGCTGCGGGGACCGCGGCGGCGAGGGCTGGGCCGGGGACTGCCGCTCCGCGGGGCCTCTCCGCCGGGGCCGGCCGAAGGGACGGCAGCGCCCGGCCCGGCCCTGCGGACTCTCCGCAGCCGGCGGAGCGGGAGCGCGCTGAACTCGTGGGGCAGAGCGGCCCCCGGCAGTCCCACCGGGGCTGGGAAGGTCGGGGCAAGAAACGCCCAGCCCTCGGCCCGCCGCCCCCGCGCTCCTCGTTTTCCACAGCGGGGGAGCTGGGAGGGCCCCGGCAGCGGTAGGAAAGGGAAAGTTTGCGGTGCCGCCCGGGCAGTGCGATGCTCTCTCGGTCCCAACGCGGTTCGGGAGAGCCCAGCCACGTCGAGGAACTGGACAACACCGCAGGCAGGGCACAGCGGTGACAGCCCGCCTCCCTTAAGGCGGCCCGGTCCCTCGCAGAGGAGTCCTTTGTCTCCCGCTGCACCTTCCACCCCTCTCCAAGGGGAGAAAGAGAAGGAGAGAGGAAAAAAATCCCTTCCTCTAATCGTTGTTGTTAATGATCATAATGGCAAAAGCTCGTTTTGGTCCTTTCGTGTGTGCCACCCCTTGTGTCTCCGCGCCTCGTCCCTCTCCCTGTGTTTACCCCTCGATGTGTTTCCTTCGGTCCCCACTGAAACGGGAGGATGGAAGTTTGACAACCAACAAGACGCTCGGTTTCCCCCTAACCCCCACCCTCGCTCGGGGGCAAGGGCTCGGGTTCCTCTGTGCCCCTCGGCATACATGTCGAGGTTGTTGATTCGTGGGATTATTTATTTCCAGTATTCCGAGAACTGTCGCAATGCCTATGATAATTGTCCCTGAGTGTCAATCCGTCGGCAGGGCATGAGGAGGAGAAAGGGCGGCGGGGAGGATCGAATCGCTGCGGGTCTTTTTCTTTTTTTTTTTCTCCCCTCCATTTTTCTTTTTCTTATTTTTTTTCCTTTCCTTTTACTAAAGATTCTTCTGGGAAGTGCTGCTAGGAGCCTTTTGACTTTCAGCAAAGTTGCGCATATGTGTTTGTGTATGAGTGGCGTTTGTGGGTTGCTGTAGAGAGATCGCATTTATTTATTTATTTGCCTTTTTTTTTTTTTTTGGTAGTGGTAAATTGTTACAAGTTGCCTGGCTGCAAAGCCCCCTTTTCCTCTCACGGCCACTCTCGTTTGTTCCTGAGTCCAACGACGACAAGGGGGACTCAATGTTAAAGGTGGAAAAAAAACCCCAGCAACACAGTTGTTTTTGTTAAAAGGGGACACACTAAGGCTGCGAAACAGCAAAACCCCAATGTTGGACAGCTGTAAAATCGTGTAGACAGGTTGTCATACAGCAGTGGGGGCTTTTCTGAAAGGAGCCCATTGCTAAACATTAAATGCAGCCGGAGCAGAGCGGAGCGGAGCGGAGCAGAGCAGCTGCGCGGGCACACGCGCACACGCACACGCAGCCCCGAGCCGCGCGGCCCGGCCCGGGCTGCGCACCACGTGCTGCGCCGAGGGGGGCGCGGGGCGGGCGGGGGGCGCGGGGCGGCGCTTCCAGCTCAAGTGGGTGCCAATCAAAACATCAACTTCAAATTGTATCTGAAAGATCAGCCTAGGACCTAAGGGCAGACACATCAGTTGGAGCTCAATTGTTGATCAGATCACATCTAAGGGATTTAGGAGCACAGAAGAGCCGAGATTTGAGGAAAGACACCCCACTGAATCCTGCCACACTCCTCCTCCTCCTCCTCCATAACTAGGGTGCAATATATATCTGACAGAAAGAAATCAGAACGAAAAAAGAAAATTACCGGCTCGATTTCTTTTCTCTCGCCCTGCCTGACTCCAGTAAAGAGCGGGGGGGAGGAAAAAAGAAAGAGAGAGAGAGAGATCCAGAGAAGCCCGGGTTTGTTCCGCTCCCCTCCCCGGCTCTTCAGCAGGCTCCCTCCTCCCCCTTTCTTTTTTTTTTTTTTTTTTATATCTCTGCCGCTTCTGCTGCTGCCGCCAGTGCTGCCGCCGCCGCCTCTGTGCCCGCGCCCCGGAGATGTCCTTCCCCCAGCTGGGCTACCCGCAGTATCTCAGCGCCAGCCAGGCGGTGTACGGGAGCGACCGGCCCGGGGTGCTGGCCGCCGCCGCCGCAGCCGCCGCCGCCGCCGCTGCCGCCTCGGGCCGGCCCGCGGGCGCCGAGCTGGGCAGCGGCTCGGCCGCTGTCACCTCGGTGCTGGGCATGTACGCCAGCCCCTACAGCGCCCCCAACTACAGCGCCTTCCTGCCCTACACCGCCGACCTCGGCCTCTTCTCCCAAATGGTGAGTGAGCACCGCGCTGGCCCCCGCGCCTGCCCGGGCCCGCCGAGCGCGGCCGCGGAGACCGGGGGAGCCGGGGGAGCCGGGGCGGGCGGAGGCTGCGGAGCCCAGCGCGGGGGCGGCGGGGCGGCTGCGGTGGCGGCTCACACCCGGCACGGGGTCCGCCGTGGAGAGGGAAGCGTGGATGTCGGCGGGTCTGCAGGGGACACAGGGGCTGGGGGTCGCGGGCTCCGTCTGCACGGGAAGCCCCCAGTCCTCTTCGTTGTTCCAGCCGGGCAAAACTCCTCCGAGTTTCTCCTGGCGGTGGAACCCCTAAGCAAGGGCTCCTGCTTCCGTATTGTCGGCTTTCCCTAGCAACTCGGCTATTTTTTGTTTTTCTTTTCTTTCTTTGTTGTTATTGGTGTTGTTGTTGACGGGTGATATTGTCGGTCCTGCTGTTTCACTGGGCTTTCCAGCGCGCTCCTCTTTTCGCTTGGTACTTTTCTTTGCCGCTGAGCAATAAACAGGTTCCGTCCGAAAGGCCAAAGTGTCGGTACTTGGGGCTCCCGTTTATTTCAAGGCATTTTCCTTAAACCTTGAAAATGTCCCGTTCCGTTCCTTGAAACTTTTCATACTCTGATTATGGAGGTATCATAGATGGGGTTTGCATGAAGCAAAAGAGGGCATCTACATCCCATTATAGGCATCGAGGCAGGAACGCATATCGGCGTTAATTCTAAGATAAATTGTCGCCACCCACACTGTCCTCGGGATTAATTCGACATTTTCTTAAAAAGGTAATGGTTAGAAAGTGAAACAAATTTTTTTAAACTAACTGTTTTTATATCTGGTGTCGTTGAAACGTTTTCGTTGCTGGTATCACCAAAATTGTCGGCGGCGCTACGCATAGGTTCCACTTAATTTTCTAAATGTCCCTCTTTTCTCTCCCTCTGACACAGAAAAGTGTGAATATTTATAACTGAATGCATGCAATGCATAACTTGTTAGGGTTTTTAATAAATATATGTAAGCAAATACGAAAATATGCTGTTGAACAAGAGACAGCATCTGGAAAAAGATAATTTTTCCACTGCAAACATTTCCTACAAAGTCACTTTAAAGAGCATGCATTTCCTACTCTTTTTTTAACCTTGATTTTGGAAATGCAGTAAAAGTTGAGACAGAAGCAATGAGTGATTCACAAGTGGCTTCTTCAAAAGAATTCCCAACAGAGTTTACACAAAAAATATCATTTCAGCAACAATAACAAAAGACAGCAGAATAAAGGGAGTGCAGAAAGCCTACTCTGTAACACATTACAAAAATTACATCGGGCTACTCTTTGTGTATAAACGGTGTCTCTGAAATTAAAATACATGATCCTTCTTAACTGTTTGACAAAGTTAAATTAGTTTCTTCACAAACATTATTGAAGAGGTCGATTTCTAAGGCTGACATAAATTATGACATAGTAGTATGAAGAATGTATTTCTGGACTAGACAAGAAACAAAAACAAAACAAGAAAAATGCAAGATTGTGATAGAAGAAATAAAGAACGAAAACTGTTTGAAATGTTAGCTATTTTGGAACAGTTCCCGTTCCTACTCGCAAGCAAAAAACAAAAACAAAACAAGAAAAATGCGAGATTGTAATAGAAGAACGAAAACTGTTTGAAATGTTAGCTATTTTGGAACAGTTCCCGTTCCTACTCGCAAAGTATCCTGGTATTTTATTACAGTGATTAACCATGACGGTGATATTTTGAAATAAATTCTAAATTTCTGAACAGTTGTAAATTAAGAACTAAAATATTAAGTTAATATCTGGGCAATTTGCGGTAATAATGAGGCCTAATGAGGTTGCTAGAAAGATAAAATGTTATTTACCAAAACACCTGATGGGATAATTTGACTTGCTGTGTTTTACTACTGATGATAAAAAGAATATTGATTGCAAATAAATCACCGTCTCTAAACGCTTGTAAACAACTTGTGTTTGCTCTGGACGGATCAAAGTAAAACTTATAAGATAAAGTGTCTACATATCCATATTCTACAATGCGTGGATCAGTTTTCATTCCAGAGTTTAAAGGCTCTTCCAACAGTTAGAAGTTAATGTTTTACTCCAGAATCTTGGTGTACGATTTGGGGAGAGGGGATGGTGGTGTTGGCATTTGTGTGGAAAGTCTTTCACATTATAAGTCTCTTCGTACTGAAGTTGTGCATGACCTCAGCCTCATCTCATTAGGAGCAAAAATAAAGAATGCTCTGCATGCATTTCTAACACCCTCCTGGATACTTTGCAGATAAATGCGGCGCTGTGCGCGGGCATTAGTTTGTAACTGCGGTGCAGTACCTGTTCTATGTGCCTGATAATTTCAAGGGCACAGTAAATTGTCTCGCCGAGGTGAAGGCGAAGTTGCTGCGTTTCCATCGTTTGGTTTGGTTTGGTTTGCGGAGAAAATACTCTTACTGTCTGTCAGAGCCCCGCTTAGCACCTCTCTTTCCTTTCCCTGCAAGAAGGGGGAATCATTTGGGAACACCTAAATGTGAAGAGCCTGGAACGGGCAGGGCCGAATTTGGCTGTGAAGATCCTTTGCACCGCTGAAAGGCGTATTCCGGCTCCCGGAGTAGCCTATTCAGGTCTGTTAGAGACGCTAACGAGATAATTGATGTGCTTTTTCCTCTCCGCTTGTCTGAATGTGTTGCAGGGCTCCCAGTACGAGCTGAAAGATAATCCCGGTGTCCATCCTGCTACCTTTGCTGCCCACACTGCCCCCGCCTATTATCCCTACGGACAATTCCAATACGGGGACCCGGGGCGGCCCAAAAATGCCACCCGGGAGAGCACCAGCACCCTCAAGGCCTGGCTCAACGAGCACCGGAAAAATCCCTACCCCACCAAGGGCGAGAAGATCATGCTGGCCATCATCACCAAGATGACCCTCACCCAGGTCTCCACCTGGTTCGCCAACGCCCGCCGGCGGCTCAAGAAGGAGAACAAGGTGACCTGGGGCTCCAGGAGTAAGGACCAAGAAGATGCGAACCTCTTTGGGAGTGACAATGAGGGGGACCCCGAGAAGAATGAAGATGATGAGGAAATTGACCTGGAGAGCATAGATATAGATAAAATCGATGAGAATGATGGGGAGCAGAGCAATGAGGAGGAGGAGGAGAAACCTGAGCTCCTGAGACAAAGCAGTGAAGAGGAGCACTTGGAAAAGGAGAAGGATTTGGGACTGTCAGGGTCTGAAGGGCTGAAACCCAAAGATGCACTGGCTATAGTGAAGGAGGCCTCTGACAATAGCACGAGAATCATCAGTCCTGGGGGACAAAACAATTTACAGATGCCATCTCACAGCAAACCCAAGATTTGGTCTTTGGCAGAGACGGCAACCAGTCCTGATGGTGCCCTGAAATCTTCTCCTCCTCCGCCCCCTCCTCCCCAGGTTAACCACACATCTCCTCAGATTCAGCATCCTGCTTTTCTCCCTAGCCATGGACTCTACACATGCCAGATTGGCAAATTTCACAACTGGACAAATGGGGCTTTCCTCACTCAGAGTTCCCTTCTAAATGTGAGGTCCTTTTTGGGAGTAAATCACCACCATGCTGCTCATCACAATCACCACCTCCAGGCCCAGCAACAATCTTCTGTTTTAACAGCAACCCTGGGAGCCCTAAACAGCGACAAACCTTCAGAGAGGACCAGTCCCAAACACATAGGTAATTAATGTACCAGGCTTTCACCTCTCCCTCCACCCCCAACACGTGCACGTGAACTTCTCCTTGAGGAATGGTGTCACACTGGTGTAACTGATTGCTTTTAATGGAGCTACAGTTTACTCTAGCGTTGATTTCCGGCCCCCCACCCAGCGTGTTGGTCACATACATTAAGCACATTTCACGTGGCCTATTACATTCTCACCCTATATGCCCATCAAGTAAGATGAAAATTCAGGAAGAGCGCAGTGAAATGCATAGGTTTGAGCTTTCCTTCCCTCTTTCACGACCCTCATCTCCCAATAACTTCAATAACAGTAAGAAATGTGTCAAGAAAAGCTTGCAGACTATTAAATACTGAAAGTAGGGTATAGCGCTGTACACACATACACATGTAGCTGCTCATGTCTGAACAGGAGGGTGAGGGGGAAGCGTGTTCTCTGCAGTGTCCCGAATCTTACTCTTGTTATTCTAAAATGGTTCTCCTGTTTTTGTTTGGCTTTTTTTTCCTTTTACTTTCTTTTTGTTTTGTTTTGTTTCTTTTTTTTTTTGTCTCCTTCTAGAAAGAGAAAATGTACCAAGAACTGACTCCCCACCCCAGCCGCTAAAATCGCCCTTCCAGCCTGTCCGTGACAAGTGAGTTTGTTTGTTTGTTTTCACTGTAGGAATGTTACTTATGTGAAACAGAGTGCTTGAATAATAAAGACTAATTATAACACCTAATCATCGCCATACTAATACATACCGACAATGAGAACAGCACAGGAGTTGCTCTAATCTTTCCAAACTTAGACTAAATTGCAATGGTACATAGTCAGACTGTAACTTTTCTAAAACTTAACAGATGTCAAAGATCCTTTGTTAATTACACCAGAGACAATGATTTTGTGCGATTATCTATTACTAAGATGCTATAGCAGTAGACATGCAATTAAAAAAAAAGATACTTTTTTCCTGAAAGATTGTTACGTCTTTCTTTTTTTTTTTTTTTTTTTTTTTTTTCCTTCCTCCCTTCCCCCCCTGCAGCTCTTTGGCTCAGCAAGAGGGAACACCGAGAATTTTAACAGCTCTCCCTTCTGCTTGATTAAATGATTTGGTGAAAAAATATTACAGAGACTGGTATTAAGGACAGAGAGAGTGAAAAAAAAGGAAACGGTATAAACGACTCCCATCAATCTCTTTTTGCAATAAGGTGGTGCAAATCCATAAAAGCATTACACAAATCTGTAGATGGATCCCCTTCCTCATTGTACCATTTCAGATCGTGTTATTCTAACCATTCTTGGATTATTTGTTTGGTAAATGTTTCCCATGTGTTTGTGGTTTTCTTTTTTCTGTATATAGAGTGATTTCAGATTGTAAATAACACGTCAGCAAAACTTGTCTAAATCATATATTTTTGTCTAATAAACTAAATGAAATTATGAGCTCTCTTCAGGTATGTATTCTGTTGCTACAGATCTTATACATATATTACAAATCAAACATTTATAATTAGTTTTCTAAAAAAGTCAAGTCTCCTCCTTTGGGTAACTGAAACTTCAAGTAGCAAATCCAAGCTATTTTGCCAAAAACTAGCTGCGAGCTTCCTTTTTTATACAGGCAAATTTACGAAGTTGAGTGAAGCTGGCTCCTGCCTTAGTAATATTAAAGTTATTTTTTCATTTGTGGTGATTCAGATGTGTTCTGTAGTATCCATTTTCCAGACATGAATGGACCTGACTTCCACTTATGCTACAAAACAGTTTCCTAAAACTGAAAGGGACAAGTTTTCTCACAGTTCCCTAGTGTATAACTTTGCTGTCCAAATTGGTTGCTAAGCTGGATAAAGAGCTTTAGTGCTTTCGTATATATTCTCACACAAGATGAAAAAAATCATAGTTTAGGGAAAAGAATTATTTGTAGTGATATGCGCTTTGAATAAACACAGAGGAAATGAAACAGTGAAAGATATTTTCCTGTGAGATTAAATACAATCTTGGTAGAAAAAAAAAAAAAAGGCAGCTCTTGCACATCTTAGAAATCTTAGAAGAAAGTTTTGCGATTCCGATCTGCTGGTTGAAAATAGACTGAGAGACAGGATCTATCGTTTTATAAAGGCATTAATCTTACAAAGACAGTCCGTTGAAATGTGTAATATTTTGAGTGTTTATTTCTCTTTTTTTGCCTCCTAAATGAGAACACTAAATGAGCATTGAGGTGCTAATAAGATACCAGATGGTTGTTGATGGTGGAAAATGGAAAGAAGCAGCTGGGAAAGTCATTAAGAAATAATGCGGTGACGCCCTATCCAAACTAAACCAACCTCAAACCAGGACTTGTCGGAAACAAGATGAGATTTTCAAATAAAATATTAATAAAATTCTTGTCAGAGATCAGAATATTGATCTTGATTTAGCTGCAAAACCATGTCAATCAAAGAGCAGCCTCTGCAAACTATGGCTTAGAGATCTGCTGGCAAAGCGGTGGAGGCGGTGGGCTCCTACATTTTACGTTTTTCTGACGGAGCAGAGAAACAGGTCAGGCAAAATAGATTTTGTGTGGAATATCGGAAGGAGAGCCTCTGGAAAGAGACTCATTTTGACATCCTGCAGTTCCTAGCACACCATAAATTAGTTTGTATTTTGGCTTTTAGTTGTTTCGGTGCTTTTTTTTTTTTTCCCTTTTCTCAAATGACAGTCTCATGTTGGTAATTGTTCCAACAAAAGAGAACCAAACTAGAGTAATTTAGCCTTCGGGGAAAGGAAAGACGTACTTGAAAATAATAATAATAATTAAAAAAAAAAAAAAAAAGAGAGAGAAAATGTCTTCAAGAGTGTAGAGCTTAATGGTGCGTCAGGTCAGTGCTGGTGTAAACCCGATGCAATTGCTGTCTCTTTCATATCCACCCAGATGAAATCGCCTCAGTCCCGCACCGGCTGCCCCAGTTCCCAAATTCCTCTCGGGAAATGCGGCCGCCCTCGAGCAGCGCGGCCGTCGGGGCTGCCGCTGCTCCTGGCTGTCAGGGACCGGCTCCGCTCCTCCGGGCTGGGGACGGCACCCTCAGGGCGCGCCGGGACGCTCTGCGAGGCGGGGCGAGCGCGGCGCTGCCGAACTGCCCCGGGGGAGCGGAGCGGGGATTCCTGAGGGGCACGGGAGCCCAGCAGGGAGCGGAGCGGGGATTCCTGAGGGGCACGGGAGCCCAGCAGGGGCCGGAGCTGTGCGGAGCGGAGCAGCGTGAGCCTGGGCGCGTCCGGCCCGGCCGCCTCACAGCGGGCACCCGCTCCCCGAGCGCCGGGGGCCGAGCGGTTCCGAACGGTCCCGAACGGTTCCGAACGGTCCCGAGCGGTTCCGAGCCGTCCCGAGCAGCTCCGAGCGGAGCCGCGGGCCGCGCTTTGGGCAGGCTCGCAGCGCCCTCTGTGGGCGGCGGGCGGCGCCGTCCCCGCGGCTCGGCTCGGCTGGGGCGGAGAGCCGGAGGCTGCCCGCCTTTCACTGGGCCAGAGAGGCAGCTGCGTCCTCCGGAGTGCGCTTACATCTCTGATTATCCTCCGGAGAGTGATAATTCCCAGTAGTTATCTGGTTGGCAGTTTTCCTCCTTTGGATGCCTCAGCATCTCTAGAGATGACTCTGTTGCAGAACTGGATTTTTTTTTTTTCTTCCTCATCTGCTTATTTGAATTTCCCACCTCTTTCCCCCCCAGTAACTCTAACAATTGTGGCGCTTCCCTCCCATCCAGCTGGGAGGAGAGGGGGACGATGAATGAAGCCCCGCGGGGTGAGCACCGTTCCGTCTGTCCCCGCGGCGCCCGGAGCGTTTGCCGGGTGGGCTGAAGCACCGGGCTCCGCTCTCCCCTGCGGCTGGCCAAGGCGGGGGGCCTGGGAGCCGCATGCCGGGGGCTGGGGGAGCGCGCCCAGGGCTGCGGGCTGCCTGCTCGGACGGAGCGTGCTTGCGCCGAAGTTTTCGGACACGAGCTCAAGTGGCTTCCCCTTAAAAAAGGGAAACCCGAGAATTCCTGAGGGCAGCTGAGAAACGCCGTGTTAAGTCACAAAAGCTGCGGCGTGGCTGCGTGCCTCAGTGCCCAGCACGCCCCGAAGGCCGCTGCCTCAGCCTGCTCGGCACCTGGGGGAGCAGGGCGATCGCCTTCCCCTCCCCGGAAAGCCGCAGTGAGGTGGCCATTTCTCCCGCAGGAAGTTTCAGAGAGAGACAGGACGTGTACGGGTGGTCACTGCGCTGCCGCCCGGAGGCCTCGGAGGCTGCCCGGGTGCGGTGCGGGGCCCGGGCCGGGCCCGGCCGGACGCCCCCACAGCGGCCCCGCCCGCTGCCCCGGAGCCGCCGGGAGCCCCGCGCCCGTGTCGGGAAGGAGCGGGAGCTTCACAGTCCCGAGGTTTCGCTTGTCACGTGAACCGTGCTAGGAATGATCGTTTACGTCACCCTGGCAGGAAAATAATTTGTAGTTTTTCTGTCATGTTTTCATTGACATCCACCCCAGCAGATATATACCAGAAAATACCAGAGTGCAGGGAGAATAATAAAGAAGCTTAAGCTAAACGATTTGCCGTAATTAGGAATGCTTCGAGCTGATAAGAGTAAATTGGAAAGTATTAGCTTCCTACCTTTTTTTTTTTTTTAATGATGATGCTACCCTAACCTGATAAATAAAGTCAATAGGAAAATTTACATTGAATCGAATGGGAACTACAAGGAGTAATATACTTCTTTTAGCACGACAACCGAGTGCCAAGATACATTTTCGTGCTGCTTAAAAGGCTGTCAGAAAACACCTTTTTTTAATATACGTTTGCATAATCTTCCATCCCCTCTCAGTAAAAAAAGTCTTGTTTTTTGTTATTATTTACTTATCAGTAGCAGAAGAATGGCAGAAATCTGTGAAGAAAGAACACTGAAAAGTTGATATAATCTGGAGTTCAGCAAACTCAGAAATTCGCAGTTGCCAGAACAGATTAAAAGCAAACGGCAGCTTTACGGGGATTTGGCTTTGTCACAGAGACGTAGTTATGAAACACGCTGATTGGTATGCATGCCTCATTTTTTATTCTTTTTTTGTTGTTGTTGTTTCATTCTGAAAAAAGGTCTATTTTTAACAAGGTTAAAAAAAAAAAAAACCACCACAAAAAAAAAAAAAGAACCAAAAAAAGCCCAGCGAAAGGGAAGAAGAAAATTAGTAGGGTGTGTGTACTCAAACTAGCTGTGATTGTTATCGTTCCCGGCTCCTGTCATCCCTTCTTGCTGCTTTGGTTGAGTTTTTGATGCGCTCTCTGAAGCCGGAGCGGCCCCGAAGCCGCCGCCGACGGCCGCGGCCGGCGGAGCTGGGGCGGGGGCGCGGTGCGGGCTGAGGCTGCCCCCGCCCCCGCAGCCCCGCACCAGCCCTGTCCCCGCGGGGCTCCATCCATCTCCGGCTAACTTTCATGGTATGCCCATGTTTTCCCCAGCCCGTTTTCTTTTTCTCTTTTTCTTTTTTTTTAACTTTTTTTTTTTTTTTCCATGGGCGCCGATCAATTATTCACAAGCACATTTATCTCCTCTGCAATATGGAGAATTCATATTCATATCTCTGTTTTAGTGGCCTGACACAGATTAATGTAATATACGCCGCGGCTCCGAGCGCCAGCCCCGCTCTATGAATCATGCACTATAAAGTTTCAATCGTCCTTGTAGATGAGACTGTTACAAAGAGCGCGGAGCGGCGGGGGCGGGGAGGCGGGGGCCGGCAGCGGCGGCGGCTCTGCGCCTCGGCCGGCCATCGGCCCCCTGTTAAACAGGCTCGTATTGAAACCACGCGGCGGCTGGCGGGGGACAATGCGGGCCCGGCGTTAGTTCTGCCCGGCGGGACTCGCTGGCGCGGGTCCCCCGCCCGCCCGCCCGCGCCCACCGCCGGCCGGCCCCGGGGAAGGGGCTGCGGGGCCCTGCCTCGTCCCCTTCCCCAGCAGCCCATCAGGCAGGGCCGCCTGGCAAAGGTGGGCTGCCGGTGCCCACCCCAAGGGATGGGCACCCCGGGGAGGGAATGGGGCTCAGGCTGCCCCGGGGTGCGCCCTGAGGCTGAGCAACCCCGCTGTGTCTGGGGAGGGAAGGCCATAAAGGGAGTCTCCATCACCTGGAGATGCTGTTGCAGTATGCTTAATTTTTTTGTTGTTGTTTGTTTTGGTTTTATATTTTTAAAATTCCCCAATGTCTTTAAAAGGTGAAATGCGAAGAATAGCTGGGGCTGACAGAGGCACAGAAGTAGCACAGGGAGAGGTTTGGTGAGTTGTTAAGTGCCCTGTGAAAGAGAGCATCAAACATGGGCTTCAGCACATGCCCTCCATCCACAAACTGCTGACTCAGTCCCGGGGTAAGGCTCCTCTGCCATCTTGGCATCTCTGTGCATCCAGGTGGATGGAGGGGAGTCACCCGCTGGTCCCAAAAGCCAGCTGCCAGCCACGGATCAGGAAACCACGGCTGGAAAAGCTGTGGCAGTTCCCCTCTGGCCTGTGGGGAGTGGGTGGCAGCCCTGTGGAGCTGTGCCATGCAGGACCATAGGTCCTCCTCTGCCAGGAAGGGCCATGGCCATGGCCAGCAGGACCTGAGACCACCACTGGCTCTGTGGGGGCTGGGGTGAGGAGCGACGTGGGGCCTGATTCCAGGCTTCAGGTCACTGGGTTTCAGCAGTAAAACTTACCTGGGAACAACAAATCAAGTAAAATGCTGGAACATGCAATAAACATGGGCTGCGTGGCATGTTTTCCAGTGAAAAGTTACAGAAACGGCTCCTGGCGAGGTTGGTGTTCCCCATTGTGAGGTGCCCCCATGCAGTGCCATTCATAGCTTGCCCATAAAACCAGCCATGTGGACAGGAATCGCTGGGTACCAGGAGACTGAAAACCCCATAGAAATAGGTATTCAAAATTTAAGACTTCGAAAATATGAGCTCTTAAAACTAAACAATGTACTTCTGTAAGGAATTAATTTACTTGAGTCCCGTCACCACTGTTAATATTAGTTTTGGCTTCTTTTTTTGGGTATGCGAAGAGAATACCTGCATGCGTGTTTTTAAAAACAGTGAAAAAATTACATCTTTTATCTTTTTCTGCTTATTTTAAATAGCATTATAGACAACCCTCATGTCTGATAGCCAAACTTGTTTCCTGACACATTCCTTGGGAGTCAAACTGATGCAAAAATGCAAACGTGGGGCGCACACCAAGTTCTGGTAGTGCCTCTCCTGAGAGAATAGAAAGTGCCGGCGTAAACTCTGTGCAGAATTAAAGGCGAGTTTAAAAAGTAACATTTATTTTTATTCCAGATTTATGGCTGACCCGTAGATAATTAAAGGTTTTATTTTGAGCTGTTGGCCCCACACAATACATTGTCCTTTGTTGCTGCGCAAGGAGCGCTTTCCCTGTGCTGCCTACGGTTCAAAAACAATGAAGCAATCCATTTATTTTGTTGGTCAATTGTAGCACAAAGTGAGGTGGTCAGTGTGGAAAGTTTATCACTGTCTTGTCCCTTTGGAGGAGGCAGAGCATTCACACACCCTCTGCCCCAGTACACAAATGTCAGTCTTTTTGCAGGCTGCTGTTTTCCTTTTGAAGATGCCGATGGTGTCTCTGATCCACTAATCCATTTATCCAGTTTCATGAGTGCATTGGCTGAATACACTCACAATAGCCTTGCCCAGCTGGAAACAAGAAGTCAGTGAGTGCAGCCGGCACACCCACCAGTGCCTGACACCACTCTCAGATGAGGCTTGAGTGCTTGTCTCAAAAAAACCCCAACCCAAAACAACCCCCTCAGAACCCCCAGCCTGCCATGGTGTGCCTAACACTGTGATCCTCCCCTCCCTGAGAACAGAAGTATTTTTAGAACCATCTATAGCTTAGTACATGGCTGTATTATTTTCATGGTATTCGGCCGTGTCAATGAGGGTTGGAGTAGGCTGGAGGGAAAAAAATGCCTCTGGGACTCTGCAAACAAGTGCGCATTAAAGAAACTGGTCAGTTGCTGCCAAGGGGGAGGGGGCACAGGGGAGGCAGTGGGCAACGGGCTTCCATTTGCGTTTGGTGTCGTGCCGTTTCTTGCCAGCTTTTTATTGCATTTTAAATATATGTTTAATTACCAGTGTTATTGGTAATAACAGAATGTTTGAAAATATTAAATACATTTGTGAGCTTGTGTGAAAAAGAAGTTAAAAGGTGTTCAGTGCACAGAATGTTAAAGAGATCTCACAATGAAGTGATTAACATTTTTATGAATAAAATTAATCACGCATTAACTCTGCAGCTCAATACATCTGAATGCCAAATGTTGCACAGCAGCCCTTTCCCCTAAATCCAAGAATTTTGGATGCAGTATTGACCCACATCAAACACTCGTCTATTAGTAATGGAGGTATAGTTATAAGATATTTTAATAATGTACATTTACATTTGAGGCAAGCAAATAAAAAGGAGAAAAATAAACTCAGGGTGCTTTGTTAGGATTTGTGAGGACTGTAGGCACATAAAATACATTAGGAAGCAGTCAGTGGGGGCAACTGTTTAGAGAAAAAAGAAGTTTATGTGGCACTCACAGAGGCAAAGTCATCATAGTAAACAGATTCCAGTAGATTGCACTCAGCTCTCCTTGGCTCTTTTTAGCACGTTCATTGTTCTTGGCAAAGCTTATTAGGTTTTAAGGTGGGAGCCTACCATTATTAAAATATCCACTGTGTCAGATAATAAAATGTGATCTCTCTCTCCCTTCTGCCGTGTGTGTGTGTATATGTGCGCGCGCGCGTGCGTGTGTGTGTTTTCTAATCTCTTGCCACTGTGGTTTTGGGATTATTCCAGCAGGCTGTACAAAGGGAAGCAAAGGCATCTGAAGTGTCACTCTACAGCTGTGGCAAAGTAACAGAATTTCCATTTTGTTGATGCTCCCAGCACATGTGTGCAGCAGAAGGTGATATCAAAGGAGCCGTTCTTCCTCAGTTCTGCACATTATTTTTCACTGCTGTGGCGAATCTCTCTGAGCTCCGTGAACCAATAAAACAACGGTCCCTGTTTGAGTTGATATATTAATATTTACTGAGGATTTGCAAGGTCGGGGCTAAATGTCAGCAGATTGCTGGGGCAGTACTGTGGGGAATAATTAAACAAATCTCACAGCAGTTCAGCCTCCTAACATCTTTATTAATCTTTTTTTTTTCCCCTTTCCTGAAACAGTACACTGAAATATTGCTTTTTCAACCTTACTGAACAATTGGGAGAAGTTTAATAATAAAATCCTGGATTGAAAGTATTTGTTTTTGACAGTTTCTTGGCCCACTCTCCTGCAGATGTTAGTTAGTTGTGAAGGCTATGATGTGTGAATTATCACCAAGCTGCTGGGGTTCTCACCTGCCTCTCCATCAAATTCATCTTGACCAGTCTGCCAAGCACAATGATATTGCTGCTATAAATGGAGACCCAAATTGGCTTCATTAAGTAGTGGGTCCACTTCTCTGAGGAAAAGAACTGGAGAACCCCAATTCAGTATGCATATCTCCCTTAACGTGATTATAGCATGCACTCTAGTACAACTTAAACAATTCTCTTTAATAAGCTTCATAATTAGTGTTGGGATGCCTCATTACAAGTCATTGCCTGTAGCAGTCCTAGGCCAAACAGCCCTTCTCAATCTGATTTTTTTTTTTTTTATCAGGCAGCAGGAGCTGTCTAGAGCTTTTTGTTTGTATAGTGGGGAATTGCATTAAGACCCCAGTGTAAAAATACCACAAGGAAATTAATTGCTTCTGTGCAGATTCACCACAGATGTGTCCTGTTATGGGGAATGGTATATTTCTGACATTGCTATACTGCGGTGTGCTGGGGAAAAAACGTCTGGAAAAGCTACAAATGCAAACATATTAGCATCCATATAGATTCCTTATGTTGTAACTGAAAACAAGTGATTTTTAAAGTGTGCTAGAGCCTTCAAGCCTTTAAAAAAAAAAAAAAGTTATTTTTTTCCAATTTTTCTTTTTTTTAATACTCAAAACCCACTAATAAAATACACATGGCCACGTATTCTATTTG
Organism: Passer montanus; assembly: GCF_014805655.1. Classification (NCBI taxonomy): domain Eukaryota; kingdom Metazoa; phylum Chordata; class Aves; order Passeriformes; family Passeridae; genus Passer; species Passer montanus. Next base: position 3,122,877 of record NW_024367037.1, read on the forward strand.
GTACTGGCTGATAAATGTGCTACTTAAAATAACACACACGAGGAGTGCGGTGACTCAACGCAATAAGAAGGCTGACATACAAAGCCGCCCTCAAGGTCAGTGGTTTGTTATCTATCAGTGTTGGTCAGGTTGTGAATCACAACTGCAAGTTTCAGCAAGTTAAGGGGAGGAGGAGCATTCAGAGTGCTTGCCCTATGGAAAAGAAAAGCTGAGCTGGTGGTTTGTTAGCTGCCTCTGAACATCACCCTACAGCTTCTGGGTAATGCCCATTCCCTTGTCACTAAAGCAAAGCTGCAAAGTGCCTTGATCCAGATATATGAGTGCTTTGATTTACTTGTTATAATTCAGGTGGAAGGGTTTAGGGTTAGCAAGTCCACCTCTGCAGAGCCTCTTTGCACTGCCCTCTCATTATTTATATTGATTTCTTTCACCTCAATCCTTGTATACTTAGGTTTTGACTTTGGGCTGATTGCTCTTATACAATTGTATTTTCCTTGTGACATCACTATTGATAGTCAAATATTAACAATTTGCCTCACAGCAGTTACAGGAAAGAAAGACCTATTTAGAATAGCATAATGTGTGAGCTGTGGTGTTAGAAATAGCTGTTTGGAATATTCACGTGTGTTTGTGAAGGGGACTTCTCCATCTATTCATATAGTAGGTGCTGCAAAATTGAAAATATCAAGAAAACAATAATTTGACCCCAATTCAGGATTTTGCCTATCTGATAATGATACAACAGCAGAAATAATAAAACTGTTGTAGTAATGCTTCTCCTATATAAGTAACTTGAAAAAGTCATAGGTAAGTGGAATTTCTGTATCCAGGACCACTGAATTTACATACAGGCTTTGAGGAGCTTAATTTCAAGAAAATCCATGCACTAATTGGAAGCAACAGTGGAAAGATGCAAATAATTTAAACAGTTCAGATCAGTGTTAATTTTACCATACTGCACTTCATGGGGTCTTTTAGCAGACATTTCAGAGCAAAGGGCAAGATAAACTGCATAGATGGCTATACAAACTCTTGCTTTTTATTTATTTATTTTTTTTTTTAGAATTCTCATCCATCAGCCTTTGGTTCTACTATGATAGTAACATTTTCCTCAAATATATGCATAGTACTTTAAAAAAAAAATTATTTTAGGCTATCAAAGAGCAAACAGCTCAGAATCACAGTCCCAGGGGAAGTGATTATTGTTTTTCTGTGCTTTGCAATAGCAGTACCTGGAATCCTTTTAAAAATGACTCTGTATAGCATTGAAGAAAGCCACTGTCCTGGAACAGGTGAAACTATACTAGATGAGATCTGCAGAGAATGTAATGAAGAAACACTGCCTCTGTGAGACCAGTGGAGGATGGAGATGCAGTGGCAGAGAAGAGCTTCTCCAAGTTATGCTTTGTTTATGGCAGAAACGGGAACTTGAGCCTCTGAATTAGGATTTTCACTTGACAGAGACTCAGGTGTAATGGGATGTTTCAAAGACTCAGAGTGACAGCAGGTGAGTGGTAGAGCCAGAACTGGTGCAGTTAAACTGCATCCACATACTCATAATGTATTCACCACAGTGTCATCAACTCCCGTGATGTCACTGGGAACATTCTGGCTGTCATGTCTGGATTTATACACTGAAATCCAAACTTAGCTATGTAGTGAAAACAATCTGGTGTTTACAGACTATGCTTATTCTTACTGGAGTCATCAGAGCAACTTGCCCTAGAAAGTGTTACAATTGTAAAAAATGCCTTAAGATCAAGGGCTTTTTGTTTGTTTGTTTGTTTTTTTAAACTCAAAAACATATTTTAAAATTACTCCACATATTTCTGTGGTTAAGAATTGATTGAGGAACCTATTCTTGGTCTCTTCAGTTTTACTAATATTTTGTATATCTAGAAAAACAATGGGTAAGATCAAGCGCTTTTTGTTTGTTTGTTTTTGGGTTTTTTTTAACTCAAAAACATATTTTAAAATTACTCCACATATTTCTGTGGTTAAGAATTGATTGAGGAACCTATTCTTGGTCTCTTCAGTTTTACTAATATTTTGTATATCTAGAAAAACAATGGTGAAATCTTTGGGAAAGTTTATAAACAAGGGGTTTTATGAATAAATTTCTGAAAACATCAGACAAATCCCTGAAGTTTTTTCTAATAAAAGGATAAATAATTTACAATTTCATATGCAAAACTATATATAAAATGGGCTAATTTTTTAAAGGAAATTTAGTTTTCATACCTTGACAAAAATTATTTTGCAGAGTGAGATTATGATAAAAATGTTCATATATGTAGTTCTCCTATAGAGAGAGAGGAAAAGGTAAAATTTTTTCACCTGACACAGGCACGGTTTAGGTTGTGTGAGGGAGCAAGAGACTTACAAGGATGGATACAGCAAAAAATCTAACTGCTGCTCTGAATTTCAGCAGTTCAGAAAATGTTTGAGTATATGAATTAACAAATACTGATAAATACCACAGAGCTTAAAGGTTTTAGTAGAAGAGGTTTTTAAGAATGAAGGAGAACAAAATAATGTGCCATTTGTCCTTCATACAATGAAGAGAGTAGTGGTGGTGATGGTGCTTCTGGTAAAATTAAAATACATAGTAGTGCGCTAATGGAAGAGATTATAATCTTATGAAGGGAATTGGATATGAACATGTTGGTGGTGTACAACATGTGTCTCTCGGGTGGCTTACTTTCCAGAACCTTAAGGAGATTTTGATGCTTTATTCAGCATCTCCCTTTGGAGAAGAATAATATGAAGAACATATAAATTCATTCTCAAGTTACATTTTCTCTGTTGTGATCTTCTTACTAACTTTACAATAAATGAAAGCATTAGAGCAGAGGAGGAAGTAGAAACCAATCCATGTCACCAACTACTTAAGAAAAATTATGTAGCCTTCTATTATTGCATATGTGTTTGCTTGTATATGTTAGAGTTATTCCCCAAGGCCTTGCCCATAAGGCCCACTGAAATGAAAGCAATAGAGCAGAGGAGGAAATAGAAACCAATCCATGTCACCAATTACTTTTAAAAAATTTATATAGCCTTCTATTATTGCATATGTGTTTGCATGTGTATGTTAGAGTTATTCCCCAAGGCCTTGCCCATAAGGCCCACTCTGTGAATCTAAGTGACTACATGTGGACAAGAGGCAAGAGGAGATCATATATTGTGAGCACAGGAAATTTGTATACTGCTGGTGATCTGTTGTAAATCCACCAGGAAGCTAATGAAGTCTCATCTTGCACTAAATTTTGTGTGGCTACTATCTGAGTATGAGGATGCTCTCAGAAGCCATACTGACACATGGCTTTCTTAGGCAAGTCCTAAAATTTGCCTAGGTTCTCCCTTACCAATTTATGCAAGTTATATGGAGGATCAGAGAAGCATAGCAGAAGTACTGTATTCCCCAAGAAAATTGTCCCTCTTCATAGCTTTTCCATCACAAGGGGTGTGTGCATATTTTTGGTCTCTCTAGGATGGTGGGTTTAACTTTTTTCCCCCTCTCCCCAGAACAATATTGAGTTTATAGTATTTGAGCCTATCTACATTTGTTTGATAGCCTCTTACAAGCTCTGAGAGACTAATTCAAGTTTGTCAGATCTCTGTGGAAAGGACTCTTTGATAATACTCAATATCCATGCCCACAGTGCAGGTGTTTTGGGTCTTGAGTGCAATCATCTATACAAAAGAGTTTTCACATGTATCTGTTTTGAGTGGCTCTTACCTTTGGAGCCACAATCTCTGCAGTTTCTCCTGCACTTATGGCTTTCGGCTCATTGACCATGGATGTGGCTTCACTCAGTTATTCCTGGAATGAACCAGGCATGGCTGAGGGCCATTTATGTAAATTTTAATTGGCCATCATTATCACTTACTCTCAGGGTCTTTTCCTGACTTCAAGACTTTTATCTTTTCTCTCTCTTTCCTTGTTCTCCCTTTCAAATGATATTCTCCTTTTTGATTCTCCTCTTTGTTCTCTTAGCAGCTGGGAGTGTCTTCCTTGGTTCCTGTAAGGGCAGGCTGCTGTCAGCAAACAGACTGACTGTTCTCTAGACCAGACCTCCATGTCTTCCTGACTCTACTCTCCCTTCCTTCTTCAATCTGAAAACATTTTTCTCCCCTATTATTTGGAAAAAAAATAAATTCCTGTAAATCTACAAGGAAAAAAACCCAAACCCATTCTGTACTGAGTACCATCTTCCATCATTATTCTACATCAGAAAACATACTCCTGAACTCACTACCTTGTACATGGACGTAATTTTCCTGAACTTTTGGAAGAAGATGAGCAATGGGATACTGCTCCCAAGACATCATCACAGACATCAGCGACCATTGTCCTGGCTAGTCTTCTGCTAGTCTTGATCCAAGAATACTACTGTTTTGTCTGACTGAAGTTTTTCCTTGCATTAGTTTCAAAGCATGGAGGAAAAATGCTGGCAGTGCACATCCTGGTCAGAGGCAGCACATTAGCTCATATCCCTGATCCCAGGGAGAATATATTTTGCACTTGGCAGTCATGTTTTTCAAACCTTTCCTTGGAGTGGGATTGGAGACTCCCAGGTCTTATGTAAGAGACCATTAGTCCAAACCTGAACATGCAGGGGCTCCCATCTCCTGAGATCCAAGCATGTGCATGCTGATCTCAAAAAGAAGACAAAGAACACAGCAGTAGAGCTAAGGGCAGTCCCAAAGGACCTTAAGTCCAGAGAATAAACACATGTTTGAAAGTACAAAAATATTTAATTGTTGTCAAATGTATAAACCTGATGTGGAATTCTAACCAGATCAGTCTTTGGGCTGTTTGCCCAGTTATTCATAAGAAAGTGTCCAGAATGGATAAGATTGTGAGATTCTCCTGGGACACTGCTTTTGATCTGGTTATTTTTTGTTGTGTTTGATAATACACAGTTCTCTGCCAGAGGGAATTCTGGGCTTACATCCATGTTCATCCTCATGTTCAGACAGCATTGATAGAACTAGTTAAGTATGTGTGTTGTGTGTAAATCAAGAGTCCCTCTGAGCAATGGTGAAATTGTGTGAAGTCTGGCGTAAAAATGATCTACTTTACTCTGCCTCCTTTTCTGCAGAATGAACACTGTCCTGGTATTTTCTACTGTAAATCCCCCTTAAGGATTTGGTCATCCTACTTCCTAGAAATGTTGGGTAATTTCCTTGGAAAGTCCTGAAGTGAAGCTTGTTTGAGTAGGGAATCAGCAAAAGACAATTGTTCCTTCTCATTGGGAGTAAGGAGGATAGTCTGCATATATCCAAAATGGGGTTTTCAGATAACTGTAGGTGTAGCAGAACTATATCCTACACCGTGTCAGAGAATAACCAACCTCTGGCTTGTGAGTAGTGCTCACACATATGTGATGGAAGAATAATTTGTAGATGCACGATGGAGGAAGTTGCCAGCCTGGAAGCATGGTGTTGGGCAGTGAATATCTTTGGGATGGTTCTAATGCCCAAGTTAAATAGTTTGCCTTGCTAGTTTGGAAGGTCCTTCAAAGCAAATGGGATGAAGAGGTCACTCATAGGCTTATGTGCATAGCAGATGTTTTGCTGTCTTTCTCTCAGAAAGTATCCTTTAGGGGTACATTTCTAAATTATCCTTTAAAGTATACTTTAGGGGCATCCTCTTCTCCTTCATGTTTTGAGTTACTAGTTTGGAGATCTGTCTTACCATTTTCCATTTCAAGAATAGAAGAAGCTGCACAGCAGTCTTAAGATGGACACAGCCTCCTTCCAATCCAAGGAATTCCAATCCTTTGGCTTGTAAGGCTGCACCAACTTTACTTCCTTCACGCATCAATGCTTTCCTCTCTGCATTAAGTTGACTTGGTCCAAATTTTCAGTGGTCTATGTAAAATTAGAGTTGCTACATGTGACTTTCCCAGACAGTGCTCTAATAAACTAATTCTGTCCAGATTCTCTCCTGATTTGATGATTTCTCAGCAGTACCATACTGTCAGTCACTTGGGTGCCATACCTAGAAATGAGAGGTGTACGTGTGGCATGGTTTTTTGAGGAAAGACATTCTGGGTGCAGAAAGGAGGAACAGGGTTATGTCATGAAGATCTCATGATCTAAATCTACAAGTCTTGTGAGAGTGGATAGACTTATGTACCTCAGGAGGCACACTACAGAACTCTGGTATTGAGGCTGTATGGGGGGTATATCCTGGAGGTATTGGATATTTGCATGTTTCTGTCCCACACATTTCTCTGTTCAAGCAACAACATGCCTACCATACACTAGAGAACATTTGAAAAGTACATGGAGGTAGTAAGGGAATTTGGTCAGAAAATTTGACCTCAGGACTGCCAACAGAACCATATTCCAATAGGGCAGTGCAGACATGGCTTTCCAGGTTCACGTCTCCATGTGCTAAGAATAATTAATATTTTGGCTACAAAAGAAGTCATAGAACTCCAGAGACTATGCGTGCAAGTTTTGGGAAAGTTATGTGTTCAAGACCATTTTGGCTCTTGAGAGATACCATTTAACAGATTCCATCATCTCAAGTGTCATTCATTCAAGAACAAATAGAGTTCATGGAAACAGTAAACTCTATTTTAGGTTCACAGAACTCCATAAGTACACCCAGATTTATTGCAGCAGCTGAAAGACATTCAACAGCAATATAATGTGCAAGAATTAGTATTTTATCTATTTTGTTTGCTCTGCCATCTTTATTAAGCAAGCAATGTGCAAAACAAAGGAAGCATCGCTGACTTCCAGGTGTACTTAAAGGAGTTCAAATTAAAAAATTGATCCCAGTATGTTCTCAAGAGCATACTTTGATGTTCTAACTTGTGTTATAGTAACAATCTTACATAACTGTTATTTTTTAAGACACAGATGTGAGAATTTTTACTTGACTAATGAGGATGTGTGTGGGATAAACAGGACATTTTCCCTAAAATTGAGGGAGGTATTTTCCCTCTCTAGAAACCATGATTTGAATTGTTTTAGGACAACAACTATCACCAGTCACAATGATGTTCCATATATTTAATGATGTTCCATATATTTAAGGCTACAGGCACAACTTGTAAGAACTGCTTAATTATGTGATATATTAATGTTCTATTGATTATGTTATTGCCTGTAAATCCTGTTGCTTAATAAAGCTGCAGTCATTTTGCAATAAATTTGTGTTTGCATTCAATTAATGGCTTTCTGGGGGCAATGGACAAAGTAATAGGTATATTGGTGTTCTGTGGAAAGCATGGTACTGTGGCTTCCAGTATAAAACTAGGAAATACAAATGCATGGATTGAGTAAAAGGGAGGAAAAAAAATTAGCTTCTGTTCAGTACAATGATTCACAGTTTTCTTTTAGGTCCAACAGAAAAAGCAGCATTGTGCAAAGCATCTGCACATGAATACAGGGCAGGATAATATTTGATTTAAAAATACAAGTAAACGATAACTGCCAATATTGAGACCATGTGAAGGCAAAGGAACAAAGCATACTTTCATTGCTAATCATGTTAACATCAAAGTTTGAAGAGTACATTCGCCTATTCAGAGGAAATGCCATCACACTTCTGACGATCACATCTGCCACTAATATCATCCGGCATGTGGTCAGGTCTCTGTTCGACTTTTATCTCTCTACCAAAATTTCATGTCTTGATTTTAACATCTGATGCTAAACTCAGGTCACTACAAAATAAGTACAATTTTTATTTCTTTTCCACTTTCATGATATTTTCAAGAGGTACATGTAAAAAAAATCAATATATAAATTAACTATATGTCAGTTTAAAATTTCTTTGCAAAGCTTTTCCAGGATCTAGGAGATTTTGGGGGAGCAGGAAGGGGAGAAGAGGGAAGGTGAGGTTGTTCTGTATTTTGTTTTTTTTAATTTGCCTTAGAAAACTTTGTTAGACTTGTAAAAAGAGGTCTGATTTATCTCTGAAATACTATAATGCCAGAAAATGTTGAAGTTTCGTCTCTGTATAACTGGAGAAAGACACTCACACTTCATACACTTTTAATCCATAGGGTCTCAAGCACTGCTTCTCAAGTCCATGAAAGCCTGATTTTTTACCTCCCCTGAAGTTTTATCCTGGCATCATATATCTGGCTAAATATATATCAATAGCAGTATCACATAAGCATATATGGTATTTGATAACTCTTACTTTTTTCCTATGTTCCTCATGTTGAAGTTTTCTTGCTTTTGTTGATGGGATAAACTACAGTCCTCTTCCTCTTACCTTCAGGATGTTTAAGTAAAGAGACATTGTTTCTACAGGTGTATTTCAGTACCCCTTCAAATAAATTTGTATTCTAAAAGCTTTTACAAATGGAGCTTTACAGCGTTACCTAATTTAGGAGGAAGGGTGTTCCCTGTTTAAAATTCTGGTGGGAATATTCAGAGATTTCTGAGCACATGAAAAAAAGGTGTATGTTTGTAGATTTTTCTTTGCTTGCCAATATTGCACTCATCTTTAGACTGGAAAGTAATAAATTCTCATTTCAAAGCAGAAGCAACTAAGTGCTACTAATAAAGTGGAAGAATAGGGAATACTGTGGTTCTTTATATAGTAAAGAAATCCTTCCAGATATCCTAGTGTGATATTAAGCATATGTCTCATCTGGTCCTGTAACGGGTTCCTTAGGTAGAATCTAACAACCCTGTACTGCTTTTCAAAGCAGAGAAGGAAGTCATCAAGCATATGAGTCAACATCTTCACAAGAATAAGAATGGATCATAATCAGCAAAGGCTCTGTATATTTTAGTTTTGTTAATGACACACCTTTTGGTAGGTCTACCTTCACAATCATTGTAGAATCATCTGGAATAATTATAAAGATCTGTGTGCAAAAACTCAGGTTGTACAAAGATGCATCATAGTTCTTGGGTCCTTGATGATTCTTGAAATAAATTTTGCCTCTTGTCAGGTATTTTACCATGTCCCTTTTTCGCAATTTTTTATGTTGACCCTCTAGGACTATGCATCTGCATAAACACTCATAAAAAAACCTGCGGCTCATAGCAGATAAACACTTCTAGTAAAGGCTATTTTTAGTCCCTCAGATAAAATTTATTAAGAGAAATGGGCAAAAATATTTTTAAATTTTGTGGGCTTTTTTGTTCTGTTTTTTATTTATTTATTTTAATTTTCCCCTCAAGTACATAAAATACAAATGTACAAATATTTATCAGTTATTTTTTTAATGTACTTTATATAACTGTTTCCAGCTCTCACACACATACAAAGACCCTTTTTTATATAACCAAAATGAGTGAATATAAAAATTACATCTAAACAACACTAGTTTCCAGCTGCAACACATCTAGTGGTGTTACACACCGGAGTTGTTACTAATTTCGTGTAGGCAGTAAATGCTTTTATTTTCTTAGTAACACAGAAAATCTACTGCTTGATATAAGCTTATCCAGGACAGTTTTAGTAAAGAAATAGATCTAAATTCTGCCCAAAAAAAAAAAAAATGGAGTTCTACTGACAACTGCCAGACTACACTAACTAAAACATCAGATAAAAGAATGACTGTTTCTTTTGCTGAATCCTTGTATTTAACATCTATGGCTGTAAAAACTACAACTATAGTAACTATGGTATTAGTTCTGTTATGGCTAGTGAGGCAAATTTATCATCAAAGTTTCATTGTGGGTTTATGTGAATGTGATTTTTCAATCTTCTGCTTCTTAGTAATGATGGAAATGACAGTGTTACACTCCTCTACATAATTTGAAACACAATTCTTTGAGTATTTTCTGAAGTTCAGCTCCAGGTATGTAAGGATATAACAGGATATAAGTGGTTAAGTAAACATCATGGTATATTAATCTAAATTTTTTTTTTTTTCATTTGTTGCAATTTATTAGGATTAGCTTCTATTATTACCTTTAACTGAACGTGAAACAGGCTATTCAGTTTTCATGAAAGAGCTATTCAACAGTCCTTTAAGGAAGTAATGCCATTGATCTAAAATAGTTTAGATACCAGACCACATTTTTGAGAATATTGATTTTAATAATACTATTAGTTAGAGTATACCATAATATTAGAAAAATGGCATATAGTTCTGTGCTTGTGTAATGATTAAGATTTTATAAATTACCTCTCAAAAAAGGACAGAAGTCTTGATCATGAGTGATCAATATTTGTCTTATCAAGAAAAAGCATGTAAAGTAGACAGTAATTTTTTTAAATGGTGATAGAAGTTGAAAGTAGAATTATTGAAAATATAGTTGTAAAATATATTTTACTTTAATGTTATGTTTTCACCCTTGCTCAGAGATCTTGGAATACACATGGAACAAGTACTCTTATTGAATAATTCTGAATGTTAATAAGAAACTTATCTTTACTGACATTTTCTGTTTTATCTTTGTAAACTCATCAAGTGTGAGAGAATGATAAACAAGAAATGTATGTGCAAGCTTTCCCACTGAACTGGGACGAAAGTTTCCTTGGCATACGGAGAGGTTTCCAGACATTCCTGGAGAAGCCCCTTGGTGGGTGGCTTTGATAGAAGACTACAAATCCTGGAGTCCGGAAATAGAGGTATGTATCTCTCAATAGCCCCTTGCTGTCACCAGCCACCTGACAGACCATTCTGGGTAGCCTGTTGTACCTTAAAAGCCCTTGAAAGAAATCCACCCACAGGACTGTCCCCTCAAGTTGTTGTGTGCTGTATCTGTGATCACTGTGGGGCCTTGGGGCAGTCAGGGGTGTAAGGAAGAGAAGGGGGTTTGTTACCAGCCCTGACTGGAACATGAAGGACTTTACCTTGACCTTCTCATGAAGGGGGATTTCCCCAGAGCCCGGTCCAGCTTGGTAAAGATTGTCACAAGCCTGCCCTCTCAACTAAATCTTTCCACAAAGCATTGATGAGAAGCACCCAAACCAACCACACCCCTGGGAATCTGCAGTAGACAATCCACTCCTTGCTGGAAAAGTGATTCCAGCACCTTTGCTTGCCAAGGCTTGATAATCTAAAGGGAGAAAGCCTGTAGGATGAAGGATATGGAGAGGCAGAGCAAGAAATGAATGTGTGAAGAGAAAAAATGAATGTATGAGGTGACAAAACAGTTTTGCTCTGAGGTCACCAGGGGCCCAGATCCATTGGAGACTGAGATGACACTGAAGAGGAGATGGTGAGGGGCCAGCAGGAAGTGCAGCTGCTGCCTGTGTGCATGGCTCTGGATGGGATTCCGTCCAGAAAGAAGCAGCAAACTTCCTGCAATAGGGACAGATTAATTGTTTCCTTTCTTCTGCAGACCTGAAAATCATCTGTAGTCCACAACCTTGCCTAGCCTGGGCCCAGTGTCTTGAGGCAGGCTTAGAAAGGTGGCTTAGACACCTGCCAGTGATAGCTGGGTTGGAGGGCAGTGAGCTATCCTGAAGGCAGGACACAGGCATCAGCCTTGCCAGTCTGGACATCATCTCCTGGTGGTGAAAAATGCCATTCATGTAATACCTTCTTTTCAACCTGCAGTTCTGCCCTCCTCCGTAGAGTGAAAAAGTGGATCTCTTCTATACCAACTGTCAAAGAATCTGGGTGGAGAGGACCTGACTTTCTTTTCAATATTGCAAAATTACTTTGGCTTCAGCAGACATGGATCTCCATCCCCCTCCATGCTTGTCCCCATCTCCTTAGTGTGACACAGGACCAGAAAAGCTTCTGACCAAAATAAAATTATACCAAACTTGACTGAAAACTCCTGCAACATATAAGGGGTCGGGTGTTTCCCCAGACTGCCCAGAGGCTGATTCAAGAGACCAGATTGTAGTCAGGCCTCCAGAGAAAGCAGTGTGGGATGTGAAAACTTAAGATCTGGGAGCACAGGCAAAGGCAGAGGGATGCTTTGAAAATGGGTTGTACACCATGGAAAGCTGCAAAGAATGGAGATGGCAAAGAGCAATCAGGCCATAGCACTCTGGGGTTCTCCTTTGTTGCTGCCATGAGGTACCAGGTGGCTTATTTCCAACCTGAAGGCTCATGTTTCCAGTGGGTGCGAAGATGTGGTAGCTGCCATCTTGGAGAAGATGAGAGCTCAGAGTACCTGTCTTGGCTAGACCAAACAAGGCCACTTTTGCAGAAACATGGGAGAAAGAGAAACTGGAGAGAAATCAGCCTGGCCCCACAATAACACAGGCCCTGTGTGCTTCCTTCTGTCTTCTTCAGGAGCAGGCAGCATGCTTCCAACTGTGGCCAACTCTTCACTGCAACAAAAACATTTGTAATGAAAAACTGGAGATAATTTTGCAGCAAAAGTTCTTGGTGAGCTGAGCAGGGGAGGTCCAGATCAAAGGAATTCCCTGTCCCCCTTTGCTCAGCTCTTCTTTTCAGGAGAGAAACTTGGAGTGCTGTGTCCATTTTGTGCTCCCCAGGTAGTCTGAGTCAGGCAGTGACTTGCCAGAGAGAGCTCATCAGAGGGCCACCAGGCTGAGCAGGGACTGAGGTGCAGAACACCTGCAGGGAGGTTTAGATCTTTGTTCATCAGTAAGAGGAGCATGTGAAAGGGAGGTCTTACTACTGCCTCCATCCACCCTGGAGGATGTCAAAAGCCAGACCCATGCTTTAGCCACAGCTGCACAGTGACAGGATAAAGAGCAACAGACGGAAGGTACAACTTTTAGATGTTATAAAGAATCTCTTCTCCACAAAGGTTTTCAGATACGTCCAAGAATTTCTTGAATTTTCTGTAGAGATATCTAAAACTATGCCAGACACATCCCTGAGAAGCCCAATTTTCACACGGTCTTGCAGGATCAGATCACCTTCAGAGGTTCTTTCTACTCCATCATCACATAACTCTCTGAAATATGTTGCAGCTGTTGTCAAGTGCCAGAATTGGATACATAAAAAGCAGGAGTGGATGGTAGTGGCTAAATTATCCTTACCACCTTACAAGCAGTGGGAGACTCTGCCTAGTGTTTATTTAATCACTGCTGTGGTCAAGAGTACTCTGCAAATTATCTACTTTTTTTTAAGTGGTAGTATATTGATTGTTTTACCTCCTTAGGAAGCACTGTTATAAAAATCTTTATACTCCCGCAAGTCCTTTAGTAAAGAGGATAAAAATCAAATTTCACAGCTGTGCTAACATTAGGCCCAGACCATTTTCAGTACATATTAAATAAAAAATGCTAAAATAACATTAAAAGCCTAATTTAAGCTGACAAAGGGAAAGAAATCAGAATTTAGATGAAGAAAAGATGAAAAGAAAAGTAACCTCTCTCTAGACATATACACACCAACATTCTAAAGTTTTTTTAATAAGATTTATATTTCTTTTGGAAAAAATCAAATGTCCCTGGGACTATTAGGGAACAAATAACATGGGATCTTTTCCAAAATAATTAATTGTAATTCAGGATTTTCATAAATGTTAAAATATTAAATATAATTACTAATTTTAACATATCATGTTAAGGATATTGGGTTTTTATGTTCCAGTTAAATCCTTTGGATTTGTTATATTGGCAATATTGCATAATAAAAATATAGAATAATAAGTGCAGCTAAATACACTTCTACAAAAGCCCTTAAAGGATATTCAGAGCAATTTCTCAAATGCAAACAGATCACAGTCATTGTTTATTTTGGGGAGAGAAGTAGATCAGGAAGTTCAGCTAGTTCAAGTGTATTTTTAGAGAAAAACAAACTTTCAGAACTTCTTATGTCAATATATCAGTGAGAGTTACAGGGGCATCCCATGACTAGGTTGCAGAAAAATTAGAACAAGAATGAATAATTGTAAAAATGGCATAATTTTTATGGATGGCTCTGTGTATACTTTCTACCTTATAATCATCTTTGAATGAACCTGCACTTGCTGCAATAATGTTCCTTGTTTTGTGTTAGATGGATATGATTTAGTGGAAAAGGTGGTGCAACCATTTCCTGTCTTATTTGTGCACTACAGATATACATGTATTGTAAGATGGTTTAAAATTCCTTTTGAAGCTTACTTTTCCATTGAGAAGCATTTACAGTAATGGTACACACCATCCATGATTACATACACTGAAGCTTTGGAATGGGGTGTGCTAGGGAATAGATGAGGCTTGGTCTGAGGTCACCAGGTTCAAACATCTGCTGAGTGGTCACTGGTGTGCTGCACTGCTGGATTTGCTCAGACACGTAGGATCTGGAAGAGGAAGCCAGGGTCTGAGGTGTCAGCCTCTGTTATCACAGGGTGAGTGACCTTTCAAAACGTATGATAAATCAAGCTCTTCTAATTATTTTTTAATGCAACATTGTCTCAGATTTCCTCAGCTGATATTAGATAGTCTACCTTTGCTGTGTCTTTTAGTCTTGTGGATATAGATTTTCCTGCAAGAAAACACCTATTTTTCATTTTTTTTCAAACAGGGGCAGGCAGTTTTTAACCAAGCATAAAAAAGTTAGCTTTATCCTTAAAAATAGTTTCTGTAATATATTAATGTGTGGCATACATACAATTAACATGGAAAATATCCATATTGGAAGAAAATGATACTAAAGATAAAATCTCAGTATAAAAGCTAAAAATTTCTCTAACATTCTATTTTAAATGGTTGATCCACAGTCAATCCAAGTTAAATCAGTGGATTTTTCTTATTATGCGACATAGGCCATAGAAGATGAAAAAAACTGGTTGCAAAAGGTAGAAAAGAAGTACTGAAGTAAAAAAACCCCAAACTATGAACCAGGAAAAAAAATTTGCTGTCCTACTCATCTGCAACTTGCCCTTAAAGGCCAATGTTCTACTTGAAAATTGCTTTGCCACCTAGAAGAGGTCACCTGATGTCAGCCCCTTCTCTAATCACTGTCATGGTGTTATCACAAGTTTCCTATCTGTGCACATCAACAAGTAGCATGCCACTGCCAGCTCTCACAGCTGCAAGGACAAGGATTGGTTTAGAACATCAAAAGAGATTTTGGCTGCAACTCCAATGTCTCCAGCTAGTTTGTGCACTGTGTTATTCTTTGGCCATATCATGGTCATTGCAGTATGAGATGTTGGTCTATGTCAGACAATCCAGAACCATTTGGGGGTAAACTGGAAAGCCTTTGTTTCTGAATTTGATACTGTAATGAATGACTTAGAGATAACTTTTTTTTTAAACAATTAAAAACCAAATCAGAAAAAAACAATAAAAAAAATAACCCTAAGCACCCAAACAACAGGTGACATGTATATATGAATTACTAGATATGTAAATTTATTCAGAGGGGAAAATAAATTAATGATTTAAAGGTTTTTTTAAATAGGCATCTTCAATAAAAAGAATGTGTTACTTTTCTACTACAGTAAAGTGTCTGAAAATTATTTACACTGGCATGACACGAGAAATAAGACAATTGTTTTTTGGGATTTTTTAAATCCCCCTCCCAATTCCTCACCCCTGAGAAAGTTTAACAAGACCCAACAGCCAAAAATGGTAAATCTACATATCAAAGTCATAGATATTTTGAAGTTGTCCATAAAAGCATACCTTGTGTGGTCTGATACATAGTTCAGGATGTAGTTTTCAAAAATGTCAAGCACACACATGACTTATAAGAACACAACACTTTTCAGTTTTGACAATTTTAGATTAATCACCCAAAGGCCAGAAGAGCAAAGAACATTCATACCCAGTAGAAAATGTATTTTGCAGTAAATTTAGCTTATGAATGAAAACCTGCTGAAACTACATCCTTATAGCCAAAGTGCTCATCCTTTCTTGGCAATAATCCAGTTCTGTTTTATGGAAAACATACATATCTATTCAAAAAGCTTCCTTTTCTACATTAGTACATTGCTACATTAAATCACTGCTTTTTCATGCACAGATGTTACCACTCTTTGTCTTGTACCAAATATGATCTTAATACACATAGCATAACATTGGCTTTGATGAAAACCTATCTAGCAGAAGATATCACTTGGTCATCCTACAAGAAGAATAATGTTTTTATAGCTTTCTATCATTTTTTTTACTAGGGGATTTGGGTTCATCTCTTTCCTTCCATTCTCCATAATTTTGTCAGTTTGTCTGTAGCCACTGTATGCTTCACAAAGTTTTCGCACATAATGATTCTGTGGAGAAAAACACAAAATTGGGAATAAGCGCCTATACAATTGTAGTCTAGGAAATTCTTGCTGTAACTATTGCTTACCTCCTCATTTTACAAAAATTTAGCAGCAAGTCAGCAGATTTATGTTTTAGATAAAAGTCACCTAATTGCATTCCTTGGTTTGAGAAAAATAAACTTACAAAAAACTCATCTGTCTTGACTACAAAGTGAGTTTACAAAAGAACATTAGTACAGAAAAATACTGGACAGGGTTCTGAATAGTTTTCTCTTGCAATATTTATATAAACTACTTTTAAAAGCATAAGGACTGTTTTCCCTCTTCATACATTTATAGCATAAATATCGTCAATGTAGGTAGGAATGATATGCATGTTTGAACAATAAACCCTTTAAAGACTATGACTGAAACATACAGAAATAGCAAAAAGGATCCCTTAAAGAAGAAATGCACCAATAATTAATGCAGCAATCTAGAGTGCTTTATGAGCATATTGCTAGTTCACATTTTTAGTATATCAATGGAGACAGAGGTGTAGTAATAACTTTTGATGAACTCACAGTGAGCCACACCATGCAATGTTAGCAATATCAGATTAAAATTTAAATATATGTGGACATCTCCTAAAGAAAAAAAAAAGTAAAAATAAAGAAGATCTCTTGAGTAGTCTTCAGACAGTGCCAATGTCTATAAAAGCAAAGAATTGAATTAAACATATTGCATTCACAAAGGTTTTGTATAGGGACTTGCATGCTTGTTTTTATCAAACTGTTGTTCTAACAGAGATGCATGTGGTTTGACTGCTTTTTTTTCATGTGAAGTTCCTTTACCTGTAACTACAGAGAGCGGGATGCTGGAATTTACTATTAAGGTGAACAGATGCATTTAGTTTAGCTGAATATTCCATCCTTACAGTGATATATACCTTTTATAAGTTAGACATTTCTATTAACGCTTACAGAAAGCAAAGGAATTTGCTTTTGGAAAATTCTGAATTAAGGAGCAAGCAGGTAAGCCAATTTCTTGAGACAGAGTATTCTGCAGTGACATCTGTGTAACAGTGACACTGTAGCTTATTAGCTAAATGTTTCTGCCTTTAAATAAAAAAAGTTGGAAAATTTCTACATTCAAAATCTATCCTGCTAAATCCAAAACGCTGATAAAATAAGCAAATTTCCTATGTTTAGTCTGTGCTAAGCATGATGGGCTCCTCTAGAACTAACAGGGTTAAAGCTTTCAAGCTGTTTGTGTGAGACAATCAGAGAGGCCAGTCCTGAGAGGAAACAAGCTGGAATGCAGAGTGGTGCTGGTGACAGTTGTATGGCGTGATCAGCACATGGCAGGATGAGGCTTACAGCGTAGTCTTTTGAGAACTAAATGAAATATAAAATTCCACCCAGAAAACCTTCATAGTGTTATCCAGTGCATTGACCCTGGAAAATTCATAGACTGTCTTATAGTACTTTGGTCTAGATCACATATAAGTTTTACCCTTTCAGTTATGCTCTTAGCTATTGAACTCTAGATCTTTCAGTCACGTGTCAAAATAAATACTGTCTGACAGCTAAAAAATACCTTTATCATTCCCCGTTGCTCACTGACTTCATAGAAGCATACCTTTAGTCTTCACAAGAAAAAAGGAGGCTGTGATCTCAATATTTCAGCACTTTTATTTACCTTATCTGTAATATAATTAATAGATGACTGCATAAAGATCAAGGTGGCTATCAAAGAAAATGAGACAGCTTCATATGAAACTTGCTCTTTTGAATCAGTCTAGGACTCTATCAAAGCATGTGTGATAATTTCATGTAAATCCCGGTGTTCTGAATCTGTATCTTTTAACCTGTACATACCATTTTTAACACACTACATTTCAAAGACATTCAAAGCTGATCTAATTTGTATTACAGAATTACATTATAATCTGCAAGCAGCACATCATACTGATTTCTTAAAATTAATGTGGAAGCTCATTATAAAGACATCTACAGAGGGCTCATGTAGTCTTTCTCAAAAATAGTGTGACTTAAACCAACCACATATTCTATTTAAAGTACATCTTTTTCTAGCCAGTCAGATCTTTCTCTGAAATCTGGATTTTGAAATTTTGTATTTTGTGCACAAAATCAAAATATTCTACGCCATCCAGGATTGCCATTTGTAAACTACCCTGAATGTGTGATGTTGAAATACAAAAAAATGTTTTTAATTTTTGATATATGAGATGATAAATTAAGGAGATTGTTTATCATGGTGCAAAGAAATGCAAGTGATGGACTGAAGCAAGAAGCAATTTCACTAAATAGGATTGCATTTTTGCTACCTTGTTTATGTAAGACCTAAATTAAGTTTTAAAAGTGAACTTAACATTATAAATTCAATAAACAGACTTTAAAAAAGAGTCCTGTAATTCTTGTCATGACACAACAACAGACACTTGTTTACCAGAGAACCATTCTAAATGGGCTACAGCCAGGATTTGCCCTTTTACCATGTTCCAGGACAAGCCACTTTTTGGAAAAACACAGCAAAAGTAGTGTAGGTTTGCAGGCTGATCTATTCAGACAGATTATAAATTGTAAACTGACCACTCTCGAAGTCTGTTTTTAAATTAATACTGAGTCATTACACTTGAGAACTCTCCCATGCTAACATTGCTTTACTCACTAACCTCCTGTCTGCCCAAATAAGCAAATTACATCTGCCTATTTTTATTCTCTTTTCCAGTTTAGCAGGAACTAGACACATTATCCAAGATAATAATACCAAACAAAAACTAAATATGAAGTATACACCAGGTAGATAGCTGACCTGCATCAAGGTTCGTCAAATGATGAAAAGAAAATAGAAAAAAAAAAGGAAAAAAAGAGAAACGAAGTCTTCTCTGGAAAGACACTGGCCCTTAAAATTGCAACTGAAGAAGATTAATTATAGGTATGACTTTTTAATTTATGGCGATGTCTAATACTGCAGTCAGATAATCTGAGCACAGAAAACCCCAAGACAGCTAGATCATACTTTATGCCCATGTAACTTTCTTATGGAGTGGTATCAAACCAGGTCTTTATATCCTTGGTCTAGCTGACAGCATTACTGTGAATTCTTTCAAGAATATGTCTTTATAAAGGGGCAAAGGGAGCTGATCCTATTCCTACCTACCAAATTACTTCCATATAGATTGGTGGGAGTCATAAACTCCAAAAAAGAATAAAAATTTATAAGCCTATATAACTTGTATTAGCTACACTTAAAGGAAGCCTTGAAAGTCTAAAACATATTAAGCAGACCTTTTGTTTAGAACATACTGGAGAAAGGACTACAACAAATGTTTTCCAGTTAACTCCACAGATAAAGCTGTGCCGATCTCAGAAGAGAAAGAATATCTTCAGAGTGCCTGGTTATGCCTGGTGAGCATAACCCAGTTTGATACAGCTCTTTATGCATTGCATCAGAGCACTCAACTTTACAGCAAGGCAGAGCTGTGAGGTTCAGAGCTCATGATTGCCTAGTAGCTGTCAGACAATCCAGAAAAATCAGTCTGAATAGAGGGAAGCCCACAGAAAGCAGATGAATTGGAAAACCTAAGCAAAGTTGACGCACTGTATATTTTAAGGTCATCTCTCTGCTTCATCCATTTGCAAATAGAGGGTGTTTGACTACTGTTTTTTTTCTGTGAAAGCATCAGTATCTTGGGTTCCTACTATCAAGCGCCTAGGTGATTTTGACTAATTTGGAACTGGCACAGGTTAGATTTAGAGTAAGGCATTAGATGTGGAGTATTCATTTTCAAGGTAACAGGAATAAGGACTGAACAAAGAACAGAGTCATGATAGCACTTTTCCTGAATCTCATATAGGCAATCAAAGAAGAGATTTTAGATTTTTTTGTTCATCACTTCCAATAAAATTGGCACAAAGTTTTTGAAGATCATGACCTCATAACTGAGGACAACATTTCACCCAGTACCTTTAACTGGAAGAATGTGCACGCCAAGGAAACACCTTGGTATCTTAATTCTAGAGAAGGCATTTGCAATTGCATAGAACAAAAAACATGAAAGCTTCCTGTTCTGCCAAGGAACCCTGCCAATCATACGCTCTCTCTACACTAAACCATGATCATCCTGGGATATGAATTAATTTTGGCTTGAAAGAACGATAACTCAATGTAGTATAGAAACAAACCTGTTACAGAGAAAACATTTTGCACCCCTTGCCAAAAACTATTTAATAATTTGAATGAATCTTTTAAACAAGCAGAAAACTAAGGACTGATTCCACTATCTGGATACCATGAAATTTGCTGGCCTTTCTTAAGAGGTCTTGAAAAGGATCCCTGAATTAAAAATTCCTGTTTCACCTCTTCCCCAGAGGAAAAAGAGTCTAAACAAAAAATGATCTCTGCTAAAAACAAGCACTAAGCAACTAGTGATGTTTCAGCTTTCAGTGCATGCCTTATTTTTCAGGAAATAACTTAAATCCAGTACAGATTACAGCTATGAAATAAAAAGCAGATCCACATCTGGCTGTCACATCTGTGCAAAGCAAAGCTTACTTTGTTTAGCCTGTCTGATTTATGGGTGTATCTAAATCATCTCAAGTCTATTTCACTTCTAATTTGCATGAAGAAAGCAATAATATTGTATCATTTTTAATTGCTATAATGTGCAAACAGATTTTGGACCATGACACTTCACTGTAGTACTTTTGAAGAATATCTAAGCCAAGGGGAAAAGTTGCACAAATGTGTTTCCCAAATTTCAAAACAAAATATAAATATTGTAAATGAATACATACATAAAATATATGTTTAAATCCACAACTATTGCAAACTATAAAATTAGATATTCTACTATATAATACAAAATATGTGTATTTTAAAATTTTTAGAGATCTTAAAAATTATTAAGTCAAATGAGGGAAAACTGCTGCCTCATTTTTATTACAACAAGCTTTGGTCATATTTTCAGCCTTGTAAATTAATTATGTGGATTAATAAGTTCATTGTAAGGTAATGAACCCACTAATTACAGTTCTTCAAATTAAGCTACCAATCAAATGCAATGAAAATTTAAAAAGTATTTTTTGGTTTTGCAGTGTTGAATGTGGAAATAAAAAAAAAAATTATAATTTGAAATTCCACTTGGAACATTTTTTAAAAAATTGCTAAACTTTTCTTCAGGTTATACTTTTAATGATACTTCCTGTTTTCATATTCCATCAAATATGTAACATTAATGAAAACTGCATTTAATATTTTTAGGTACATGTTATTAGTAATAATTTTAAGCATGAGAGGGAGAGGCTTCTATGGCTCTGATGTATTACTCGGTTTAACTCAAGCTCTGCATAAGTCCAGATATATCTCACTGTGAGGTTTTTTTATTTACTGTTATGGATTTAGTTGCATAGATGTTACTATGGAAAACTAAGTTCTTAGATTGTAAACAGTTACCCATTTGGTTAAATTTGCACACGTAGCCTGTTTCAACAAATAATGAAAGTGCACAGCCAAACTTTACACAAATGTTTCAGTCCATTCTTACTCAACAAAAAAGGTGAAAATAAGCACAGTGGATTAGTTTTGTTAACTGATTTACTAAAGCTGAGTATATAGATGCATAAAGCCAAATAACTTTACCCAGAATAAATGTATTGATAATTTAGCCCTTTTATAAGAAAAAAAAAAAGATCTGAAAGTGTAAAGACCTAGAGAAAGAGTCACAAACAAAGCTTGACAAAAAGAAAATAACCATCTAGAATTTTGCAAAAATTAAATGTGCTTATTACAAAGGGGATGGAGAAAAAGACAGGAGAAAAACAACATAAAGTTCAGACATCAATACATACAGTAAATACAGCTTCAACACACTGTTAAAAAAACAAAATTGTAAGTGAAATACAAAAACCTATGAAATTTGCTGATTGGCATTCACCTAAAATAATCCCTGTCTGTAATGGAAAAATGCTAAGAATTATTTTAAAACAAACTTTATAGTTTGGAGGTTAGATCAACACTGACTTTAGATGTCATTAATTATTATTTCTTTGAAGAAATAGTATAACATCATAGTTATTCAAACAGACAATCTACACAGCCCCTTGGATTAGTACAATGGCATTTATAACAAAAATCCCATATTTAGCAATGGTTACTTTAAAATTTTTAAAGACATATTCTCATATATTATGAGACAAAAGTAATGTACATAATATGGTTTTGTGATGTGTTCTCTAGAAAAAGGCACACAACATTTGCATATTTTTTTCGTTCACACTGCAAATACATTCTACCATGAGCCTCATTTCTCTAATGCTGTGATGTTGCTTACATTCCCTCCATGCTCCAACAAAACTATATTGAAAGGATATACTTTAAAGTGCTAACCACATAGCAAAACTGCTCCAATAATTTGAAAGTATGTGCAGAGTTTTGAAAAACATTGTCATAAAACAATTAAGTTTAAGAGAATCAAAACCCATAAAGTCACTTAGTACAATATGTTCTTCATGTGAGTTGTTGTTTTCTTTAGCTCACATTAAAGATATGGAATGTTTGACAATAGCCATGAATGACATTTGGACTGGATTAAAGCTGTGTTGGCTTACAAAATCAGATTCAGACTGGAAAGACAAGATACAGGTTATGTAATTCAGAAATGACAAACAGTTTCTAGTGTGATACAGTTGTACTTAGTTCTATTCACAAATGCTGGTAACTGCAAATTAGTAGAACATTTTTCCAACTGTAAAGACATTTTGCATAAAGAAACACTTAAAATAATAATACCCCCAAACCTCAAAACTCTCAAATCCCAACCTGTTTAAAATAACCCTCAAAGAGTTCAACTTTTAGAATGCTTATTGTGGAAAACTGTAAACCCTGAAAATGAGGGTGAAAAAAAGTAAATTTCCTTGAAATTTCAAAATCTATATCAAAAACACATATTTACATTTCTTCAGAGATCTCAAAGTTAAAAAAAAAGAAAACAGAGAGAATTGCATCTACCTTTGAACTGTGAGCCCTCTGGTGAAAGAACTATTCATTCTTCTGTTCTAATATAATATTTAACACAGTGGGGCTTTGGTTTTGGTTAGTTCCTGGCAATAATACAGTAAACGAGATTAAATTGAAATAACAAGAGCAATTCAGAGGTTTTGGTTCACTTTGTTTTGGAATAGACAGGAAGGTTCCTGTTCAGAAGATCAGTGATTACAGTGTAATTCCAGGAGAGCACTTAAGCACCACTTAATCTGGGGGATTTTGGAGAAACCTTCATGTTACACAGACCTGGTATTCACTTTTTGCACAGTGGTGAATTTTATCCAGTCCCCTCAGTAAGTTCTTCCACCTTGAATTGGTTTTGTCTTTCTTTCTTGCCCTTCCCTCAGCAGTCAGGCAGGTAGATATACAAGGAAAATGAGGTAATCCAGTCCATTTCCTTGATCTCATGTTGGTGTTGAGAATGTCTGCCCCTCCTACTTTTAAAACCCAAGATTTCTAATGTCTCTAAAATCCATTCTTGCTCTTGTCTTCTCTTTCCACTAGGAAGTTATATTCCTAGTCTGAAGCTTAATTTCATCTCCCAGTTTAAATCCTTAATTTCTTCCTTACCTATACTCAGTGTGGAGAGCAACTTTTTTCCCCTTTTGTATCACATTTGCACATCTGATGCCTCCAGTCTGTATATCTTCTCCAAACCAGATTACCCCTATGTTTCAAATGTTCTTTGTAAGTACCCTCTCTCAGATCTGCTACTGTTCTTCCCTGCCTTCTGCTTATGAACCTTGTGTGGTCAATGCCCCTCACTGGAAACAGGAGCCCATGCTGGCTGAGGCCTTCCATCTTCTGGGAAAGGGCACCTATTTATCTCTCCCCGAATGCTGCTTGACTGTTGGAAATTGACAATATCTAACACCTGATTCACGAGTGTAAGTAAAATTGCCCAAAACTTTTCAGCACACTCTGTCTTCTGGTTTGTTATCTTAAAAGTGTTTGCTTTTTATTGACACAAAAATGTTGTATTTCCACACACAAAGGCTTCTAATCTTATGGAAGAAAATTAGACATGTTTGACTACTATGTTGGCTTTTGTTTGTGTCCATATTATCTTCCCTTTTTCTACAAATTTTGTAATTTATTTGTATCAGTGAAGTAAAGCCGACTGCTTGCAATTCTTATTTTTCTCCTGCACTTTTAAAAGTGGATGTTATTTTCGCTATATTAGTGTTCTGGAGTTTCACTTATTGTCACAAATTTTCCAGAAGGACTTCTTATGCCTCTGACATTAGTGAAATTATTTTTTTACGTGCCTTGGAGTGGAAATGGGCATGTGCAGCTGACTTGCAAGTGTATAAATATTTTTAGCAATCTCAGGCTTGTTTTTATCCTTCTACAGCTTGACTCATTCCTTTGTCATGAGCATTTACTGTATTGCCTATTTGACTGAACTTGACCTTTTAGTGAAGACTCGAGCAAAAAAGACATTAGATTTACTTTCAGTTTCTTGATATCATGTGTTGATAGCTTACTGGTCCCTTGGGAGGTGTCCAGCCCTTTTGCTGGTATTCTTTCTGTTCACATCTCTTGCCAGCAGTGATTGCTTTGAGCTTTGGCTCTTCTATTCTTTTCCTCATGCTCCAACTATTCTTTTAATATCCTTCATAAATTACCTGTTTTCTACATCTCTATTCTTAATTCTTAAATTTTAAGCGATTGAAAAAGTCATTATGACCAATTTCACTTTCTGTCTTTCATCTGCCACTGTAATTTACACTCATGCCCTTTATACAGTTTTTAAAGCAATAGCTAAATTTTCAGAATCCAGTCTTTTACCTCATCAAGTTTATTTTCCTCAAAAGTACACTTACTTACAAAGCTCTGAATTTATTTGAGTCTGTTTTTCACACATTTTTGGTCTTAATATTCTGTTTTCACTCTCTTTCGTCTTTACTAATGAATGTTGTCATATTGTTGGCAGTCCATCAGAGGTGCCTTTCATCCCCCAATTTTAATCCAGTTGTCCTGTTTGTTAGAAGTGAATCTAGAAAATCATCTTTCCCTGCTTCTTGTTTTCTTCACTGTATTCCAAAAATCTCTGAAAAATTTAGTTCTTGATTTCTTTCTCAGCAGTTCTCTGAATAAAGGCTTCTGTCACTCTCAATTTTTTTTGTGTAATTCTGCTAATTTAAAAAAAAACTAGAGTGACTCAATTAGTTAATTTTCTTAGGGGATTGAGAATGAGAACACCTAGTAAACAAAGTCTTGGGACCACAATTTTCCATCCTATGACAGGCCTGTGTTTCCTTTACAGCCAAAAGTGCTTGTCAGAAATGGCATTTGAGAGCTTCTATCACTCTTTCTCCTCTCCACACATTGATTTTCACCTTGTACAGTACTTTAGCTTCAATTAGGCACAAGGTGTTATGCCTGAGACCACTTAGATACCCATCAGAAAGGCTACAACCAGCCACGGCTGCTGTAGAGAACAAGGACAGAAAAACTGATTTGGCAGTCAGACATGCTGAAAAAGTTTTTGTGGTAGCTGCAGGCTAAAAACATGAACTATAAGCAATGTAATTATGAAGTAGATGAAAACAAACTCCATGGTTACCCAGTTCCCTCATTATGATCAGATCACTTGGCACATCACTGCAGAGAATGTTGCTTTGGAAAAACATTACATTTTTCATGAGCAGTTCAATAAAAGAAACTATTTTATGGGTTCAGGAGATGGTTGAAGGCTTCAGAAGGAAATAATTTGCTTTTATTTTGTTTTAGAAATTAATTCCAATTTTTATAGCAATTTACAACAAATTCCTGCACATTAAATACAAAGCACTAAAGCAAAAGTTACAAACAGTATGTATTAGTATTTTTGGAATGAAAATTAAAAAGTGCTGCCACTTCTGCAGTCCAAGTCATTATGTTTTATGGCTTAGGTTAACATTGTGCTATAAAATAGAGTAAATAACTGTTAAAAGCAGTCATTTGCTCAGAATTATTATGAGTTTCATTTTGGGAATGATTCAACCTACCATTACTTTTTTTTCCTGTATAAATGGCAAATTTTTGACTTTTATTGCTGAGCTCTTAACTCTGTCCTGTCATACTCAGTGGAGATACCATGTTAAGAAGTCAACTTTAAATAAGCCAACAACTACTGAGTTTGGTGTCCCTACCTCATTTGTAGAAAACTGTATGTATTAAGACATATTCTTATTTTTAAGCTATCTTCTCATATGGGAAAGCTATGTTTGTTCAGAAATCATTCTTAGAAAAACAGGCTGGCAGGTCTTTTTTTCTAACCAATCAATGCTATGTAGCAGGAGTCTCAGCATGAGATAATATCTCCAACTTTTTGCTAAAATCTCTTTTATCTCCAGTATTTCTCATCTTCTCTTAGTAATCAAGTACAAAAATAACAGCAGTTTATGACCCATAATAATGTTCTGTAATGTTTTGAATATATATAACCTGTCTGTTAACCAAAGAAATAAAGTATTAGGACTATAGGTGTCCTATGTTCGTCCAGGGGTCTGTGGGTTTCTTCTTTTGATCCAGTACCATATTGTAAGATAGTGAAAACTTGCTTGCACTGTGTCTCTATTCTCCTTAAACATGTGCTGTTTTGATTTTCATTTACTATTATGTTACCCCTGTGTTAGGGTATTTCATTATCCCTCCAGGTCCTTTAACACTTCATTAAGAATTTTAAGCTATCCAGCATCATTGTACTGTATTTTTCTGGCTGCTGGTTCAAAGAGGTTAAACATATATTTTGCTATGTATTTCATCATTCCAATGAGTCTGCATGACCCTTTCATAATTGCTGGAGGACAGATTTGGGGGTTGGCTCAGATTATGCTGCTAACTGCATATATAGTTTATTCACTTCTTTTTCTGAAATGTTACTTCTATTACTCAAACTTCTTGACTGCTGTTGCTCCTTGCAAATCTGTTTTAAGCAAGAAGTCACAGCCTTCTACCGCTTTTCTCAAATCAAGACATCATTTCCTTAGACCTTAACATAAGTTCTAGAGCAGCAAATGTTATATTTTCCTGTGAAATATCATTGATGTTGTATATAAATCAGTTTAAAGAAATGGTAGTTTTCACAGCAATGTTGAACAGATGTCCCATTTTTTAAGCACTCCACTTGAACCTCCCTGGTCGCTCAAACTTAGAAAAGTGATGTCAACCGTTTCTCCCCAGATTTTCCTTTCTCTTCCTGCTTTAGAACAATACATAAATTTATTTTCTTTAATTCAAGCCTACGTATAAATATGAGATCTATTTTGGGGTTTTTTTTCACCTACAGTGACCAGTTATATAATTATTCCCTTTATTTCTGTCCTCATGCAATAATTTCCAGATCTGTGAACCTATTAAACTTGATTTGTACCCTCTAAAATAGGATGGAATGGTTTTTCCTGTGAGATGTATCATGGGACAAGTGGTCTAACTTTTTTATTCCTTGAAGCACGAGATTAAAATCTTCATTTGTTATGATCTAGCTCTATAGGACTTGAGATGTATCACAAACTAATATTCTTCCCTTGGCACCCTGGCAAACAGTGACCAATTCTAATCACCCAAACATTTTGCATATTCTCTTTGTGCAAGAAAGTTTTCCACCATACGTGTTTTGTTACAAATATGTAACATATGTATTCCTGCTTGTGGCTTTTCTTTAGTGTGTATATTGCGGTTTCTGCTACGTTGGCTGCTGAACTGTTTGTTTTAACACTGAAAAGTGCTCCAGTTGTTTTGGGTAGAATGCAGATGGCACCCTTGTGAAGGGACTGTCCTACCACATATGACTACAGAACCAAGTGAACCAATGCACAAGTGCATTTCAGCCCTTAACATTTCTAAATACAGGTAATTGACTTTGTTATATGTTTTAGACTTCAAAATTTGTTTTTCAAACCAAATTATTGCCTACTTAGCCAGGTCATGCTTGTTTTGTCTCACATTTCTTCTTTTATTAATTTTGCATTAAAAACTGCAGAATATTTCTCTAAATAGAAAAAATTTTATCCATAACATGAGATTGGTAATGTTATACTTGTATATGTGCATAATGTAGATAAATATATAAAAACTTCTCAGTGGTGGAGGAAGTTTTCCATTTCATAGGCAAGAGCTTGACCCAGTAATCTGCTATGTAAAAGTTGGCTGGGTTACAAATCAGTGATACAGGCTTCCATGGTGAGGGTTGTGTTTTAGACAAATACTTCTTTTGCTTTTTGTTTCTTATTAGATAGTTTAAATATATTTGTGCTCAACATGCTGTTTACTATGAATCCAAATCCATTAACCTGAGTTTGACTAACTAATTTGTATGTTTAGTAGTTTCAACCGAGTATTTGGCATTGTAAATTCCAGTCCAGGAGCTGGGTGCCAACATTCAAAAGCTATAGAGTTGAACTATGCAACACTTTGCTTTTATGATTTCAGACCTTCACCTTTGAGCTCCTGATAACTTTCCGGATTAGACAACTTTTGTTGTCTATTTTGGTCCATTGGTGTATTGGGTAAGGCTGAGCTGGAGGTCATTTCCCCAGAGCAGCCCTCACCAAGCTCTCCTCTGTGCTGGCTGGTTGGTGCAAGCTCAGCTCTGGCTGCGAAGGTGTTGATAACTCACCTGTGCTTTGGGTCCTGCTGAGCAGGGCTGGCACAGCAACAGCCCTCTCCAACCTTCCCCCTCCATCTGATGGCTGATCCTGGGAGGGAACACAGCTGGGCTAGCCAGACCAAATTAACCAGATGGATATTCCACACCACATGGCATCAGCTCAGATATAAAAGCTAAGGGAAGGAGGAGGAAGAACGGGGGGCATTCATATATTACAATTTTTGTCTTCCAGACACAAAAGATTCCTGTTGTATTATGTGGAAATCCCACATAAGGATGCTCTGAATTTATACCTGTTGTTAGCAATATGTTAAGAATGTATATATATTTTAACAATAAATATAAAAGTGTGAATATACTAGGAAAAATGAGTTTTGCATCTTGTTGAAGATGTCCCTGCGCACTGCAGAGTTCAACTGAGTGACCTGAGACTGAGACTTCAACTCTTAGAGGTCCCTTCCAACCCAGTATATTCTATTATTCTATTTGGTATAATAACAGTTTTCATATTCTTCAAAGGTGAATTCAGCCATGAGCAAAGGGTTTATTCACATATTCATGAAGCATTGCTTCAAAGTAACACTTTAGTTCTCAAAACAGGTATGATGAAAATGCAGGAACTACACAAGAACTTACATGGGGCTTATTCTGAGTCAGTGAATAAATTTTTAACAGTAAGATATCCTTGGCAAAGCTCAGACTTTAATACTTCTGGAGAAAATTGCAATGTTTCTGAAGGAAGAACTTGATTGTGGCCTCAAAAAATAGTTATGTACAGGCACAACTATACAGTCATGAATATAGAGAGAGTACCAGACTTTAACATCAGAAGAACATATTTATCTAAATTTCGTTGTAATAAAAGTTCAAGCACTTTGTTTACCTGCAAAAAACCCCCATAACTTCTAGTTCTAGAGCTTCTTTGTATGCCAGATTATGAAGAACAGAGAAACACTTCAGAAAATAAGGAAGCATCTGAAAACCTTTTATCCTAGACCCAAAATAAAATTTCGGCGTCTAATTAGAGAAGACCAAATCAGAATTTAGAATTCTAATTCCAAATTTCAGTTCAACCGTGCTGAAAAGCCTCTTCCATATTCACTGAACTCTAAAATCACCCAGATTCTAGAAGGCATTTAGATTTCAGTGCTACTTTCCCACAGAACTACTTCTCTAGTTCTATCTGGAGCCTGCTTGATGGTGACAAGTAAGGAGAGTGCCCAGAGAGGAAGCAGCATTGCAAAGAATTACTTCATCCTTCTTCATGCTGTTAGCATGATTATGGTAAGATTCAGGGTAAATCAGCTAATATTTTACATGAAGTCACAGCTTAATCTCTATTTTATATATTTGCTTAAAATTTCAGTATAAGTTCTGATCCTGTTAAATTTATTTTCTCACACTTGTAACAGCAGCTCTGCACACACTGTGGGTTTTTCATGGGTTTTTATTAAAGATTTTTTCTGTCCCTATGTACTTCCCTCCATTTATAGACCAGTAGTATGGTGTTATACTCCATGCTCTTTGAACTAGCCTCTAACACATGGTGATTTAAAGTCTTCTTTCAGCTCTTCAATGTTCAAAGTGAATAAGTGCTCTCTTTTGTACCCAGAAGACAAATGAATGCCAACAACCTGTAACTGCCTTTGATGCTTGACCTCTGTATTGAAAGTTTGTTATCTCACTCTAAAGAAATATAAACATGGAGAGATCATCTAAGTTGCTTCATAGCCCAAATGCATGCCTTAAACTGAAAACATCTCTCTGACAAGAAACTGAATTTATGTGACTGCATGAATTGTGTTGAAGCGTTGCTGCTGCAGGTTTGCATTCAGGGCTTCACAAAGATATGATGATAGCATATACAGCTAAGGAGGGAAGGGAGCTTTGTTTTTCTTGCAGCCTGAATACTTAGTCATTGGTACTTTTTATAGACAAATAAACAAAACTGTGTAATCAGTTCCTCACTGTTATGTAAAGTGGAAAATGTTTTATCTGTTCAGTTCAGAAGTATGTGTTTTTTTGAAATCTGTGTTGCTTTTATAAATGAAGAAATTTGTGAATGGATGGCACTTTAAGAGTCCCTTTTATATTCCTCTGCTGTCACAAGAGAAATGGGTAGCAGAAAATTGTCCGTTATTCTCTGGGTTTTCCTGTTTATGTCATGAGGAAGAAAGTATAGAGCATGAAAGGAAAACTGTCTCTTCTCTCTGTCAGCCACAGGAGAGACTGTCAGCTATGGAGTCTGGAAGGACTTTTTTCTTTAAACACCCATGTAAGAGTGAGCTTGCTCTGACCTTTTTGGTCCTGAAAAAATATTTGTACTATTTTTTTTGACCACATGTTTTTTTGTTGTTGTTGTTGGATTTTTTCTTTCCTAAAGGACTTCCAGGTGAGCTGACCATGCTTTCAAGGTACATTTTTTTTTTTTGACCACATGTTTTTTTTGTTGTTGTTGTTGGTTTTTTTTCTTTCCTAAAGGACTTCCAGGTGAGCTGACCATGCTTTCAAGGTACATTTCAATACCATATTCATTGCTGCTGCAGAGCTACATCAGTGCACCAGCACTGTTTAAGACTTGTTCATGTGCACTTCCCATGTCCAGCAAATAAAGCACAAAATGAGATAATCCCTTAAGACAGAAATTTCTCATGGAACAAAACTAATACTTCATCTTTCATAAACAAAAAGCTTAATATCTAGAGATCTGGTTTTGTGAGACCCTGAAACTCTATAGAGTTTATATGCGGAGGGGATGTGGAATGAATATGTCCAAGTAAATCCCTAAAGGATCTTTAAGGACCATATACAGATATAAAGCTTTTCTCTGCTCTGTGAAGGTGTTGAAATTTTTATAACCTCTGCCTCATGCTACCTAATCACAAGAAAATGATTGATAGTTCATAGGAAACCAATGTTTATTTTGAGCAGAAATAAACAAACAGAAAGTGCATATACTAGAAAAGTTTCAGATTCTACAAGACTGTGATAAATATCCTACTGAGCGAGGCCAGTTTCCTACACCCCACCCTGCCTCTAACACTGGCAGTGGGGGATGGTGTTTAGTCAGAACATGTGAATTTGGCCACCTGCCTTTTTCCTCTCCTGGGGTTCACAGCTGTTGAATACATGGTACATATGGATATGGGATAGAGTATATATCCCTGCATATACTCTCTAGTATCTTAGTCTGATCTATTTTGAAACACTGATATTATCTCTCTGCACATTTTAAAAGTACATTACCTATTCAATAGAAAAAATATACTTTTTTCCATCTGTTATATATGATCTTTTGTGAGATTCTGAGCTCTGAAACACCAGATTTTAGGAATTTTCTACATAACAATTCTCATTGATCTTATGCCATCATCATCATGATTGTATAAACCTCATTTTTATTTTCCATTAACCTTCTCTTCAAAAGGCTTATTTTATTTTTCCTCTCAAGGCAACTGCTTTATTCCTGCAGCCATTTTGGTTGCCTTTTCTTTTACCTTTTCTGACTTCAACTTGTCTTTCAATGAATGTTGAATGTCAGTCAGGGAGTTCTGGTACTAAGCATCTGAAATTACTGCTGAAGAACTAAGGAATTGAAGTCTCATTCTGTTGATCCCTTAGCTCTGTAATATTCTTCTTCCCATCAGGAGTCACAGCATAACCTGCACATTTGCTGCCTTGCCAAATGTTAATACCATTTAGTGAGTGCATGCTTGTGTGGGTATCAGGAATAAGAAGAGCTTATTAAAAAATTCACTGTTACTAAAAGTCCAGCTTGAAACTATTTCCTGGAAAATATTCTTTCAATATTTAGTCCTTTTATTTCTAATATTTTTTAAAATTTCTTTTAAGTATAAAGATTTATTGTAGAAATGTTCACTGGTATATAAAGCTTACAGGAAAATATTGAAGAGTATAAATGTAAAAGGATTTTAAAATTCACATACATGAATATTTGAAGCTGAAATTTTGCACAGCTGACCTAGAGAAAAAATAAATGGAGTGAAATGTGCAGTCATGGCCTTATAATTGCTTATTATTGCAGATTTCCAAATAATTATCTTACAATTAGATAAAAACAATAAATTATGTAAATCATTAACTGATTAATTTCAAATAAATCTAGGAAAACTATGAGCTGTTCCAAAGAGAATTTGCCAATAGAAAAAGGAAAAATTTATCTTATTATTTATTTTCTACATATAATTCTCCTAGCTCTACGTGAGTCACTAGTGCTCTGAGCATGCATTATTTATATGATTTTTTGTTTTGTTTTGTTTATCTTTTGTTTTTTTTTGAGGTTGTTCAGCCTAATATATCATCTGGAATTTCAGCCAGTGTGTCTGCCATCTTTCAAAAGTTCAACTGACTAAATTTCAACTGTGGCCATCACAAAAGCATGGCTTCAATTCTTTTTTCCTTCAGTGTCTGCCCATATGAGCCCCAGGCTACTTTACTCACTTGAATTTAGATCAATGACACAGGAAAATTTCCTAGTTATAAAAGAAACCTTGAAAATTGATAGAATAATAACTGTAATTTTCAGGGATTTTAAGCACGCAAAGGTGCTATCATTGTTACCTACAGAAGAAGGAAAATTTCATCCAGTATTTCAGTAGATGGTTGCACCAAAAAGTCCTGACAGTTTTGCCTAACCCAGGCTTTATTGATGCATTCCTACTTATGCACAAGATATAAATTAGATTATGAATGATAGGCTCTGCACCATCCTAAAACTTCTTTCTTGGTCAAATTTAACATATGAAAAAGATCATGACATCTGTCATGCTAAAAATTAATTACAGGTGGGCACAGCTTAATGGAATGAAGTGAAATGAGATAAAATTAAATGATCAGGGCCTCGTTTTTATTCCTGACTGGAGTGTACCAGGGCACTGAGGAACTGTAGGGAAGATACCCTCAAGACCAAGACAATGTGTTCCAGGCGTATGATTCTTCTCTGTCATCTTTGTGATGGTTGTAAAGAATTTTTCTGGGAGACCTCCAGGTTTTTGGCTCCCATTCTCTTGACCTTCTGTTATAGTACTCTCCATAATTGTGTTCCTAATCATACCATGGTGCTTTTCTGACTCCCTTACTTAATGCAGTAGGTTTGGAGTCCTTGGGGGGTTAGCTTAGAAATCTGAATAGCAGATCTAGTAGTGGAGAAATAGGGGATAATATTAACGTGTGATCTAAAAGTCTTGTCCCGGTTGTAGGTCTGGATTTATCATGTGTCCCTGCGTATTGGTGTGTCCATTGATCAATTGATCATGACTGCCTCCACGATAAGCCCTTGACCTGTTCTCACATCCACACAAACTGCTGTCACTCCTGTCACTCATCCTGAGGTAGCTGCAAAAGAGCTACACAAAAATATAAGTACAGGGGCCTCCAAGCTTGTCTACAGAGACATCTTTAAACAGATTTTCCACCATCTCTGATGCGAGACATCGTTCTCCCCTTATCTCATTTCATGTCACATATTTATCTCACACTACCCAGCTCAGCCTGTGAACCTCTCATTCTCATAGTGATTATCATCTTGTGCCAAAACAAAGCCTCTCAAACTTGGGACTGAGAAAATGTCTGTGAATGAAGGACTCCCTCTCACTGCCTCCAGCTCATCAGATGCTAGAACTCACCCAGGCAATCTTTTTCCAGAACAAAGCAGAATGCTTTTCACTGAGAACTTTGCTACCAAGTCAATTACTTGAGGGTGAATTTTCTTTCATTAAAGCTATCCAAACTGACAAAAACCTGCATTGCAAAACCATTGGTATTGGTTCATCACTAGAAAAACCAATAGAAAAACAGGAGAGCTACAAATCATTGCCTTTGTGTTTATATATTGGTGAGTTTCAATATATTTCATGGTTACACACCAGCCCAAACCAGTTTCAAGGTATTGGTCTAACAAGTACAGCCTACAATAATAAGAAGGCCTCTTTTCCAGTCAGTTAGAATTATTAAAATATGATTCTTAATTCTTTAGAGTGAGAAATGCAGGTAAATGATTCGAAAGATACTTGGAAAGTGACTTCTGTATTATTATTATTGCCTTACTGAGTGAGATGTCTGGATTTGTGAATTTTTCATGGTTTTTATCTGAATCCAGATTCCAAATGCTCTGTGAGTTTTAAAATACAGGAAAGAAGTCCATTACTGCTCTCACTAGGTGTCACTTATGTGTCTCTGCACTGCATCTGTCAAGATGAAAGAGCAATCAAAAAAGTGTTTGGCCTCATATGTGCAGTGATCCTCCTTAGTGCAAAAAAAGAAATTCTCAGGTCAAAGTAGTAAACTGGATATTAGTTATAATGACACTCCCAAATAATATCTTTTATGGAAAAAATTCCCATGTTACTATGCAGATAGGTGTCCAGAGAGAATGTTGTTTCAGTTTTGAAAAATGTGACAAAATGTATTGAATTGCAAAGGACTTAATGGAAAAGACTGGAACCCATCTTATACTATTTGATGAATCCTCTGTGTTAATAGTACAATAAAGTAATCTGATTAAAAAATTTTATATGTCATCAGATTTATAAATTTTATCTATGTATAAATTCAGATACAAAGATAAATAATCTATGATCACTGAAAATTATCATAACCATTGAAAGCCAGGCTTGTGCTCCTGTATAAGACAATGCTACACATTGCATGCTATGTTAATTGGCAACGTCATAGGTTTTACATACTCCACCTTATCTGAACTCCAGTTATTTTTTGCAGATTGAATCAAGAATAGATCATTAGGAAATTTTATATTCCTTTTAGTGTCAAGGTTAAATGACAGGAGATCTTACTGTTCTGTAGTGGGATTTTTTATAATGATAAAGATTTCTTGGCACTTTAAGTAGGATCTTAGTTTCCAGATCTTATAACAGCACAGCTTTAAAGTGAAGGTAATTTTCTTTTATTTATTTTTTTTTTTTCCCCTGGATGGGGGTTTGTTTTTTAGTTTTTTTGGGGTTTTTTTTAGTGCAAAAAATAAATGTGATGACCTTCTCTGTGGTCATTTCTTCATCTGGAGTCCATTTTTCTTGGAGGAATGACTTGAAATTTGGCAAGAGAACATACTTGTGTAGACATATTCTTTGCTGATCCCACTAAAACGTATTCAGATTTGGCCATGCTTTTAAGCTTCTTTTAAGATTAAAATTTTCTGTTCCCTGCTATTAGCAAATATCTGTGAAAAGCATCTCATTCTTTTTCAAGAAGGAAAAAGAGTCTCCATGCATATCTGTGGGCACCCTCGGCAGTGTTCCATACACAGTCTAGACCAGCTCATCAGCAATATGGGGATGAAATACAAGCCTCAAAATGATGCCATGGAATAACAAGGGAGAAGGACGATACCATGACATATTTTGAAAAACTGAAGTACAGTCAAAACTACTCTGAAAAATGTTATTATGGCTGTGAAGCCGAACACTGAGGTTAGGTGCTGCCACACTTGTGATTTGCTTGAGCAATTTTATTCAGTCTTTATCCATATTCATTACAACACAGAATTAACAGAACAGTTGGGCAACTAAAAAGTTAAGTTCATATTTTAGCACTTGACCTCTGCATTGGTATCTAGCATAAAGGAATCCATGTCCATTAAGTGCACAGGGGAAACTGGATATGTACAGGTTGTCATACAACAGCAGTGGTTTTGGGTTAACTTGTTATTTGAGATACTCTGACATTAAGGAACCAATTAATAAAAATCTCTTGCTATACTTTTTAAGATTTTATGAACATTTATAACTTATTTGAATGTAAAAAAGACTTAATTATGAGAAACAATTCTTCATCACCACTTGTAAAGCTTACCCAATGATAGAAGTGCAAGGCATGGGAAGGAAGATCTTGAAAGAGAAATATATAATTGATAAAAAATTACAGAACCTGGATAGGACCCATAGCAAATTGAACCTTCCAAACTTGCAGCAGCCATCTGAAAGATATAAATTAAAATTAAAGATATAGATTAAAATTAAAGAATTTGAACTTTTTATGAAAGTAAATAAAGATACAGAGAAAACTGAGGAAAATGGGATTTTTTTCTCTTATTATTCTTATTAAGTCCATGACATTAGATTTGCTGAAAAGTCTTCCATTAAAATGATCAAGAAGAAGCCGATTATCAGACAGAGCTACAGAAATTAAAAGAATGTTACACTGGTAGTGAGAATGTACATAAAGAATTAATCTCAGAAGCGGAGACACTGGCCTCTCATTAATCACCCAATACGAACATCATGTACTTTGGAATGAAATGCAAAATGTTTGCATGCTGAACAGCCCAATTAGCATCTTGTTGCCTGAAGCTAAGAAGCAGGAATGGATTGGAACAGGGGTGCATCCTAATTCTTGCAATTTATCTGCATTGTTAGGAGCAAAATGGGGTATTTTTATATATTTAGATAGCACAGCTCGGAGCTACCTCATGAAGACAGGTGACTATACATTATTTCTAAAGAAAAAAGGGGTCAATATTTTTTAAAACCAGCTAGAACTCCTTCTGACTGTAGTGTTGCTTTTTGTGAGAAGCAATAATTCTGGAGCATATTAAATGTGTTTTGAGAGCACATCCAAGCCCTGGAGGAGGAAAGCAGACGGATGCACGGCTTCTCGATACTAGACAAGAGCCTCAGCACAAGCCGGTTGCTGAGCTGTCCAGGCTGTAAAGACTTGGCATGCCTTAGTTCCTGTGGAACTCTGAAGTTAAAAATTATGAAAGAGAAGGCAACAAAAACTTAAGTACCACTAAGATTAGCTGGCAGCTGGCAGTACATTCCCAGCATTTGTAGTTTTGGAGGCAGCACCCCAGACTGTTCATGTTG
Source organism: Passer montanus (assembly GCF_014805655.1). Taxonomy (NCBI): domain Eukaryota; kingdom Metazoa; phylum Chordata; class Aves; order Passeriformes; family Passeridae; genus Passer; species Passer montanus. The sequence continues at coordinate 3,160,431 of NW_024367037.1, forward strand.
AAATCAGTGCAGTGTTACTGGGAGATTTAGGTTCATCTTTCATTATGTGACTTTGCTGTTTTTTCAATGAAGATCTTTATTTGTGATACAAACCAGGGATGAACCAATGTTGTCATTAATAAAGCTGTTGTCTCCTTCATTCCCATGTTAGTGTAGGGAACAAGAAGGTATGAGTGGATATATCTTCTAATTACAGCTGATGATGAGAGGTAATATCTTGTTTCACCCTGGAGAACCAAATTCTTTACTGCCCTGTCATGATTAGCAAGTTTCTCACACCAGATTTTTCACAAGGGATCTCTAATTGTATGTACCTCATTTTTATTGTGTGCCTGTGCTCAACCCATGCCATGGTACTGGGAGAAGCTGTAATGATGGGCAAAAACAATTGGAGCTGCATTTTAGAGACTACTTCTGGTATATTTTTGGAAACCAGTTGGATAAGACATTTCAGGCTAGATACTTAAAATAATTGGAAATATCTGACTTCAGTGTCTGTATGGTTCAGCACTTTGTAGAGTGAAGATGGCTACACCTCTCTACTTCACATTGTTATTTTGAAAATAAATTCTTTTGTTGCACTAACATGGAAAAACATCCATGGGACAAGTAAAGAATCTGTGTTCAGATTGGGATTTGAGCTAATAATGTGAGCTAAAGTAAAAGCTGTGAGAGGCACACACTGAAGACAGCCCAGTATTAGACACTGTTTCAGGACCCCAGTGTCAGTCATTCTCCATGCTGAATGAAGTGCTAAATTTCTATGGAGAATGGCATGTGATGAATTAACTGTACATTGTTTTAAGACATCACAAGAGCCCTGAACTAATATTTTACCATCAACTTTAATACTGACAACTCAAAACTTCAGTGATTTGCTTTTTTAAGCTTTATGTTATCCTACGTTGTTTTTTAGAAGTTTTTATCTATGTATGATGGTGGGATATGGAGGCTGCGTAACTAAGTATTAAAGAGGTTTGTGGGTTTTGGGCATTTTTTTTTTGGTGTTTTTTTTTAATGAATGATGAATAAAACCATCCTGACAGAAAGAATATCTTGCTATATTTTTGATTATATTTTACATACATCAAATTTTAATATAAAGAATTATCCCTTGAAAGTTTTTGATTAAGTGTTTTAAAGAAATTTTTTATACACTTAAAGAAGTTTTTTTTGTCTTCCAACCCACTGACTTTCTATGATCAGTTCACCTCCATAGCAGGAACAGAAAAAACCTTTCTCAAGGGTTCTGCAATGGATGAATCTGATAGGTTTTCCTTTAAATGCTGAGAGTCAGTAGCGTTCACCCTGGATCTTTTAGTACAAAATGCAGGTGAGGAGAAAGGGAACCACTCTGCAATGTTTTGTTTCTGTTTTAATAAGAAACTGTTAATACACTTAGAGTGTTGAAAAGACAGAAATAAATATAGAGGTGATGAATTAGTAGGCATGTTACAGGTTATGCAGTAAAGTTACCAAAAAAATGTACTGCAATGATTGTTCTGTGATCAGTACCAGTAATTCTCTCCCCACAATACAATCTCAGGAAGTAACTATTTTTTTTTATTACCACCTAGAGTTGCAACCCTCTTACTTGAAGAGGAGTCTTTCAATGAAATATAAACAGAATATTTTGCATTCTAGTCTTCATTAAAAGGATGCAACTGCATGATAAAATGGCAGCAAAAGTGATTTTTCTGCATGTAAAATTCATCTAGATTGTTGTGACAATTGGTGACAAAGACATCAATGACAATTTAAAAATGCATGTATGAACAAAATGTAGTTACTCCACTTGGACCATAAATATAAATACCTGTCTATCTCAATGGATGCATTTCTTTCTTTCTAGGCATTTTCTAAGGAGGTTTTGGTGGAATGAGGAATGTGAATTGCAGCTATTTTAAACTGTTAAACAAAATATATAAAAAGTGATTGGAAGGTATGTTTCTACCAGAAATGCATGCTACATGAAATGTGAATAAGCAACTGAGACAGAAATTGAATTCTATCATAAAAATTTTACTTTATTTTTTTATATATATTTTCAGCAGTTTTCTTGTTTGAATTATATTTCTTTTCTTTTTGAAATAAAATCTGGCTTACATAAGGAATTAGCTGAAGAAAGCAACATCTGAATTTCTTACCTGTTATTGAAGAGCTAAATGGAGAGATATATAGGATAAATCCATTCAAAAGGCTGTTGAAGATCTACAACTTCTAGAGTTAAAAATGATTCAGTGTGTCCAGGAAAATATTTGAAAAGCTTCAGGTGAAGACAGCAGCCAGAAAATATGAAGAATGTTCCCTGCTCAGGTTACAGCCATGTACAGTGGAAGGCCAGAACACAACAGTCACAAGCTGAAATAAGGTCCTGAACAATTAATCTTGAAACCCATTCTGATTCAGCCAGAAGACTGGATTAGGTGGCCTGTAGAGGCCCTTACAACCAACCTTCTCTTTGTTTCTGCGAGTAAAAATTTGAAATTGAGTTAAATAACTACAATTAATAGTTAAATAAAAATCAATAAAATTAATTTATTCATGTAAAATTAATAATTGTGGTTTAGCAAAATTTATATATATAAAGCAATAAATTATTTTAATCTTAAATTTACTTGTATCTAGGATGTGAAAAGAGATGACATAACTTTCTTGCTTTATTTTCATATGAGATGATGATTTTGATTTCTATTTTGACTTAAAAAATTTGTTGGGCTCTGTTTTTTGCAATGATTGCTCAATAAAAGTCCATGTCACTTTTAAGGAGAAGCAAAATAATATTTTTCTAGGGAATATTATGAGTTCTTGCTAAGAAAAAATTAAGCAGAAATTACAGCGTGTGAACTGTAAATCTGATGGTTGATTTCTGAAGTGAGACTATGTAATGTGCTGATAAAGTAACCCTAATAAATCAGACAGAAAATCTAAAGTTTCATAACTGTACACTTGGACTTAAGTGGATTTTTTTTTTTTTTGCTAGTCATTAGGAACTGCAAAAATCCTAATAACTGCAATAACACTAATAAATAATATGGTATACACCACATAGAACTGTAATCTGATGTAATGTAATTGAGATGTGTGGATTTTCTTTCTTCGGCTGTAACTATTAATTGTCATGTTCATCTGTTTGCTTTTTTGCTTGCTGAAGGGGCAATTCTGTTCTCAGGCTTCATAAGGGTCTGCAATTATAACATTCATAAAATCAGCTATTCATAAACATGTCACATAAAGTATTTCACAGAGTTTATGTGAAAGGAAATTGAAGTCTCTTGGAAATGGAACTGAATCTTGTCCAAACAACCTTCGATACACTAATCCAGCTTTATTGTTTTTGTATATTACAGGCTTCTTTACCCATGCATACTATCATTAACCATACAGTATGTTTTGATAAATGTTCCCCTTCCTGGAAACTTGTGCAGTTCTTTGACCACTGTCTCTCTTGGTGGTGCTTTTTCATTAAGCTTAAACTGGAAAAAGAAATGTCATATTTAGGTGAAAGAAACTGATAAGATGAAAAAGTAATTACCTCCCAAGGTGTTTGTGTGGTAGAACTATCTGTCTGCCCTTTAAGACTGCTAAATAATTGGTTAATATTTGAGAAATAATAAACAATTATACCTAAAGCTAATAGCACCACTTAATTTTTATTAAAGATCTACAATGTCCAGGGTCACCATGTAATTTGAATTAGTCAGGCAATAATACCAAACAGTACTCAGGATATGACTTAAGATATATTTTTGAGGAGCAGTTCCTTCATTTTAACAAATGATGAAGGGAACAATAAAAAAGAAGAATTTGTGGTGTGAATTTCAGGCTACCTATACTTCTACCTATATGTATTTTGGTCAAAAAATAAGCTTAAATCTTGTTCTGATCTACATCATAGTCCTTCAGAGCTTTTCTTTGCCTCACAGGCTGTTAGCTATAGGTGTGTTGGGCATTCAGATCTGTATGCCTCTGCTCTTGGCCAGAATCCATGGTGTGTACTCATGGGGGATGGCTCAGGGAGAAGCCTCAGAAAAGCAGAGTAGTCCAACCCTCGCTTTGTTCAGGAGCATGTACATGTGTGTCTGCATCACAACTCAGTCACCAGTTCACCACTATCTTGAGGCTCAGCCTTGCCTGTGGTGGTTGCTGTCATGCAAAAGCACATGCTCAAGCAAAGAGGTAGGTCCAGATGTGGAAGGGAAAAGCTGACTTGTTTCCTCATCGTGTGTGCATAAGTTAGCCCCTTTACAAATGAAATAGGTTAGACTGTGAATGCAATAGCAGGCAGTTCAAATTTGGCTCCAAGTGTTAGGGTAATGATTTCAGTTCCACCAATAAATTCAGTATACCTGTGGATTAGGTCATGTGTAAATTTGATTTTAATGTCTGTGTTACTGAAGCTTCTTTTTTTTCTTATTCCCATGAGCTTTCAGACCTGTCTGATTCTGTCTGTGAAGCAGGCATTTAGTCACAGAGTGCACTGGCTGTGTGCCCTTATGTGTTTCTGCAACTGCAGCTGATCATGCCAATGGACATAAAGACCCAAAGCAGGCAGCTCTGGGGGCTGTCAGATCACAGCTCTGCACAGTCTGTGCTATGCTCTGCTCTTCTTGGCTGTTTGTCCTTCTTGGGGGTACAAAAATCATGTTTAATGACAGGTGTGAAGTATGAGACTGAGCTATCAGTAGCAGCAGCAATTCTGATTGTGTTTACGTAGAGGAACATATGACATTCACAGCAGTATGGTTAAAGAGGGACATGGTTTAAACACTGACAGACTTGTAAGTAATTTTTTCTGCTACACTGAGATAAAACTTCTAAAAAGAGGGGTTGGGAACTTCTGTGATTAGTTTGGGATTGTGCTATAGCAAATCCAATACAAACTGAAAATTCTAGCAGAACTCTCTTCTTGAAAAATGTTTTGACAGTATAGCTGACCAGATGCATTTATGAACTCCAGTCAGGGAGCTTCTGAAAACCTCTCACTAACGTCTTGTTCTGCTGGGGAAGAAGGATATCAGTGGTGCTCCTGTTCAAATTTTTCTGGCTGATATGAGCTTTGCTATAGTAAGTCATAGCAACAGATCCAAGAATATATATTTTCATTAGTATTTTTCTGAGAAAACTTGGTTCAGGATCCAAACCAGCAAAACACTACCTTCATAAATTTTTAATTTTTTAAGAACTCTTCAATGGAAAAGTGAGCAGTTTCCTGGTGTTTCTACTTTGGGATGAAGGAAAAGTTCAGTAGAAATCCAATTATGATTGGAAAAGTGGGATGACAAAATTTTTTCAAAGATTTAGAGATTATGATGATGATGATTATTATTATTAGTCCTCTCTGTCTTAGCCAGACATGAGTTATCACATTCCAAAATGATGTTGTCTGGCATGCTTTCGTTCCTTTCAGTTGCCTAATTTTGAGTCTGCAAGAATTGGTTCAGTATCAGTTTATTTCACATTTGATGCTAGTCAACCTTCTTCAAACACTGTCACTCTTAACACTAGAAATTATGGAAGAGAAAAACAAACGTTAGCATTTGTAACAATTGCCACAAAGTGGTGAAGCTTTGTGACAGAAGGAACACAAGAGTGAGGAAATGAAGTGCTGTTTGGGACGAAGGGCATATAGCTGACTCTGGTTTTCACTTTTCATTTTGTTCTTTCTCACCTGTTTGAAGGTTTTGTCTCTATGTGTCACTTCTATGCTGTTAGAAGTTGTCTTTTGTTAAATAATTCAGAGCTTTCCAGTCTGCCAGTCAGGGAAGGATTAAAGCTATGGTGTTTATCTCTTTCCTTTTCTTTCTTTCTTTCTTTCTTTCTTTCTTTCTTTCTTTCTTTCTTTCTTTCTTTCTTTCTTTCTTTCTTTCTTTCTTTCTTTCTTTCTTTCTTTCTCTTTCTCTCTTTCTCTCTTTCTTCTTTCTTTCTTTCTTTCTTTCTTTCTCTCTCTCTCTCTTTCTCTCTTTCTCTCTTTCTTTCTCTCTTTCTCTCTTTCTCTCTCTCTTTCTTTCTCTCTTTCTTTCTCTCTTTCTCTCTTTCTCTCTTTCTCTCTTTCTCTCTTTCTTTCTCTTTTTCTCTCTTTCTCTTTGTGTTTATTTTACAAAACAGAAGAGGAGAAGGCAAAATGAAAAAAAATTAATATCCATCACAGATGTACTAGAGGTGGGTTAGATTGTTCCTGAAAGAAGAAATAAGCAGAGGTCACACCAGGAATCATATTTTACACTGTGGTCTTTTGTCAAAGCAAAAATTCAATTAAATCAAATCATTATTTATTATTTAAAATTTAAATTCTTTCTTCCTTTTCTTCATTTAATTAATGATGTTTTAAGTGAAATCTTACGAAGTTCAGAATATGAAACTTATTTAAAACCAGAATTTTCATACAAAATTATGAACCAATTTTAAAATAACAAATTGTCACCCTGATTTTTTAAGATTTTCTAAGCCTTCTGATGTTTGCATTCTTGTAGCAAACTTTCTCACACACTTTCTGTAAACAACTTATTGTTTTACATTCTTTTATAGAGGAGGAAAAATTTAATAGACTGTCGGTTTATCCAGTGTCATTGGAGAGGTGGCACTTTCACCCTCCAATCCACTGTCAGCTTTGGAAATCTATAAATGTTAGAGTCAAAAAATGAACTTCCTTTTTCTGCATCAAGAACAGCACTGTGTTCGCGTCGTGTTGTTTCGTGTCCTATAGCAACAACAAATATTCCATTGTTTTAAGCTTGTCTTCATTAATATGGAAATAAAAAATGTCTCTGCTTGAGGCAGATCACACTAGGTTTGCTTTGAGATTTTCCTGAAATTTTTTTTCTTGCATCATGTGTTTTAGCAACGAAAGCAACAAGCAAATAATGAACTTCTCCACCACTATGGAGGATAATCTCAGTGAAGCTGATGTCCCAAACACTGTGAGAAATACAATAAATATCCTAAGTATAAATTTCTGAACTCTAGCCATAACATAAATGGTTCAATTTTACTTCCCTTCTCCCAGGCAATATTACTGAGAAAAGAATGGCAATAAACCATGCATGGTATCAGCTGACAAAAGGGTTCTAGGCTTCTCTTTGTCCAGTGATTGTAGAAATTTATCAATATTCTCAGAATTAGACAAGGGACTTTACTAATTTACTCAGTTATTTTGTGGATAATCCACTACATTTGGCCACAAGCCCAACTTCATGACACAGGAAGGATTGTCAAAACCACTTTAAATTGGCTTTGTTCATTCTCATCACAACTGTCAGAGAGTTGTGATGGGCAGAATCTCCTAAAAGGCCCATTAAAATCCTTCTTGTCATGAAATAAAGTACATAGTATACTATGCTATTCAATCCTATTGTTCAATATCAATGCAAGACCATAAAACAGGGAATTTTTTGGACCTAGATGCAGAATTTCCGGACATCTAACTGTTCTTCTTCTCTTCTCACTGTCTGCCATCAATGTCATCACCTAGTTGCCCATATGTTTGTAAGAAATAAGGACTTGGATAAAACCCAGGAGCCTCCAGATTAACTAAATCATGAATAAGGAAACACATTACACAACTGACAGACAACAAGTTGAGAAAGTACTTATCGACTGACTGTCAAGGAATGCATGCTTTGAAGGTCCTACTGCATTTGTACCTCAACCTATATGGTAAAAAGGGCAGCATTGACTATTCCACTTTCCTCTTTTCCTTTCCTGCCTGCCTGAACATTAAACACTTGTTTCAGTGAGATAAAACGCTCATTTGTTTGTCCTGTAAAACCATACAATTTTCTTTTGGTAATATCTCACAAGCAAGCTGTATGGAGTTGCTTCCTTCTTAGGAAGCAACTTAGACCTTCTGTTAGTAATGATGAGAAAAATTGATCATACAGTACAGAGCAGTGCTTTACATATAGCCAGATGGATTTGGATACAAAATGTCCAGCTAAATGGGTTTTTTAGCTTTTCAGAAAGCCTACCTCTTTCCTTAAGCTCCTGTTCTCTGCAGTGCTGCTGCCTGTGCAGAGGCTCTCAGCTGAGGCAAGGTGAGCACAGTGCTGTTAATGGGGTGGCTGGGCCTGGCCTATTATGAGGAGTGTTTGCATCTTTCTCTCTCTCTTTCCTTTGTCTGCAAAACCAGTTCAGTCTTCTAACATCCACCAGTTTCAAAATTCACTTGCTGAACTTCATTCTTCTTGAAATATGCCTTACATCTGCCTGTCAATTAAGCAAAGTTTTATTCTCATATTCAAGTTTTTCCATAAAGAATGTGAGGACTGGAGCATGAAGCATTTTTGCAATAAACATTTTTACAATTTAAATGTAGAACTTTAAATTGATGGGCTTCTCTGGAAGCTGGATGCAGAAGGTCCTTGTATAATTTACCTTCTTATTTTTCATGTTTGTAATAATAATTAGTGTACTTAAGTTGTACTGATTGTATATACTAAGTCCTGATAGTGTTGTATGTGTACACATTGTGTTTGAATTCTAATACTTGCTATACAAGTGGAATACTCAGAAAAAAGTGAATATTTTGGTAATTTTGACCTCATTTACATTCTTATAAATGTATGTAATCACAAACTACTCATGGAAAAGAATGCACTGCAAAAAACATAGCTAGTTTAAGCTAGTCTCATAATCTTTTATGTGGTTTTAATTTCTGCTTTTAGAGTTAGCACTTGTATAAATCTTCACTCTTAAAGAGTTAGCACTTGTATAAATCTTCACAGTTAGCACTTGTATAAATCTTCACTCTTTCTGAACAGAAACCTATTATGAATGCATCTGATGCAACAGTAACACAAATCTTTCATTATGTTTTATAGTATCACAGGTAAAAAAGCTACAGAATTTAACATAGAGATATTTGTTTTGTAAAGATGGAAGAACGCATCTGAAAATAATCTGATCCTGTGCCTTATTTTTTCTGAATAAGGATTCAGCTTTATGAGAAGCAAAGTCCTCTGTCTTTCACTCCCCATGACATCCTGTAAGGTGATGATTACAGCTAGTTCCTGAGGGGATCACTCAAGCCTATCTGAGTGAAGGAAGAGCTAGATCCCAAATCTAGACATTCTCTGTCTGGAAAATGGACTCTGTGTCTTGTGTCTGGAGTTTTTGCTGCACAAAGTCTATCAAGATAATCTTTAAAGGGTTTACCATGACCTTCATGAAGAAAGCACAAATTCTCTCTGCCTCTGAATGACAAAGCAGTTCCCTGAGTCCTGTTTCTCATGTCTGACTGGGGCACATGCAGCCTTGTGAGCCAGGCTCTGCTGTGTAACTAAACAAATATATTAACCCATAGGAAGGAGCTGACTACTTGTCTCAGATGCTTCAAGGTTTTGCTGTTACATGGACATAAGCATTCTGGACCACTCAGTGACTTGCTTCCCAAAGTCCAGTCTGATTAACTGGACCACTTCCTACAGAGGTGTGCAAAAAGTTATGCTCAGTAGTGCATATTGAATAGCTTATTGCTTTGTTTTACATTGCTACAAAGGTTCCCCAGCATGTGGTTCTACAACCACAATTGAGTTCTCTGCTTTGCTGTAGGGTTGCCCACTCTGAAGTGAAAGGTCAAAGATGTCACTAATGAGGACAAGTTTAATCTCACTAAGGCAGTCCTGCTGGCCTTCATCATTAAAATAATATTTGACATACTTTGGAGCCAAGTGTCCTATAAAATCCAAACCTTATATAAAAAAGAAAAAAGTTTTCATTGTCTGTTAATGCACAAGATAGCAAAAACTTGTGAACAAGGTGAAACAAACTGCTTGGAAATGAATGTTTTCATGTGCAAACAAGTGAACAGCTACTCTTGACCAAAATCTTCAAAGTTGCTTCAAACAAAAATGTTACCTTTTTACTGTCTCCCCTGTCTCAACAGTGCTTGTTGCATATATTAGATTTGCTTCAAGGTGATTTGAATGTACATGCTCCTTGTTTAAAAATTTCTTTTTTTCCATTCATGAAAGATCATTTATTCATATTTGATTTTATCCCCCTCGTCTTTGTCCTTATTTGGACTTCAGATGCCTGACAGATACAAATGTATAGAAAATAATCCATATTGCATTATACTGGATTCATGTATATTACAAAGGAAAGTCCCCACAGCATTAGGATTTTGTGTGTATAAATTCCTCTTAGAAGTGTACCCTTAGTGAGAGCAGCATATTAAGGAGCTAAGACAGAAGATGAATCTCAGCATTAGAATGGCTCTGATTCCTTCAAGAGAGTTTGGCTTCTAATGATCCTGATTAAAGAAAGAGGATGCTAATGAAGAAGGCAAAGGTAAGTATTTAATGTTGTTTTTTGATAAGTTATAGTCAAGGCAAGACCTATTGATACAATCTGTCAGTTACAACCAAACAACACAGGAAATTACAAAAACAGAGATTAAATTAGCCTCAAAATAATAATTTAACAATTCATTCCATAGCTACTCCATTTTTAATTTGTGCAACATCAAGTAGCAGAAGGGGAAATGGCGCTTAATTCATAACACCATATTTAATTTTTTTAAAATAAAAAATTAGAGGTTGCTTTTAATTACCTAAAGAAGCAGTTCTGCAAGTTTATAGTGATTTAAACTTCCATAGGCCTTCTAAATCCTTTGTACAGGTATTGTGACCATGATTTTTCATACTACTTTTTAAAAACAATCAGTGTCATGAGCAATAAATGAGTTCTGCTTAATTATGATCAATTTATAGAGAATTTTCAGTGTTTTCTTTCTAAAAAAAATAGGGACACAACACAGTTCATTGTCTCTAAAGTCAGAATAAGAATTTAAAATGTTTCAATTACATTTAGAGGTTTTTTATTTTCTTTACATCTTTGGGAATCATGTAGGGGAAGCTGACATTACAAAGAAAAGCATGGAACAAATGAATCTGTTATCTTATGTGTGTGTATATATATATATGCATACAATATGTATAAAATATATATATATATTATGTAAGTCTAACTGTGTGATGTTCCCTTCAGTGCAAGCCTATCTCTTGGAATAATCTGCCCATCCATGAGCAGTTGAAGGAGTTGTTGTCTGTAAGTAGCTGACATGAGAAAAGGAAGAACCTAAAATTTTCTGTTGGGGTCCATGAAGGAGGATGTGCCACCTCTGACACAGTGCAAACCAAGCCTGTTGAAGCCCTTCATAGGACCTAATGCTGATGAAACTGAATATCCCCTGTATCAAAATTGAGTGCCTATATTTTGGGTCACTGTGGTTTTATTTTTATTCCAGTATTATCTTTTGAAAGTACCGTGTGGCTATGGATTTTTATTACAATAATATAGTATATATGATAATGCTGTAGCATTCAAAATAATCCAAAATAATTTGAAAATAATGAGTTAATAATTGCCCTCTTTACACAGGGTACTTATGTAATTATTACAGGATAAACTGATCTCATTTAAATTACCTATTTGATTATGTAATATATGCTTTGTGAGATAGTATTACCCAGTCCATTTATGTGTCCATTTTGATTGACATCACTTTCACACTAAATACTTTCCTTCTGCATTCAGCTAAAATAGACTAAATTTATCATGCGCTGAATGGAAACTTAAGAATAAGTGTTTAGATAATTGGGCATCAGGGATTCTTGGAAGTCTTTATTATGTGAGAGTGCCCAAATAACATCTGTTCCTACATTCCTGTTATTCACAGTTGCTTTGTAGTTATTGGGTCTTCAGGGACATCAGAAGCAAGAAACAAAGATATGCTGAATAAAATCCACTTTATGTAAAGCCTTTTACACCCATCTAGTTAGTGAATGTGGCCTGGTTTAGGATAAGACTGAATATCAGTAAAGAAAGGCATGACTGGGTTTTGATATTTAAAACCAGCTATGTGTAAGGAATACAGAAAGAAGTTTTTTAGGGGAGTACCCATGCCCGGACACTTGATGAAACCCAAACCGTGCCAGCTTCTTCAAGACTTTTTTCAGCATCAGTAATTTCCCCAAAATACCAATGATTTCCAGTATATTCTCTAGAGAAGGTGGTGCCACAGATTCAAAGGAAATGTAATTACAGCAAAAAAACATAATAATGAATTGTTTGAGAACAAAGAAAAAACAGGTATGGCATGAAGGGCCATGCTCCTCAGAGATTAGAAACAGCTAGTCAATTGTAAAACATCAGTTTACTGGAATTATACCTGTTGTCTGTCCCAAATCTAAATTATTTATAACTCAGTTCTTTTCATAGACTGGTTTAATGGTGAATTATGGTAGTATAAGCAAGACTCCTGGCTTTTCACTTGACTGAAAATTAATTTTCATAATTTCTCAATATTATGCATACCATCTTCCCTTGTATTTCTGTTTCAAGGCTCTACTTTTGAACAGAAATTTTTAATGGTTTTGAATTAACACTGATTTGGCACCCATTGCTGATAAAGCACACCTTAATCTCATGAAATCTCAAAAGCCAGCAACAGGTATTTTTTTAGTGTGCTGTTCTCAGAAAGTCCACCAGCTAATATGTCCATTCTCCATTCTGTTAGAGATTTGTTCACAACTTGGTTTTTACTACATGTGATGATACCTTGAATTCAAAGGTAGGTTTCTCTCTGTGATGTGTTAGCCAAGATAAAACTGATGAGAAAGGAGGCACAAAATTGAATTTTCTCTGAGGAAAATAAGGTGTATGACATTGTGCTGCTATTAGCATTTCTTATGACATAACTTTAAAATGACAAGGAGGGATGAATTTGGCATAATATAAGAGCATGTACTGTGGCAATGTATGGACAGGAGATTGACAATCAGGGAAGCAGTGGTTAAAGAAATTATTTTTCCATATGTTCCATTTCACAGTAGTGATTTTCAGCATGCTCCACTTCTATTAAGTAATGGTTATATGGAAGCTTTTATCTTTCACTAGTGTTATCTCAGTTGATTATAAAATGAAGCTGTACTTAGAAAAAAAGAGAGAATTGTTTAATTATTATTCATTCTTAAAGAACAGTGAAGAAATATATATGAAATCAAAATTCACAGGCTTAGGAATTCAGAGGATCTTTTTCTTTTTTTTTTTTAATATAGCACACCTCCTTTTTTAATTAACGAAATATAAAAAACCTAATTAGCATTCTAAAGTTAAAATGTTGTATCAGACCTCTTCATGACTAAACTATAGTTTTGGATAGTCAGAATACCAAAGCAGGGTTCTTTGCATTTTCTAGATATATATTGTCATTTATGCTCTGGTCTCTTGAGTGCCACTGGAGAGTTTCGCTGCATTCCCACACCTTAATTTTTTTTTTTTAGACTGGTGATGACAGCACTGACCTCCTTAATTGTTTTACACCCCAAAATCCTCTAATTCATTAGGGTGTGAGTAGGCTAGCAAAACTTGCTCATGGTTGTGAAAGTAGGGGGCTGTGATTTAAGAGTGACCTTGAAGAGTGTACAGGGGCTGATGTGGGTCAGTGACAGCAGCTGTACCCAGGATTGTGTAGATGCCTGAAACACATGTCTGTATGAAAGTAAATCACCAGCATGAAAACTAGGTAGCAGTAAGGAAGCTAAGGAAGTAGGGATGAACTGAGTCTGGAGCTGCTCCCAGCTCTGTCAGCCTGTGTGCCACCAGCTCGCTGGGCAGCAGAGAGGCTGTGGGTCACACAGGAGGAGATGGAGGGGATGTCAGTCCCCAGATCTGTGGTTCCCTGGTGAGGAACACAACCTCTTGATAGGATTTTGTCCCTTGCAGTGCCTTCTCAAATTTTCTCCTAAGTTTCAGCACAGCATCTTAGATACAAATATACTTAGAATTTAGTGGCCCTTATCCCTCCTATAGGGCTGTGTTATAAACTGTTAAATAGTTATCTAAATATACTTGTTATCATCTTCAGCAGTGGTGGTCATATGCCAGTCTTCCATTGAAGGCCCTATACCCCAATAAAAAATCTGCTTTTCAGTTAATAATTTATAATCCTATTTAGCCAGTATGCTATTGAAAACAAATGAACGTTATTCATATTTGATTTTGTCAAACTGGGAATGATATAACATGGAAGATTTATTGGTGTTTCTTCCCTAACTACTGTTCTGGTTTTGTTTATTCCTTGCTTCCACCAGGGGATGTTCCAATCCCTTTTGCAATGCCTACAAATTTTGGTGAAATCATTCCTCTCTATTTTCTGTTACTGTTCTGTTAATTTTAATAAGCTGCTAATAAAGTATGTTCAGAAGAACTGTTCAGAATAATAATTTATTCTGAAATCCCTGACTGCAAGAAAGGAAAGAAGGGAAGAAAAGAAGCAGATTGCAAGGATTGTTTCTCCTGCAGTCTGTCACCATCTTCACTATCCAAAATGTGTCATGAACTTTGTGAGATATGAAAAGATCACTTATGCTTTGTGTATGATTAAAAAATGCAAGGAACTTCCTTTATTGAAATAATTATAGCTTTCTGAAGAAATAAATTTCTGGAGCCCAAAATTCAGATATGCCCCTGGATGGAATTTTGTGACTGTTTAGTAGCAAATGAGGGTATGATAAGCCTAAACCTTATATTCTTTTTTTTGCAATAGCAATTTATTCTGTTAGGAAGTTGCAAAAAAACCTGTGAAATAAACAATGTGATATGTTACATTATTAAAATGATTATTTACAGCTTCTGAAAACAGCCTGTTTTTAAATTCATACCTCCTACTGAGTTATTTTCTCTACATTCAATGCAACATTTTCCGAAGATGTTTTTCTTTTTGTTCTTTGAAAGTAGTTTTTAAGACATTATTGCAAATTATTTGCCAATTAGACTATAATTATAGAAAGCTATCAGACTGCTTTCAATAGTCCACTGATTTACTTAAAAAATTAATTTGCTTTGTACTTGGTTTCTGGTTGCAATTTGTACACCATCAGTGTGTACAAATTTGCAGCATTCCCTTTATCTACATCTCTCCAGCCCTTCATAAGTGTCTCTGTCTGTGTTATTGTTAAAGGAAAAATATTCTCTGCTGTCTTTTTCTTAAAAAAAAAAAAAAAAAGTAATTTGAATCCTTCCACATTAGATAGAAAATATTCCAGCCCTTGATAGAGGTGCTCATGCAGATAAAATCCAAACCAAGATCCACGTGAATATTATTGGATTTATTGCTTTATATCTATCTGATCTCCTTCCTTCCTTCTGATAGAAAGGTATTTGATTGAGAGCTATAATTGTAAATATTTTTAGATATTCTGATTATTTGAGGGTTTTTCAAAGTATTGCATATTTTGAAGTATTTAAAAAAAATAAACTTCTAAAGACCTAATATTTAAATATTGTTTATGATATAGAATTAGATTATTTTCCAGTAAAATAGTATTCAATTAACCCTATGTTTACTGATCTAGTGGTTTTACTGTGATATCCTTAGCTCATATACTCTAGAAATGTAAAAATAGTAAGCAATGAAGTCAGCTATTTATACCAGTCATTTTTGTCCTTAAGACAAAATGATGCACATATATTTTAGCTTAGGAGATGTGTGGTATCTCTTAGTAATTTTGGAATATTGCAATTGACATGTTAGCTCTAATTCTGCAGCTAAATTACAAGCTAAAGCATAATTTCTATATCTGTTTTAAGTTTTGCATAATGTATCTAGTTGCTGATATGTGTAGTCCTGTTATGAATTATTTTTGGATAAAAATAATTTTTAAAATTCTTTCACATTTGACAGGTCAGATTATGCATTCAGTGAAATTTTTTCTTGGTAGTCTCTCAGTAAAGTAGACTGTAATGAAGTATCGATAATGGTGGATACCTTCTAAAGGCAAAATTATTTGACTTGATGATTTGCAATAATTTTCTTAATTTGTTCACCTTTGATTTCCACAAACAATCCTTGATAAAATGAGAATCTCTTCCATATTCATGCTCTTAATTATAGAAATAATTCTTCAAATTTCCATTGTAGATTAAAAAAAATACCAAAATTAATTGACTGCACTTGTCCAGATGTCTTCCAATGTTAAAAGTGCATAGAAGTACTTCTTAATGTCTCAGAAAAATGCAAGAATTATCTCTAATAAATACCATTATGACTTTGGAACAAAGACAGATGGACTCCTAGCCAGTTTGCCTTATGTCCATTCCTTCCCCCAATTCAAAGGAAAGATTCTCATGCTGTACTTTTCAGAATGGGCAGAGATGAGGTGAAGTGGATCACCATACCAAACCACAAATGTGTCCAGGGCCACATAAAGGTGCTCTGAGGGCATGGAAGCTACTTTAATTTGCATGGTGTTGCAGCGGTAGCATAATTACTCTTTCCCTTGTTAAAATGATCAAATGAAATAACCCTCCCTAATTTCTTTCCTGCTATTTTTTTTTTCCATTTGATAATACTGACACTGATAGAGGTGAAGATTTGGGATTTAAAATGTACAGCAACTCAACCATTTCATCTTAATACTTATCAGAGTAAAGAAGTGTGCATGTTTCTCCTCAGGGAAAAAAAAAAAGGTCTCAGAAGACATGCTATTTAGAAGCAAAATATACTTTAAAAATTTTCAAAATATCATAGAATCTTTTAGGCTGCAAAGGACCTTACAGACCATCAAGCTCCAACCCCTTGCCATTCCACTAGACTGGGTTGCTCAAAGTCCCATCCAATCTGGCCTTCAAGACTTCCAGGGATGGAACATCCATAATTCTCTGGGCAACTTATTCCAGCATCTCATTCTCCGTTTTGTGTATATGGAGACTAAGTGCATAACAAAGCTCCATAGGTCTGATTTAAGAGATTACTACTCAGCATCAAAATCATACTGTGCGTTTCTACTTTTGTCTGCTATTCCTCAGAAACTGACTTAAAATATTTTCTTGTCTTTCATTAAATTGAAGTTGAAGGATGAAGAAAAATTCAGTCCACACTCAGTCTTAATGTAAGCACAAATCCCTTGTATTTGTGGCAGAACTTTGACTGTACGCACAATTAATCTTTCTGAGCCCTTATTGTCTAAAGAGCCTGATCTGATGTGAGAAGCCAATAAGAAACTTTGATTTTCCTTATGATCTTGTACACCGAAGAAAAGACTTTGTTCACATGCTTTAATTTTACACCATGTAGGAATGTTTTATTTAGTAAGTATTTTTTTTGTGTGCTGTTTTTCCAAAGCATTTTGAAAAGTAGGACAGTTTTTGGCTTTGACAACATTGTCTCCTCAATAGAATAAGGTTGATATTTGGGAAAGACTTCTCACAGAAGCTCTTTTTCTGATTTTATTCCTTTGTGACTCCAGGACAAGATTTGTAATCAGGACTTACTCTGAGATTTCAGGCTCTGGTTAGCCTTGGGTGGATGGGAATAGTTTAAAATACTGAAATATTCAAATAGATACAGTGGAAGTATGGACATATTTCACTGGCCAAGGTATGCATGCTATCTGAAATCTTCAAGCCTTACATTCTGAAAACTGTCATTAAACACTGGAATATTCTCTGACAGGTTGCATTGCTTTCATGTTACATATTTACATCGTGCAGCTAAACCTCCTCTTTGCTCTCAGAACTGGTGGAAGGAATGAAAAATACACAGAAACAACAATATTTCCTGCCTGAATGGAGGGTCAAGCAAAACTAGCCCTTTTTAACCAGAAAAGGTGGGATGCTGACAATGTTATCAATTAAATTTCTCCTCCTTTATTTTCTTCTTCATAGAGATGGGGATAAGACACCAGCATGACACCAAGAGAACCTCACTGCTGAATGCAGCTGTGATCAAGATGCTGATTTGTTAAAATAACCAGGTATTTCTCAAGCCACTTAAATCCAAGATCCAAACTACAAAGACCATAGCATACAATATGAAAAACCATACCATATTCTATAGTAAACTTGTTTCTGTAAGGTAGAAGAAACTGAAGAAAAATTATTACGTGAACTCCAGCTCATGCAAAGAGAGACAGATTTTAATGCTCAGAGTAAGTACAGTGAGAGATTGAGACAAACCAAATTTTACCAGGAGATAATCTTTCAGAAGTAATAGGAAATAGTTGCTTTCTATTCATGGTCTCCTTGGTGAGATTTCTAATAACAATTTCTAATTATAACAAAGCATAAGTACATATGTGTGCTTTATATTATGATCTGAATGCAGATTATCAACTAATGTAACATATTTCAGGCACAAGACAACTCTAAAAAGTTATAATAATGTTTATTTTTACAATATAATTTACCTATCCAGTTAATATTTTATTGTTATTGCTGATTTTAAAAAAAGCTAACATTTTTTTCAAACCTCGCAAGATTGATGGGCTTGGAACTCTGAGAATATTTTTCTTATCTCTGACCACCTTACTGGGTTGTAAAAATCTTTTCCCTGTTAAAAATATTTCAAATATTAAGTTTGTGATACAAAACAAGGAAAAAAATGAAGACCAGGACAAACATCTATAAGAATTGTAGTGAATAGTGCTACATTACTCCCATTCTTTCCCTCTGTAAGTTTTTGGTTTCTTCTCTTAATCAGATGCTAAGGAGAAATTTGTGTCCAAGATTTTCTGGAAGAGATGTCAATGGTTATTCTCTGGGTGTTGATGGAACAAATTAAAAGTGTCCTGATTCTCAAAAGTCTGTAGTGTGCAGGTACTCTCATTGATATGAGCAGGACTTGGGCTCTCAGCAGCTTTAGAAATACTTCCATTAAAGTAGGAGCTTCTTTTGTCACATAAAGAAATTATAATTGAAGCTGTGCTTTACTTTGAATCCTTTTTCTGAAACTGTGCTGTTTGCCATTTGTGCTTCTGAAATGCAGACTTTATCTCCACTAAGTCTGTAGTTTTAACCATTTTCCTTTTCTGGTTTCCTCTCATGTAACTTCTCCAGCTTTCTGTCTGCCCAAAATGCTAAGATCACCATCTTCAACCACTATTATGACAAGAAGAGTGTTGTCATGCTGTACACTGGAAGCCAAGCTGTTACTCTGCCATGAGAATCAACACAATTTTACCAATAAATATATCTTACCTACATTTTTTCCCCCAGGATTTCTTTATATGCACATTGGAAAATTATCCTTTACATGATGGGATTTTTTTGTCTTCTCATATTCACATGTCCATTGCCATCTTCCCAATTCCTTAGATTTCTCCTGTTTGTTTTTGCTTCAAATGCTTTTCAATGTTTTTGTCAGTTTTCTTTTGTTGATGCCAACAGTGATTATGACTTCATAGCTTTAGTACAGGAGGTAACATATGATGTTATAAAGTCATCAGGGGGAAGGATTTTGTTTTACAAAGTATTTTGAAATGCTGTGGACATTCATTTCAGAGTGGTGCTCTGTTCTGCCAGCATCACTGTGAGAGTACAGACCAAATAGATTGAGAAAAGGAGATGTGTAGTACATATCTGTTTTTTTGTTTGTTTGTTTTGTTTCTTTTTTTTTTTTTTTTTTTTTTTTTCCCTGGGGTATGGGTTTAAAAGGCAAGGTGGTAAATTTTTTTTTTTTTTTTTTTTTTTTTTTTTTTTTTTTTTTTTTTTTTTTTTTTTGTCCCTGTGGCATGGAGTTAAAGTGCAAAATCACTGTAATTATAACGATACTTTGACTAAAGGACTGTATTTTTCTAATAGGGAAAATCACACTGCTTTGTTGAACATGCCAGCACAGGCTTTAGAAAAGAGAATTTTTTGCTAACTACTTCAAATGCAGGAAATACAGCCTGATGTGACTCTGCTCAAAGAGAAGCTATGTGCAATAGGGCTCCTTAGAAGAAAGTTACCTGAATTCTGAAGTTCAGAAGAAAAAAGAAAATATGGCAGGAAATATATAGGTGAACCACTGTTTTTATCTAAGTAGATGCATGCATATTTCAGTAACCTGTATTTCCAATATATTTAGTAATTTTCTAATAGCCTGACTTTCTGTGACTTGATGCTTCATATTACAGAACAATTCAAATAATAGATAAATAAATTAAATTATGTTTTGACTGTAGACTGTTGAAAAGTTTGGAAACCGGGTAGAGCTTACCCTGTTTGGGTTTTAAGGTATTGACCCATCATAGAAACAAACAAAATAGGAGATCTTCACTGTTAAAGTACCACAGAATATGTTCACAGTGTGCTGGAGGAAAAAAAAAGATCTTTCTTTGGCCCACAAAAATAGGTGGGCCCTCAATTAGACAAGGCTGCAGATCATTGAGATTCAAGCATAGTTAATGAATATCAGAGGATTCCTAGATAATGAATACCAGAGCCCCAACACTTTGTTGTCATCATAGTTTTTATGGAAATTAAGGGAATACAACAAACAATACCCCACTACAGTATTTCAGAAAACCTTTGGGTAAACACTGGTTTGATTTTCAAGCAAGCAATACTTATTTTGTGACATTAAGCTGCATTAATTTATGTTGCAGAAAGCATTTTGCCTGTCTGCTCTTTCTGCTACCAGAGCTTGTTTATAAAAAACTCCCCAAAAAATCCTATTGACTCAAATTCAAATTAAATTGAAAATAACAGAAACTTTTTTGTCAGTGGAAAAAATATGTTAAAAAATGACACAGACCTGTAAAATACATGGCATGAAAATGCCTTCCAGAACATTTATCACTATCAAACCACAATAAACTTTCATTACCTTTGTCTTACTAATTCAAAAAACCTTAACAATGCTTCTTATAAGGGTCTTGAAAGTTAATTTTGAATAAATCTTGGATGTACAGTAACAAAACAAAAATAACACACCACCAAAACTTAATGAAATTCTGTGGGGGATCTATGTGATTTCCATAGCATAGTCTCAAAGGATGACTACAGAATTGTTTCCTTTAGCCTTTTTGACTCTTCCTATGATGACAGTAATTTATAAAAAGCAGACATGAACTAGAATTGGAGTTCTTTGATATATTGTTTGGTTAGGTCATAAAAATCATTATCATAGGGCTTGCCTGAATTCTAAGTATTGAAACAAAAATATTGCTTAAATTAGCTTTGATATTTTCCTGTAACTTTTGTTAACAAAAAATTGTTCTCTACAGTAGTGGCTGTGAACAGTTAAATCACTGAAATTGATAAGTTTTATTGAATCTGCTTTCCTGCAAGGAACAAGGATTTCTTTTAATTACCCACAGGATGGGTCTTAGATGCTTGCTCTGTGTTTGCTCTGCATGCAGATCTGGTGTTGCCATCATTGGGATTCCAGAGAGAGCAGGAGTGCAGAGGAGATCCTCACAGCAGATAAGGAATTGCAGTGCAGTCTGAAAATTTTTCCTTCAAAATGGGCAGCCTACTTGCAGGGGAAAGAAAAGAAAAAAAAACCTGTTAGACTTTCCTACCTTGATGGAAAGAGAATACAAGGGGAGACAAGAAATTATGCTTTCTTTTTTCTATTTTCTTACTAATTTAAACAACATGACAAGTTAATGCCGCCTGGGTTTGAGCCTGCCTTGTGTGCACATCTGCCTGAGCAGACTCTCACCCAGTACTTGTGGCTCCTGGCTTTTGGTGACTGCTGTAACCCACACCCCTTCAGCTGCCTGGCTGTGCCGGCTGGGTGTATTGCTAGCGCATATTAGTGAGATCTGCAGAATTATCTTTGACACCAAAGAAATGGGCATATCCCTTCCTGTGCAGCAAGTATTAACTAAGGACTGAGGAGCTGGGGAATCTTACGGACATTTTAGACTTTGACACAAAAATTGCTTTATTTCATGCTCTGTAAATTATTCTAGTGAATAATCGTCTTTGAAGAAATCTTGCTGAATTGTAATCAAAATAATTTGCATCAGACACCTGAGATTTAATAGTCAAGCTTATCTAGTTTAAGAACAAAAATGAGCTGTGTAGATAATATAAATAACCTAGTTTTTAAATTAAATATTCAAAATAAACTACCTCAGAGTTGTTGGATATCTAATAAATTATCACCATATTTTTGAGGAATAAATCTGTAATTCAAATAATTCAATAACTGAAGAATAATGTGTTCTGTTTGCAGATAATTTATGAACAGAAAAAAGAAATAAAATAAATGAAACACTATTTTTGCATTACCTGCTCATATTTATTAAGCATTTATTATAATATGAATTAAAGAACTGAACTAGGTTTCTTGAACTGTCTTGGGAAGGTTGTCTTCCTTATGACATATTATTATTAAATAGTAGGCTTGACATCATTAAATTATTCTGTAAATATAAGTCATATTTCGAAACTACATGATAGGTGTTTTTGAGGCAAACATACATTAAAATGGATCAAGTAAAAAGCCTGTAATTAGCAGAATGCTAGTGAATTAACATTTTTAATAGAATAGGATGAAACACTTGGATTCAGGTTTTAAGTAGACAGTACTAATTTGAACCTCCTTTTATTATTACATCAGGTTTCCGAAATTCTCATTGAAAATTAGCTGAGATTCATTAATAGCTCTTCTTCTACTACAATTTCCATAGGTATCTGAAAATGCAACACTAGCTTAATGGGCCAGAAAAAACATGCAAATGTGAATGTATTATTTTGCACTAATTTTCCCCATTAGCTTCTTTTTCCTCAGGTTTCCATCTTCATGAATATAGAATTGTAAAATCATATTCAAATTCCAGCACAAAATATTAAAGAAAATAATCAGTTCAAATTACCTTTTTTTCAGACCAGCAAATCTCTCCAAATCCAGGTTCTGTGTTAGCATATGTTTAGAAAAGTTCTCTTACAAGATCAGTGAATTAAGATAATTGTCTTAACTTCATGTTGATGAACTTCCTTTATGTACAGATTTTTTAAATTGTCTGGGGTTTTGTGTGTGTTTTGTGTGATCATACTTTATATTTTATAGACCCTAGTATCTCATAATATTTTTTTTGTTATAACTCATCTCAGCAGATGGTTTTAGCATTCACTTGCTTGTATTCATGCTGCATTTAGTTCTCTCTGGTTCATGAGCAGACCTGGAAATCCTGGAAGAAGCCCTCCATTTTAGAAGCTGTACTTTGTGTTCCTTCAAAAAAGAAGGATTTCTTTTCAATGTCCTCTTGCATTTCTTGTGAGAGTTTCAGCTAATTTAAAAGTCAGTGAATATGTGGCATTTGGTCTACATCAGGCAAATTGTGAAATCACATTTAGGAGATAAGTTACACTATATCTTAGCTGGTAATTCACAAAGAGCTTGACCAGTACAGTGAGCAAAATGTACAAGCATTACTACAGCTTTAATAGGAATGAAAATCCACTATTATAATTTTATAATTGACTTCAGAGACTGGAACAGAAAGGCGCTTTTTAAGGAAAAAAATATCTGGAGAAGGAATACAAACATCCACATTAAAAAATCCCGAGGCAGAATTATGTATTGGCATTTCTTAACAGTAACATGTTGCTGCTTTAAGACTCATTAGAACAAAATCTTCTTGATGTTAAATTTCTCTTACAGAAGTGCCAGAAGTACTTTATTCTTAGACACCCTATGACTATTTAATCACAATTTCTATGAGAAAAGACTATTGTATATCATGATTCTAGCAATTAGGAAGTTTAAATGTATCTTTATATTAAACAGACGCTTTGCACACTTTCCAGCCTGTAGTCATCTTGAGAGAAATGTCATAATTAATTGCTCTGTTGACTGTTTTGAGGGGGGAAAAAAGGAGATCTCGGTGTTGATGGAACTGTAAATAGTCAAACTTTTCTCAGGAAAAAGAGACAACTAAGGCATTTCTTGTGTAAACTGCTAAATATATCTCAATAGGCTAGTCTAACGAAGTCCTTGAATAGCTAAGCATCTTGACAAAATGATAAATAGTCCCTTTTATCAAGGGGAAAATGTTGTAAATAAGTTTTTCTAATGCTTTTATTTTATGAGATTAAATTAATTTTTCATTGCTTTATTTTACCACATTACCTTTAACTAGGACACTGAGTATTCCCTGTAGTTTATATAATGTGCTTTTCTTTTGAAAGAAATTGTCTTCCTGTAGTAAAATGTGATCCCTTTGACCATTTTTCTCCTACCTTTTGCTATTGATAACCAGAGTAATTCAGCTAAAACCAATGGAACTTGCTCAAGATTTACAGTAATGTAAATGGGAATGGATCTGGTGCTCTCAGTCAGCCACATGTTCCCCCTTTCCTCTGAAATATCAGCCATGCAATTGTCAAACAGTTATTAGTTCACTAAGTGTTTCAGGGGGAAAAAAAAAAAGGAAAAAAAAGGAAAGAATATCCTTCTAATTTACTACTTTCACATGATACATTTGTCACTGCAGGCCACCAAGACAGTGAGCCGAAGAATTTCACTGTGCCTGTGTGAACTAAGTAATTATTATCTTCAGGCTTGACTTGCTGTCTCATAATTTTGGTTGTGCCTGGTGTCATTTTCTCATAAGACTATCTACATATAAACAGAGGGATATGTGACGGAGGACCATGAGATTTGAATATGAATTATCTCTTTGTTGTGTATTGTATCTTATGCATAAATTCATGGCTTTACTGTTTGCAAGTTATCAGAAGATAAAAACATTTCATGGCTGAAAATTGTTCTCGTTATTCCATTCCTTAAATTATTTTCCTCCATTGTCACTTCTAATTCACTAGTTCACAAATTTGTTGTTAATTTATTTCTAAATAGGCTTTTTATTGAATATGCTATGTCAGGATTTAATAGAAGATGCCCCTTGCCTGGTATTAAGTTCCTGTGTATGTGGATAATGGTGGCCAACCTACTATAAGCTAAAAGAGTGCTTTTTCCAAAGCATGCATGACATTTTAACTCTGGGACTCTACTGATGCTTTTGGGGGCTTTTTGAAACCATACCTCTGTAAGAGTCCTCATTTGGATTTCCTGTATCCTGACTTACTTGAAAATCAAAGCTGCTACAAACGTGGTCAGTTTGTAGGATTCGATGTGCCAAACCAGACAAGGGGTGTGTGCTCACCAAGAGGTTTTGTCTATTTACTACAATGTGGCTAAATACACAAACTCATAGAGATGTCATGTACAATACATATTTGGTCTGACCTCTTGGCTAAGATCAAGTGAAATCACTTTAATATCTGATACATTATCTCCCATGTGACTGTGCCCTATCCTTGTAAGGAAATGGACTCGGTAATCTGACAGATCATTTCCTTTGCCAGCTACCTCTAGGCATACTAAGAGCAGTTATAGAGGGAAGTCTCTGGAAGCTGGAAGTGGACACTTTGTGCTCTCTACTGCACTGAGAAATAGTCTCCTGCTGGCTGAGTAAAGGGTACATGTTATGGAAAGAAAATCACTTCTTGAATCTCTCAAGCAGAGCAGCAGGTTCACAGAATTAGCAGCGGGTTCACAGCTGAAGAATGTATGTTGTCAGTTTTAGCCTGTAATCAAGATCTTTGTAAAAAGATGTAGAAATGACAGGTAGAGACTGTAGATTGGATTTTTTTGGGGAGGTGAATACCCCTGCTTGTGTCACTCTTGCAACAGCAGTTCTACTCCATCAAACTTCATCAAGATTTACTGCACACAATGGGGGAGACAGACTCTTACTGGTTCCCTTCATCTGAGTCAGTGGCACTTGACATAAATAGTAAATGTAAACACAAATTTTTCCTCTTAAATCCACAAAAGTTTGAAAAGATGGAACCAGTCATTTTTAGCCATCTGGATGGTTAAAAAAAAAGAGGGATTGAGCAAGTATATGTGTACATAAGCCACTACAGTTCTTGTGCACTTAGCAGGGAGCAATATAGAAGCAGACTAAGCTAGCAAAAAGGATAAACTGAAAACAGGAGATATATTCCTCTGCTTAGCATCTCAGTCAGTATTGTGTACTAGTTTTTCAGGATGTAATTCAACGTAATTCAGTAAGTTGGCTGTGGTTCATGCCAGCATCCTTCCCCGATCACTTTACTGCAGTTTACCCTCTCACACGAGTAATTTTGTCACAGATCAATTATTCCCTTCCAAGACATAGTTAAGATGTGGTTCAAGTCAGAAACTTTTTACTATACGACATCTTTGCTGTACTCCATCTACCTCTATGGAGGCCTTCAACATTCAAAGAATCACAGAATCAATAGAGTGTCTTGGTTGGAAGGGAGCTTAAAGGTCGTCTAGCTCCAAACAGGAGGTGTACAGTGGTACCTGTCAGCAATGTGCCTGAGGTGGTGTCCTAAATATCTGTTGTAGCTGGATCACTCTTCTGCAGGACACTCACTGTTGAAGGCTCCTGCTAGGCTGACATCAACCTGCAGAAGCTGGGAAGGGTCACTGACTATCAGGCCTCACTCAACTCTGAGCAATTAACATCTTTAGCCTGGTGCCAAATGAGCAAAAAAACCTGACAATGTCTGTCCAAAGGGTATTTGGTTTAGATAGGGACATAGTGTGAAATTCTGCTCTTGGAAGGACAATTGTTGCATAACTCTTATGTCATGATTTTATAAATTATTCCAAATGAAATCTCGAGCAGCCAACTGGCTAGCTGGATGTCTGCATGTTATTTACTCTTAAAACAACAGCAATATAAGTTAATGCAGTCAGAAATATTTTTTGCTCCAGAAAGCACCATGGACTTTTTATAAACTTCAACCATTGTTGATATGCTTTTCCTTGGCATCTGTGTAGTAGCTGGAGACCACAATCCTGTGACTTTTTTCCACTGGCACTCTTTCATAAACAAGACTTATACCAGCTAATGTTTTTCTTTAATAATTTGTGGTCAGGCACAGTGCCTGTCACATCTGTGATCCAGCGAGGCATGGAAGCAATTAAATGTGATTGTATCCATTTCCAGAATGGGTATGTGGCTATACCTGGAGCTCCAGCAGTTGCAGTGCAAGGTTCAGGGTTCTTTTGTTAATCACTGCATGAAGAGTCTGCTACCTATTTCCTTCTTGAGAAGAAAAAACCTCAGACCTGGAGGTACTGATGATGGTATGTGCATCAGGAACAGAGAATCATGGCTTCTGGATTATCTTTTTATATTTCTTCTCTCAGACTTGTCGGCTTGCTGTTTTATTTAACAAAGCCACCTTCCAAGCAAAGCTAAGCTCCATTCCTTAGTACAACCTAGTTACTACACAGCTGAGGCTTTTTGCTTTTCTGTCTTTCTAGCTAGTGAAAGGAAAACATTTTCACACAATTGTAGTACAGTAAATGCAGAGAGACCTACTATATTACAAGGAGTCTCTCGGCTCAAAGATGACTTCCTCGTATTCTCAATGGGTGATGCAGAGAGACCTGCTATATTACAAGGAGTCTCAGCTCAAAGATGACTTCCTCGTATTCTCAATGGGTTTTCCTCAAGGAGAAGGAGAAGCTCTTTATCAAGCTCAGGAAACAAATCTTACAAACTGGCAAGGACTGCAGCAGCTCCTTCTATAGGGTATAACATATGAGAAGCCTTGCATTTCTTTTAATTTCATTTTTGGGTTTGAAAGAGACCCTAAGGATCATCTGTTTCTCCACCTTTCCCACCGTGGGCAGGGATGCTGTTAACTAGACCAGGTTGTTCAGAGCTCCGTCCAGCTTGGCTGCCTGTTTTTAAATTATTGTCTGAAACTGGTTTCACTTTTAGAAGACATTGACATTTTCTTAGAAGAAAACAGGGTGGGTTTTTTTTTCCATCAAGCCAAAAAAAGAAAGAAAAATATCTGTATTTCTTTAATGATGTTGGAAAACAAAATGCTGGAAAAAAGACACCGGTAAAAATGTATTCTGTGACATTCCAATTTCCATATCATATTCAGTCTTTGAAAAGGTAGTCTCTTTTTCTAAAGCACTTAGTGAAAATTTTCCTGGCAAAATAATGTCAATTAGATCATAAATAACATTGACACTCGAAGACTAAAAACTAGTGGTGAAAACTTGAACTCTCTGAAGGCCCCACAGTGTTTACTATCAATCCCAATATAATTTCTTCACCCGAAATAAGGGGGCTTTTTCTCTCCAAAAAATGTTTTAACTTCTGAAACTAACTGGAAACAGCATAAGCATTTCTGAAAAGTTATTTTCTTTCTTATGCTATGGGTACCGTTTCTGTAGCAATTTCTCTTTGGGAGAAGAAATATTTTACTGAGCTCTCTGTATTTAAAGGCATGTACGCTGAAGGCAGGTGCTGATTTTTCCACTTGATTCAAATTAATATTTTACTTTTTTGCTTGCATTTCACAATTGTTTAGATACAGTGTAATCATGAAAAAAACCCACAACTGCCACCACCTGATTTCTTGTGGAAGGAATCAGAAATATGGTAGCATGCAATAAAATATCCCAATGACAGCATTGTATTATTTTCTACAGGGAAGGAAAACCAGGAAAATGTGTGTGTTTTTTGCTGAGAAGCTCTGTTCTGTGTTTTGTCTTCTGTGTTTACACTAAAATAAAAAAAAAATAAAGTTCACAAAAATAGGTTAATGCTGCCTAGCCATTTTGCACTCACTAAGAGCCCTTTTATTGACCAAACTCCAACAGCTAAACTAGTTTATTACTCTTAAAAAGTCTTTGTTCAGTTTAATCCATGCTGAATGTCCTAGATGAGCCTGTATTTACTAGATGTAAAAATAAACAGAGAATACAAGGAAAATAATAATAATAATTACAAAAACCCCATAGGCTGGAGCCCATGATAATACAGGAATAATAATAGAGCATGTGAACAAAGGATTCTTACATTACAGCTCACATTGTTATCTTTTATTTTATTAAACACATTTTAAAGACAGAATAACTCAACAGTAGCATAATATTTTCTGTTTAAATTTTCCAGTGTTAGGAAAAGTGCAAGTAAGGCTTGTTCCACTTGTTCCCAATAGCAGAGAATGTGTGCAATTCAAAGGTTTGGCTTTGGAAGACAGTGGCTTAAGCTGCTATTACTGCTTTCAATCACATTGCAGCAAACCAACAAAAAGTCACAAAGCTGGGAAAGATGCATATTGATTTGGTTTTTTTAGGAATTTTTTTTCCAGAGAAATCTGGATCAGGCCCTGGCTGAAAGATGTGGAGGGTTCCTGTTTTAAGACTGATTACTATTCATTACCTATGAATTGGCTGCCAAAAATATGACCGAACAAAATGCTTGGTTATGGCCAGAAATTCTTTGGAAAATTTATAAAAATACAAAAAGTCAGAATGTACAATTATGTAATTAAGTAATTTTTATGTTTCTTCTGAAATTATAA
This sequence comes from Passer montanus, assembly GCF_014805655.1. Lineage (NCBI taxonomy): Eukaryota > Metazoa > Chordata > Aves > Passeriformes > Passeridae > Passer > Passer montanus. The sequence continues at coordinate 3,189,546 of NW_024367037.1, forward strand.
CCAGCATACAGGCTATGTCAGGATGTGGCTCCTATTCACAACACCCACCGTCTGATAACATCACAACTATTTTCAGCTCTCTGAGCTAATTGGAAACATCAAATCTGCTCTGCTAGAATTTAGTCATGCTTCATTTGAACGTTAAAAGCAGCTCCTGGGAGGAGGAAGATTCTTTATTCAAACCTCCTTTTCTAAGCAGTGTGGTTGGAGCTGGAATATTTACATACTTGCTTCTAAGCCTTGCTTTAGGCCTCGCCATCTTTTTATTTTAAGGGGGAGAAACATCATGCAGCACTAATAAGAATTAGACTGTTTTGTTATCCAAATACTATGTTGACATTGGGAAACAACAAAAAAAACATGATCATTATGTCAAATGTTTTCATCTGCAGAATATATGGAGATGAGATCAGTGTCTTCATGTTTCTTTCTAGAAATAGAATCTGTTGGCATGATATTGAGGATTTTAATAGTAGCTTCCCAAGAAAACCTATATTCAACCCAGCAAACCTGCACATTCATGGAATATACACATGCTTCTTTCAAAGGCTATTCCAGTCACAATAATTATGTGCTGTCAGAGAACCCTAGGTTTGGATTCTATGGAGCTGGTAGTGAGTGAGTACTGACAAATTCTTTGCCAATGTGAGCTGAGAATGTCAGCTGAGGTGGGACACAGATTTTTGGTGTCTTGGGCACATTTACATGGTGACACTCTAGCTGGTAAAAAGATGTCTTATAATCCCGAAAAAACATAAACATCTATTTATCTATTTATCTTTATTTTCATTTTCTGATTCCTTAAACCTTTCTTTGCAGAAGCTTCTTTACAAATAATCTACTGCAATGGGAATGTGAAGAAAGAGAACAGCAAAAGCTGGGTAATATCAGAAATAAATATAGAACTTTAATTATATTTTTCATTAACAGCAGAACAGTAATTTTCAACTTCCTTTTCAACAACGTTCTTTTGACAAAGGACTAAAAATTCCTTACATATTCCAGGTGTAATTAATGCAGAACTTTTCTCCCTTTTTTCAGCATACCATGAAGCACTCACATGGCTGATAGTCTGCAGTCAGTAGTGAAGGCCATCAGTGTGCTTTATTGTCTGTCCTGGTTAGATGCTCTTGGGTGTCAGTAATCTCAGTGGGTTTGGGTATCTTTCTTTTTCTGGTGCTCAGGAGCATCAAGAGGTACAGGCACAAGAATAAAAATATGAGGCACAGGCATCACTGCCCTGGGACACAGGAAAACCTGTCATCCATGGTGGCTTTAGGAGAGGAATTTTCTTGTGGTCAGGGTAGTTTTTTAATTCTTCAACAGAACTGATATATGCATAGAGCCTTTTGTGATGACATGCCAGACACAGACATGAGAGAAGCAATATTCACTGTTCATATAAAAGGATTCTGCTATGGTAAGACTCTTGATTGTCTTGCTTGTCTTCCATAGAAGAAGGAGCTGGAAAAACACACCTCCCCAGCAGAAACTGCTAAAATATAATCTAATCTCATCAAAATGAGTCATCTAGTGGCTCATAGGATATTTGGTTCTGAACTGGTAGGAATAACAAAGGAAAAAAATATGCTGGGCATTCCACTGTGATTAGTCAAGAATTTTGTGTCATTAAAAAAGTCTTGAAGGAAGTGTAGGTGAAGCTTTAGTAAACAAAATTCATAAAAGGTCTTAGAAGTGTCCAGGGCCAGTGTAAGAGGAAAGCCTTTTTAAAATGTCACAGTCAGTAGAAAATGTGATTTTCATTTCCTAAAATGCTCTTTTAAAAGTCTTCAGTACTGCCTAAACCCCACATTGTTACAGCAACTGTGTTGCAGTCGATGCACCTGTGAACTTTATTTTCCTCAGGCTTTTATGCTGTGTAGTTTCTAACAGCTATTGATTGCTTTCTTCCACCTCTTTTGACAATGACACCAAAAAGTGGCATGGAGCATAAGCATTTCTAAAGGAGCAGTGTAATTGTTTGAGGCAATAATATAGTGTACAGCTTTTGTTTAACCTTGTAAAACTCTTTAAATAGTCACAAATTATTCGGTAAGTCCTGAAAAGTATGATGTATGTTCACCTTAATCCTTTTAACTCCAACTCCTAGTCCTGTACTTCAGCAACACACATATTACATTATGCATCAGGGTAGATAATGGCTCACTTAAGTAGTTTTAGCAAGAAATACACTTTTGTGGATCTCATTAAGGGGCTCTCAGTTTCTTCCACAAGATCTGCTGAAAGCAGGACTGCTGAAAGCAGGACTAAAAATCACTGGCTTCCAACCAATGCTTGCAAAAACAATCAAAACAGACAGAGAGTTCCAGCCTAAAATTCTTCAGTAGTGCCTACAATCTGCTAAAAATTATTTTGGTTCTCAGACAACTCCAGGAGAATTAGTCCTTAAATTTGAGATTAATACCGTTGTAAAGTTACTTTTCCCCACATAAGAAATTGCACATCTAAAAGGAAAGGCAGAAATATTTTAAAAATTATATTTAAAAGTCGATATTTCAATTGCTTACCTTATTTCTTAGTTTGTTTGCATGCTTTTAATGAACTGCTAAAATTCTCTCTGTTGTTCTGGGTTACTGGACTGAGGACTTTTGCTCCTAAAAACCTTCCCCTCTTCCAAATCTTGTTTGAGACACAATAATAGAGCCACAGCAAAACCATCTGCACTTTCTTACATCAAAGTAATTAAAATAATGTCCTTGCACAAATGAGAATCCAATATCCATTTAAGGCAGGGAGTAAAAGAGGTCCTGGCTCTGCTGCCTTGTGATGGAGGGCTGTCACACAGGAGGTCTGATGTCTGGGTACTACTATCTATGCAGGGAGCCTTTCTGTGGTTCAGAAACTGTCCAAGAAAATGTAACTTAACCACTAAATTTTTATAACTTACTTTTAATTTGTGATGTTATCAGAGATAGTGAACTTTTTAATGCAGATGTGGAGATTATTTTTGAAAAGCAGTAATAAAAAAACCCCTCTCTGATAGAGTTGGCTGTAATTATATCCTTAATATGTTTCAAGTCCCTGGTGGGGAACTGGTGTTCTCTCACACATGGAAACAGGCATGTTCAATAATATAGACAGATATATGGAGCTGTTTGTATTTTTGGTATTATGGGGATTTGGTAGCTTGCTTCCCAGCAGGGAGAAGCATCCTTCATATTACAATTAAAACCATTCTTGTTTCTTCTGAGAAGGCAGCTGATCAAATTCTGTGTTCTCAAGGAAATGTAATACTTTCTCTCTTGTCAGGCTGTGTGGTGGACATCTCAGTTTTAAATATTTTTTCATCCAAATTGTGCAAAAATATTTCCTTCCTGATGAGCTACTGAGATAACTTTTCTACACCTACCACTCTACAGGAGCTGCAGTGAAGCAGCTGTGGGATTTTAATGCTGAGGGGGAAGGATTTGGATCCAAATGTGATATGAGGAGGAACTGCAAGCATCCTGACATCCTGGTCTTGTAGCAGTTTATCTTGTCTGATTCTTAGTCTCAGCATACTTGAAATAGACTAGCATGTTCATAACGCTGTGAATAAAGCAAGCATTAGTGGTCCACTTATAATACTTCTCTTTGTATATCAGAGCATGAAATTTTATTAAAACTTCTGAATATAGTGAAAAGCAATTTTGTAATAGGTAATAGGTATTTTAATGTTTCTCTTTTTCAGCCCAATGTATCAAATTTTGAAAGCTTTATATAAATCCTGTATGTTTCCAAAAATCACTTTGGCTTCAACAAAACTGCTTATTTTTCTGGTGCTTACTTTTCAGTGGAATCATTCTGAAAATATCTAGAATGAAGCAGAAGAGTCTTTACTTTTATCTTATGACCATTATCTGTAAAGAAGAAATCACACTCAACTCCTTCAATATTTCCTTGCTCAAAATTTACTTCTAGAAAGAGAATTCAAGCTGAGATAATATGTCAACAAAGAGATTGTGTAAGCAAAGTTATATAATCTTACCCAACTTTACCCAACCCAACCATAGCATGATTCTTATCTTCTTAAAAAGTCTATTTGCAAATTCCCTGACTTGTGTGTAGACTTTGGAGGGCTACCTTCCAAAATACAGGTGCAATTTAAGTGTTCACGTGCTAGCAATCTCTTTGCCATCAGTAGCAATAACAAAAAGTTTGGGTGAATAGTTTGTATTTATATGAACTTGGGCACTTCAGAGACTTGGAATATCTTGCCTCGTGCTTACAGCTTGAACTCACAGGCAATGACATCTACACCAAGCCCATTAGCTTTAACAAATAATACCCTTTGATACTTGTCACTCACTGAGTTTTTTGCAGATGAAGATAGTCTGATACTTGTGAGAAGAATAACAAGACAGTTTACTTACCAAGATCAAATACTCTGACTGGCACATATGTGGTCTTGTGCTGTTTCATTGAAGACATTTATATCACTGCTTAGAGTGAATTAAGTTATTGGTTCTTTTAATGCAGTATCTGCCTCTTTTTTGTGCTGTAGAAATTTTTCTGGGTTAAAGAACTTAGTCTTGAATAAGGGAGAAGTTTGTTGAAAAATTTTTATTCCATGGTGTGCATTGATTTCCTCTGTCAGTGAAGTTTGGGGTTTTTTTTTTTTTTTCACAATTTTCTACTAAAGCTTCTGGATAATGATTCCCTAATATTTGGTATCTTCCTTACCTCAAAAGTAACGTCTTCTATTAGGGTGTAAATGACCAAGTGCAAGCAAAGTCATACTATTTCTTCCAAGTGTTAGTCCCCTGAGCCCAGAAGTTCCATGAAGCTCCAAAGAGTGAGCTTTGATATTGGTGTATTGTTGTGTGGTGCCTCACATTCCATAGGCCTGACCAGCTGCTTTCAAGGATGTGGGAATAACTAAGAAAAAAAAAAAGTAACCTCAGATTTTGAGCCTTGCTTGGATAACCTATCTGCATGACTTAGAGTATTAAAATCAGGTAATTTCGTCTGCCAGGTTACCTTCCTAGTCACCTAGCTTACTTTCTAATATCTCTCTTCAGCAGCTTACAATTCTTCTTCATTCAATGTGTTTTTCCACATTAGTTGCATTAATTTCTTTCTTTTCTACTTGAAATTGTAGAAGACTGTGGAGAGGAATCTGGATGTTTTCAGCATCCCAGGAAAAGGATTGGACAATTTATTTGACTATAAAGTATTTGATCAGATGAATATTTTTATTAATAATTTAAATGTTTATTTTAAACAACATGTTTATTTTCAATGATTCAGTGGATGCTTCATGAAATAATTTTTCAATTTATGGATTGTCTGAAAAATATTGATGACAGTTAATTAATCCTTTACATGTGTGAATAGATGCAAAAAAAAATTAGATTATTTCAGAATTTTTTGCATAAACCCTTATTTGACTATAAAGTATTTGATCAGATGAATATTTTTATTAATAATTTAAATGTTTATTTTAAACAACATGTTTATTTTCAATGATTCAGTGGATGCTTCATGAAATAATTTTTCAATTTATGGATTGTCTGAAAAATATTGATGACAGTTAATTAATCCTTTACATGTGTGAATAGATGCAAAAAAAAATTAGATTATTTCAGAATTTTTTGCATAAACCCTTGTTCAAATTCCTATTTGTGCATTCTGAGCAATACACGAGCCACCTTGAAATCACTGTTCTAAAATTAAATTAGTAGTGTCTATAAAAATAATTTAAAAAATATAAAAGGAAGTCAAAGTACTTTGAAAGAAAACTTGCAGGTTTTTTTTTCTAAAAATATCAATATCTTGAAATATATTATCTCAAAGCTACTATTAATACACATGAACTTCTGCAAATTGGTACTTTTAAATGGGAAGTAAATCAGTTGACAATAAATGTTTGCCAGTGTCCACATTCAAGAAACTGTGTTTGCTTTTAATGATAGTACAGTAAAGAAAATTAGTCCAGGTGTCCTCACAGTGAAGCCCATGAAGGTTTGGCTCATATTTCTGATATCAGCACTTATTTTGCTTTGGTATAATTGAGAGCAATATTCTTCCTAATGTATTTAATTGCTACTGATTTTCTTTCATTTCCCTGAAAAAATACAGCAAAAGAGATAAAAGTGTAAGTCCCCTATACAAGATCCTTATGGATTTGAAATATATTCATATTATTAATTATTTATTTTTTAAAAACTTAAAAATTCCTCTGATCATTTTGGATGATTCCTAAAATATTTACATCCACTTTTTGGCTATGGAAGTGTGGAAGTTCAAAAAGTCTTGGCAGTAAAATCTGCAGATGGTATTTACCCCTACTAATTCTAGATAAGCCAGAACAACACAGAGAGCAGTCTGGAATAATGTCTGAATTTAGAGATTTTATCTGATAAAAATATGGATTTTTTTTTTTTTACTTTTGATTTGTACGTCTGTATCCCTTTTGTTTAGTTTAGTTTACAATATTTCTAAGTCTTTAGCCTTTAATTAAAATGTGTTAGAATCAGAGCAACTCTTGCCTGCAGAAAAATAAACCTATAGCTTTAAAATCTGAACCTCATACTATATGTATTATTACCTCACATTCCTCTACTAAAAGCAGCTTTCTTTTCCAAATGGTCTATTTTTGAATATTTGCCAGACTATAATTTGTAGAAACTGAAGACTTTTATATCTTCAACTAGTAAATATATATAGATTATCTAGATGTAAATTTGAGCACCATTTATGAATTCAATCTTGAAAAGAATAGAATATGAATATCCTGAAATCCTGAATTATGACAGAAATTTTTCAAATGTCTATGGTAATTTTCATGTACTATGTGAACTTTTTGCTGTGTATTATGTAAAGATCCATTTGAAAAAATCCCGTAGATGCTTATAGTTTTGATAAAATTTTGCACGTTTTCATAGCAACAGTGTTAGGGAAACCCACACTCCTTAGCCATGTGATTAATCATTATTGAGGTTACCATCAAAGTTTGGGGTTTTTTTTAATTTGAAGCATGTTTACCTTAATATGATTTTTAGACATTTGTTAAAAAGCTTTTAGCATCATAAATTTCCTGTACTGGAGATAAAGTTTTCATCATTTGAATGTCTATAAATGCATAATTAAACTTTATTCATAATGAAGTATAAGAAGTTATGAAACCCACTTAAACAATGATACTTACTTAATTAGGACTTGCATACTGCTCAACCAATTCCTGTTTCAATTATATTTTATTTTGAATATTTATTTAGTTAGTATAAGAAAAAACTGCATTTTCCTGAATACCTCATGTATTAATGTCTTTAAAAATTGTTCAGGAATCCTTAAGTAACATTGGATGTGTAAGATCATTTAACAGCTGGATTTTTGTCCTAATTTCCTGGAGAATTTAATCTGAGGAATTCTATAATGCTTATAAAGAAAATTCTTTCACAGTCTTAACTCCATCTAGGAATTTCCAAGAATCAGTCTCACAATTTGAATGTGGTGGGGTTTTTTATTATTTCTGATTTCTTGAACCACCCCTTAATATTATCCTTCATTTCCAGTTTGAAGTTAAATTTTTTTAAAAAGTGTTATGTGGGAAGTATGGCATCAGAAGTAATTTTTAAGGAGTTCAGGAAAAAATTGAATATTATCTTTGAATATACATGCTTCAAATAATGTACTAAAGCAGGAATGAATAATTTTATTAGAGTTAATTGTATGATATTGTTCTTTAACTGTTCATACAATATAGCATGAAAATAAGACATGAGACATACTCTATGACAACAATTTATTTTTTCTAGATCCTTATATAATGCCAAGTCACTCTTGGTGTAGTATATAGACAAAGTGGATGAAGAAGAAGGCCATCAAAATAGGGCAATAATTACCACACCAGCAGCTCTTCTGCTTGGATGGGGTAAATTAGAAGGAAGCATTCTGGATGATATAGAATCCATGAAATGTGAGTGAAATACCACATGCTGAAGAACATTTCATGTTCAAATCAAGATGGGAATCACATGGAATAGTTAAAGGCCTTGGTGAATTACAACTTATTGGCCAAGCTGAAAACAATGCCTTCTGAACCATAATCCCAGCTATGTAAATTTCCAAAAATGTCAAAGAGATAAGTAAGTGCTCTGCTCTAGGGCCAGATGGAATTACTTTGAGGGACCTTAGTAAAATGGACCCCAAATATTTTCAGACCATGGAAATCTCAGTCTGTGGCTGGCCATCAGGGATGATACTGGACATGGTGAAGGGGTTCTGGACTGTTTTAACACCAGAATCAGCCAAACCAGAATGCCTAAGGGGCATGAACAACTAATGATCTATCATCATCAGCTCAATCATGTAAGGACTGTTTTCCAGAGCAGTAACAAGGCTAAGAAGGCAGCCTAGCCCCTGGTCCCCAGGGTACTCTTCTGTTATATCATCTTAGTTCATAATAACTTTTAATGGGACTAGAAATGGATACTGTGCATGTAAGGCCATCAAAATCTAGCTAAATCCATGGATAGATAGTAGGTACAGATGACAAAGGAATTACACTATGATGTGTAACATATCAACATTTCAGGATAAAATTCCACAATGTTTAACCAAGGCAGACGTGTCATCTATGCATAAACTAGAAAAAAAACACATATATTATATACTTTTGATAACCAGACACTCAATTCTTTGATTACTTTCCTGTATATTTGATAAATAGCACATAACAACCTCCCAACTTAGAAATGTCTTTCTTGATTGGATGGAAGGCATTTGTATGTGGATGAGAAGACAGAAATGTGCAGTGGTCTCAGGGCTCATTCTGCCCTGCAGAGGACCTAAACAGGAATAGGTGAAGTAGCTGAGGCAACTGAAGTCTGTTTTTTCTCTTTCCAGTCACTGACCTCACTCAAGATTAATGAAAAATTGATCATTGCCAGGATCTTTTCTCCTTTGCTTGAAAAATATGTTTCTAAGTACACCTGTCCTTGCACTGGCAAAATGAATTGGGAAATATAAAAATTGATAGAATTTTCCATCCAGACTAGATTTTTAAGGTGTGAGCATATAGACAAAACAATTATCAAGTATCACAGGTTGTGATGACCAAACCTTTTAAGGGTCATGTATGATTATAAACCTATGGACTGGTGACTTCCAGGAGAACATAATTTTGAGTAAATAAGTTTCATTTCCCTATCTGCATTTTGTGAGGTCATGTAAGTCTCCAAGAAGTTGACTTAAAGCCTTGAAAATCAAAAGTCAGTCACTGTTATTGAATGTTACTGTTTGCAAACTTGGGCTCTGTTCTATGTACATGTCTATTCTGCATGTGCTGGTTCTTACATCAGTTCTGGTCTGATTAGAGTGTTTAGCTGTCCCAGGCACTGCTTCCTTGAATGAATGGAGATTTATCCTTAGAATATACTGAATAACATTTTAAAAGCTCTGGGAGCAGGAAGACAAAACCTTTGTCCTCTCACTTTTCAACAGAGTGCCCTGTTCTTTGTGAGGCTGAGTCCAGCATCACCTTGCATTATCTCTAGTGGAACTCATGTTTCATATGTTTCCATCAACACTTTTTCTGGCCTTCTAAGAGAAGATATCCCTTGGAAAAGGAGGTGCTCTCATTGAGAGAGTGTAGGGCAGGTTCACACCTAAATAAGACCTAAGATTTATCCAGGACAATCTGTGTCTCATTCAATAGAATCAGCACAAAATTGCACATTGCAAAGTGTGTCAATTGTCTACTTCTGGATTGAAAAAGTGTTTCAGATGAAGGTTATAGACTCATCTAAATGCTTCTGTCCAGGCAATCCAGAGGTTTTCCATTGTAAAAGTCCACTGATTTAATATATAATAGGGCTAGGCAGTCCTAAAACCTATAATAGATTTTTGTCTGGAATTTTAAGTGAATTTTTGGTTCCCAAGGTGTAATTTGCCCATAATGACTTGAACAGCTGTATCAGTCAGCTGTTGCTGATAGATTATATTTCTGCTGTACAGAAGGAACAGTGACAGCAACACCATCCCACTCTCCTTCAGCAGTTCAATGCCTATCAGTTTCTCTGTGAACTTTCAAGTGTTAAGAATATTAATGATTTTATTTTTTAAAGCAGAGACATGAAGTGTTGATTTAGAACTTTTATTTACTGCAAACTACTGCCTTAATTACGTTCAGGCTGAGCTCCATGCAACTTGCTTAGCAATCTACAACATATGTTATGCAAATGACAACAGAAACTACTGTTTTCCATATAGCTTGCCTAAAACTCATTAATAAGATAGAGTTTCTCATTCCTAACCTGGCCTTACTTTAATCTTTTTCTAAAACCTGTAGGAAATAACTTAATTATGACAACTGCTTACTGTACTAGCACAAAAAACCATGGGGAGATTAAAAAATGGCTTGTTTTCAAGGCTTTTAAATAGAAATAGTGGAGAGTTTTCATACAAAGGTCTATATTCTCCATTGTCCTCTTATTTTAGACATTGTTAAGATAGTGCATGAAAATACCACAGAACTGCAATACAGAAAGAAATAATAGATTAAACTTAATTGAAAGTTCTTTTTAAAATACAGAATATATCAACAAAGATGCCTCTTGGTGTTCTCAATGCTTCAGAAGCTTGTAGGAAAAATATGGTAAGAAAAATCTGTAGGGAAGACCTCAAATTGTTTTTCACAGTACTTGAGTGCATAACTTGCATTACTAAACCTACTCAAAAAAAGGCATTTAAATTTAAAATAGTTCTATTAATATCTTGACCAATTTTTTTTTCAGTATCAGCCAAATTTAATGGTTAAATTATTTTAGTAGAAATTGTATACCCACCTGAGGGAAAGTGGAGCTGAGTACTGTATTATAGTTTGTCAAACTGAACAGAAAAATGTGAAATGAGAAATGATTTCATAGGAATGTCTGGTGTAAAACATGTTGATTGTTACTGTTTACTATTATTGTGTTTCTTACTGCATAAGGATTTCTAACAGAAGAATATTATGCATTTGTACAATGTGTTTGAGAGAAAAAAGTTATGACTATTCCCTTTGCAGATTAATTGTTGTTACTTTTTTCTATCCTTGCCAGTATCTCTCATTTCTGATACAAAACGATTAACAATGGAAGAGAAAGCAAAACTAAGGTCTAAATGTTAACTTACATCCTTCAGAATAAGAAGTTAGAATTTTTTAATGTCCAAAAATATCATCGTTAAATGCTAACACCAGTCACTAGAAGAAGCATTAAAATCCCTCTAACATTTCTGTAATTTTTCTTCCAGATGATTTGCCTATCTCTCCTTCCTTCCTTCCTTCCTTCCTTCCTTCCTTCCTTCCTTCCTTCCTTCCTTCCTTCCTTCCTTCCTTCCTTCCTTCAGTCTCATTTTTATTATATGTGTAGAAATTTGCCTTATAAAGTACAGTTATTCACATTTCATATAGCCCAACTTTTGTTGAAATTCTGAGGTGTTTTTTAATCAAATGAGGGAACATGCTAGCAGTCATAAAACATACATTTTTGTATTTAGATATACTTTGAAAAAATAACTATAGAAATATACTTTTATCTACCCATATCAAAATCCCACATCTGATCTCAAAATTAATAGTAGAGAATGAGAAATCATTGGAAGAAAAAGTTCCTAATAGCAGCATATGGCTGCCTGTCTTACTCATTTTCTTGAATGACTACACTGATTGTTTATTAAAGATCTCCTTAGAATTGTCACTTCATTCTCTGCTTTTGTATTTTCTGTTTCTTAATGTTCACACTCTCCTCATTTGACAGTGTATTCTAATTTAGTATGCCAGAAAGGTACACAATAAATGGACAGAACTTTGCTGAATTATGGGATTTCTCTTAACGTAAAGGGAAAATACAGATAAAATAAAACTCTCTAGAGAAGAAGTGGTTTCACTCCATGCAGACAAAATCCTAAAAGATTTTAGGTACTGATAATAGTGGACATTCCAACCTAATAAAGGAAATGCATTACAAGCAAAAGTATTTTCATTATAATTAATTTGGGCTTTATACTTATACAGTAGCAGAAAACATCAGAATAGTAGTAATCTTCTGTGAAAGAGTGAAAAATTCAGGTCTCTGACTTTCCATCAGAATACAAAACCACATATCACAAAAATGCTTTTGCCAAGCCCTGTTTCAGGGATATGTGTGGTTTTTGTATGCAAAGTCAGGAGTTGGAAAAACAAGGACAATGGAGGACAAGGACAAAACAAGGACAATGGAGAATATAGACCTCTGTAGGAAGGCTCTCCACTATTTCTATTTAAAAGCCTGGAAAACAAGCCATTTTTTTAATCTCCCATGGTTTTTGTGCTGGTACTGTAAGCTGTTGTCATAATTAAGTTATTATAAAGTCTGGGCCATGGGATGTATTACATCCCAATCGAGAAAAACACTCCTAACAGCAACATTAACTTTATGCTTCTCTGTAAAGCATTTTTTTTAAGCAGGAAAATATCCTGGTAACAGAAATGACATCTTGATTACACTCCATAAAATTAACATAATTTAAAGCTAATTAAGTAGATGTAAGCATATATTTGCAAATAGTGCTTTCTATAAACTTTCTTGACTGACTTAATACGTTGTGGATAAAATGAACCAGCCCAGGTCAAATGAACTTTCCCCCCCAATCAAATGTTTCTCTTTTATTAAGAGACAAGAAAAGGGAGATGGTTCAAAGAAAACAGAACTGAATGTCAGACACAGTCTGCAAAATATGTTGAACATTCAGTCTAATACTATAGAAGAGGAAATATTTTGGGGGTTTGCTATGAGTGTCACTACTTTAAGAGGAAAGAATAATTTCTTTGATTCTACCAGAAAAAGACAATATCAACACTGTCAAATAGGAACAGAAGTGCAGTCACTTCTAAAAATTTCAGATTCTAACTAATTTAAAATCCATGGGATTTTCAACTATTTCAAAGAAATTTTATTAATAATAAAGCTGAGTGAATAGGTTGTAATGAATTATTTATTTAATGAATGCCACATTTTGGGCAAATATTCTGAGAAAAAATTTGAAATTCTCAGGCTATGCATATTGAATTAAAAATGTGCTGTATTCAGTGAAATGCTCTTGCTGTACACACCACAGGGTTCACATTTTTGTGATTTTTCAGAGATCAAGAAGTAGTCCTTTGACTTCTTCAGAAGATACTTTCTGAAGGTATGAACAAAGAATGGAATTTAAATTGTGAAATCTTAAATAAAAAAGAACCAAAATTTCGATAAGATCTCACTGAATGTGTTTAAACACTGGAGGCATGAGCATACTAATATTTTTCCACCGTTAGACTAACACCCCCTCATAAATATAGATATAAGATTTAATAAATTTGGAGGAATCAAGTAAAAGATTTTCTGATTAATCTGCAAAGCATATCATTTAGGAAATTACCAAAACCTGAAAACTTATCATCTGCTGTCGTGGTTTGACCAGGAAGTGATTGGATTGACATCTGCCTAATCAGAGATTCATTTAATAGGAGAGAAATTGCAAAAAGGAACCTTTCCTTTTCTGCTTTGGTAGCTAAAGGGGAGTCTATTTGCATTTTCTTTTTTCTTTATAAACTGTATGACCTAAAATTCTCAATTTGGCTACCACTCCCTTTAGGAACATAAACATACAGTGTCACTTTACAAAGAAGTCCAGAAGTCCTCAAAAGCTTCAAAACCACAAAGGGAAGCCATCCTTCCAGTCATCCTCTGTGTATGTCTTTGACGCAACATGCCCAAAGTGATATATCCAACTGTTTGAATGTTTATTGCAGCACAAAGATAGCATTGAGTAAGGCCAATCTGAAAAGGCTAATTTGTGTTTTCTTATCCTTCAGACAGACCTCTCTAGTGTCTATAAAACTGTAAATGACCAGACTCTGCAGCTGGAAAAGGCTGATGACTGGCAAGGGACCCAATGAAGATTGAATAATCAAGCTGGCTATTAAAAGGTACAAGACAACAATCCCAAATCACTGGGATGAGGAAAATAAGTTATTGTATTTTAAAATGTACATTGCTTTAGTTGAACAGCTTTGTTAATGCTTTGTTGCTATGTGAAGATAAGCCAGAACAGGGGAGAAGCCACATTCCAAGGGCCTATTTCTCTAATTGCTAATAAAATCTCTGTTGTCCAAGCTGGTAAGAAAAAGTAATTCTGCTTTGCTAATTCTCTTGTTCTTTCCTGTAGATAAAATTGGACAAATGCTTTGTTTATATATGTCATTTACATATATGGAACAGTCAAGCAAACGTTCTCTGTCAAAGTTTGTGACAATCCCTTTTCAAATATGTGCACCATATTCATGAAGCACAACTAATACTGTGATTTATTTTTAATCTGTTTTCTGTTTTTTCTTTCAAAGAACTGATACTATGTGTGATCACTGAAAGCTTGAATTTATGCTGGAAAGCCTGCAGGGTTCACAGAGGTGTGTGTATAAGTAGGTGCTGTGGTTCTGGCTAAGACAGGGTTTAGTTTTGCAGAAGCCAGTAGGGGCATTTATTCAGTGGTCTGTGGGCTGGAGGAAGGGATTCTTACCTGGTCACAGGAAGTGTGGAGGTGCTTTGTGTGTTGCTGGTCCTGTCACATGTCATTCATTTGCATTTCTTGCACACCTTTTCATTAATATATTTTCTGTATTGCTTCTTTCTTATTTCACTGCTGTTTCCAGTAAATTGTTCTTTTTTCAACTTGTAATCTTTACCTTTTGTGCCTCCAATTCCTGTCTTCTGCCCACTGCAGGAGGAGAGGGAGGGAGTGGGGGAGTGAGCAAAGAGTGCGTGGTTTGAAGTGTATGGGAATATGAAACTGGGGAATAGCTTTCCTATTTTTTCAACCTGTAATCTTTACCTTTTGTGCCTCCAATTCCTGTCTTCTGGCCACTGCAGGAGGAGAGGGAGGGAGTGGGGAAGTGAGCAAAGAGTGTGTGGTTTGAAGTGCATGGGAATATGAAATTGGGGAATAGCTTTCCTAAAGGTATTTTTTTTGCCTGTGTACAGCTTCCCAGAGAAATCTTTCTATTCATACATATTACATACATACGCAAAAAGAATCCCCAAACCCCACAGACAATAATTTATTGTAATTTCAAAATTTAACTACAATTTAAAATGAAATTAATTAATATGACTGCATATGTTGCTGAGTAGTGCATTGTAAACAATTAAACTGAAAAAATTAATTTGCAGTAACGTAATGGACAGCAGAGAATCCATGAGTAATAAAACAAGATATTCTATCATATAGCATTAGAATAGATGATGTATATGCAACATATACACAGTCTAAAATTAAGTTCTAGCATTAGTGGATGTGTATAAGAATGAAATATAAGGTTATATGATAAGATCACAGCAATGCATATAGCCTCATGTTTTTTAAGAACTTCAACCAATAGCTCCAAAAAGTCCAAAAGGTATATATTATTAATTTAGGAAGCAAAACCAGTAGACTAACTCCTAAATATACTAATTCTAAGTCAAGGCAGAGGTTGGTGGTATCCCTTAGGGTTCTGTGTTGGGACCAATGCTCTTTAACATCTCTATCAATGACAAAGACATTGAGTGCACCCTCAACAAATTTGCAGATGACACAATGACAAGCAGTGCTGTTGACACACCTGAAGGACACGATGCCATCCAGAGGGACCTGGAAATACTTGAAAATTGAGCCCACAAGAATCCCATAGAATTCAATAAGTCCAGTCTGTGCTGGGGCAATCAGTTACATGAGTACAAACAGGGAGACAATGAAAGAAGCCCTGTGAAGAAAGACTTGGGGGTCCTTATGAAGAGCTGGACAGGAGCCAACAGTGTGCACTTGCCGTTCAGAAAGCCAGCCATATCCTGTGCTGCATTGAAACGAGTGTGGCCAGCGGGTCAAGGAAGTTTCTCCCAATCCATTCTACCAGGGTGAGACCGCACCTGGAGTGCTGCATCCAGCTCTGGGGTCCTCAGCACATAAAATGAGTGTGGCTAGCAGGTCAGGGAAGTTTCTCCCAGTCCGTTCCAGGTGAGACCCCACCTGGAGTGCTGCATCCAGCTCTGGGGTCCTCAGCACATAAAAAATACAGACATGATGAAGAAAGTCCAGAGGAGGGCTGTGATGGGGGAGCACATCTCCTGTGAAGACAAGCTGAGCTGGGATTGTGCAATCTGAAGAGAAACATACACTAGTGCCAACCCTTCTCCAGGTGTGCAGGAGCTAAGAAACAATCAGGATAATTTCAAATTTCCTACTGTTTTCCTTTTACCATGGTCAAGGCAGCTCAAAAGGTTCCACATATTTTCCAACAGTATCCAGGCAGGCAAAAACATCCATCTCAAAGTTTTATTGCACAAGAAAAAGCTCAAATTAGGTATTTGAGACAATAGATAGCCTAGTCTGAGGTTTTAAGACGTGTGATTGAACACATGACTTTAACTTATAAAATCACTTGGACTCTACTTTTTAAACATAGGTTTGGGGTATTTTAACATATTCAGATGACCTAGATTTAGCTGCGTAGAGTTGTCTCTCTCTCTCTTAAGGCCATTTTTTTTCTTCTTTTTCCCCTTTGTTATGTGGTCCATGAGCAAATGTTTCTTCTGAAAAATATCAAATTAAAAACCCCCAAACTATGAGAAATCAAAAGCAGAAACTTCAGAAGGAAGTCTCTGGGAGTGGTTTTTGTATAGTTACAATCCATGAAGGCAGGTGACTTGACTGACACCAAAACACAGTGTAAAATATCTGTTGAATCTTGAGCATTCTGTGCTCTTTGGAGTGTTAAAAAAAGGCTTACAAGGTTCAGCCACGTGGAAGACCTGCACTGATCCACTGTAGGCTCTGGACACTGCTTGCATGTAAGAAATATATCTAGATATCATGTGCTTTGTCATTTGCTTCTAGATGTGTGTTCTTTGGTCTCACAGGAAGCCTACCTGGGAGACAGGTGGATGGAGTCATCACCAGAATAATCCATGCTCCTAGGAAACATCCTCAGATAAATGTGGCAGGATTTTCCCTTTTGCCATCTGGCTAAGTATGGAGAGGAATTGCCATCTGTGTCCAGGAGACACTGTTCCCAGTGGTAGAATCCAGCCAAACAGATGGACCCAGAACCAAGAATTGTTTAAAAATGTTGTCTCTTTGGAATCTATTTTTGGTTATAGAATCATAGAAGCATTTAAGCTGGAAAGACCCTTAAAATCATCAAGTCCAGCTATTGCCCAGCACTTCCAAGTCCATGAATATCCCTAACAACCACATCTAGATGTCTTTTACATATCTTCACTGATAGTGACTCAACTTCCCTGGGCTTTATGCTCCCTCATCCTAGTAAAGGCCCCAGATATTTGAAGAGAAATACCTTCCTTTCTCACATATATAATAGGGGAAAAAATATTCCAACATAAAAAAGAAGGGTTTTTTTTGTTGTATTGATATTTGGTATTTAGTTCCAGCAACAATTTGTAGATGCACAGTTTTAGAAACATCTTTCTCCATAGTATGCAAAAGATATGGATGTTTGTATGAATTTAAAATTAAAAAATATGGATTATACGATATTATGTAATTAGTCTTTGCTGTAACAGTGTGTTCCAATTAGTTTGCACTATTGAGTAAATCCTAAATGCTTTACTCCAGCACATTTCCTTTGATTTCAATAGAAGTCTGTCAGATAAAGATTTTGTTAAAAGAGTAAGTGCCTCAGGATTTAGCTTTCTCATGTGGATTTCATTTCTAACGGAGTATGCATTGCTTTATGAGCTTCTATGCTTCCATGTTAATATGATTAAGAAGACACATTGAGCAATAGGAATCTTCCTGTGTAAACAATTTTGCTGACACATTGGGGAAAACTAGCATTTTTATTTGTTTGACTGTTCACATATATAAAGTTTGCTTTTTGTTTTCCCAGGGCTACTAAGAATGGAAGAGGACCAAAGCCACCAGTCACATGAGAAATATTTTGAAGCGCCAGCAAACTCAGAATCAGTTATTTCACTTAGTCAGGAGGCCCTCTTATGTAACTACTGTGAAAGAAAAAACTTGTCATGTACGAAGATGACCTGATGAGAAAATAGTCATTTGCCTTCTTAAAGCATTGCTAGGCTGGCTTACTTTGGATGTAGAGAACACAAAGTATCTACCTACATGTTTATTTATATTATGTTTTTGTTTCTGCCTTCAGCTCTAATTATGGTGCCTAAAGTGTTTTGCAGATCAGTATTTTCCTTTTCTATTTTTGCAGAGGTTGACCACTCTTTGTTTACAACTGAGACATTTGAGGTTTCCTGGTGATGGCCCCATCACTGCTAGATGATGTTAGGTAGCTTGCATTTTTTAAATTTTAATTTAAGAAGAGGGCATCAAAACATATTATTTGACTTCATCTTATTAGCAACTTTTTATTGCAATGTATCAGCACTTCCTTGTTAATGTTTACAGCAATTTATCTATAGTGAGGCTACACCACTGGTTGAAGACGGGTTTATGCTGACTTGTAATTTCCCTGAAGCTTATTAGAGTATTCTCCTCTCTGTTCCAGTTCACCATGTGAGACATAATGTTATGCTACTGTTCACATTTACATCAGGTTGCAATAGGGGAGAAAATGTGTCCTTTCTTGAATCCTTATGTTCTGGTCCATGAAGATCCAGATCAAATAAATTTGACACAAATTGTTATCTATATCAGCTTTTCTATTTTGGCTTTTGAGCTGGCACTATACTATTTCATCTGTTGACATCCTGTCACCTCCTGGCACAATCTAAAATAACACAATGTAATAATGGATTTGGATAAAACAAAGTAATACTTTAAAATAAAATTGTTCTGCAGACTTAGAGGGTTACAGATGCTGATGAAAGTGTTGAAAAAAGCAGACCATCTTTGCAAAAAATGTGCACCAACAATGTAAGAAAATTTCCTGGGGAGGATCTCAAACCCCTCATGCATGACGGTCATATGACAAATATGGCTGATTGACTCATGAAAGTATTTGGTCCTTTTTGAATAAGTTACTGCTGGAGAGCAAAAAATACATTAAACATGGATTTATTGTATTCAGTGGGTTGATGAGCAATGTACAGCACACTATTTGTAAGTGAAAGTTTTAATCCACCTGAAAGTTTATTCTCTGTGGGAAGAATTATAACAAAAGATTCTTGCTTATATGATTAAATTTTGGAAATATATAGCACCGAACCTATTTCTTTCTTATTTGCATTATTCATTGCTATTTTCAAAGCATAATAAGATAGAAACACAAATCTCTATCCCTTGGAAGAAACATAAGATCAAGGCATCAAGAAGAGATAGAAGACACATAAATTCAAGACATAACTGAAAGTCAAGTTTATGTATCACTTTCCTTTTTTTGACCATAAATGTTATTTGCTTCAGCTATTCACCTGAACCTGTATTAGTCACACCTCTGTTTACACTGAATGGCCAACTTGACAGATCTTACCTTGAGAGCTGCACTGTTTAGCCCAAACTCAGGAGGCTTTTTAGAGTATTTTGTTTAATGTAAAAATGTCTAGTCATTGTTAATTTTGAAAGAATACATAATTGCAAGTCTTGTACATTTTTTCAGAGCTTACCTGTTAACTTAAATTTAAATCAGGACAGTGTAAAAGCTTTTTTTAAATTGAATATAGCTTATTTGAGGGTGGGGTTAAATTCAAAAATAGTCTTAAGCCTGCACAATTAAAAAATATAAGGTCATAGGCAAAAGTAAAAAATTGATGGCTGAGTATCTGGAAAACACTATTTTCCAGAAGCTAAGTGACTTTCCATTTGACCTTTGTGTGAGTACTAGACTGTCAGTAGGAGACTAAAGAAAAAAGGAAAGGCAAAAATATCCTGTGCACAAGAATAAGACCATCACAGCAACATCCAGACTGGTCCTAATAGCTCTGTGGAGATCTTAAATAAGATGAATTCATTCAACTCCAGTGCTCATGTGAGTTTTGTCTAGTGTGTGTATACACACACACACACACACAGACACAGCCACAGACAGAGACACAGACAGATATATATATATATTTTTAACCATAGGTGATGTTCTATCACTCCACTTTCACACTGGTTTAACCTTCATGGAACTGTCAAACTTTGCAAGGCTGCCCAAATACCACAGAAGCATGATTACCTTTACACATATTTGGCTGAAAGTGTTGGGAAAATGACATATGAATATAAAATCCTGGCAGAACACCATTTGCACTAGACTGAGGCAAAGATTTTTGCATTCTGAAACTGATATATCCAGGGAAATATTTGTCTGCATCTAATTATTTGGCTTCAGACAACAGGATGTAGAGGTTATGTTTCCAATAATCCAGCTAGGCTGAGTCCCTCTTTTCTTGAGCAAGTCAGAAACAAAACTCCCCAGCCACTAAAGTATTTGCATTTATTAATAAAAGAGAATGATCATGAAATTCTAAATGACAGTTTTCAAAAAAGGCTGTTCAGAAATGATAATGTCATTAATCAGTTGAAGCAAAGTTTTCAGATGCAGCCTTCTTTCAAGCTTTTTTTTTTTTTTAACCATAGGTGATCCTGGCTGGATATATTTTAAAATAATTTGAGTGATACAAGAGGCAAGCATGTTCCTTTTACATTCAAATATATGCTTCACAAGGTACAACTTCGTTCTTTCATCTCTTTTATGATTCAGTCATATTTTATTGAAATTTTGTCAGTGTTTCTTTGTCACAGTTCCTGCCAAGCATACTCAAACAGCTGAGATGAGAGGTTGAAAGAAAAGTGACTGAATGGAATTTTAACAAGGGATAGACAAATATCAGATGGTTTGTTTCATATTGTGAAGCAAACTACCTGAATCCACCATCCCTTTGAACAGTTTATCCAAGCATTAATGGAGCTTTCCTTCTGATTCCAGAGTGGTACTCAGATTTGCAGAGCAGAAGGTGTCTCAAGCTGTGCTGAATAATTGTGAATAACAATAATATTTTCAAAATAATGAGTAATTAAAGTATGTATCTGACATTCTCTTGGTGTTGCTGGAAACAAGACAAGGACTGGGGTTTCTGTGCTTGCCTCTGAAAACAATGCCAGAACATATAATTCTGGTCTAGGCAAATCTAAACACTTGTATTTACTGCAGTTCTTGCAGTGACAGTGAATTTTTAATCCGCTACTTAACAGCAGGTAGTCAACCTTCTTCAAGAATAGAGGTGTAGAGAGGAAAAAGTCCAATATATTTAGAGGAGTTTGAAATATTTTTGCAACAGAACTAACTCACATCATCATAAAAATTGCTGGCATTGGACTAGCCTCCCTGTTATAAAAAAGCAAACTCACAAAACTGTAGACATACCACTGCTGCTTTACTGGACTCAATTAGTGTTGTTTTTTGTTCAAAGAAACAGTTTAGAGTAGAAAGCAAAGCAAGGACAAACAAAGCAATCACATAAAATCTGGAAACATTAAAACTTTGCAACTTCTCTGGATGAAATTGAACTCGCAGTACATTAAGTATGTTCTACAGGGTGTGATACTTTCAGCCAGTGAGAAAAGTGGTTTTTATTTTACATTTGCAGTAACATGATAACCAGGGGAATAAGTGTATTTTTTTGTGATGGACTCACATACTACAAAAGAAGATCCTGTGTGGATGAGAACTGGTTTCATATGACCTGATGTGAATTTTGTGCCCTGGATAAATGTATAGTTTCATTGAAAAAACGCAGTATGAGTAAAGACTGTTGGTGAGACTTTTATCAATGCAGAAGTCTTACAGGCTTCAGAGTGCCATCAAAAGTCTGCTTCATAAGATATCTAGGTACTTCTGAAACTGTGCCTTATATTATGAACACGCTTTGCAGGAGGTTATATTTAACATTACATGGATAACTTACCTTCTGGCATTTCCTAGCTCTCAAGTGCTTCATTTCACAATTTAAATAACATTATTTTAATATAAGTGGGTTCCATTTTTGTTTTCTTTGGTGGGGTAAAAAGAAGAGGTAGTGTTTCACTCTGTTTTGCACACCAGGTATGTTGAAATGACATTTGTTAGAAAATAAGAAAGCCATGAAAAAATGTTCACACATCTGTGATCAGAGTACCTGCTTCCTGCTCACAAATGTATCCCTTTTGAAATTCATTCTTACATTTTACCTTCATAGTACTTTGAAATTGATGCTAATTCAAAATTCCCTTTTAGAGGCATATCTCTTTTTTATCTTCTGCTCTACTAAAAGTCATAGGAAGATATCTGTGTAAGAAAGAGCAAAGGCATGAGAAACTCGATTCTAGATCAGTAAGAGAACTTCTGAGAACTAGAATGCCACAAAATTTCTATAGTTCATTAACCAATACAGAGGAACATGGAATTTCTCTACCAAAAGGAAAGGAAAATTTATTTGCTTCTCAACAGGACACTGACCATTGAATGTTCTCAAAGCATGACAAGAGTAAATATTTTGAGTGACTTAATAATTATGTAGAAAATATTTATTCATTGGAATTCTGGAACCCCTTTTGCATCAAGAACATTGTCATTTGTTAACTGTTTATGCACATGCAAAATTATTGAGAAATATCTATTATTAAGGTAATTTTCTGTGTAAACAAAAACTATAGTGGGTAGAAAGTATTCTAGATTAAAAAAAAAACCAAAAAACAAACAAACAAGCCACCAAAACCCACAAAACCTCTCAGCATCTGCTGTATTCACTAAATAGTACTATTGTTTTGTGGGGAGGATCATTGTAAATATTGCTTATGAAGTGAATGAGGATAAGCTGCATATATCCTATTATTCTCAGTGTAGTTTATGTCTTGCTGTCTCATGACTGCTGTGCTAAAGACTGTTGTGCTGTTGTCTTTTATCATGGATGCTTTTAAAATTTACAGCATTGTCCACAAGAAATAAAATTTGGCTTCAGAGAAAAAACCCCAAATCCACTGCTGTTGCACTTCCAACCACATCTTATCTGCTCTGTCTAGGAGACAAAGAATTTTCTTAAGACTGAATTTATGAAGAGTCATTTAAAGAGGTAGACCCAAAGTGCTTGGGTTTGTATCTATGTATAGGAATATGATAATTATTTAGATTTTAAAAATTAAAATATTTATACAGTGATGCAATATCTAAGCGGACAAAAATGGATTATTTTTCTTGAGAAATTAAGAAAATGTATTTTACTAAATTCCTCAGAAATATATATAATGATGAATGTAGTTTTTATGGTATGTGTTTTATACCTACATGCCGTATATACTTATCAGTCTGTTCCTTTGAGCTTTTATTAGTTAATTACTATAAGAACTGAATAAATTTCATGCGTAGTCCATAATTATTAAGGAAGAACATGGAAGGTTTTGAATGCCATAGACTTGTTATTACACAGTATCTACATTTTGCTTCTTCTTTTGTAAATATAATTTTATTAACATTTCTTTTTTTACCCTGCTGCAGGCCTTTCTTTCAGCTTTCCCTCCTCTGGAGGATTTGCAATTTCTATAAAGACTGTATAACTCTGTGTTGCTGTAACGTTGTAACCAAAGCTTAACAGGGCAGTTGAAGTTGTTTTCAGCATGAGTTCTTTTACACATGATGCTGTCTCATTGATAACAGTCTTGGAAGATAATTCTTGGTGGTCTCACGCAGTGGCAATGCCAATAGAGCAAGCAAATTAATGTGCGGTAGAACTTTTCACAAATCCTTCATCCATTACAGAACAATTTTTCAAAATATAGAGCACTTTGTAAGTCAAACAAAGTAGAACTATGGTTTAGTGAACTTCAGTCCTGAGTGTGTTATGGTTTATTTTTCTGGTAAAAAAATAAACTATTACTTTGACTAATAACTCTCATGGAATGCAGGAAAAGATTACCATTAGGTATTCCTTGCCAAAAGAAATTGATATCATGATACTTTTAAAGCACACCAAAAGGACCTGAATTTACTGGCACTTGAATGGATTTTTAGGCCTGGCATATGTCATTACTGTAAATCTTTCAAACATTTAGAGTAGAGAAGAATTAGTTTCATCTTACTTCTGGAAAAAGTTGCTGCTAATCCTCCCTGCACTCTGGGCTTGATCCAGGGAGAATCTGTAATTCTCATTCAGCCAAGTTAAGCAAGGACCACAAGAACTTAGCACCTTTCTGGCTGAACTCCTTTGGACTGACTATCTGTATTTATATATCAGTGTGCTACACATTTGTATGTACTACAACTGGAGAGCAAAGGAAATAAATGTATTATTTAGCACACAAATCCTACCTTGTCTAGTCCCAAAAAGCTCATCTGAATTTATCTTTGTATAAAATCTCTGAAGAAGACATTTTAGTATATTCTTATGCTAGTGGGATTGGTGAAGAGCTTTTGCTTGCTGATGGATCAAGCCCTAGCAGATCACATTTTTGGGAAGATGACTTTCATCTTGAGTAAATATCTTCAAAAATTATGAAGGTGAAATTATCTTATGAAGAATCTGGTTTATGATTATGTCTCCAATAAAGTTATATCCTTTTACAGCTCCACTTATCCTGTTGAAACACAGAAAGCACTCAAGCACTGTTGAAAACTGTTAGGGATATTTATTTAACTGCTTTAAACTGGTTCAGGAATCATCAGCTATTTGGAATGTTTTGGTCACAGTTTAAGTGTCTCCACAATTGAATGATTGCAGGAAACTGCTTATGAATGCTGACAGCAAAAGGCAGAGGTCCTCCAGTGATTCCCCAAAAATAGCAAGAGAGCAAACAAAATGACAGAAGTTTTATGTATAAAATATATACACTTTATAAAGATCAAACTGATTAGAAAAATAAAATAGTAAAGCATTAACCCATTGCTACTACTTTTCCCATAAAGTGTCTATATGCATAAGCAGAAATCTGCTTAATCCCAGGAGAATCTACCCTCATGTATGAACACAAGGAGTGAACACTACAGAGAAAACTACATCCCCCCTTTTGTGACTACAGCATTTGTTCAAAAATAATAACAAAATGACCACACAGAGGTTGATGCAAATAGAAGGGAAATTCCTCAAGCTTCGATGGCACTTACTAGCCTTGGAGTTGCATGATTAGCAGATATGGCCCTGATCCAGCAAAGCCTTTTAAACATGTGTTTAACTTCTACCCTGCAGGCTGTTCCTCTGAAGTACTACATGCACAGCTAAAGCTAAGACCTACTTAACTCAAGACTTACGCTAGACTGAGGCCCAAAGTTATTAAAAGCAGGGTGTGAAATTTCATTAGAATTATAGAAGGCAAAGAAATACAAAGACTCATAATGACCCCAGCAGTTTCCAGTTGTATGGACTGTACAGCTTGCATGGTCTGCTGTACAGGAGCCAGGGTGTTTTTCAGAGTAACTAAGAATGAAGTTTCAAATGGTACTACTAAAGCATAAAAGTAAGGATGTAATTTTCAGTTGTGTACTGAAAGATTTGAAGCAACTACAGTAAATATTTGTTGTCTTAAAACTCAAGTTTTGTACACCAGCTTTGTTACTATGCTATATTGATTGCCAAGGTTAAAACATGACTGAATATTTGCACAGGAAAAATGTTGTCTTCCTTTGTTAGGACTAAAGCTATATACTGATTACTGTTGTTTGAAGAAACAATAGTACAGTGTTTTAAATTGTAACCTTCATAAATACTTTTACTTAAATAGGAGCTTCAAAATCCTAAAGCAAACAAAAGCATGATTATATGTACAGCAATAATGCCCTTATCACAATGGGATAACAAACACAATGGTTAGCAACATTTGAATAGTGTAACAAGAGTGTTTATAATAAGATGATTAGAGGCAAAATTCAATGGCTCTTTCCCAGACTGCTTCCTGAGCATAGCAAACTGTTTGTCACTTAGGGACTTCTGAACAGTTTCTAGATAATTCTTCTAGTAAAGCTACTTTTGGAAGGTAAGCTGTCCATAAGCTTTAATAAAGAACACCTTTCAAACTAGGAATGGTAGTAGGGCTTAACACTGCTTGAGGAAAAAAATGTTAGAGACAAGGACAAGAAAAAGCCTTTTTGTTCAACTAGACTTTCTCATTTAACATGCATACCTCTCTGTACTTCAGTTCCCAGCTCCTGATTTTTGCAACAAGGTCCCACTTATTCATATTTATTACCCTTTATCACAATTTACACTTTACAAGTTCATGGGTTTGCTTATTTTTTTAATATGAACTTACATAATTTTATATTTTTGCACATTTTCTTACGTTAACATCTTGCTAAATTTTACCACTTATTTACAAGATGCAGGTGATGAGTTTCTAAAAATAGGAACTGTTTTATAAATGTAACTTGTTAATTGGTCTGCAAGGTGAGATTACGGAAATGGCGAATAAAAACATCCAGTGAGGAAATTATCTCTTCCACATATAGCTCATTTCTGATCTGAGAGACCCCAGTACTGCCACTAATCATTTAGTGAAGGTGTCAGACATGATAAAGATTTGATTAATTCATTATCATAAGTGTACTTATTTCATCCTAGTAGTAATGTGCTAGAAGAATTATAAGCAGCAGCCAACAATTAAATTTACTGTAACTCTGTTGTTTTGATGCCTTTGCATGTAAGCAAAGCTTTTCACTTTTTCTGCAGCTTAAGATCTTCCAGATTCCACTGCCCATCCATCCATGTCCAAGGCAATATTTCCATAACAAGCACTAAGTGCAGTAGCAAAGGCTGAATTGTCTGAATCTCCATTGCAGCAATTTCCATCATCCTGTTATTATGATAATACAATATGTTTGCTTTTAAAGCTTACATTCCCATATGAATTATTTTCTTCTGTGTAACATGGGACCAGTCTCAAAGTATTTCAAAGTGAGGGAAGATGTATTCTCATGAACACTGTAGAATTGCATGGCCAAAAGCTCTCAAAACATGAATTGAAATCTGAAGAAGAATCATGGTTGTCCTTCTTGTACTGACACAAGAAAGCAACAGGTGAAGCTGTATAGTAAGAACAAGGAAAGCTGATAAAAAGTAGCCAGTAATGTAAATTATTTCTGGATTTATTTTAATGACATGTTTGTTTTTGTTCTTTTTATTAAATGCCACAGGTTATGGTTCTATATATGACATTTTAGGGTGCCATAGCTAAAATTATAAACAAATGCTTACCCATAATGACAGAATAAGTAACAGAAAATACATTACAAAAACATCTAATAAGAGAAAAAAGTTAGCTAATAGAGTGTAGTGAGGGTCACAAACAAAATTTCCCTTATATTTTGATGAAATATTTCACTTCTGTTCTATTCCAAATAAATGCCTCCAGTCAACAAAAAATTTATTTCCCATCAGTCAATAGGGATAAAAGAAACCAAACCCAAACCATTAAAAATCAATCACAAACCACAGTTTCAATTGCCTATGGGCATCCAAATAAATTAAGGTTAAGGAAGAGTATGTGTCCCATTTTGGAGACAGTTGCCACTCATGAATATAGTAGAAATTAACAAATGGGTTTATTTATGAAATTAATTACATGAATATGTTATTTCAAATTCTAGAGGAGAAAATAATTCCTTATGACGAATACAGATGTGCAGCTGAGAGGCAGCTGAGGTAGCTAGCAATGTGTTACAGAAACAACACAATTAAGGGTTTTCTTTCTGATTAAATATTTCTTCCCTGTATTTTCAGCATGCCATAATCCAATGTTTTCCATCAATTCCATTTTGTGGAACTATTTTAAACTCATAGCATATTTTATTATGCCACAATCTTGTTCTATCCTTTAAGCCTACCTCAAAATTTAGAAATTCTTCTCTAATAACAGATAGTCTCAACACAATCATGATTAGCAATCAGTACCACCCCAGTGACAGAGCTTGCTCCTCTACAGAAAAGGAAGAAGGGATTAGAAATTACTAAAAAACCATACTTTCTGTTTTCTATTCCTATATCTTTCTAAGTTCTTGTGAGAAAACACAGATAAACAGAGGATCCAGCCAAACCAGCAAGCCTGAACCACAAATCAAGCCTTTCTGCTTACATTTCGAAAATCATTTCCACCCAGCTATTGTTGGCTGAATGTGCTAGTTCTGGTTCAGTGAAACTGATATTGAATCCTACACTGATGAGTAGCAGGATTTTATTTATTTTATTTTATTTTATTTTATTTTATTTTATTTTATTTTATTTTATTTTATTTTATTTGCCTTTGTATTTCTAGTAGAAATTAAATAATGAGATTTCAATAAAATACATTGCTCTTGAAAATTACATAAAGTAGTAGGAATTAAAATAAATCAAGTGTATAAAATTATCATTTACATATATGAAGGAATAATTTCTCCCCAGTGCTTCAGGTTATCGTCTTTAATTCACATGTGTCATGGATTAAGTCAAACACTAAAAAGTTACTGAAAAGTAGACTTTTCCATCTTAGGTCCACACTTGGTTGTATTCATTTTTGCTGCTCCCTCTCATGGCTTGAATTTCAGTCCTCAAAAGCTTACTCTCACAGGAATTCTATAAATTCACATAAATTATTCCACAGGATGAACTGACTGAACAGTAAGACTGAGTTGACAATGTTGAGTAAGATGGAAAAAAACTATATAAACTATATTGTTGCCTTAATATCACATTGTTATCATTAGCTGCTTGCATCAACAACCCTGCCTTTTCCCTGCTTTTGGGGGTATGGAGTTACTGCCTCAAAATATAAGCTTTTCATAGCTTCCAAAACTAGAATATTTTACATGAACTCTGTCCTACATAGGCCCTCTGTTCTACAGATTTTTCTATTTTATATATAAACTATTTATGTGTAGCAATTTATATGTATGTTTATACAGTACGAAAAGTAACAGAAGTCTGATCTGCAAGAGTAAAGTCACTGAGTGTTATGCCACTCATGAAAACTTTGCTTTGGCTGAGGTCACACTAATAGAATGGATGTTGTGGATGGATCATACTTTCTGGAAGGATTTCCTCTTGGATATGTGAAAGAGTGCCAGCAGTTGCTTTTGATCTCTCAAAACATATCAGGATATTGTAGGCTGCTCCTACCTCAAGTGTTCATGCCAAACTGGACTCTTCTGGCACATTGGTCATGCCTCATCTCAAGGACAGATGGAGAAAGGCCAGAGATTTTCTTAGTGCTCTGCCTACCTCACTCTGTGGGTGGAACTGGTGAAGTATAAGCTGCCCCAGAACTTTATACTTTAATAGGAGGTTGAACAGGCTGGAAAGGACAAAAGCATTTTGAAAGTATGGGTTCAATAATAACCTTCACTCAGTACTCACACTCACACTCATTTGTGGTGTGGAATGAAAATAAGCTGAGACAAGAAATCTCCCATCAAGCTGTGTGGTGACATCACAGCATTTGAACTTGTATCCTGCCCCCAGAAGAGATACCACAATATTTTTACATTTCTGTGAAATAAACCCTGTGAACTACAAAATTTAATGCAAAACATTTCAACTGGCTCTGCTTCTGAGGTGCATTTTTGGTGAGGAGCAATTTGAAATGTCAGTTTGCGCCAATACACAGTATATAGTTTAAATTTGCCTGAATTTGAAATTAAAGACTGCCTACTTGCCTCACATTGTGTATGTGCTGACATGCCAAAGTTAGGGCATTACATGTCCTAGAAAGAAAGTATTTTTCTGTAGATTTTTTTTTCTTTTGAGTACTCAAGGCACAGTTCAGTTATGCTGACCTTTTTGGGGTGTCTCTCTTGTCCCTGTAGCAAGTTAGAAAAATAATTGGTGAGAACATTTTTTTCACAGACTACATGGTGATGAGATTAAAGTGGAAATTTAATGCACTCTCTTAATGCAGGCATAAATAAAGATTTTTTCACAAATATCAATATTCATTTTTATAATTATTGAAAGTGGGTTAACAGTCAGTTTTTATGCCATTTCAACTCATAGTTCAGTAAGGTATTGTAGGATATTTGGATATTATGATTTGATAGTTAATTTTCTAAATTAAAAAGCCTAATATAGTGATAAGAATATTTTTCTGAAAACTGGACGATGAATAAGTCTTTTAAATTAGAAAATGAAGGTGTTTAGTAAACAGTAATCATCATAGATCACCTATTAGTAAGATGGCAACAAGGTTGCATTGTCTCCTTTGTCTTTGCTTTTCTTACCAAGAGAATTCAATTCAAGATTTGCCTCATAATTTCAACTCAGACCTCCCCTCTAGGCATCAATCCCTGGTCAGCTTTATCAACAATATCAAAACTCTGACAGTTTGAAGCTTGCATCTAAAAAACACACAGCAAGTGGAGCTTTTTTTAAACCATTGACTTTCAAAACAGCTCTGTCTCTTGCATACAATCTTGATAAAGGAACTTTCCAATGAGGAATTTGCTAGCTGGATGTCTGATAGCAAGGTTGTCTTTTTGAGGGAAAATTATGGTCGTCTTCAGTTTGTATCAGAATGCTATCATCTGAGACAAAATATGTAAGTGAATTCTGAAAGTTTATTCTTTAGGAATAGTGCAGTGCTCAAGAAGATCTCTGATGTGCTCCAAATATGTCATTCAAGACTGAGTTCACTAGTGGGCTTAAGAAGTAGACATAGTTGTCTATGGAAATTAAAAGCTGCCACTGGCTGATTTAGTCTGCTGATGTAATTGCTTTTCATCATCCTGCTAAACCACCTACATCCTTCAATATTACCTCTAGTGGACTGAATTTATTTAGCAGCTAGTAGGCAAAATGAAACACACCACCTATTGCCATGAAATGAGTATTTATTATGATTGTAACTGATCTGGAGTTTGTTAGACCCATAGTAAAGCCATGGTACTGTTCTTGAACTGACAGTTTCCCCCACATTTGAAAAGAATTTGTACGTGTATCAGTGTTGGCTTCCTGAAAATTTCTGATTGCCAGTGAACTGATTCAAACAATGAAAAGTCAAATCATCATGCCTTCTTTCAACCACTCATTGCTCTCTTACAGACCACAAGAAGACCAAAGTTGTCAAATGAAGAATATTTGCCTGGTGATTTACAACTTTACTGGATCCCTTTTTTCCTGTATGGAAATTTTCATAAGTGGTTTGGCAAACGCCTTTAAAATAACTGTGGTATTTGGCAGAAAAAAGGCTGCAGAACTTGGGCCTGCTGTTTCCATTTTAGTTCAACAGTGAGACTCCTCTCAGTGATATGAACCAAGTACAGAATTCATAGTCCAAAGTCCAAAGTTATTAGAAACAAGTTGAGTAAAAAGGAGACATGTGGCTCAACCCACAGAAATTCATTAGACAATGGTTTTCGAATGCCTGTTCCAAACAATTTGTCAAATCAACTGTTGGTTATAGTGCAGCCTAATACTGGCTGCGTACGTATATAAATTTACACATCAGTAGCTATAAAAGTGTTTATATTTATCACACAGTACTGCTCATTAGAGATAGTGGAGCATGTGAACGCACATGTTAGTAATTTATACCCGCAAAATTCATTCAGTTGTTCACATGGCAGAGGTCTGTGTATTATTAGGACGAATCCAAATATACACTTACTTTATCACTTTTTGAAAGGGCAGACAGAGGTCAAAAGTGACAACTTCCTTGGTTTTAATTGCTTTTAATTTCAACATATACCACCAGGAAACCTACTGGAACTCAAAGCTTTCAAATGAAGGGCTAACTTTACTGCTATTACTGACTAGTTAATACTTAAAATTGTCTATTAGAGTTGAAGTGACAATTTGTCATAGAGAGGCACGCTTCCCGTATAGGACTGACTTCTGAAACACCCAGGTTGGACTCCAGTGAGACTATTTATAGACTAGTGTCTCCTGAACTAGACAGTGGTGGCATCATGATCTATTGGCCCCAGAGAATTCCGCAGTCTCTAACAGAGCATTTCAGAAGGTGTATAGGTGAGTACCATGACTAAGAAATGAGTCAGGGGAAGCACTGGACTTATAAACAGTATGAATGGACCTGTAATTCATGGTGACCTCTGAAAATAACCTCCATCTTTCAGGATCCTTAGGGGATTTCTCTGAGACACAGGACCACTTCAGACTGTATGTTTCACTCACAAGAGGTAGTTCCATGCCTAGAAGTGCAGACTCATGCTAACAAGTACACTGAACAGCAGAAAAGTTCATCTTCAGAAGTAATTTATTGCATGTGTCTACATCAGGTCCACAGAAAACAACAAATGCTACCTGCACTTGGATGCATACCTCTATTACAGATATTATACAGGTGCATGGAAAGCCTCATGTTGATTTCAGAATAATAACTTCTAACGTTTGGTAGGTAGTGATCCTTAGCTATACTTTTTGGCTTTGCATGGTTAATATCTTGATTTCTATGTGAAAGCCATCCCTTGACATATCCTATGGAGACAATTTGAAAACACAATGAGCTGGGAGAAAAATGGACATTTTTTAAAGGAGGGAAATGATGCAAAAGCAATTTGAACTTGGAGTTCAGCATTGCAAAATGACAAAAAGCAAAGCTCTTTACTCAATGAAACAAACAAAAAAATCTTACAGCTTGTCCCTGACAGAAAGCGACAGAGGCACCACGGTATGACTCATCAGGGCATCATATTCAGGCAAACTGTCAGCAATGGTAGAGGTCCTGCAACCTTTCTTAGTGAGAGGTTGAAGAAAAGAATTTTGTACCATTTCCCATCGTGCTGAACAAGAATTTGCCTGGAAGCCTTGCTTGACAGATTGGCCCCTATTCCCACTATGATTTGTGCTACTGTGAAACAAGAGTGTCTAATGCATGGGCTGTAATGTAGTGACAGGCTAGCTTCAGTTCTTCTGAAAAATGATACAGAGATGAAAGGACAGGCTGTGCTCCACCTTTCATGCTTTTCATATTTGCATTTGGAGTGTACACAGGCAGGACCCCAGACAGAACTGACAGACAATTAAAAGGCCACTCAATGCAAGCAAGTATATCTGTGTGACACATGACCCCCGCGAGCACACGATATCATAGGGCATAAAACAACGTCTTGCTATCAACCTCAAGTCAAAGGAGAATTATATTAAGCCCTGCCAAGAGGTTAACTTCTCTGCAGCAGGAGCATTGTTCTGACTGTGTCTTTCTTATCAAAACTTTGGGATTCCTTTTTCCACAGGGAACTTAATCTTTCAGATTTGGGTCAGGAGGTATAATAAGTAATAAAAAGAAGTAAACACCATGAAATTCTAAGGGGCAAGTAGGACATATTTTTTAGAATTTAGTTAAAGGAAGTATCTCATGTGAACTCTAAGAATGCAAGCATGGTGGATGCAATTTGTCCTTTGAAAAAGCTGCTTAGAAAAGTAGTAAAACAAAAGATCCTTGTAGATTATTTCCTCATAACTGGAAAAAAAAAAGAATAAGCAACAATACGTGTGTTTTAAGTATGCCATGTTGTGTAGGGATTTGATGTAGAGAAACAGATTTTAGAAATGTACTCATTTTCATCTGCTCATCTTGCCTTCTACATTCTAGTGGAAACCCTACAGTATGCATTTTTATTGTTGTATGTGAAAAATTTGAGATTTTAAAAAGTCATTGTTACATAAGGAGGATATTTATTTTGGCAAAATGAGAGTTTTTGAAACAGTGAAATTATACAGTTCATTTCCCCAAGATGTTGAATATCCTATATTTTTCTTTTTCGTCCCCCCCTTTTTGAAAATTAGGCTACATAATGTGCAGGAATATCAACAAATGGTGTGTGGCACTTTATTTTTGGCTTGCTAGCACATTTATGTTGCATAATGGGTGTTGCCGAATAATGTTTGCAGTGTTCTACGCCAAATGTATTCTGAAATATTTGCAGCATCATAGAACAGATGGAAATTAAAGTAATGTTTAAGCTCAGATCTGTTCTCTTTGATAGTCTGTTGCAAGGATGGTTTTAAACAAACTTCTGAAACAAACTTTCTAGGTATTCAAAATGTGTAAATATGAATATAGAAGATGTAGTGAAGAGTGATTAAACACATGATAAATATTCTGGTTTTGATTTGACTTGAACTGAACTAGGAGATAAAATGCTTGAAATGTTGTCAATACTTTTGTGTTAAAGAGGAAAAAAAAAAAAACCATCTTGCGTATCTGTGTCCATTGGATTTAATTTGAGTGAGTGTTTTTGCTTCTTGAACATGTAATCCAAGCAGAAAACAGGATGCTTGAATAATTGGCCTGCTTCTGATGTTTGATGGCTTCCATAATTCCCAATTTGGATGTTGTAGAGCTACATTTAATTTATATGAGGATGAGTTGCTACAAAACTGTGAAGGGAAAATTTTCCAGAGTTTCAGTTTATTTTGTTAATTTTTGTGGAATCTTTTGTTGTTCATATTGTTCATTCATTTTATGGTTTCATTTGAATCTATGGAAAGCTTTGTTAAAAAAACAAATAGGAAGGGAAAAATCCGCAAAGAAATTGATTGGTATTTTTATATCCAAATATGAGAGCATAACAATGAAAAAAATAAAAAATTCGTTTTACAAATGCAATAGTTTTCAATTTTCAAAAGCAGTTAAATAAATTAATGCTGAATGAGAATTATTTCACACCTGTCAAAGATAATTTGCCACATTTGCCCTCTTGTCCTTTTCTGAGCATTCCCCATTTCCATACTTGGTGCAGGTGGACAACGTAAGTTAAACTTGGAAAGAAGCAAGAGAGAGAAAAAATGCAAAGGACTATGAAATGTGAGCAACTGTTAGGGGAGGGTTGGACCTGCCAATATGATCAGAAGACAGACTTGAATCTGCTAAATTGGGTATCACTGCCTTGGCAACTACAGGTTTGTTCCTTCTCCTGGGAATGAGCATTTCATCTTCTGTGTCTTTTCTGAATTGGTGCTTATGGGAATCTGCCTGTAAACTACCTGGAAAGTATCTGGCTTCAGTGCTAAAACTGGCTGGGTTGTTTGCAATTCCTGGTTATTGTTGACAGTTATGTTGTGTTAATCATCATTCAGTATTAATGTGACCTTTCCAGCACAAAATGGTGAGCCATGGGAAGCTGCATCCACAGACTACCTTTAAAAGGAATGTTAGCAAAGCAGCAGGTAGTACTTCAGAGCATTTTTTGACATTTTTTTAAAAGCGTTGGGGATTGGTCTTTAGAAATCAAATTTACTAATCTAATTGTGATAATTCATGTTTCATTCTGTGTCTCCAATCTGCCTTAATTTCAGAAAATAATGGAAGTTAGGGTGTTGTTTTGGAAGAATGATAGAAAAAGGCAACTATTAATATTATTTTAAGATTTGAAGATTAGAAAGGGAAAGCAGGACCAAGCTTTAATACCCAAAAATTAACCTATTCTGAAACAAAGAGAAAACATAATGAGGAGGCCTATTGATTAGAAAATGCAGGGAGCGCTTGTTCCAACAGCTTCATGAAACTTACTTCTACACTGGGATGAAACCATCTAAGCTTCATGAAACTTACCTCTACACTGGGATGAAACCATCACCTGGAAACTAGAAACAAATAGACGTTATTTTTTGGTTTAACATTCACCTAAGTACCATTTCACCATTTGTAGTAATACGTCTTATGTTTGACCATGTAGACACTGTTTCCCTAATTTGCTCTGAATACTTCATTGTGAATGACGGAGGTATGCTCATTATAGTGGCAGTAACTTAAGAGAGGAAACTCTGCAGCAAGGAGCCCTTTCTGCAGAATTAATAAAGAAGATAAAACAAGAATTCATAGTATTGTTAGCTTCCTTGCTCTACTGAGGGATATAACATGGTAGCTCAAAGTAGTGGCCCTTTCTTGGCTTAGAGTATTTCAAAATTTATCTGAGAGGAAATCTATGGGGGATCATTAAGAGAGGTGAGCAAAACTAGGAGAAACATTAAGGCACTTTAAAGCTTCTATGGGAATTTTTACTTGGTGAAATTACTTACATACATCTACCTGGAAATTCCTTTGGGAATTTTATCAACTTTTTTCCTCTTTTTCCCTTCAACTGAAATCAAGATCAATTCGCAAAGCCTTCTAGTACTTGACACAACAAACAAATGTGTTGACATGTTTAGCAGTGTTTAGAACACCAGTTCTCAGAAGTAAGAGAGACTACAGGCTGTAGCATTAGTCTGTCGAGCCATCAAGTCAGAGTCTTTTTCTTACCTTTCTGAGACAGAGAGACTCTTAAATTGAATAATTGTCATTTTCCAGCTTTCAGTGAGGCCAGAAATCACTAAAGGTCTCATTTAAACTTTCTGTTCTAGTTCTCAAGCAAATTTACGATAGAGGTCAGTCCTTCAGCAAGATTTCTTGAGGGAATTCTTCATCAAAACAGATGGGGTTTTTTTTGCCATTGTAGTTTAAACTATCTTCCATCAATTTTTCTTCTCATTTCACTCATCTTATTATGACCTTCATAGGATAAAAGAACAGTACAACCAAGCCTTTTCTCTGAGTATTGTGCTCCTCAGTATATTATGTAGTTAATATTGATTATAAATCACAGTGAACTCAATGAATGCCTTCCTACTCCTGTGCCGCTCCATGATGGGCAGTCTTGTGCTTTTATCCGTGCTTGGAAATGCTGCTATTTTTATATTTCTTCTACAGAAAGACTGTAAGTTCATTGTATTTTTACAGATAGAACAAATTCAGAAATAGCCTAGACAATCTATCAAAACAAAAGATTATGAAAAGTTATTTTCTTCTAACTAAAATGAGATCGATAAATGCACATTAACTTAATTATCTTAACGATTGAGTTTAGCAAGTTAATAGGATCTGACATCTGTAATGAAAAACAAAGATAGTGATACATGAGGGAGAGCAAAAGAGTATCTCGGAAGAAGCTTATGTGTTTTAAATAACTTTCCTGTATAAGTATAGAGCTTAGTGACCAGAACATCTGGAGCGTCTGGAGCTTGACAGTTTGAGAGAAGCATGGCTGTGGCAAAGGCAAGCATATTATCAGCCCTTCTCTCTTGCCAAGCACTTGAAAAAAAGCATCTCTCAGCATGAAAGAATGAAGGATATTTGACATATGCTAGTTGGGTTTTTTGAATGTTGTCCGAAATTACCAAATAAGGTGTGCAGTTCCACCCAGAACCAAGCAGTGATTAAGGAGCACTAACCACTACTTAAATGAAAATCTAAATTCTCCCTCATTTGTCTCAACTGGGCTCAGACAAGGCTGAATTACAGTTTCTGAACATAAAGGTTTGATTTAATAAGATCATTTTCTGGTACTATACCTATTCTAGTTTTGATTAATTTTCTGCACTGAAATGAGATCCAGCTTCCTCTCCCACCATTTTTTTGTCTTTCCTGGGACTATGTGCAGCACAAAGTTTTCCCATTCCCATTCCATATTTTAACTTGAGAAAACACTGTGCAGATGCATATAAAGACAAAAATATATATGTGACACAATCACAGTACTGTGTTCTTGTTTTTTAAGTAAAAAGAATTCCAAATGTGTTCTTGAGTGTCAACAGTTGATATTTTCTTAAGACAAAAAGGAAAAGAAGAAAGGTGCAAAAGTGGTTCAGCTCAGGCTTCTGCAGTGCAAGAAGACTTGAATAGCACAGTAAGCTGTTAAAACTTTCCCTCCATCACTTCTTCTGCCTGGTAGGAGACAGTGTTTCTTCTAACAGCACCATAAGCTGTTTCTATCACCCAAGCCCAACTTCCTCCTCACTCAGACGTGGTACTGGATGGAATAGGCACATGAGACTGATGTTTCATTATGAGACACAGAGAAAACATGGGTAGGGGGTCATACAAGGTGTGTGTGACAATCAAAGAAGAACACAGCCACAAAACAAGAATAATTAGCAGCAGCATTAGGAATGATGCTGCACATAGTTTTCATCTGAAGAGCTCAAAGAACTTTGCCAAGACTAATTAATGTAACAGCAGCCATGAGAGTTTATAAGTTATTACAAAAAATTTTACAGAGGAAGACCTGAGCTGGCTGTTGGTGGGTGCTCTTAGGGCACCACAGGCAGTAGCAAGTTTACATCAGCTCAGAACTGAAAGACTCCATTGAACAAGAATGTGCACTGACACCATCAGCTCAGGACAGATCCAGCAAAACCACAGAGAAGAGTGATGTAGATAGTGAGTTGAGGTTGGGAGGGAAGATACTGTCAGAGAGGACTTCAGAGCTATATACCTTGCACAGCTGAAAAAAGGATCAGAAGGCTTTTGCAAGGTAATGTGACTGTTGTCAGTAGCTGTGTTGAAAAAAGAGAGTGAGAAGAGCAAGGGGCCCAGGCTGACTGTGAGAAAGAGGAGGAAAGAGATGCTTGGAAAGTTTCTTCTGTTTAGATTCTACATCACACAGCACTATTTTTTTACCATTTAAAGCAACATTTATTTCTTTTTGCGCTTTCCCTTAACTTGCCTCATTGTATCAGCATGCCCAGAACACCCTAACAGGATATACCTTCTGTTTGTCTCTCTCTAAAAGGTCGTGAAATCAAAACCAACCAAAAATATCAGTTAAAGGCAAAAAGATGGCACACCACCCTGAGGAATGCCTACGTCTTCTCTATTTGCCATATTCATGTAATGGAAACATAAGTATAAAAATGAATGTGCTGTATTTGTTTGCATCTCATGCGAGCCACACAAGCACAGTAAATGCAACAATATAAGGAAACCGAGTAAAGTAATCTACTTCAATTGGAACAGTGTAGTGTTTTTAATGTAATTTGGATTTTGCTATTGTTTCATTTACTATGTATGTGTAGGTTATCTGAAAATAATCACACTATTGATTTTCAAAGTATTAAATACTACCTGAAAGAAAAAAAAAATCCTAATAATGACAAAGATCTTCTTACTGTTATCTTTCTTTATTCTTACTAGAATAAATTACATTCTTTAATTCTACTGTATTCCAAGCCCTTCATATAATGTACTGCTTTCTGCCTCATTGAAAAATATGTTCTTGTAAAGAATACTTTGTGAAATTATTAGGTTTCAATCTTAAATTTATATGAGAAAAAATTTAAAAACAATTCTCAAAACTGACTAGCTTAATTATATCACATTAGTGCACATTACATGGCAATAAAGTGGAACTGAATATTATAACAGCCTAAGTTTTTTTCTAATGACTACTACTGTGGATTCAACTTCATATAATGTATTTTAGATAAAGTAACAGACAAAATAAATGAAAAAATATAGACTGAGAGTTTATGTTTTTTCTCCCTTTCATTATCATTTATCAGTAATTTTGGATATAAGGAAGAATTGCATGCCAGTTTTGTTTGCAATCTACATAATTTGTTGTGAAAATATATATGGTCTTAACATCTCATATACATATTTAACATTCAGCAATTATTCTGGAAGTTTGATAAAATATGTACTCATTGACTTGACCCAAACTTACTTCTCTGTTTATTCATTTTTCAGCTGTGGTAGGTGAAGGAATATTTACTTTCTTTACAAGGAACAAGGAGAATTTTTCCTTTAGTAACAAGCAGGAGGTAAAGACAAAGTTCATATTATTTGTCTTGTGCAATCGTTGCATTTTTCAAATTAATTTGTATGTAGTGCCACAGAATGTGTTCTTCTTTTTTTCCTAATTAAAACACAGCAAGTTAGGACTACGTCTACCAAATTTAGATGTTGACAATGTGTCAGTTTGTAAATAAACATTCTCAGGAGCAAGGGAGGTGAAGGATTCAATTAGTGGACTGGCTCCTCAGCTGTTACAAGGAAGAATAAATTTTTATTACTTCATATTCTCTCAAAGTCTGGAACAGCCATCTGAGTAGAAAAGGAGGAATACTTAAAATTCATTTTGGTGTTCATGATAAATTCAATCTTGAAAGGTTAGATCTTCATCATTTATGATGATTCAGTGAGTCAGCAATATTGTGCACAAAGAATGGTTTGGCAGGACTGATGGTATCAGAGTGGAGCCAGAAGTGGAGAATTGCCTCCAGAAAAAATTTGCAGGTGAAACACTGGACTCAGTCATTCTGGTGAGTAAAAAGCAGATCTCTGTATTGGACATAACTGGCAAGGTTTGGGCATGTAACAGGGGTAGTTTTGGGGCCAGTCACAGATGGTTGCAGGGGGCTCAGTGGTGGATGGAAGCATCCTGTCAGATCCCAAAACTTTAACCTGTGTGAGGATGAAGAGGCACCTCTGCTTAGACATATTTGGGTGATAGTAGTGGCTGTTGCACACAGGAGACCCAGGAAGAGATGTATGAGGAAACACAAAAGATAAAATGTGATGAGGCAGGAGATAATGCGTGTGAGGACACAGAAAAGGAGGTGGAAACATGAGAGGGTGTGCAACAAGGACTGGTTTGAAGAGAAATGTGAAGAGATGCACATAGACAAACAAAATGGAAGAGTCATTGCAGGGAACAATCCTCAAGATGCACTCTTAGGATGCACTCTTAGGAGCTCTGTGACAGAGCAGGGCCCTCTAAGGGGATATGGAGGACCCATGCTGGGTCAGGGACTGTAGGGGACTGTAGCCTGTGGAGGAGAGCCCAAGATAAGACGTCCTTGCCTGCAGTAATCTCCAGGCAGATGAAAGACTGTAATGGAAATATGAACATTTTCTCTCCATAGTAAAATATGAACTGCCTAATTTATCTAGAACTATAATGATTTGAGAGTATATTAAATGGTCTTTAAATATCTGCTTTTGTGAAGAATGAGCTTAAGGTGTGTTGTGTGCTATGTTCCAGTCTTCCAAGATTAGAAATAAGTAATAATATGAAATAATTCTCGTGAGATTAGAAATAAGCAGTCTTCATTGTAGCAACATAAAGTATCTATTTTCCTTCTGTGTGGAAATGCCTAATAGTGATAGTAAATATTTATTGTTCTGTGGTAAAGTATATTCTCTGAGTGGAAAACTCCTGTGTTCTGGGTTTTTTAAAAGAAAAAAAAAACAACTTTATTTGGCTGATGGACTGTTTTTAGACTATTGAGTGGTTGACACCATTGAAATAAATCCCTGAGAATATACTTCAGGTAAAGATTTTGGTTTTGGCAAAGTTTTTCTGATTGCTGAAATTTTTTTCCCCTTTGTTTTGAAATAGTGAATGCTTCATTGCTCTTCAGCGTGCGAATATAATATTGTGCCAATAATAAAAAGTAAGACCTTTGGGGTTGGAAATATTTTCAAATATATAATAACATATCTGTGTTTTCTAAAAAGAAGGAGTTGAAAAAAAATTGAAAAAAAGTTGAAAATTGTTAAAGTGGAAGAACTTAGGAATTATTTGACAAATCAAATTTTCAGTTCACAAATATGCTTTCTCATTATATTAATTTTGTCATTTTTTTTTCTAGCCTGAGCAAAACAAGAAAAAAATCTCTTTATTTTTTATAATGATCATGTTTTTGATAGCTGAATCAAGATGTAGAATTGCATTTACTATAGACACACTCTGTTGTTTTTTCTTTCTTAAGAAACTTGATTATCTAGTGTTTCTATCTCAAAATTGAACCAAAGGGAAATGACAGCTATGGAAATGACAGCTATGGAACAGTTGTTCTACTGTTATATAGATGCTATGATTAAGAATAATTTCTAGATGCTCATTTTCTGAAGGGCTACTGCACATTTTGAGCATTATAGAGATCTAATCTCAATCTCTGCCAATGTTCACATCCTAGGAACCAATCCTTTGAATGAAATTTATGTTTAACTTCTTTCCTAGGCAGATACTGGTAGGATCTCTTACCAGATTTTTGTCGATGTAATGTGTGTAGAACTGATCTGAAATTTATAAATTAATCATAACCATATCTAAAAAATGCACATATATTTATACATATGATATATATATATACACACAATATATATATGTGTGTATATATATATATGTATATATATATAGAAAGAAAAAATATATGTGATATATATAGCTGAACAGAGTTGACTGTAAGTTTTGTATGATGTAAAGAAGGGTACAGAACATCTGCCACTTATGAAGTAGTGTTCAATTTGGACCCTTCACTACCGGAAGGACATTTACATGCTGGACTATGCTCAAAGAAAGACAAAGAAGCTGGTAGCTGGCTGAGTGCAGTGTTAAGCCTGGAGTAAAGAAGGCTGAGGGTGACCTTATCTCTCTCTGCAACTACCTGAAGGGAGACTGTAGTGAGGTGAGGATCAGTCTCTTATCCCAGGTAACAAGCATTAGGACAAGGGAAAATGGCCTCACTTTGCCTCAAAAAAGTTTAGGATAGCTATTAGGAAAGACTTCTTCACCAAAAGAGTGCCAACCACTGGAAGAGGCTGCCCAGGGAAGTGGCTGTCACCATCCCTGGAGGTATTTAGAAGATGTGTGGATAGGGCAGTGAGGGACATGAGCTGGTCTTGAGCTTGGCATTGCTGGGTTAATGGCTGGACTCAGCTTAATGGTCATTTCAGCTTATATGATTCTATGTGTGAGTGTAAATCTATTTGTGTGTTGTATAACACAAAAAAGAGAAACAATAAATAAGAATGAAGGACATATTTTCTAATTAAAATTTCTTATGCTTGATACCAAAGAAATAAAATACTGTAAAATAAAGATTTAAGTAACATTTTTTTCTGAAGAGACAAGGATACTTATTAATCTATTAATTCCATTGGTAACCATTAAAATTTCAGTTTTTTTCATGCTCTAAGTTTCTATTATTTTCTGACTTGCTTTGGTTTGATTTGTTTTCCTCCCATAATAATGTGACAGATTTGTGACATCAAACACAAGGCGCCTTTAATACTACAATGCATAGTTTTCTAAGTTTGCTGGAGAGTTAGTGCTGGACAAAACACAGACTTTATTCCTAAGGTTGGTGAAAGAATCTGGGAAAATAAGAGTTTTACTGTAAAACTTCATAGGAACAGATTGATGACAAGCCCTTACTCCTTTTAACTTCTCTATGACTAATTAAAAACTGCTAGGATTCAATCTTCAGAAGTACCAAATATGTGCAGCTTCATTAGTCTTTCAGTAATAAGGAAATATTGTGCAAAACAATTTTAAAAATAAATAGATCTGGTGTGTCTTTGGACTTTCTTCAGGAAACTGCTGATTAATTATGATACAGATTGTTTATTAATTTTGCTTCTCTAGAGGAGTCAGATCTTTGGAAATGTAAT
Organism: Passer montanus; assembly: GCF_014805655.1. Taxonomy (NCBI): domain Eukaryota; kingdom Metazoa; phylum Chordata; class Aves; order Passeriformes; family Passeridae; genus Passer; species Passer montanus. Next base: position 3,232,614 of record NW_024367037.1, read on the forward strand.
TGTGGTGCACAGAACATATGAAAGTTTTAATCTTTCTCTCACAGATCCCCTCAGACAAAATGGTTCCTATTTACAGCTCCCATTTATACACAGGATTTGCAAACAAAGTCAAAACAAAGCACTGCATGGTTTCAACCTACTGTACTACAAGGCTGGCAGCAACCACATACATAATAAAACTCTTCAGAATACTTATTAAGTTTTTCTGAAAATATTATTAGAGGGATTTGGTACTAAAAAAATTCTGTAGACCTCCTTGAAGCATGTAGTTTACAAGGGCAATGGAATTCTGTCCATAATCTGTGGGCTGTAGACAGTGGCATTAAAACACTGCTTACTTCTCTCAAAGGGACAGTGTGAAAGTAGAATCACTGTATAATATTTTCAAAACACTTTGAGAAACACACACAAAAAGAACATAGCTGTTCACAGTATTTTTTTTTCCAGAAGGGAATGTTTGTGATTTTGGCTTTAGTGTCCACATCTATTACGATCTTGTATGTTTCTAGAACTCAATTAGATCCTAGTATGCATTTCCTGAGAAAATCTTTTAAATAAGTAGGAAAAATAAAAAAAACCCAACTTTGTTACCTATATGTAAAACAGGCCTTTCTATCCTTGGTGATTATATTGTACTGTAGCTTAGTGTCATAGGAACAAATGAAGGAAAAAACATGGAGTACAAGCTGTCTAGAAATCTTTAGAAACCGATTAAGTGAAGTTTGTCAAACTAAAGAGGCCCTATCCTACAGGGAGAGCTAATAGCTTTATTTCAAAGACAAAGTTACAGCTCAGTATAGGGCCTCTGCAGACCATCTAGTTCTTGTTGAAATAACCTACTTATAAAATGCCAAGATTTGTTTTGTTTCTCTTTTTAGTTTTGTTTCACTAATATTTTATTCTAGTCGAAATTTTGCTTGGCTAACATGACAATGTGTATATGTGTGTGTGTGTTTAATTTCTCCAGCACTGTAGATATAAACTTTCTCCTAGCTAATATCACAAAATGTAACAAGGAGTTAAGTTGGAGTCGCAAAGTCTGCAGTTCGTAACTTGACATCCTGTCTTTGCAAAGTCCACTCTGCAGCTGACACAAAGCTCTATTTAATGTGCTGCCAATCACTTCTAGTCAAGTACAGTACCGTAAATCCTCGAGTACTCTTTCAAAATGATTTTGTTTATATCTTTTTCCATTTAATCTGTTTTTCTCTCGCCATACAGTAACGTGTAAATCCAAGCAGAATTGCCAGTATTGGCTCCAGGAGGAAAAGTTATCCTTTAAATTGCTTTCATGTTCTTTGATAGACTTTTAGGAAGCAACCAGCTTGCTAAGGTATGAGAGAGAGGCTATGAAGTCTCTATGTAAGCTTCAAATAATCAGAGATGTACTGTTAAAGATATATTACTAATGCAGATTTGAAGGACAGAAGTTCACAGGTAGTTATAGAAGAGTTTAGCTATGGCTAATAACATCAGTAATTCAATTGTACTTGATTAGTCATGACATCTTAGATGAACATTTTTTTAGGCCTCCTCAGTTGTCCTTGGCCAGCTTTGCACCCTCATGTTCTGCTCACTTGATTCACTCTTGGTGCATACCAGCTTTCCTTGTTTTTCTTCTACCATTTTGTGACCCACTCATACCATCTTTGATATTATCCTTTTCTCAGTCTCTCCTGGTTAACTCTTCTGTGCCTTCTCTGCTTTCTTTTTCTTTTTCTATTTTTTTCCAGTGATATCAAGAAGACTTTTCTGCACTTCATAATTTTTCTGCTTTCTGCAGGTCTGTCCCATCATCACCAGCTGCAGTGGCTACATGTGAGGATCCTGCTCTCAGCAAGAAGCAAATGTCTGCACTTATTACAATTATGCTGACTTCCTTCACTTTGTAATTGACCCCCTGCTCCTCAGATCTGTTCATCATGGCTGAACAAATCTTATCCAGGTTAACACAGACAAACTGAGCTGCCATGATGCCACTCTTCAAACACTTTTATTCTTTCTGCTTCTCTTTTTTTCTCACAGTATCCTGTCTTATCTCCTTTCACTCTCCCACTGGTTCCAATACATCCACTCTAATCTCCTCCCTCTTTCCTGATGGCCTTTTACAGTACAGAACCACACAGAGAATTACTGTTCTGTAAAACCAGTACTATTCAGCAAAATGTTTGTTTTCCCTGTCATAGGAAAAAGTCTGCTTGACTGTGCTTTCTTTTACAAAATTTAACCTTCTTTTTGTCAGTGTGGTCACTGAGATTAATGTTTTCAATTGCTGTTCAGTACTAATTTCTAATCATATTCTATGCTTTTTCAAACCCACTTTGTATGTTCAATGCAACTGAAATTACTGTCATCTAATTCTCTAAATACCTTCTGAACCCAAAATTCTGCTAAGTATGTATTCAGTGATCTATTGTCTTGACATAGTTAGTTATTTTCTTCTTTCAAGCAGGAATTCTCTTGATTTCATATTTATTTTGGTTTTCATATTTCCTTTTTTGACTGGTCTTCCACTGAATAGTCTCTATCTCCTACTACAGATTTCTGAGGGTGCTGCAAAAGTCAGTTTCTGTTTCCTTTTTCCATAGCATTAATGGTAGCTGGGGCATGGACTGTCCCCTCTCTGTGACAGGGATTCACTTAGTGTCTCTTCAACCCAGAAGTCTGACTTTCTGTGATTTGCAGCCCAATGAGGAAGGAGAATGATGAAGAAGCATCAGACATGGGAGATAATCTGAATGCCAGCCTGAATTCCTATACCACTGTTTTTACTTGCAGACTCTTAATCAAGAGCAACCATGCAACATGTTTGGAAAGCAGAACGTGACTTTTTTCATTTTGACCAAAGAAAATACTGGGCTATCTGACAGGAATCCTCATCTATTATTATCTGCCAGCTCTAGGTCAACCTTCCTGGGGTTATAATGATAAAATTTTGCTTCCTTCTAGAATTATCCTCAAAGTTTTTAACCAAAATTTTTCTTCCTCTGCACTGGGCTAGAGCTGCACCTACACTGTGCACTTATGTCATCTGAGATGCACACTGCAGTCAATGCTGGATTGCATAGGGACAAAATCCTGAGAAGATTTCTGGTAACCCTCACAAACACTGAGAAGGCCTGTTCCCAATATATCCTCCCTCTCCACGTACATATCCAAGAATTCTCAAAAATATTTTAGTTAGAAACTGTGGAAAAAAAGAGTCAAGGCTCACAAAGGTTCATGTGTAGGACCAGGAGTATGAAGCTTAAGGTGGAGTTTCTTCATCCTTTATAATGGACACAGGCAATGTCACCTCGACAGCCACCATTTCCATCTCTTTTATTATCTTCAATTTGTTCATGTCTCTAGATAGATATTGTTGTGAAAAATATATATCTATGTTTGGCTGACTCTCTGTGATACACTGTTTCCTAAGCATCCATAATTCTCCAGTCCTTTTTGTAGGCTGAATATTGCACACACTTACTGCTGCAGTAGCCTTTTTAATGGTTCTCAGAAATGTCAACAGCTGATTTCCATCCAGACTGCACCTGTAAAATTTCTACTATTTCCATCATACAACAAATGTTAATTTGGTAAATATGTTCAACATTGGAAATTATTTTCATTTTCAAACTATAGACTATCACTATTGCTTCTATAATTTCCTGTGAATTTACAGGCATTTAACAATTGTCTTAAACTGGAAAAGTCTTCACCAGACACTTTTAAAATTTAAAAATAATAATGTTTATGCTCTTTACTATGCTAGTCTTCAGAATACTCTTCAAGCAATTCAACATTCCTACAGTCTCAACAGAAATCAGAATATTTAGATCTCTCATAAAAGTATATTTAGCACAATGCCTATGGAGGACAGCAATGTTGTCTCATTATTTTCTTATGAAATGTCATCTGTGTGGTTCTACACATTCTCTGATATTGTAATGGGTCCATAAATTCCCTGGGACATGACCTGTCTTCTTGGTTTGTTTTTTCAAATGTCTGAATGTAGGAATGTGGATAGCACACAGATACAGTAATAATGATGCCAACAGCAAAAGCACTAATAAAGTCACCTCTGACCTGGTGGTTTTGGAATTGCTTCTAGATCATGCAACTAATTTTGCTGCTGAAACGTGAGAATTGAGCAAGAGCTGCTGAAGACACACATAAACAGAAATAGCAGTCTTGCAGCTCAAATCTCTACCTTGGGTGTTTCTGTAGTAAGTCAGAATCTGATGAGTGTATTTTTGTCCATGAGACAAAGAGCGATGAGATTCCTCAGCAAGTGCTAGCATTGGTGCTGAAGTGACAGACTCTTGATTGACAGTGAAAATGTCAGCAAATCTTCCATTTCCAGGTGGTTTCATGACATTCAGCTAAATTAAGCTTATCTATAGACATTAGTCAAATACAGAAAAATAACAGCAAGAAAATGAATGATTCATTGGATTTGATTAGTATAAAACTTGCTTGGGGATCAACATGCTATGCAGCATCCCTTGAGTGACATGATTGTATCTTATTGTGTTACTTCTGATGGGTTGGAGGGGGGTGCTTAGGAGAGTGCAGGAATAATACATTCTTTTTGGATCAGGTGAATAGAGATGATTCAATATTGAAATTACCAAAAATTCATTCATAATTTAGTTGAAGATAATACTCTTAAAATATTGCCATCTTCAGAGGGAAATCTATTTATTTAGACCAACTTAAAATTGTACGAACATTGACATGCAAAAAATATAATAATGAAAATACTTATATTTTCACCATCAATTATAAAAATGCTTTAAATTAACACAATAGAAATAAGTAGATAAATAAATAAATAATGGAAAATTATCTTGTTTTGTATCAGACAAAAGTTAGTAGTATTATGTAAAATTTTGTAATATACGAATATTTACAGTGTATTATTGTTACACAGCTTGGCTAAGTAGATTATCCAGTACGGTGTCTACAAACAATAGACATATAAATATGAGCACATAAATATCAGATAACATATTGGGAATAGCTTGTATTTATTGCTGGACTACGTTTTAGCATTTAAAATGCACATCAGAGTACTAGAGTACTACTGGTCATAATGCCATGACGTGGATGTTCTAAAGGCTGGCACACTGACAGCTCTCTTTTAAATCAACTGTGTCTGCCTGAATTACAAGTCATCAGCACAAATATGATAGCCAGAGAGATTTAGACTGTTCTTGATTTATCTCTATATATATAGACATAGATATATACATATGTGGGAAATAACAAAGGTAATAGTAAAAGTATACCTATTTACTGTTCATTCTCATTTTTTCTTTAGAGAGACACAGAGAGTAGGACCTCTAAGATGAGATGCAATTGATTAATTTCACTTCCTTTTAGTTCAATGGTAGGATACTTTCAAGATACTTTTGAAGTGAAGTGATCTGCTTTTCATGTGTTTTACCCACAGTTTGGCTCACAATCTTTCATTAAGTGCTGGAAAGAACAAAAGCCTTTGCTCAAAACCTTTGTAGGGAAGAGTTTTCTGTTGGATTCTTGTGTTACTTCAACATTACCCTTGTGTTTCTATGCCTGTTGTCAAATTTGAAAGATCACTTTTCTGTTCTTCTCTATACCACTTCTAAGGATGGACAAAATGATTGATCAACGTTGTAAGGGTTTCATAGCTTATAGAGGGTGGTAAACAAGATAGTAAAAAGGCTTGTCTTTTATAATGAAAGGCCCTGTAGTGTTCGAGTCTTTAAGTTGTGGTTGAAATTTTCTCATTAATTTCAAAATTTGTAGCTAACATACTGAGGTTTTTTGGTTTTGATACTTATTCTGCCTATGTTTTACCACTGCTTTTATGAGTATGTCATCAGATTATCATTACTGAGAAATAGCAGTTCCAGAATGTTATATTCCTATTAATCAATTTTCCAGAAAAGACAAAAAAGTCAAAATTCTTCAAGAACACTAAATTTCATAAACCATGAGAAAATTAATTCTGGAATGATAAGGATCCAATTGTCACCTTCTTTTCATTTCCAATGAACTGTATTTTTAATCACCCATCAATTCACCTCTACAGGTGAGAATTACAGTATATTCCTGCTGGCAAATAATTTTGTTTATGCCAACAACAACAATGATTTTGGACAGCCAGAGCAATTGTATTTGTAATGAAGAGGTGTGCTAGTGATCAATTCACAACTGAAATAGATGGTTTCAGAAGCAGACTGATCTCACCAGATTTAGAGGTCAGCAGTATAAAGGGTTGAGGTAACTGTTTTCCAGGTGGCAGAGAAACACCAGCCATTCTCTAGTCAGACAAGGTATCTGGCAGTAGTAATAATTCTATTACCTCTCGCTTTTTATTTCCCCCCCAGATACGATTATAATTGTTCAATGACAATAATGAATAACGTTCATGGATGAGTCAGCAATAAGTTAATTTTTTGTGCCTTACAAACTTGTGGTTTTGAACCATTTAATTCTTTAAAGGGCACAGAACCACTAGTTATGACCTTTTCCTACTTAGGGAGATTTTCTGAACACTCTTTTGGACTGAGAGAGAGAAGGAGAGAGAGAGAGATACATTGCCATACAAACTCATCACACTAAAACATACATATGATTTCTCATGTTAGCATCTTGTATTATACATTTTATACATAACATTAGAGGCTCTTGTAGATTCTATGTTAGGTTGCTTAGGAAATTACTATTTCAGTAAATGCTTCTTTTGTTCTCTTCATCAGTGTTGTCCACAATAAGTCTTCCCAAGATGATGCATTATGGGGAGGTGTCCTGTTTTGATGAGTTTTATTTTTATTTAAAGAATTTTATATTTTTCAGTATATATTTTTGTGTATAAAATAATTTTCATTTAATGTAATATAATTTCAATATGATTAAGAAGAGTATAGAATACATAAAAAAGCATGTACCTTTTGGATTAGATAACATTGAAAGCTTTTTTCAAAGAAAGGGAAGCAGACCAGAATCAATTATACATTTTAATAAAATTTATTTACTCTTTCATAAAGGATTAGTGAATCAGTTTTATGTACTTCAGAAATATATGGCAGGAAAAAGACCTCAAAAGAGCACTTTTTTAACAGTTTAAAATAAAAGACTTTGCTTGTCCAGCTCTTCATGTGAACCCAAATTAGCATTCTGTGTTCATCTTGAGCTTGGATAGATTTGAAGCCTTTCATGTCTAAAACCGCATGATCAAGGGCAAAATCTTTTGCTAGCACTGGAATCTGGAGGGGGAAACAAGACATGCACACATGGCTTTATCACTGTGTGTTTTACTGCAGAGACCATGAAAAAAAAATCTCCATTGTGTTTTATTTAATTAAAGCACACTGCCCCCTTTTGAATTTCTTTTTGAGAAAAAATAAATCCTTGCTCATTAAAGACGTAGAGACCTACGATATATGGTCTCTTGCCACAATGCTAGCTTTAACTATACTTTAAACAGCTTACAAATGACATATCATATATAAAATAATTTGATAGTCCCATAATCAATTCAATTGCAGGAACCTTTCCTGGGTAAGAATCATGTTTGAATATTGTCTCTCATGAAATATTTTCTCCTGATTATCTTGGATTTTCACTAGCAGGCAATGTGCATGAGAATTACAGTGCAACACAAGTACATAATTCTTTTTGTTTCATCTATGGTTTCACATTTTTGAAATTATTTACTGAAATTTTGTATGAAGGAGAATAATCCACTGTGCGTATTAAATACATCCATTCAAATTGACTGTCTATCAAAAATTGCAAATAGATTTAGCCTGATGTTAAACACTGTGATCATGAACATTTTTGAAGTGAAATTTGAACTTGTAAATCAGTCTTCCTGTGCAATTCAGGTGAAATAGGAGAGGTAAAATTTAAAAAGCTAGTAGCACGAAATGCAAATGTAGTGAAGAAGTGGAGAGAGGGAGAGAAATGTGGAGAGAACAAAGATTACAATGAAGGAAAAGACTGCAAATTTACTATTTATGTTATATTCATTGAGGGGAAAAAACTCTAAAGTCTATGTGTAGTAGTTTTGTACACGTGTCTATGGGAGGAAATCAGGTAATCTATTTTAATATGTACCTGTAAAAGAATTATCTTTATGTAAAAACAAAACTAACAAAAACCATTGATAAAAGCCAATCTGGAATATTTATATGTGAAGAATAAAATTCCACAGCAAACTCACTAGAGCTACATATAAAGGAAAAGAACATCAGTAACTTACTATACTTCTGAGAACACAAAACATTTTTCAGGATAGAAAGCTTTGTTAACACTTTACTGCAGAGAAATTATTTTAAGCAATTGTACAAAAATTTTAAAAGTCTTAATAATTTCCTAGTTTTCTGCTACTATGTCAAGTATTGAATAAAATCTATGTCAAAATTTCAAGGAGTTTTTCAGCAGATATTGAAAATAATCTCTGATTTCAAAAAAGTTACTTGGAACTTAATCTTTTATTTTGAGCTTTTTCTCATTATTTTTTCATACTGTTTGTCAAGTGACCACAGTGGAGTTCAGTAACTATGTCTACAGAAATCTAATTTAGTGTGACTGTTTGAGAGAACTGGAAACACACATTTTATTGCTTTCTTCAGTAAATAAAACAGAAACTGATCATAACATTGTTAATTGTCTAAAACTGAAACAGAGTTCTATCTTCAATAAGGTTAATTCTGAATATGCAATGTAACTGATTTAATAGGATGATTAATTTCAAAAGTATATGAATTTTAAATAACAAACATGTACTAATATATACGGAATTTAGAAAAATTTAGAAATTTTTTTTCATATTAATTATTTTCTAAGAGTAGGTCCCACAGAGTCATTGAGAAAATTTACAAGGATGTAAATGTTTCAGGACAAAGCAAATGCCTCCATCCAACACTCCATTAGTGTATGACTTTTCAGTAACCATGACTTTTCCTTTGCCACACTCATTGAATGTAGAAATGCCTCCCTAAGCCATGCTTTAAATGAGCCATAGGAATTTTTTGCAGTGTGCTTCATTAATCTGCCAAACTTCACAACACCTATGAACTTCACAGGAGCAATTTTTAATGATAGCTAGTGAGTAATGAATGATTTCATAGTGCTCATCTGGGCGTTTTTCCTTCTGACCTCCATATTTCAGGAAGATCTGGGGAGAGGGAATCTGTGTTCCTGCATGGTGTTCCAATGGCTTCAGTGAAGATTGAAACAAGCTGAATGACATCATAGGTCTGGTACAGGTGCATTGTAGAAATGAACAAATATTAAATTAGGATTATTGATAGACTTTGTGGTATAGAACATGCTGATTGAAAAATTTCCTGCCTCCCTGAGGCATCTGAGATGTACAACCATTTCATATTTTGTTAAGGAAAATACTTAAAAAAATCAAACCAAGCTGAATTGGATAGTCTGACCGTTTTTGGTTTTTTTTTTTTTTTTTTTTTTTCTTTTGAGAGATTATGGTATTGAGAGACTTTGCCAGTATACACAACGTTAAAATGATTTTTGTGGGGATGTCTAAGTGAAGACTAATAGGGAGGGAAAGCACAGCTAAGCACTGGTTATTCTTTAGCACTGAGTGGCAGTAAAACTTGAAATGTTTGCAGTGTTTAATTGTGTAAAGCACTGGCTAGAAAAAGAAGTGCATAGAAAGTAAAAATAGAAATACTTGAGAAGCTCTGAGATTAGATGCAAACCTCATCATAAGTCTATTACTGTTCATAAATCTCCCTTCCCCTAACAGAAAAAAAATAAATGGCAGATATTCAGGAGTGCGCTAATCCAGGATGGGATTCACCTTCACTCCTCTGTTGATTGCTTTCTATTCAATTCTTATGTCTGTGTGGCTCTACATGTATCAGTGGAAAAGTGAAATACAGATGAGCATAACAGAATTTAGGTCTGTTAATTTATTATGCTTGTTTCATTGCACGTCTTAGTAGCTACCCTAAGAATAAGAGAGTGGGTAGGCTACTTTGCTGGTTACTGCTATGCTTCCACCTGGTTAAACAGGCCACATTCCTTATTGCACAGTTTGAACAGCTTTTCTTTTAGTTTATCTGCCAAGATGCTAGTGGTAAACCCTCTTTGAATGAAAGCTGTATTATATCAAGACTGACACTTCTATATTTTTGTCTTTGGAGTCTTGCCCTCATTTCTCACATTTGATACATATACATGATTTTTTTGTCGCACAGCGTCCATGTCCATCTGTTGCAGTGGCACCATGCCCAGCATTCACAAGTTGGTCAGATTGCTCACTAAGATATAGCTTGTGATAATTCTAGGGGAACAGTCTTTCAAACACTGGAATTCCTTCCTCTGAAAGACACCCTGAAGGATCAGTATTTCATGACTCATTACAACAGGTTGCACCCATCAGCTTTACTGTGCCATAGACAAGCTGAAGAGAGGAGAAAAGGAGATGTAGGCTTCTTAGGCACTGTGACAGTGCAGGGAAAGTATCCTTTACTTGGAAAAAAGGTCCTGCAATTCACAGGAATTGCAGAAAAATATAGAAAAATTTATTTTTCTATAATAGGGGAAGAATTACTGCAGACTTCATTTGTGATCCACATGCAAATGAATTGCAACTATCACTTACACCTCAGCATCACCCTTCACCATAAAAGTAACTTTCAATACAAAGCCACTACTGGCTTTAGAGATTTTGATACTTGGAATTCCAATTTGCCAGCAACAGGAAACAGAATTTGAGCAAGTAATTAATTTTTTTGCGTGTGTGATAACTAGAGTGAGTCCCCAGCTGCAAGAGAGGAACACAATCATACAAAATTAGCAGAACTATGAATTATTTTGCTATTTAAGATGATATCTCTTTGTATAAGATTTTTAAAAATGTTGGGACTATAAGACTTGTCTCATCAGCAAAACTGAATGTCAGTTTTAATTCTAAGGTAATTTTAGAAATATTTTAAAAAGAATATTTTTTATTATATCAAAATTCAACTGAAAAGAACACAAAGAACAATAGATATTGTTATTTTTATTTTATATAGTTCCCTTGTTATTTTTTTTTCAAGTATCTATGTTGTTGAAGTTACTATGTGTGTAAAAGCAGCACAGGACTGTATTGATTTATATAAATGTCAATTTTAGGGAAAGAAGGAACTATTATGATTATCTCACCCAAGGCCTTGTGTAACACAAGGCTAAATGATTCATGTTTCAAGAAGTGCTTGAAGTTTCCCTTGAAGTAAATCCTGCCCTTTCGGTTTATAAAACCTATGAAATTCTAATGGTCTAGATTTCTGTACCACTTATGTATCAACATGTGAAAAGAGGGGAAATAAGCTTTTGAGAGCTCCTACACAGTAAAGAAAGACAGAAATAAATCAATTGTAAAAAATTACTCAAGTGAAAATGGCATGCAGACCCAAAAAACTTACATAGGGCTGGGCTGTAAATGGAGCAATTTTTTTCTTGCAAAAACAGAGGTAGTACAAACATGCAGAAGGCCCCTTGCTTCAGAAATTAAGGGGTAATTGAACTAAAATTTGCAGGACCAAGACACATACTTTTCAACTCCTTGCCTAAAATATTATATTTACATAAGTGTTTTAAACTTCCAGCGACTGAGTTGACAGAACAATATTATATAAATATGGCAGCAATTTTTTTTTAAAATCTGATAGGTAACTGTATGAGGATTCTTAATTATACTAACATGAATGTCTTAGATAACAAATATAGTCTGCCAAAGAATTTGTTCCCATTTAATCCCAGGCAGAATTTGGCCTCAAAAAAAAGATTTTATGCAAACGAGTCAAAATTATTAAAGTTTGGTCCACTTAGTCAAAATTAAATTCTGGTTTAATGCTTCATTATAATCTATAACTCTAGATTTACTACTACATATTTCATGATCCCTGAAAACATACAGAAAAAATGAAGAAATCAGGATTTTAAGAGTTGTCTTTGCATTTTGGACAGACACAACTCTCATGCACTTCTATAACAAAATACGTGTTAGGCAGATTCTTATAAATTGCTGTATCTTCTGAAAGAATATAGGTGAAAGGATATTGAAGCATGTTCTGTCCCTAGACAGTGTCCAGCTCTGGGAAACAATCTTTTCTCCTCTTATAATTCATTGGTTTATGCTTTACTTTTATTTAAAAATATTTAAAGTAATGTATTTTAAACATTCACTGCAAAGTCTTTTTGTGCCTTTATAAGAATTTGCTTTTCTCATGTTTTATCTTCCATGTAGTAAACTTCTTCAGAGTATTAAAATCCAAAGCTGTTACAGTGGCTTCAATGTCTTAGGCTGAAAATTCTAAATAAAACATGTTAGTAGAGACATGGAGACACAGAAGGAGAAAAGATTCTGTAATGAACTGCTCATGACAAATGAAATTGCTATTTAAAAATATTTTTATTATCCTGACTCAAATTACTAATGGCTCACTCAAAAAGTATTTCTGCACATTCATGCCATTGATCTTCACTGGCCATACCAAAGAGTTTGCAGAAGCCAGCCCTTGCAGCCTACTCTTCTGTGTCTGCTGTGGTGACTCATCTGTTCAGAATACACCATGCTAGCATTCCACTGCCGATGCAGAGATGCATGAGGTCCTCAGAATAGATTCTCTTCCCTCTGATAATGCCCACCACTAGGGAAGGTGGAAGACAAGCATTACTTTTTTGAGAAAATGATTCATTGTGAATGCCAGCACACTGAAGGTTTCAGAAATTCTGTGATGGACCCAGAGACATCAAGCAAAAAAACCCAACCTTCTGTTCAAGGGAGAGATATCACAGACACACACACTTATGTGCTCAGCTTTACATGTTCAAACAGCTCTTAAAAAGTGATAGGTTCAACTGTGTTTTGATAGGACTGAACACACAGTATAGACTATGCCTCTGGAAACAGTTTTTCCATAGGTGGAATCCTGAATTATCTCAATCTTCTAAAAGATATTGCTTTATTATGGTGGTGCTCCTGGCACTTCTGGAAGATATTGTTAACCCCTCCAGACAAAAAAAACCCAACACCCACCCCCCTCCCAACAAAGCAAAAAAACAAAAAACCAACCAAACAAACAAAAACAACAACAACAAAAAACCAAAACCAAACCAAAAAAAAACCAAACCAAACCAAACCAAAACAAAACAAAAAACACAAACCTCAAAAAACTATATCAAAATAGCCAAAAATATACAATCATAAATTCATTGTTAAGGATAGCATAGTCCCCATCTCATATATTGTTTCAGGATGTGACAAATCAAGCAGACTTTATGAGGTCCTTAAATTCAAACCTGAAAAGAGCTGTTGGATTTTTTAAAATATTATTTAAACTTGAAGTATTTTTTTTCTTCTTGATTTCACTCCAAAATATTGCTAATATAATCAGAATTTTAAAGGCAGGGTGACAAATGAAAGTATCTGGGGGACTGTTTGGCATTTCCTTACATTATTGTGTTAGAGAAGGTGCATCTCAGAACAGCCTTAAAAAGAGCCTGGTCTATAATACAATAAGATCTGCTTCCTTTTGCTTTTTAATTATGAGAGAACTAAAATGATTTGTAATGAAAATTGCCACCATTCTCTTTCTAGAACACATTAAGTTTCTATAACACCTTGGAAAGACAATGCTTTTATTTTTCCTCGTTGCTGTTAAAAAGTCCATTCACTTGTGCTGGCATAAGCCTTTATTATATTTCTCCCCTCATCTACCCTCCAGTTAATAAAACCATAGGTGGTAATTCAGAGTGTTTGTGTCCCATTTCTGTGTACAATACGTGTGTAACTGCAGTGGTGGAGGGAATAATCAATGGACATTAACTATGTTAAACAAGAAGCATTGTATCCACAAGCATGAACCACAGATTCCCACAGAAATTCTCTAAATCAAGTGTTGAGTAGATTTTTGTCTTCCTGGCTATTTTGTTATCTGTTGTAAGACCCTTGGTTTTTTTGGCAGTTCTGAACAGATATTGTGATAGACACCATGGTAAACAGCTCTCTTATTGTATTTTGTACTAGGATATTGAACATTTTCCTGAGCAAAGTGCAATGTGATGCCAAGTATTTCCATCCCCTGCAGCTTCTTACAAAGGGAACCAGTCCACAGCTTGCTAATAGAGATGGAGGAGCTCTTCCTTGTAAGCTTTCAAAATAATCCATTTTAAAAGACTGTTTCAGCATAATAAATGCTTGGTGACTTGAAATCCCAGTGGGTTTTGAAGAAACAAATACTGTACTGTATATGCCGAATCTGTACAATTTGAGCTCTGCACTTGAAGTACTGTAGACCTGTCCTTGCACTGATAATAACAGCTTTTTCAGGAACAAAAGAAATAATCTATAGTTAGAAATAAGAAACCGGAATTAGCTCTGATTTAATACTTTATACATACCATGGTTTCTACCATTGTTAAAACTGGACATATCAAACATATCCATTCCATTGATACTGATGCATGAAGCACAATGGAGCAAAAAGAAATGTGAATTAAAGAAACATTGTGTTTGTACCAAGCTTATGCTGTTAAAGTATTGAAACTGTGGTTGAAGTTTAATGGCTCTGTGTGAGGCTCTGATTTTTTTTCCTCTCTCTTTGTTAGGTTAATTCAGCTTCAATAACAAGTCTTTTCTGTCCTGCTACCGAATACCTCCAAATGTACAGCAAGGGAAACTGGCATTTCAAATTAAGGGAAACAGTGAACCAAAACAAGAACACAATAAAAGAAAGAGCAGGGTGATACATGTAAATGATGTACTCACTGGGAACTAACAGTGGTAGCTTGCAGTGAAGGGATTTAGCTCTCTGTTAATTCAACTGATAGGGAGACAGGCATTTTTGGGAAGAGTCTTGGCCAGATTCCTTAAGCTTACAAAAGCTTTAGTGGTTACATCATTGTGGGGGGGAGTGGGCGAGGGGCTTTGGGATTTTTAAAAGATGTGTTACTGTAGTAGTTAGTCAGGCAAAAAAGAGAAACAATTCACTTTAATATGATGGAGATACTCAACATCATTGAAATTAATGTTTTAACAATGATAAGAATATATCAACTGATAATTGAAGTATTTTCATTTTAGCAGAATAAAGGGTAAAACCACCTCTCTGTAATTCTCCTACTGGTAGTCTTGTACAGTTCATTTAGTAGTCCTGCAGCAAAGATTTAGGGTACAAAGTCTGATCAAGGGGGAATGTATTCGTTGGCCTGCTTACTGCATGTGAGTTTCCTCTGCATAGTAACTGCCTATGGTACCATACTGGAGAGGGATTAAGATGTTTTATATTCTGTGTGTGCATTGGAGAGGATGTGTTTTACCTAATCTTGTTTAGCCACCATGCAGACAGCTTTGAGGATTTTTTTTTATCCCAGTATCCTTTAAAACCTGCAGATCTTTGGAAAGGGAAGGTATTTCCATTTCTTTCGTTTGCTTTTCAAAAGTGCAGAGCTTGGCCTTTATCTTAGGAGCAAAGAGGAAAATACTGAGCATGGCACCCCTGCCTACAGGCTTGGTACTTGTTAAATATTTTGGTCAGCTAAATGTAGGTGGGAAAGATTGAACTGCTCTCAGAAATTTGTCTTCATTTTTTTGTATGAAAACAAAATAATATGTTCTCAAGTTCTTTGATGCTAATTGAATAAAATACAGGTCTACACATCCCTTGTCCTCAAAAGTGTAGCAGATGTTCATTGCTTTGTCTTCAAACAGCCATGTCTGGCGTCTTTTTCAAAGTGGTGTTTTAGCGTTGAAGGACTGACTACTTTTTTTTGCAAGGTGCTCTGTGCATGCAGGGGTAGAAAGACAGAGAAGGAAGAAAGCAAAATGATCACCTGAATGGATGGGATTATTTTTGAAAGAGGAAATCTGTTCCCAGTGTCTGAGATCTTTTAAAAATCTTCAAATGCACCACAACTATTTGAGAAAGGGAAGGATTGCATGCGTGCCCAAGGGGTTTGCAGGGATTGAGAGATATCAAGGTAGCAAGCTAAAGAACTTGAAAGTTTGGAAGGATGCTAGAGGGCTACAGATGCCCTAAGACAATAGGATCATTAGAAAGCACCTAGCGTGTTTCTTGTCTCTGCTAGGTTGCTACTACCCCAGTAGCTTTTTTATTATGCTCATGCCAGATTCTCACATTTTTAATCCTTCCTTGGGACCTGGTTCTGCACTTTTGTTGCCCCCAAATCCCTCACAAATGGTGCTGCCAGTATTTTTCTGTGACCCACACACCTCTATGCATGTGACAGCATATATCCATAGTGAAAATGACATTTTTAATCACAGGGTTTTAACGATACAGACCAGAGTTCTAAGTGAAAAAACTAGGCCACAAACTACTCCTGGATCTGAGATTAGGGTACATGGACAGTCTCGTAAAAAATGATATATATGAAAAGTTACTGGCCATGAGAGATTACAGTGTTAGAAGAAAAGAGAATTTTCAGATGGCTGGATTTTATGGGTTATAGGCACTTAAATGACAAATGGCACAAACCCAAAGAAAACCAAATTATGTAGTTGGGGACTTTCCGGGTAGTAGAATCTTTCAAGGCCAACCTCCCAACAATAGGTACCCGCAGGATCATGTAGGCAAGGGTATCAAAACTTTGAGGATAGATGTAGCAAAACTGGGATCAACAGGGAAAAGATATTTAAGGGTGGAGTTTTTTGAATAACACTGGGTGCAGAAAGGTAGGTTGAAGGGAAGTGACGAGGAAGATCAAGTTTAAAAAAAGGATAATAAAACATATGATAAGTTTCATTGACTTAAATAGTTAAGGTGGCTTATCACCAAATGTGAACTCACTGGGGGATGTTTCTGCACTGGAGGTATTAGAAGAGCAGCTATCCAAAACTTATAGTCAAACAGTCTTTTGGTTTTTAGACAGGTACTAGATTAAAGCTGCAAAAATTATTTGAAGACCTCAAGCCATGGACATAGTCCTGAAGTTTGCAACATCTCATAGATTTTGTTTCTGTCTTAGAAGATGCAGATTGGATGCCCAGCTATTACTGTAATTTGAGTAAGGCTTACTTCATCTGAGAGAGAGCAGTTGAAACTGTTAAACTGCTGATTTATTTCACGAAAGTTCACTTACTATGAAGTTGTTCACCTCTACCATTTATCTAAACACTGAAAAATATAACCATCAGAAAGAGATCAATTCAAGGCACAAAAATCTATTCAACAGGAATTAGTGAGATCCCAGATAAATGAAGTAGTGATAAATGGCTGACATAGTATTGTGAAGTTATAGTAAGGAAGTTGTATTACCTGCTAGTAAAACTATGAAAAACCCTTTGAAGGAAAGAGCAACATGAGGGAATGAAAAGGGAATGTTGTATGAGAAGAGGACTACAAGTTCTTCAGTTTCAGAAACGAACACATACTAAAAGAGTATGATGGGTCTGGAAAACAATTATTAGATCACTAAATCCAGTTCTACAGCCTGACAGTCATATCCTAATTTCACTCTCATAATGAGTTTAAGCTCAATACCTCAACAAAGAGACTTTCACTCTTATGCCAGTTGTGGGTGGTCAAACACTCAAGTAGAATGGCAGGAGAGATTGTGGTGTATTTGTTCTTCAAGACACTGAAGATCCAGCTGGACAAAGTTCCCAGCAACCAGCTCAAGCTGACCTCAATTTGAGTAGGGTGATTGGATTGTATGGTCCCAAGAGTTCCCTTCCAATGACAATAATTCTTTGATTAAAATTATTATATTCTTTTCTTCTCATTACTCCTACCATTCCAGAGCAGTACAAACTCCGATGAGCCAATGGTTGTGGTTGCTTTTCTGAAATAATGCTCAAGAGTCTGGGGTTTTTTTTGATCTGTGTCAAGAGAGAGCGAGAACTTCTCTCACTAGATTTGTTTTGATATGTTAACAAACTAAGGTCTTGTAATGTCCTGTCATACACCACGCACAGTACTAGCTTCATTGTGTGTGCATCTCCTCTCACTTTTAATTCCTCTTTTCTACAAATGAATGTAAAGTATATGTTAGCTCAGGAATTTGCAACTCACAATTTGCAGTAATTCTGCAAATTGTGGGTCAGCTGTCAGTGATTTGAAAGCCAGGGCATCTCTCCATTAACAAAATGAGTTCAAGAGGTAATGACAGAGGTATAATCCCAGCTCTTAAGAAAAGAAAATCTTTGAACACCTATTTTGAAGATTAGAAAAACAAGGTTCTCTTCCTAGGAGACCAAATCAGATGCAGAAATATGTCATGATAATTACAACAAAGGATGTCAGAAAAAATAGTGAACAATTCAAAAAATATGAAACATACCACAACTACGTATGAAAAAGATCAAAATTATTTCCATTGTATGATATTGTGAACACAGTCATAAGAAACAATATTACTTAAAAAATCAAAAGCAGAATAATTTGAACCCAATATGCATTAAGGTCAAAGGTAGTGAAAACAATGAGAGAAAACGGCCTTAAATTGAGAGAGGGGAGACTCAGATTAGATTAGAAAAAAAAAATTCATTTTAGGGTGGTCAGATATTGGAAAAGGTAACCCACGGAGGTTGTGGAGTTGTGATCCCTGAAGATCTTTAAGAGGCATGTGCATCCTGTGCTGGGTGATGTGATTTACTGGTTTAGGGGTTACAGGGCCTGTGCCGGGTTGATGGTGGGACTGGATGATCTTAAAGGCCGCTTCCAACCTTGAATATTCTATGATTCTATGACATTTTTTGCAAACTGCTATTGTGTGATTCTGCTTAACATCACTTCCTCCTAAATATTCAAAAATGGGCTCTAAGCAATTCCTTTGTCATCCATCAAGGAAAATTAGGTAGGACCTATAAACTGTGAGAATGAATTAGCACAAAAAATTTTCATTGACTTGACTTTTATTTCTGTAAAGTCCTAACTGCATTTAAATGCTTCTCACCCACCTAATCCCCACCCCAGTTCCCCTCCTGCAAGTTTGAAGGATTTAACCTGATAGAAATACAATGAGTTGAAATATCCAGGAGAGAGAAATACAAAGTACAGAAGACAAGGAAAAACACTGATTGAAAAACACTGAATTACATGCAGTGTGCTGAGAAACCTCTCTTCAACATCTATGTCTCAAATATGAAGCAGTCTTTGGGGACATCTACACACAGTAAAAGGTTTGTAGCTGAGCTTGCCTTCTTCAGAAATCAGCTTTTCTTTTCTTCTTGTGTTGTCCCAAGATGTTGATACCAAAATGCTAAACTATTAAGGAGAAAGGAAAGTAGACAGGATGCTGCCCTGCAGAGAGAAAGGAAATACAAGAGTGTAGGTTCTTCCTGACACATATGTAATGAAGTTGGGGTCCTGGCAGGCAAGTATACAAAACAGAATATGACTTTCAAACTGTATCTTTTTGAAAATTAATTCCTCAGGGAGAGCTTGTGCCTCGGCTTCCACTGTAGCTTGTGGTATTTTGATGAAGAAAGAAAGGAGGTGTAAATACAGTGTCAGTATTTCTCACTGACTTAACACAGCAGGAAGGGGGCAGATAAAGGAATTTGTTGTCTCTCAATAAAGTTACACAATAATAAATATGCTTTTTCAGCACTTTAAAAGTCTGAATCTCCACAGGTCAACAGGTCAATAGCATGAGCAATACTATTAAATTCATATATGGTGAAATAAAAATCACCTTTCTTCCTGCTGTAAAAAAAAAAAGTCCTTCCCTGGATCAGAATAAATTTTCATTCTAATAGGACAGCAGAAATAAATTCAAAGTAAAAAGTACTGCCCAAGATGCGTGAGATTTAGAAAAGTCTTAGAACAGAGTTAATACAGTATATAAATCTGAGATTATTTTTTCTTCCTTAGTCTACTTTAAAAATGGTGAATAACTCAGGGGAAAAGCAGAATTTCTCTAGATCAAAAACAACAGAGGACACTGGCTACTCAAGAACACTCAGTCGATAGATTCTGGCAGTTGATAAATTCTGGCATTACTTTGTATGCATTGGCTTTTATTCACCTGACATTTCTGGACATAATTGCATGTTCATAGCCACTTATATTTTTTCCCTTCAGTCACAAGGGTTTTGAGAACCAAGCTTTGGAAATGTTAGGTTACATGTATTTCTGGAGTAGCAGGTCTGTCTGACATCTCCAAAGATACATGCATTACCACATTAACCACAGAAATATAATTATATACTTATGGTGATGAAAATAACATCAGCTCTTGTCCCGAGTAGGATAAAATCCTGAAGGATGTTATTCTTGCAGATCTGTATGGGGTCCCTGAGTAATTTTCCATCAAAATATGTGCAATAATACGAAGAGTACAGTAATGTTACTAGAATTACCATAGTGTTTTCCATAAGAGCTGTCCACTAGTCAGTCACAATTTAACCTTTCAACTACTCATCAGTTCAAGGAAAACAATAGCATGTGCTCCAGGAGCTTGAATGATCAATCGCACTTCAATGGTTTGAGCAACTTCCGGGACATGATGAAATGAAGTTTTGGCTACACTGGGAAAATAGTTAAATTTGCATGCTGCAGAAAAGGATTTGCACATTTATATGTGCAAATGACATTACTGTATATCCCTATCCCAATATTCTTTCATTGGACTATAAGTCCACTTCAGAGTTAGCTTGCATCATATGCCATAAAGAAACGTAGGGATTATGTCCTTGTGAGGCTGTACGGCAGCAAATTACTCCATCAGGGAAGCACAATTAAGAATTTAGTTGTTAATTTTAAAACACATGAAAAATATTTTCACGTTATCTAAATAGATAATAAGAAAGTTGAGAATATTTTTCTCAAGATGAGTAGTAATGATTGCACTTACATCCTCTTTCCGCAGTCAGTGGTTTATGAGAGATTTGCTGCACTTTGTGAAGGTCTAGAGATTCAAAAGAGATCAAGCAGAACTTTTAGGCAAGGGCTTTAAGCAATGTATCAGAAGGAAAGCTGCTACAATCTGCAATAATTATTTACTAGTCTTCTGGCATCTCTTTACAAAATCATTACCTATTTTTTCAGTTATTTATTACAGTACTAATCAAGTGTGATAAATTTCTTTGAAATACATTCATTAAGCTGAATGTGAAAAATACGAAAATACAGCAAGTATAACTCTGTGAGTGAATGGGGGTGCATTTGTAAGGTGCATACAACTTCTGTGTGACCCAAATTCAAATTGTCAATAGATAATTCAAATACAATTCCAGGTTTTTAATGTTTGGTGTTTTTTTTAAAATTTGCTTTCTGCCTCTCACATTTCTTAGGAGTACATATTTTGCAGAATAATTATTTTGATCTTTTTATTCCATTGTAAAGTTTATATCAAACAACAAAATATTGGAACATCCCTAGCACTGCAACTCAAGCATTTATAGATGTCAACTATTATTTAATAGCCATAAAAATGAAAATAATTTTTTCACCAAAAATAATGTTATGAAACAGTTCCCAGTTCCATCCAATTCCTCTTGTCCAAGTGTATTCTACATACATACATAAATATATACACAAAGAAAAGAGGTTTTTCTCATGATTTTTGAATGTGCTAGCTAAGAATTTCTTCATTCATTCTGGGTTTGAGAATAATGGAAAGATGTAGATAATGAAACAATCAGCTGCATCAGTTGGGTCTGATGAAAAATGATAGTAATCTCATTGTTTCCTCTGTTCAAACTGGCCCTGAAAACAGGACTGAGATTCAGCTTCAGGAGAAGTTGCAGGTTTTGAATGATGCAGTATGCTTCCAGTAAAGTTATTGTTGCTGTTTTGCTGAGATCTGCAACAATTTGAGACTTTACCTTTGAGTCTCACTGGAAAATCTTCCGTTCAGCTTTATTTAATCCCTAGGTCAAGTAACGTAGACCTATTCACATCCATTCTGTTAAATTCATAGTCTGAGTCCATCGAGGCAGACAGGGTGTACAGATCCATGAACATTCCCTGGGATAAAAGTCATCGGATCATTGCTCCTCAAAGCACTTTCTTCTCCATGTGCACCTTATTTCAGTGTCATCTCAAAAGGTATAAACCTCTTGGAATACCTGAGTTCTTCCAGCAGGGCAAGTATCTGGATGGAAGCACAATGCAGGGGCAAAGCATTCTGCAGACAGAGCACGTACAAGTGGGACACTGATGCATCCTGACATTGAAGATGCCCATAGGGAATAAAAAAAGGCAGAGCAATAAGAAAAAGGAGCCTTATCTCCAGTGTGAAGTGTCTCCAGAACATAAGGGTTGCTGCTTAAGGGCTGCTTTTGACCTAGTTTGAACTGCAATTGTAGCACTTGCTACACTACAAACAAATGACTCCTGAGGTCTGGAGAGCAGAAATAGGATGAAACTAATATCCACTCCTTTTTCTAAAAGCATATTAAATTCTCCTTTCTTTAGAAAGCAGATCTTACACTGAGTGGTACAGTATTAGTTTGTACAACAACAACAGGCAGTATCCTGGCAAATGGAGTTGCATTTCCAGGTCCAAAAGTCCAGGAGGACCAAAGCTTGCACTTAACCCCTCAAATATTTTTGGTCTTTCTTCTGTGCACCATTGGATAATCTCTCTTGAATTGCATGCTGTGGAGATGGGATAGCTCCTGAAAAGTGTGACTATTATTATGTAGCCTCATATGTCTTAAAGCTGTTATCCTGTGCTGGATTTTTAAACAGAGAGGTCAATAGAATAGAATAGAATAGAATAGAATAGAATAGAATAGAATAGAATAGAATAGAATAGAATAGAATAGAATAATAGAATATTTTGGCTGTAATACACTTATAATAATCAGGTAGCCCAACTGCCTGACCAGTTCAGGACTGACCAAGTTAAAGCATGATGTTGTGATAATCATCCAAATGCCTCTTATCACTGAGAAGCTTGGGGCATTAATCATCTCTCCAGGAAGCCTCTTTGACCACCCTGTCAGAAAAGAAATGCTTCCTGAAGTCCTTCCCCGGTAGAGCTTTAGACCATTCTCATATGTTCTGAATACAGAGAATAATCAGTAGAAGAGATGATTTCTTGCCTTTCAGAAAAAGACATTTAATGTAGACACATCACTGTGTATGCAGGACACCCTGAATCCCCTTAGAATATTTTGTTATAGAATGTAGAGGGGAGCATATGGTGAAATGCAGTAAGAACAATAGATCTTTCCATCCCACACTGAACATCTTGTTAGCTTGAAGCCCATCTAATATGGCTTTAAAAGCTTCTTTTTCAGAGCTGGAGGTAGGTTATGGTTGTCACAGATGACATTCTTTTTAGTTAATTTTAAAAAAGAGTAATGACCTGTAATTGATGAAATAACTCAATGAAGTTTTTTTATTGCCCTGAATGTATTGTAAAACTAGATATGTTTGAGGTCTTTTTCTATTCTCTGTTTTGTTAATAACAGGAACATTTATTTCACAGCCATACCAGTCTCGGCAGAGCAGTAATAGCCTTTTTTTCTCAGTTATCAGCAGGCAGTAGTTCTCTTAGCTTACTTCCATTGGACACCAACAGCACTCAGATATATATGCACAGTTAGTATTATGTAGAGAAACTAATTTATAGAGCCTGGATTACTCTGGCTTCCTTAGCAAATAATTCTGAGCTGATATTTAATCATACATAACATTAAATGAGAGCTGGATATTAGCAAGTTTTTTTGTTATCCTGGATAGAGCTAGCTGAAACTTTGCTTTACATCTCAAGACTTCAGGTAAGCTTGTATCATAGAGACTGTAATTATTACCAAAATAATACAATCCTCAAATGGTTACTCGGTTTTTATTTTAGTTCTTTCTCAACAACTCACTAGCATGCTGTTCTGGATTTGACTGGGATAGAGTTAATTTTCTTCCTAGCAGCTGGTACAGAGCTGTGTTTTGGTTTAGTATGAGAATAATATTAGTAGCACACTGATGGTTTAGTTGTTGCTCAGCAGTGGTTACCTAAGGTCAAGGACTTTTCAGTCAGTATCTCAGAGTGAGGAGATGCACTAAAACCTAGGAGAGAGCATGGCCAGGACAGCTGACCTGCACTGGGCAAAGAGATATGCCCAGTATATAAACTTGGGGAAATTGTTCAGGAGGAGCTGATTGTTGCTTGAGAATGAAATAATCATCAGTCAGCAAATGGTGAGCAACTGTACTGTGTATCAGTTGTTTCTCTTGAGTTTCATCTCTCTCTCCTTCTACTTTTATTTTAAATTTATTATTATATTTTACTTTGTTTCAATTATAAAGCTGTTCTTATCTCAACCCACAAGTTTTACTTCCTGTCTTACTGGGAGCAGGGAGTGAGCAGGCAGCTGTGTGGTACTTAGGTGCTGGCTGAGGTTAAACCACACCTGTGCACAGAAATGAAATCAATGGGAAAACTGCAGCTGAGATTTCCAGGACTCTTAGGAACTAACACTCTTCAAAGGACAAATCTGGGACACTGCTGTGTTTCACCAGCCAATGCACTGTGTCATTGCAATCCACTATCAAAATGCTATAATTACGTGTCAGCATACTATGCCAGAGAGTGAGATATAACTATGCTGACCCATCTCTAGCTAAGTTTAGAGGCTTCTCAGTTGTCTGCAGCCCTTGCTGCTTCAGTAAACAAGTCTACTACAGTGATATTGGATCACTTGAAACAGGTAGCAGCAGCCTAGAATTGCTAAGACTCGAATAAATTTGTTGCCAATGCACTAGCGGATGCATCAATTTGTTTTTTTGTTTTGTTTTATTTTTTGGGGGTTTTTTGGTAGGTTTTTTTTTTGGTGGGTCTTTTTTTTGTTTGTTTGTTTTTTGTTTTTGTTTTCTGTTTTTTGGGTTTTTTTTTGTGGGTCTTTTTGTTTGTTTGTTTTTTGTTTTTGTTTTCTGTTTTTTGGGTTTTTTTGTGACTTACTCAAGGCTATGTTTGGGGGAATAGATGTGAGAAACCTCTATATTTGGGAAAAGATCTTTTGAGTCAAAGCTCTCTTGGTAATAGGGTTCTACCCGGAGGCCTCTACACATTTTTGTTGTAAGCTACTGAAATGGAGTCTACAGTCTTTCTGTGTACAAATTCATCAGAGTGATTAAAAAAAAAAGTTGGAGGATCAAGGGTCAATCCAGGGACATGGGATTCTCCAACTTCTTAAAAAGTTTCTGTCTGAAGCAACAATTCTATTCTATTCTGCACATTCTATACATAAAAGGGGTCTCATGATGGTGTCCTCTGACAATGTTTTTGATTGTTACAGACTGATTTGATTGTTACAGGCTTGCAGTTGTTGAGAAAATTGACTACTACCTGGTATAAATTTGGGGTAACTGCATTAATTGCTTTTATCTTTGAAGAAACATTGCATAGGGAGTGAGAGTTGAGGGTCATATCTGTAGCTCAAGTCTGTTGCTGATGCAGCTGGAAGGTTGATTCAGAGCTTCAAAGACTCTCCTCTGCTTATGGCTTAAATCATGCACATGTACAAAGAAGGACAATCTGACTGTGGATTTTTGTCAAATAGGCCACCTCTGTCTTTCACTTCACTCACATCCTGAAAGCTCAGCAAGTCCTTAAATTCCTTGTTTAATTGAGGGCTCTGTACCATATGCTCACAAGTCAGTTTCACTCAGAAAAGTGACCAATATTATAAAAATTATAAATGGCTAGAAAGGTCTCAATGAAGATCATTTATCTTTTCAGTTGCTAAGAGACTTTTCAGAAGATGCATCTCCAAGAAATGCCTCTGCACTATGAAATTTTTTATGTTCATTTCAGTTAAGTCTTTTTTTGTTATTGTTTCCTCCACTGTTTTTAGAAACTTTACATAACTAAGTCAAAGATGAGGAGTGAAAATGTATTTTGTTCCATAAAGATATATGTACTTTAAAATATCGAATTTCATTAATTCAGTAAGAAGTTGACACAGGTGTTTCCAAGAGTTTGCAAGTGAAGATTCTGAGAAACTGGGATTTAAAATAGAGACATAAACTTCTTAAGATACATAATTTAAACAGAATTTCTAAAATTTTCTTCCTGAAATTAGGCATATAACAAAAGGAGATTCCTGTGTAGATGATAAGTTATACTCACATTACCAAATACTGCTTTTGCTCTTTTGTCACTTCATACACTGTTTCACTTAAATAACTCCAATTGTATTTAATAACATTTTCTTGTATAAGAATGTATAGGAAACACATTATGAAACACGTTATTATTAAATATATATTTCCATTCTTCTTTGCATTTTAGAATAAGTTTCTCTTTATCAGATTTTCTGGACACTGTACAGTCTCTGTAATACCCTAAAGGCATGCGAACCTTCTTCCAGAGATACATGGTAGTGGGGGCAAAAAAGGTAATTAAATCAACATGGAATTAGACATAGATCAGGATTAAATTTTTAAAAAACAAACTAAGTACAAATAAATATGAAACTCTTTATCTCTTCATTTTCATATTAACCGAACCATGCTTCATAATAAACATGGTTTTTATAAGGCACACTATGTAAGTTCCTATGCTCCCTGGAACCCTTGCAGAGAAACAGTGTCCTGTGGTTTTCTTCCCATAAACAATTATCAGGCTTTATGTCCTGTGACATGTCTCCTATTCCTTCTATCTTCTATGAGCTGTTGAATGCTCCAGAAGTCTTTTCTGTTACTAACACAGACCTCTAAAGGACCTCGTATGACTAGGACCTGAGCTATGACCAAGGCTTTTGCCAGATGCAATTAGAGGGAGAAGGGGAAGTGGCAAGTAGTTGGGGTTAGCAAGGCACTTACTTGGTTCTGAGAACTGCAAACCCTATTTCCTGCCAATGTTTATTTCACCTATTTATTCAAACATATCACAAGAAAATCAAAACAATCATCAGGAATATCTACATGTTTTTCTTAAAAAATACAGTTGCTGTACAATTTGACTTAGGTGGCTTAAGTTTTAAAAAACTTTGAGCAAAATTGTGTAAATCTGCTTTTGTGATGGACATGCCCTTACAAGAGCTTTTTTTTTGGAGAGAAGGAGCATACCCTTATAAAATAGGGTTCTTGAAAATTGAAATAGCTTTGCTAAAGTGTATAGAAATAAAAAAAAAGTCTGTGGATCTGAAAATCATCAGAAAACTGAATAATTCCATTTCTGTTAATCATCACAATTCCAATTACAACTTAAATTTAGAAAGGGAACAAGAACCAGAAAAACATTTCCTGAGAGTTTAAAAATTGGTATTCTGTCAAATATAGTTACTTGAATATGATAAGTGCCTTTGTTTCATCAGTCCCATGCTCATCTGTTTTGAGAAGATATAGTGATTACCTCTGTGATCTCAGTAGATTCAGGTCTCCCCTGCAGAACATGGAAGGTTCCTGATTATCATTCTGTGTGTTCCTGGCCAAAGTTCCAAACTTGCTAAGAGCACAGAACAACTTTACATGATACTTGCATTGGTTCTAACTTTCAGTCCCTTTCTAGGTGAGCCCTGAAGAAATGAATCCTTGGCTTTCTTTGTTTTTTTTTTATGCCAAGAAGGCAGCAGTTTCCTAAGCCACTCTCACAGTTTTTACCTTCACTGTGTTAATCTGTATGTAATTTCCTCAGGTGTCACTGGAGGTCTAACACAACACAACTATTTTTAGTCATACTCTAAGGGCTTCTTAGTGTGCAGCATATCAGGATGTGAAAGCCTAACTCAACAAATGCACTATATGGAGTATCAATGTGGACTTTGCACAGTAAAATGTTGACACTCCTGTACACTTCAAGCAGGCACCCTTCTTGATTATACATTGACTCCTAAAAGAAACTGTAGAAATAATTCCTCATAGGCAGTTAAGGGATTGAATATAATGTGTCTGAATCTATTTTGCCTGAAGGAAGCTCCAGTTGAGCATTTCAAGGCCAGCCATCAGATCAACCCTAAGACAACTCAGGCTCTTCCATGACCAATACTTCAATCCCCTGATGCAGGACCTAACCAGCTACCTTGAAGTCAATTTTGCACAGAGGATGATTTGAACCACTGGGTGAAATGCTCTATTCTATATTCCAACTTGATGAATAAGACACTACTTCACATTCACCAGGCACATATGCTGATATCCAGCAGCAGAAATACACAGGAACATGTCTGGTGAGACACAAACACATTGGTTAATTGCTCTGAGGGAATACATCAGAATGCTGGAGTCATAAAGGCTGTTTATTGGTATTCTGGTCAATATATTTGGTTGCATGAAAGTCTACGAGTGGATCACCAAGTGTCATGATATTGAAAGACTAACAGAGATTTTTGTTGGGTTTTTAATTGCGATTAACCTCACTGTTGTGCTCAGATCATGCAGAAACCAAGTACTGACACTTGTATTTAAACATCACTTGTCAGCTACTCATTTCACTGGTCTTTCTTGGGAATACTTGAGGAATTTCACTAAATTGATGCTGATCACAAGTAGCCTATGGTACAGAGCAGTGACACCATGTCTATACAGGAATCCACACCCCCAAACTGCAGAAAGTTTTCCATAAAAACAGAAGACACTACCTTGCTCAGTGTGAAGAAGGTATTCTGCCTCAGCAATTCTCCCAGTCTACAAAGGCTTCTGTCAACACTCTGAAATTTAAGATCATGAAATTTCAATTTAAGTGTCTGCTCTTAAGTGGCTCTATCTTTTACAGAATTATTGGTTCATTTTATTTTCTTTACAGAAAATGGGAAGACAACATTGTTTGTCCAGTATTTTGATAGGTCCCTTGTCCCTGCTTTTCTGCCAGTCAATGATGAAGTGAGATTCTGATTATAAAAAGGGGCGAATTATCTTCCTAGTTGTCAGTTCACATTTTCCTAGGAGACAAAAGTGTGCCAATAAGACCTTCAGTCTTCAACTAGGCTCTGTCTACTTACAGACTAGTGAGAGCTGCCAACCAGCAGATGCAGAAGGGTAAGAATAAACTGTTGTTACCCAAGAGTTTTGAACTTTATAGCTCCTGTATGTCAGGGCATATTCACGAAGCAGGAGGCAAAATGAAATTCTAGGTTTTGTTAGCATTTTAGTTGTGGTAAACCTTTCCTCTGGCCATGATAACCTTCTGTGATGTGGTCTTGCTGGTTTAGAGACACATTAAAGATATTAAAAACAGTTTTCAGGGTGTAGGTGATCAGTCCTTGGTGAAAATTTAGCAGACATTTTAATTTGTCTTGAGACCACCATAAAATGAAGATCCCCGAGGCTGCAGTAATTTTTTGAATGTAGGCCAAATTTCCATTGGAGCAATCTGTTTGTGCTCTGGTGGTTTTGCCATACATTTCCTTACTTGCTATGTATCAGTATTGTTTCCATGGGATTTTGCTCCAAAACACCCAGACACAATGTCTCTGGAAGACTTTCACTAATACCAGTGATGAAACCACTGAATGATCATTTGGATCAGGTCCTCAAAAAAAAATATAAGTTTTGGTGCTGTTTGTATGCTCTATTGGAAAGGAAAGACAAGTAATATTTTTGAAACAAACAAAATAAGATAAATGGTTGCCAATATGTCAGGATGTTGAAAAAATACACTTAGGTATATTATATAAAGTGTTTCACAGCAGCAGGTCACTTACACATGGCTTGATTTATGGTTTTCCTCGAAACATTCTCATTCATTTTGAGCTTTAACATGCTCATCAGAATTACTTAAGCTAATCTGCTTGATTGCTGCTGTAGCAGCTCTTGGCTTGATGTCTGCTTAGTTTCAGACTTTGTATTCAACAGGCTCTCCTGTTGCCCTAGCAGTATGACTCACATACAGTACAAGGCAAATGCCAAGGTGCTGCCAGTCACAAGAAACCCATAGAAATGGAAGTGAAGTATTTGGTAGTTTCTTTTTCTGACCACAGGGTGTTGATGGAAAGAAACAAGGCAGGACAATCATGCTGCTTTCACATTTTGCTCAAGTGCCAGGAGGCGGTTCTTTCACAGTCACTGCAATTGTTCCTGTTTAACATGGAAGCCTTAAGCCAGACATAATTAGACTTTTTCTTGACAAATCATTTGTGCAAAGTCTTGACAGGTTGAAAACTGAAACGGTTGTGCTGCATTCTTCAGGGTCTGAAACAGACAGGATTACAGAAAAATGAAAGCAAGTACTGTGAAAGCTATAACTTGCAGAAATATGTGTCTAGCGCGAGTACAAAGTCTATGTCATGTTTGATCAAAACAATTAGACAGAATATTGTCTCGTGCTTTGCTGGTGTTATACTACAGTATATTAGTAATATATAAGGGCTGTATTTCACTAGATAAATTCTGTGCCAAATGAGATGCAAACAAACACACCAAAAAATATAATATGCACATATCTGATATTACTGCAGAGCAAAGTGAGTGTGTAAGTCTTACAATTTGAGCTCATGTAACAACTGAAAGCTTTTTCTAGTAAAATGAGCTATTGCACTGGAAAAAGAAAAGCTCCATGCAGCTGTTATCATATATTGTCAGTGCACTCATGGAAATATTCACAGAATTATACAACCATTATACAATCAACTTAATGATTTGCTATATCTGAGATATTCATATTCTTCCTATTCAGGCTACTATCAGTAATACGACTTGCTCAGTGATGTTATGGCACAGATGTAGACATTTGAAATATTTGCAAATTTTTAATCAGTACATAATAAACAAAATCCTCAAACATCTTAGTTTCTATTTGTGCTTGCAAATGCCATGATTTTCATGAAAATGCATAATTGTAGCTAGGGTTTTACAGCAGATTTATAGTTATAATGAAGGATTTTATGAAACATACTACAGGAAGCTCCTCAGTACATTAGAATGCAAATAATTAAATCAGTGCTTTTCATAATATATCCTGAACGTCTGCTGAAATACAACTACTGATTACTCCCGGTAACATTGTTTTGTGTTACTTCACAAAATGTAGCAATTTGTAATAAATCTGTTTGGTAAGCTAGTTCTAAAGCATCACACCAAGTCTTTTCCAGTTTCCAAGATCTTTTCCCAGGCATTATCAAAAACACTCTGTAAAATAGAAATGTTGGAAAAATACATTCCACAGTCACAGGTGATCTTTCAGCTTCTTTGTAGATGGAAAAAATTCTCTCAGAGATTGTCAAGCCTTAGTGTTGTGTTCTGCACAGAAAAACAATAAAAGAAGAGAGCACTTCCTCTTGTAATGACATAAGTCATCAGCTGAAGCTTTCAAGTTGGCCTCAGATTTTGCAATTGCACCATGATGGGGTTCTGCTGTACCATCATATGTATGTGCAAAACCAAAACAATACTTCCCCATAAAGTTGTATATATGTCTGTTTAAATGTAAGTCACTTCCATCATACACAGTACATGTGCATTCAAAAGATCTCAAAAGAAATATTCTTGCAGAGGTCAAAATGCATGTGGAAATTCTGAGCTTCTGCATATCTTCATGTTCTTTGCTCTTTCATCAACTGTGTGGTAAGAAAGTGCATTATGTCCTTCTTATGGCTTTCTTTAACAGACTGTATTAGTAATCATATTTCAAAATTACCTCAGCAACAGATAGAATTTCATGTCAAATACTTAGAGAGGAATAATGTCTCTGCAACTCAGTTCATCTTTCTGTTGTCCTGTCCTCTATCTGTTCACTAAGTGGTTAAAGAATCATACAGAGTTGTGACTGTATACCTTTTATCTCATGTGACTCTGGCTTAAACTCAATCATCTGCACTTCTTAAACATAAACTGACTAATTCTCAAAAGATTATAGTTAATAATAAAAATTCAGGTAGCAACCGAAGTAAAATTATTTCTGCCATATACATTAACTCTTTTCCTTCAGCAGCTGCACAACAGTGAAATTCTTGTTCATATGAATTAATTTTACCTTTGGCAGCTTGGAAATGTATTCTTTTAATTGCATTTTTACTGTAATCCACACTTGTTTAAGAGACCAAAAATATTTTGCTAAATCTGTTTGACTCAGAACATATGCTTAAGTCTTTGTTGTAGCTCACTCAGGAGTGCTTTTGTGTGTGGCACAGAATGGATTAATTAAATGTAGGAAAAGGTAGTAATCAGTAAATTATTTGTGATAATATGTAATTTATTAAAGATTTACTTTAAAAACACATGTTAAAAAGCATTAAGACAATCTCTGCTTTATTATTTCAAGCAGTACTTTTCACTTTGATTGCAAGTAGTAACTTCTCAGCTTCAGAAGAGGTCTTATTTTTGCATGACAAATCCCTCCTGTACTTTTTCTCTCAATGCTGCCTTCTTTTAGTTGTACTGCATTTCTAAACTTCAGTTCTGTAGGTTTCACTTCCCTCTCCTCTTTTTAATGTTTTTTAGTATAGCTGTTCTTAAACATATTGAATTATGGAAACAGTGAAAGCAAGGGTGCCTATAGGCAGCTCAGTCATGTATGTCCATGTGAAAGTTGCCAGCACACCGCCTGGGGGAAAGCAACCTTTCTGCCTTGAGATACCAGGATATACTGTCAGCATTTTCTAGGAGGAAATGTGTTTCTGTTTTAAGTACATGAATGAAAAGAATAAGAAGAAATAATAATAATATTGAGATCTGAGGATAGCATATGCGTGTGTTTATGAGCAAAGTCCCTGGTAAGTCATTAGGTCTCTATTATTTGAGTCTGTGACAAATACTCTAGCTTTAAAATACTGAAATATTTTTCATGTCTAATGATTGACATTGTGCCTCAAAGTGTCTGCCTACCTGGAGAGAGGTGGAAAAGTTATGGGAATGGTCCTGTGAAAGGAAAAAGAAAAGTAGAATCAAAGTGGTATTGGCTGGGGTTGCAATTCATAGTCAAAAGATGTCTGTGCATGAAGAGTCACTGGAAATGACACCTCCTTTCTTAAAGACATTGAGTGAATAAGAACAAATACAATGAATTCTGAACTGAGATATAGATATTCTCTTGGTAGCTTGTAACAGTTATGATTTTCTTGCCAGTGCAGCAAAAGCTCAAACCAAATTCCTTGGATTTATAAAAAATCAATTAAAAAGGTATTATGGGCTTGATTAATATTATTTTATTTATAGTAATGAAATCCAGTATTTAAAAAATATTAAACTTCTCTCAAAAATAGCCAAGCAAATACACATCTGGCCACAGCCGCTGCTGGAGACAAAAAAATTGTCATGTTCTAGTATGGTCTGGGACAAACAGCTGCTGCCACTCTTCTGCTGAGCAATGCACCTGTGGATGCTTAGCAGCAGCACACAAATCCCTGGGTTACAGCCCTACTCATGTGCTTTTCTGTCCTCTGCAGCCAGTGAATTCTATGTGCTATAAAGCTCCTCTGCCATTAACCTGCTGGCCCTGTGCAAAAACAATACAGCACGAGGAATGCTTTTTATTCCTTAGAAAGCTGCTTGAAGTCTCTTTTCTGACTTCTATCACAGCTCACTGTAGGTAGTCTGAACTGGTGTTAAAACTTAGCTGAGAAAAATTTGCTCTCAGTGATATTCACTCATTGTGTTACCTTTAATTTTTATGTGCCCAGTGTTGAGGAAAACTTCCTTTCATGTAAAATGGTGATATGGTTAATGAGAATGGAGAAGGATGGAAACAGACAGCAAGAGTGAAAAGAAGTAGAGGAAATTATGTTGTTTGAAATACAACCCAGTAAATGGGACCCAGTGTTGCATGAAGACTCATCTGATTTTTGTCATAAGTAAGCTTAGGAAAATAAAGACATAAATAAATATGAAATTTTTCTTTGTATACTACAGTCACCAAGTAGAAGGCAATTTTTCAAAAACAATATGAACACTTTTGTAAATACAGACAAAATACCCTGAAATTAATTGGGACGACAGGAACAAATTTCTTTTGATTCTAATGGATTTAGGATTAAGCCCTAAACAACAGATTTGAGAGGGTATTCCAAAATAAACAGGAGTGTGAAACTCCATGCTTGACAGTAGGGGAAAATAGCCATTGAATCAATCATTTCTGGTGCTGGTGAGTACAGTTGCCTTAATAAATGCTGATGGCAGTACTGGCACACACTGGGGAATGAGTATCACCAGGTATCAATGATGCAAGCCAGCAGGAATGTCAAGAGAGCAGAATGAAGTGCCCAAGAGTAAAGGAAATGTTGAGAGATATGAGTGCTTTTGCTGGAAGGAGAGCATTCAGTGTTTCCCATAAAACGCAAGAGAAACTGTCTCAAATCCAATTCACTGAGAAGACTGAGAGAAGAAATTAACTTTGCACCATGCTGTGACTATCTCCTGACTAGAGTTTTATTGGAATAAAGTAATTTTATTAAATTTTTTTTCTACAATCAGTAAAACTGTAAAGAGAGGATTTTATCCACATGAGTGTCCCAACAATGCTACAGCACCTGAACAAAACAGGGAAAGATGTTACTTAGGAGACTACAGATGAAAATCCAAATTTTGAATTATGTCTGGAAACCACAAGAACTTTCAGAGGTCTGGGACAGTCTGGTGAGAATAATATCACTCCACAGCCAAGTACACACATGAGAGCCCAGATCTTTCAGCTGTCAGTGTAGAATAAATTTGATAATTCAATCTACGAGTTACAACAGCAATGTCTGGGTGATAGAAGGAAAGATATACATTGTGATTCATGGAGATGTGTACAGCCTTCTAACAAGCAGACAGTACAGAATTCAGAGAAAGAAGAAAAGAACTTTTTCAGCAGAGACAATGGAAAAAATTGACATAAGATTGACACTATAAGACAACAGCCTCATAAATAGAAGAAAATCTACCTAGTAAAATGATGGCACATTAATTTCCATTTATGTGTGGAAACCTTTTCATAAATAATATGGAGTGGAAATAAAGTGGGAATGCTCTCTTGTGGCAGTAAGTTGTTCTGGTCCCTTGCATGCAGTACTGGAGTGATTAATTTCAACTAATTTGAAATGTAAAATCTGAAAGAAAAACTGATATTTCTATGGTCATATATCATGTGGATGTAATAGTTGCACTGCCTGGGATCCAGGAGATTCCAGCAGAAGTCTAGTGTCCCAGAACTCCCATAATTATGATGTGCTGAACCAGGGATGGGGAATTCCTGCTCAACACATACTGCAGGAAACCTTGTGTTTAACTTTTTGTGGTACTTCCTCATGCTCCCACCTTATCTGATCTTATTCTCTGCCAATTAATTTTCTTCCAAGCCTGACACAAAGTCAAACATTAAGAAAGCAAATAATACAGTTGTATTGGTGACAGAAAATGAGTCAGAGCAGGGTGCATTCTGTGTTCTGTAGCTCAGCTCTGTCCGCTGCAATAGCTCATACATCTGACTGCCAGGGAAATTAAATATGGTGATCCTGAGGGCTGCTAATGACAAGAAAAAATTGCCTTCTCATAACTCCTGCAGAAAAATTACTAGCCAAAAGTAGAACTATCTTCTCAGCCTCAAGTCTGCAAATATAACAAAATATTGTAGTTAAAATAAATAAACAATGTTGGACTGGCTTAAAATCATGATATGCATAGTCTATCATTTTGTATGACCAAGGAAATGGGTAAGAGTGAAATCAATAGTGTCCAAGGCTCTCTCAGGCAAAAATATGTTTGAAAGAAATAAACACATCTCTACAAGATGTGTCAATTTTTTTTTCTAGTTGAATATGTTTGGTAAACATATTTATTAGTAAGTTAATATTAATTGATAAGAGTATAGACATCTATTGATATGATCAGTAGTGATGCAGCAATCACTAACTCTCCAGTGAATGGTTTGCACCAGCACCTGTGGATCTTCTTGCATAATCAGTGTGATTAGCCCTTGAAAAACTGCTATACTTCACCAATCATTTAGCCAGTGGCTTACTCAACCTATATACTGCCTCCTATAAACACTTCAATCTGAAACAATTTCAGGAAAAATATTATTCCCAAGGTAGTGGCTCCATTTGCATGCTTCTACGAAACAGTTTTCTCAAAGGCATCCCCTGAGCTTATGGCAGTCTGCTTAAAACATTTGATTTGTTTTATTTCTTCTTTTTTGCCTTTCTTTGTTGTTGCTCTAAATTAAACTCTATTGGAGACTGCAGCATTTCATATTATAACAATGCCTGTCAGGAGTTCTTTACTGTGCATGATAAAATGTAAACTCTTTAATTAGCTTTTTTTTGTAATAAACATTGGAAACTACTTTAGCATCTTAATCAGTAGAGTTCCAAAGTTATTTTGTTTCTTACTTGCCTCTGCTGCTCTTCTTTATTTGCTATGCTCTATCACTCTGTTGAAAGCTATCATTTACTGTTTATCCCAGCATTGATGAGCAGTGTGTTTGCTATTTTTAACTAAAACCAAGTATTTTATTAAAAGTCTCCTAACATATCTCACACACTTTGACAGAAGACATTTGGAAGCACATTGCTCACTCTAAGGTGAGTTTGCTGGAAACAATTATTTAACCCAACAGTGGCAATTAGGTGCCACAAAATACCAAGATATGCCAAAAGGAAGCATTTGCAAAGGGGCTGCTTAAGTGGATTGCTGGCTGCTGAAGAGTATCAGACATGGTTGTTTTACCCACAGATATAATAAACTAACCTGGTTTTACTATGAATAGGATTTGGAACTCAGGTACACTGGTTTTCCATATTAGCACCCAAAGCAGCAACATGGTGTTAAATACATGGTTCCCAAGGAGAAAAGGTCAAATAATAAAAGGCCCTTGATGTTTTTTGGACAAGCATTTTTTAATAGCTTTTATTCCCCTTCCTTTTCCAGGCTTGAGCAATAAGAAAAGAAAAGGGTCTGAGTCTGCTATAAAGACTGTGCTTTACATACAGTTATGCTCTCTCCAACAATCAGCTGTTTAACGGCTGAGATCCACGGGTTGCAGAAGCCCAGAGTGGGAACCATCCACCTCGAGATGCTCCTCCAACAGCCTGCTGGGCTGCAGACAGGAAGCTGCAGCTGTGGCCTGGCCTGCAGCTGCTTCAGACACAGCTGTGGCACAGCCCTGTCTGTCTTTTTCCTGTGCTGTCTGAATGTCTGTTGTGCAGGAGAAAATTTGGGTAGAGTAACAACTTCTATTTCATTTTATGGCTTACTGAGAGAGGTCAAAAATCTGTCACCAAATTAAAAATATTGGTAAATAGAATTACTTATTTTGGATTCTTCTCATTTCTTATCATCTGCTACCCAAAGCACCTGGAAGAATGATAGCATTTATAGCATTTATAGGTAGGAAGGCTTTTTTGTTAGTTTGGGGCTTTGGTTTTGGTTTGATTCAGCATTTCTTTGAGTTTTTGCTTTTTAAATTTTTTTATATTTTAATTTTTTTTTTAATTACTGTGTGTAATATGAAGCATTTAGTGACTCTTGAGGACTATCTTAAAAAGCCCAGCAGAAATCAAGTTCATTATTCAGGCCTTCTGCAAGTGATAATTGAAGAATTACAGTTGAGAAGGGATGTTCTTTCATAAAATGTATGATAGTATGTTTGCATTTGAAAGTGGGAAATGATCCTCACCAAGCTCATCTCATATGAATTAGGATATCTTTAATTCCTGCAGTGTTGGACAGGATGGAGACCAGGAGATCATATGAAAGAGACTCCCTAGGTATGTAGCAGCACCACTGTGCCACTTAATACTCCAAAAGATTTAATATTAAACCTTTTGGAATTGTATTTTCTTTTTGAAGAGATTATATTATTCATTTATATCTTGAATATTGTTAAAATAACAAAGGCAAGTTTTTGTACTAAATGCAAAAATCTGCTACTTGCTAAGCCAGAAAGCATTTTCTTACTAAGGGTTAGTCAGTGACCAAATATTCCTGGTCTGTGATATAACAAATATCTCAGCTTTATATCTACCAGTTCACCTAAGGATTATATTCTACTGTGCGACATTACTTCAGCAGCTTGTTCAGAGATGTTGAACCAAATAAAAACAAACAAAATATTGAACAAACAAAATATTTTTGAGAATATTATTTCAAATACAGAGTTAAAATTACTATGTCTACAAAAATGATGATATGTTGTTATAACCCTAGTCCTGCTATCTATCTACATTATAATCCAGTTTTTAATTAGATGGTAAGATCACAATTATTTGTTTTCATTTTAAAAAAAGGACCTAGGAAAAGCCAAGAGTTTGCCAAGCAGTCTGCTTTTCATCAATTTTTTTCTTTTCAAATGGGTGTATCTACTGGAATACATAATGGACTTAATAAAAGGTCATCAGAATTCCCCAGATTGTTTTGGCTGAAACTGTTCAAAATTATTCAGTCTGAAGCAGATATTTATATGGATGCTTTTGGTCTGAAAATAGTCAAGAAACGTAAAGAAACCGAATATCTGGAAGGCTTTTCTCTCAGCCTATATTAATAAGCAGTGATATGCTTCTTTTTGTATTAACCAGGACTTGATTGTCAGGAAAAATTAACCAATTCAAAATTTGGGGTTAAAAAATGAACACCATCTCAAACCTTTATTCAGAAATCCCTCAAAAGGAAAGTGGAACTGAACTTTCTAGTATTCCATTTTTCCTAGTCCCAAAATGAGCTTCATAATTTTAGGTTTAGCTGTGATCTGTGGTTCATCGAGAGCACTTGCTGTTTAGCTCTTTTCACTTGTCAGTGGAAGCATGCAGCATGCAGGCACTAGACAGGGGATATTTTGTTATTTACAGATAGACATACTTGCCATTCCTAAATATTCTTCAATGGAAGTTTTGTTTGTATTTTTTTTCCTAAGGCTTTAACTCTTGCACTTCGAATTGGCATTTAGCTCTTGTGCCTCCTACTACTTTCAGTTTAGAGTGGCTTCTTCTCCCAGGAATATTTAACATTGGTCCAGATTTTGATATACTTACAGTTTTAACGTGCCCCCCCCAGTTCAGGACATCGTCCTTTTTACCAGGTGTGTCTCCCAAACACAACCAAATGACACATTTCAGCATTGCCTGTTAATTACAATATTCAACTCCTCTTCACCCTGATTCATTTCAACACAGCTGTCCCAGAGAGTTAGGGGCAAAGGAGGTAGACTGATTTCTCATTTCTTTCTGAGATTTCATGTGTACACTTTATTTTAAGTCTCCAAATATAGAACCAGAAGAGTTACTTCCAGGAGCTTTAGCATGAGCTTCTGAGACTCTACATTGCTGTATTCTTCCTCCCTTTCCCTTCTCTCCAAGGAGAAATATAAGGAGCCATTGTCTCTAGAACCATGATAGTGTTCTAAAAATAATAACCCCTTCCAGACATGTGCTAGAGACCTAAAGACCAGAATATTATTCTGAGTTTTATATTTCCTTAATTTACAGATGAAAATTATAAATCATTCCTTATATGTGTGTATTTTAAGTTCATAGTAATTGCTTTTGAAATAGCTACAATTCATTTTCTTTGTCTCCCAGTTTGCTATTTCTTGCAGCTTTCAGGATACACAGAGTTATCTTCAGGGAAGGGACTTTGAGTCAGCAAGAAATTTGAGGTAGATATTGTTCTTACAGCAAGCATGCCAAAAAACATCCAAGGAAATCTGAAATTCTAGTTTATTTTAGCTCAGACTGAAACAATGGACCTTTATAAAGAGACAAGTGAGGCCTGCTTAAGTAAGACAATAAAAGTAACAGAATACAAAAATAAAACTTCCCTTGCCCACTGTATCCTTGCTTTTATTGAGCCTTGCTCTGAATTCAACAACTTTCAAGGGTTTCTTGAACCAAACTCAATGCCATCCTCTCTTGAAAAAAAGGGAGTTTCCTTTGGGTTATTTTGGGGGGGTTTTTTGGGTTTTTTTTTTTTTACCTGTCCACTTGTTTCTTTGACCCTGATCTCCTCAGGAGTCACTGCCCCTGCTGAAGCCTCTGTGTTTGTTGGGTTTCTCACACTGCTTGCCCCACAGGTTTCATCACAGTTTTTCCCATCTGTAGATACTCATTGCTCTCAAGTAAGACACAGAAGGGAACCCCTTGACCTAGAGCATTCTCTCTTTTTCATGTGTTACTGAAGACCAGATGAATGTCAGCTTGCCCCTGCTGCCGACCACTGTGTTTTTTAGAAAGCATAACATGAAAAATGTAATGAACAAACATGGCATATTGTTGCATCTGTTCTCTTCCTCTCCAAATTCCATGCATAAGGTTCAATTTTATGCTATCATTTGAGGCCTAGTCACAGCACAGAGAAAATTGGCATTGCCCATAATGAATTAATACGAACCTCAAAGAGATATTAAGTTCTTTCCATTTTCTGTCACTAAGGGATATAAGATAAGGCAGGAGAAGGCCAAAACAAGTGCTTTGGAGGATGTGTTATTTTAACAGAGTGAAGCTGTAGATGTGACAGAGTGCTCTTGTATCAGAGCAAGAGGGTGTACTATTTTGCACTGACATTTCTGGGGTCTAAATTACTTCACTGCCAATGGTTATTTCTAAAGCAACGAGATTAAACAATATTTGGTATGATTTCTTGAAGAGTTTGATCTGACAATGAATTGATTGATATGCTCAGTCTGTAATAATTGTAAAGGTTATATAGATAAAGATAAAAAGAGTGTGCCTAAGTGCAGTCCTCATTTAAGAAGGTGTATGCTTTATAGAATCTGTTTATGTAGAAATATAAATGCGTGTTAACTCCTGCTAATTAGGGCTGGATTGCAGTATTGCCTATTCTGAAAAAATCAGAAGTCACATCTCTAGAATGTGCCAGAGGAAAAAAATTAGAAACCATCTTAGATATTTTAAATTATATGTCATCTTCATTCTGGTAAGGTGAGACAAAATCTGAAGCTATGGCCTAAATTTGGGAACATATAGTTGAGGTTTAAAAAGCTTCACATTAAAAATGTCAGGTAACTCACTGAATAGCAGCACTGTCGCTATGCACCTGGACAGAGGGGTAAAGGTAAAAGACCTCGCCCAAAGGCCACAGCACAGAAGAAACCTGAGAGTAAGGCTTAACACTATTACAGTGTCAGTACACATAGGTATAACAAGATCTAAGGCTGGCGGGCTGCTTGCAGCCTAAAGGATTGCAACATTCCCAGGGGAAAGGCAGGAAAGAGAAGAGTGAAATATATTGGTTGGGCAGCCTGAGAGAAGAGTTAATCGTGATAATTGTGCCTCTCTGAGATTCTTGGGAATGGTGTGACTATTTTGGCGATGTGGTCAGGCTATTCATAAATTCAATGGTTCCTAAAACCAACTTATCTCCAAAATGCTTATATACAAATGCATATGTAATGGTTTTGGTCTGAAATCACTTTTGACCTAGATTCCAGAGGACTTCAAGACCCTTTGACCCAAGTTGCCCACTTTGGACTGCCTCAAGCTTGACCTTGCTTTGATGATGGCTGTACTTTGTGTGGACTAATCTGAGTACAGCAGTCTATGATGCTGTATGTTTGTGTGTATGACCACTCATGTACGTGCCCATCTGTTAAAGAAGAGCCTATATGCAGGTGGACATAATGCAGAGGAAGGGTAATGTACCTTACATGGTGATCTAATATGACTTACATTTAGATCACTTTTGAAAGCCAAAACTAAACAATCAGGTTATTGTATGGAAATGTCAACGAGCTACTCTGCCTGTGGCTAGTTTGCTAGCATTTTTTCATTATGGAGTCATAACTGCCAGCATACATGAAACCATAGATGTAACTTTTGATTATTCAAATTGTTCCAAAGATAAAGACACTGCTACATAGAGCCAACACTTAGGCTTACATTTATAACACTAATAAGAAGAATGTCAATCTCATAGCTCACAATTTTATGTTTAATACCAACATCGTAATGTACCATAAATCTGAACCAAAACCAAACTTCTTGAAATAGACAAGATCTCTTGATACATGTTCCCCACATGTTTCTTCTCTCTTTTAACAAAAGAAAAAAGAAAACTGATCAAGAAAAGTCACAATTAAAAAAATAAAATAAGCATTATTCTTGGAAAGAATGTCTCGTTTTTTTCCTTCCTTTTGGCAGTTTTCTAGGCTGCTGTAGATTGAAGAAAATAGGAATAAGCATCTTTCGACCACAAACAGATGTGCTCGATAAAGAAAATGTCAGCAAAAATACTAAAGCAATGTGTCACAGCAGCTTTCTGACAGATAGAGGGAAAAGGTAAAAAATGTTCTATCATGTCCGACAAGGTGTTCTTTTTGAGATTTAAAGATCACTGTGCAACTTTAAACATGTTTGTCACTTTGGC
This sequence comes from Passer montanus, assembly GCF_014805655.1. Lineage (NCBI taxonomy): Eukaryota > Metazoa > Chordata > Aves > Passeriformes > Passeridae > Passer > Passer montanus. The sequence goes on from NW_024367037.1 coordinate 3,274,751, forward strand.
TCTGACTGGAGCTATCTGGAGCTTCACAAGAACTTTATCAGCTCAGCATAGGGGGGAAGAAAGAAGCCCATTCCCATTTATCTCAGCCAGGTTCCCTTCAAAGCCAACAAATAAATTACAGTGTACATTTGATACAAATTGATTTCTTAACTCAAATAACAATGTTGTCCTCCCAGTCAGGCCATGTGTCACTCATTCGCGAGCCTGAGTGAAAGGCTCAATCTGTCTGCGTGACAGAAATAGGCCTGACGCATCTCACCGAGGAATGCTAATAACCCCGGCCTGGCCCGGGCCTTTGTGGGCCAGCCGCGATAAGGAAAATCAGCCCGTCCTGTCAAACACCGCGAAGGCCTGATCGCTGTTTGTTCCAACAAGCTGCATAGGCCTCGGAGCCGCCATCCTATTTCATGTAGTAAATGAGAGGAAAATAAGATCCGGCTAGCACGGTTAAGATGCCGGTGACTGTGATGAAGCCGAAGTGAAAGGAAACCCCATTGAATATCTTGAACTGATCTTATCAGCTGCTGGAGAAATGAGATATTGGCAGGGGCTGTTGAGTTTCTCACAGCTGAGCAGGTTAATAAGGTTGGGAGGCAGGCCACAGGCTAATTGGATTTGCCTTGGTTTGATAAACAGTGGCAGGCCCACTGCCAGAAAAACATACACAATGTGGCTTTTCCTCTTTGTTTGTCTTTAAGACATACAGAGGGGAAAAAAAAACCTGAAAAAAGAAGCTGCTTTTTTCCCCCCTTTTTTTGAAACTAAAGGTGTCTTCCTGAATTCCCAGATGAAGAGGCCAGCAAAGTCAAACTGTGAAACAGTAGTTGTTGGGTGTTCTGATTTTAATCAAACACCATTTAACCCGCCTGACCTCACAAAGTCAGCTCACATCAAAACAGCACAACTGTAACAGCTAACTAGAAGCAGAAGGAAATAACAACCTATTGAAGCTTTCCAAAAGCTTAAAATATTCAAAAGGAAACAATTTTGCAGCCTCATCTCCGGGCAGATGCAGCCCAAGCAAAACAGAGAGCCCATGCAGCCATCTCCATGCGGCGCCTGGTGCGGGCACTCAGGTTGTGCCCATAGCTGGTGGGCAAGGTGACAGCAACCCTTCAGACCACTCTAAAGTTTGATCCCATGGCCCTTCAGCTCTTGCCATAACCCTGCTTCTTTTCCATGCTGTTACTTGGCAGGATCTGGCCTGGAATTTGCAAGAAGTTGAGGAGCTTTTTGATTAAACACTGCAAAACTGTGCCCTGCAGGGCAGGCAGAAGGCTGCTCCATTACCCCTGTGTTGCTGCGCAGGTTGCTGTGAGCTTCCACCCACACTGCCGAGTAAAACCTGCCAAAATGCCAAGACCTTTGCATGACCTTGGAAATGTGATGCTTTGAAAAATGTTTAGATGTTGAAGTTGCTATATTGAAGTTGTCTCTGATAAAATCCTCTCACTAGTTTTTGTTTCACGAGGTTTGGCTTGTATTTTCTCCACCAATGCTTCTAAATCTCGGGTCTATTTTCTTCTTGGATTGGTTTCGGCAGGGCCAGTGAAAGGAGAAATATCCAAATGAGGGTGGTGGTGCCTTATTCACTGCAGATACAAATGTAGCACCAGGGTAAGGCAGGAATTAGAGCAATAGAGAAATGCACATGAGTGTGAGAACATGAATATATTTTCAGCTTGTACAATGCTCCATATTGTGACATCTGAACATTAGAACCTTTTTATGAACTTCTGTAACTTTATCTACAAAAGTTATCAATAGAATCAATAACCAATGAGAAATTCATGCCATCCCAGTGGAGAGCTTCTAAGTACGTTCATTTTTTGATTTTATGGAAGTAATAGGAAACGTGTCTAAGCTTATTTCATATTTGATTTTTCTCCATTCAGAATGGGAACTTTGTAAGTTTTTAAGAGATTAATTTCTCTGAGAAAATATTGTTTCTCAATTATGTGAGAAATACAAGTGATGTTTGAAGTCTTGGTTTAAATATGACCACAACAAAGAGTTTCCACTCTCTTCATCTCCATTCTTTAGAAAAAATATTTGTATTTATGACTTTATTATTTACTCTACTTTGTATTTCACTGTTTTAAAACATACTTTCAGATAACGTATTTTATCAGAATTTTTCAGAATACTATGTCAAAACGAATAGTATTGTACATTTCACTTTTTTTGATTGAGCAGATATTTCCTGAACAAATCTTTCATGCTTAAAATTTACAAGTTTCTGAAAGCAAAGCATCCAATTTTCAACAAATATTGCCTGTGCAAGAAGCTTAAAATTTTAGCAGGTTCAGAAGTATCCCTTTTGGGGGGGGTTTATATTTGTCTCCTAGGCTGACTACTCCTCATTGTCCTTTGGGTTTTCCTTACACATTTGTCAAAGAGAATCAGAATATAACTTGCCCAATAAAGAAGATACATTTTTTAGAAATAATATTTAACTTTCTAGAAAACAATGCCAGCCCTCACCTGAGATGTGCAATGTTGAGAAACGTAAAACTACCTCTTCCATCTGCTAGCTGAACTCTGCCTTACTGAAGATGAAATTCCCTTTCATTCTCTGGTCCAAAAAATATCTAATTTGTAGGAAGTGAATTGGTTTGAACAGAACAGAATGTAGATTTTTTTTCTCCCAAAAAAATACAGCTAAGGACTGGTCTCCCACCTGCTTACCACATGTTGTAACTGTGGGACTAGCAACTTCTCTAGAGCAGAGAAGGTCCAGGCAGTTCAGAACTTACCACGTCCTTTGGCTCTGGAAAAAAACATAAGAGAAAGGGAATGACTTGCCAGCAGAAGAGTTTCTCAGATCAAGATAATCAAAGAGATTTTCTTTTTTTTTTTTTTTTTTTTTTTTTTTTTAGTTTGGGGCCTGGAAACATTTAAGAGAAATTTTGTTTCATGATAAGTAAGAACAAAACCTGTAAATAGTATTGTAACTGAAAAAATGAAACAAAAGCCAATCCCTGTTTCATGACGGAAATAAAACCATTCAAAGAAAATAAAGAAAAGAAAAGAAAATAATTTGATCTAAACTTTGCTTAAATTAAGATTCAGGTTTGTTTTTAAAGAAAGAAAACTCTTTCCTCACTTTGAGTATGTTTCTGGACACCATCCCATGATACAAAATTGTCTTTGTACTTGCAATGACTTATGCATAATAGTTTCTTCCTTTCACATTTTGAGTGTTTTATTATTTTTGGATGCACATCAATGCAGCATGTGGCACATGTATAAGGCAGACTGGGGTAATGGAAGTATGTTTTCTGCAGTATAAATACTGGCTTGAACTAAGCTGACAAAACCTCTTGTTCAAAATCCAGGTTCACTACTGTTGAAATTAATAAAATTTGCACCTTTCAATAATAGTAAGATCAATCTTCAATGGTTTTCCAGCCTCACATAAAACTTGAAATAATGCTCCTATATTTGCTGTAAATTGTATTTGGAATCATTAATTGGTCTAGTTTCCTGATATACCAAAATAGAAATGAACAGATGAATAATATCTTTCTAAAATTATGAAACACAGAAAATTAACTACATTTGAGCTACTGATTTTAAAATTGCATCAAGCCCAAGTACTTAACATAGTACTGATTTTATTAGTTAATTATATTTCAGGAATTACTTAACTTGCGAATTAAGATTTTCTATTAAGACTCAAAATTTATGATCAAAGTTTATATTTTATTTAATTTTAATTTTTAAAAATAGACAATACGTGAATCAAAGCTAATAATAGCAGTTCCAAAGACATCTCATAAAGACTAGCATGTGCTTTTACCTTTAATCTCAGTGAGAAGCCCCTTGCCTTTAATGGAAGTATTCACAGAATATAAAATTGAGCAGATGATCATATCTTTAAAAGATGAGGGCCTAAAAAAGCTCCTGGTGATTAGTACTGAGTGCTACAATATGAATAGACCACATAATGGGGTTCTAAGCTTTTCTTGGAATCTTTGTACTACTATTTTTGGAAGGAAACAAATGAATCCAGAACTTGGTAAAAGTAACTGCCTCAAAGCACAAGCAAGATATTAATAATTATGAGGTTCTATGGAACAATCTGGCTGAAGAACATTTTCCCCTCATTATGTGGCAAAATTTCTATGACATTCACTAAATTCATATTGGGAAGACAAAGAAATGGAGATACAGAATAGATTCTGAAAGTGTTCTTCTTCAAGAATAACCATTACTATAATGTCTGTTCAGTATTTTCATGGCCAATAATATCATGAGGCAACTCTGCCTCCTCCCAAAGCACAAGGCACTCCGCATTCTTGGTTATATTTTTAATAGTTTACTTTTTAAATCAAATTGAATGATTGAATGAAGATTTACCATGAAACTTGTTTCTTCTAAGGTATACTAATATATTTGCAATAAATAAAGGAAGAAAAAAAATGAAGAAAATAATACAGAATGTGATAATTAGCAGAAATATATTAGTGTATATTACCACAAATATGTAAAAACACACTGTAGATGCAACTTGCCATCCTCTTTTTTTTTAAATCCAAATTATGAATAAGTAAGAGAGAGTTCATAGATTCCATCCCCTCAGTTTTACAGCTAGAAAATTACATACATATATATATGTATATATATATATGTATGTATTCACATCAATATTATTGTATCAGTATTCCATAGAAATTTGAAACTGTAACAATGGGGTTTTATTTTGCTTACTAAAATTATTTTTAATTTGAGTCAACGAAAGGAAATAACATGATTCTGAGAATTTGTCTTGCTTTCTCAAGTTAAGGTACTGTAAATATCCCCAACATTTAAAAGCATTGCAGCCTTGGAAAAATGTGTTCTTCATATTTCAGTATAAAGGCATTAAAATGACATTAATGTGATTTACACATCAATTAAAATGCTGACTCATCAATTAAAAAAATGCTGACTCACACACACTCCTTTTTCCGTAGTAACATCACCTCACTTTCTTATACTATTCTGTGATGAAATAATATAACTAAAGTGTCTACTTCCCACTGGTTGCCAACAGATAAATCCCCTTCCTACAGTGTCAACCTCTGCTATTCCAGCTCCAAGTGTTTCAAAGTGTTTTCTGTTCCTGCTGCAGAAAATACAGTTGCACAGTAGTGGTGGATCTGTATCACAAACACTTGTCACTGTGTACCCAAGACTCATACCAGAGGCTTTAGTTCAGACTTGGCTAGTCTGATCCTATGTGGTGACCACTGGGTGGGGTATATGATATATACTGTCTTGGGCCCTAGGTTTCACTGTAATTATACCTAACAGGAATACATAATTCATAACTCCATAGTCAAAATAAATTAATTAGTAACTATCAAGTCTACATCTACATTATAAGTCTCCATTACTGAACAGCGTGGTTTAGTATGAGTGGATCTGTAGAGTAGAGTAGCTGGTACTAAGGACATGATGTTCACACATTTTGGGGTAGGAGGTCTTTTTAACTTTGGACTGGTATAATGAAGCTGTTAGTGATAAAAGAGCTTCAGGTACATTTCCTGACACTGCAGCAACCACCTTCAAGCTGCTCTTTGAGACACTTGCTTTTCGAACCCCAGGTTAATAATTGGGGAAAATCAGGAGACTGATGTCACAAGTTCCTTCCTGCTCTGTGTCTGCTAATGCAGACACACTCTATTTCTTTCTATGCTGTACTCAATTATTTTTGTCTGTTGATAGCATTGCCATATGTTATGTCAGAAGGATTTTCATCATCAGGGTTTAACTTTTAGCACTGACTTTTTAAATGAAAACTTTGGCAAGCATCTTTGTGCCAGACCATTATTTTCCTTTCCAGGACAGTCTGGTTTACCTGTTAGCAAGCTGATTGCTTGTTTTAGGATTTAGTTATCATCCCTATCATCTTTATGAGCAACCTCCTGTTTAGTGCTACCTCAGATTGTCTATGTGATATTTGACTATTAATTCTTTTCCAGAAGAATATCTGAGCTTTGCTTACATGCCATTTTTATGAGATCTATGATATTTTTCTAGTGTAGAAAGACAATTATTCAATCAATGAAAGAAAAATTACTTTGGAACAATCTACCTTCTCTTAATATGTATTTCTTTTTCTCCCATTTTTGATTTACTTCTATGTATCATAATACTTTCTTTCAAAATGTATTCTACTTTTCTTAGATCAAGCTGATCAGTTGACTTCTTCTCTTAGCCTAAAAAAAAGATATATCACTATATAGATATATAAATATTCATTATCCTATATTTATTTTGTTGCTTATTGATAGACTTGCATTGCAATAAGAAGATTTCAACTGGATATAAGGGTAGCGAAATAGGGGAACGGGGGATTTCAGCCTTGCAGACACAGCTGGATGCAGTTCTGAACAAGTTGATCTGATCTCATTGCTGACTCTTCTGACCCTCCTGCTGAGCAGGAAGTTGGACTACATTACTTCTTGGGGTCCCTTTCAACTTAAATTATTTTGTGGTTCTATGGTCATGCAAATGCATATTTAAAGTATGTTCACAGGATCTAATCCAAGGACACTCTAGAGACAATAGACAGTTCCAGGATTACAAATATTGCCATGAAACTACAGATGTTTTATTATATAGACAAATTCTATGTCCTAAATGAAAAAATCTTGACATACTACACATTTATTTCCACACATTTCCTCAGTGACAGTTTGCTATCATCAAAAATCGTTAGGGTACTTATCATCAACATTTTCATTTTCCTGACTGTTGTTCTCATCAATGCTAAGGTTATTTCTTCTGGCCATCAATCTATCCATTGTTGGCCAATAACAACAGAGAGATCATAATGTATTGCTTTTTCAAAACAATTGTGAACTTTTATTACATTTTCAAAGACCGCCTTATATACAATTTTTTTGAGAATCTTCTGAAAGTTGTCAAAACCATCCTTGATCTGTCTACAGTGATGTTTACCCATCCACCATAAGATATGCTTGCTTTCTTCAGGATTCCTCTCAGACACAGATGTAAACCTCTGGCAGACAGCATAGAGCTCTACTCTGCATTTTTTATCAATGAACTATTGCTTGTGTTTAACAAGGGGACAAACATCTCTTTTCAGTGGTACAAATCTGCAGCCCTTTCTGAGATTTACTGCTTTCTGTGTGCCAGTCATTCTATTCTTTGTTCTATCTCCCAGTCCATAACTCTTATGGACTGAGCTAATTATAGTAATTTTATTTAGTTGCTTTTCTTGAACTTTTACTGACATACTTGCAAGAGATAATGGAAAACAGGAGAGTAGGGCAGCATTTCAGTAGTAACTATATTAATCTGCTTATGAATAAAAGTAAATCTGCTTTCCAGATCAAAAATCAAAAAATATATCAATTGACTAAACAGGCCAGTTTTGCTATTACATTATTAATACAAGCTCTTATTGCATATTCTAGTTTGAGGTAAAATCACTATTTCCAAAAAGATCTGAAAGCTTCTTTTGTCTGCTTACATCAATAAAATAATGTTAATTGGTACAGGCAGAAGATTCAAATTATAGTTTCAAATGAGGTACAGTAATATATGTAAATTGGAAAAGGAATGAGAAAAACACATCAAGTAAATTAGGTGGATATTCAAACACAAATATTGCAAATTAATATGAGAGAAATAGTGGAATTTAAGTGAAAATTAGGAAATGAATTCTTCAGCCAGATATTTCTCACACAATTTTCCACACTCCACCTCCAAATTCCATGTGATATGATCAAAGTACACTGGATTGCCAATCATATTTCAATCCAGACATTTAGAGTGATAAAATATATGCTCCATTAGTTGTCCTTCACAGGCTTTAGACATTCAACCATTCTGCCATACTTCAAGAAGTTAAAAGATTGGAGGTAAAAAAACATCCAGAAATATTTTTGAGCTTGCTTTGGGTCATGTTCAAAACATTAAAACTCACTCTTCACTAGGTGACACACAAATATACCTCAAGATATGTGGGGTTTTTTTTCAATTACAGAGAAAAAAAAATTCAGTTGCTCCAGAAATTTCTTCATACTCCCTGGCTGTGAATCTTGAAGTGACCCAAATGATTCTAGATAATTCATAATGATAATGTTGTAAGTGTAGGGGTTCACAAATTTGATAGTCAAACCTGTTAATGAACAAAAAATTAATTCTGTCTTCCTTGTCATTAACTCACATTCATTACAGTGAAAAAGATTCAAACCATAGAAGTAAAATATTCCCCGTTTTCATGCTGCATGCTTCAAGTATTGTAAGACATTGCCACAATGCTAGGTGAACACAGTTCAAGACACAAGGTCAAATATGCATACAGAATGTGCCTTTTGGAACTATACCATATAAATTGCATTAAGTTTCTGTTTGATTCCGAATCTGGGCTGATATTTGAGATGTTGCATTGAAAGACAAACAGAATTTGAAAGTAAATTTCCTGCTTTTTCATTCTATTACTCACCTACTGAGTCAATCTTGGGGTGAATTTTGAGACATGCAAACTACATGAGAAAACTACATGTTTTTTTGATAAAACAAAGTCAGAAGCTTCATTCCAAAATCTCTCCAAATACTTGACATGACATTTGATTTATGTAATTAAATTCAGAATCAATGTGTGGATGGCCCTTCCTGCAGATTCATGGTACACACTTAGAGTGTTATGGTTCTTTTTTCAGAAAGCTGTAATCTATCTGAGCAACAGAGACTGCATTTGTTCAACAACCCACTTGAAAACAGACATAAGGGAAATATAAGAGCCTACTGATGCACTTCCCTTGCACCAAGTTCCTTGCTGTAAATAGACTTGTAGCAAAAGTCTAGTTCTCAGTGAAATATTATTCTAAAATGGTTGCAATATTTCAGTGACGGCATCTTATGTAACTTGTCAAGCAGTGACCTAAGATATTCCCAAGTGGCATAAAAATATGCAAATATTTTTATAAAATGCTTAAGAAAATTTAAAATTTGGAAATTCATAGTTATTTACTGAATATTAAGCAAAAGGTTTCCTTGCAGTAACAGGACAACAAAACCTTCTCCCTCTTTCACAATCTTCTAGCTGTAGTAAAATTTTGTTTTACTTTTGTAATGGTCTCCTGTAGACCTCTGCAAAAGGCTGGGTGACAGCAGATACAAAATTCAGTAGGTTTTTCTAGGCTGTCATATCACTGAGGAGAGAAGAAGGATTCATGTAACTGTCAAGGTACATATATTATCAAAAAGACAGGTCCAGAATGCTGAAGGGGACTGAAATGAGGTGTGAGATGAACATGCTAAACTAGAGATCTTGCTTCCTTAGTCAACAGTCTCTGTTAATTCATTGATAATGGGTAAATATTTAGGCAATAACTTGCCCTCTCTTTTATATTGGGTATAGAAACTGTAATAAAGTGATAAGCTTCATTGCTGCCTGTATGGTCTCATCTTGTATAGCATCTGGAGTGGGATGCGGGAGCATAGTGTGATGTGGACTCTAGCCAGCTCTACACCAGTATGCATCATGTCCCAGCACAGAATGAGAGGCTGTGTAGTATGATTCAAATGGAATAAACCACCCCATTCCCCCACCTGACTCCCCAACCCTATTTCAAAACACTGAAATTGTCGTGGAAGCCTGGAAAATAAGAAAAGTGTGATTTTCTTGCTATGCCTTACTTTATGAATGGCCTAATTATTTAATTCCAAATATAGGTGATGATATGTTGTTCTGTGTTTGCTTGCAGACAGAAATGGTTGCTTGGGAAGAGCTGAAACTGCTTGCTTTGATGCAGATTTGCTTGTCAATTTGGGCTAACCATTTCTCAAAAAGTGTGTCTGCATTTCTAGTGAATATATTCTACACTTATTTTGGTACTTTTTTCCTGCAGATATTTTCCTATTACAAATGTAACTGTTAATCTCAAACTTTACCATGGATACTTACTTCTAAATGGCACCTGAGAAACGAGAAACATTGTTCTTGTCATGAAGGAACAAACACTTAGCCTGCTATGGTGAGAAAGTAAGTCATTAAGTATCAGCAGAAGGAAAAAGGATATTGTAGTCCCTGTATTCACTGTACAAAGACAACTATAAAGATTAATTTTCTGTAGAAATGTGGTAAGACAATTCTGGCCAAATATGCCTGTTTTCATAAAGTGAACTGCACACATATTGTGTCTGTGGAGAATTTTGGCACTACTACAAAAAAAAAAAAAGAACAAACAAACAAACAAAAAAAAAACCAAAAAAAACACCCCACCAAAAAACAACAAACCAAAAAAAACCCACAAAAAAACCCCAAACCAAACCAAAACAAAAACAAACAAACAAACAAAAAAAAAAGGAGGAAAAATATATAATTCAGCCTAAACTATTAGTTTCTCAACATGAAACTCATTTAGAATAGACAGTCCATTACATTTTTACCCCAGAAAGAAGAAACCATAGGAAATATCTACAATTGAGAAAAGGAATTGTGTGTTTGTGTGTATGTGTGTGTGTGAAGTGTATATTCTTTAATGCACTAATGTGATCTTTATGGATAATCAGTTATCCAGTTCAACTCCCTGTGACCCAAACTAGTGGAAACCTCAGGAAAATATTCTCTAACAGTTTACACATTCATTAACTATTATCAATCAGTACAGTTTTACTTTTTAGCTGCAGCTATGAAAAATGCATGAAGTCAGAGATGAACTCTGGTTTGTGGCATTTGTTGTGAAGCCCAGAAGCAGCAGCAACTCGCAACCTATCATGCATAAAAGCAGAAATAACTTTTATGAGCCCAGTCATGTAAAGCTTGAATAGTCAGATTCATGAAATTCACTGAGATTTGGATTAAATTTAAACCATTCTATACAGTTCTACTTTTGATTAGAGCTCTGTGTGCAGTGAAAAAGCTCCCATTTGAATGGAACTTATATTTTTAAGAAGTTTCAATGTGCCAGAATTTAAATTGAGTTCCAGGTTTGATCTTAAATTGTACAGTGGGTCAATTTACATTCAGTGTTAAGGGGTGGGGGTTGGGCGAGGGGGTGAGAAAGATAGCACTACTTTCTTATATTTCAGCTATGGATCAAAGTTTATAAATATAGGCATCAAAACCTGATGGAGTTTACTATCTCCTTTTATAAAATTATGAAGCTTGAAGTGCCCAAATGAAGAACATAAACTAAATAATAGAAATTCTACAATGTTTACTATTTTTACTTTTGAAGAAGCAACAATAAAAAGTCCTTTCCATTTCCACTTCTCTTTGCTTCACATTAAAAATTAGTTGCATTGTATTATATATATATTCCAGCCATTTACCTCTTCACTTTTTACCTGTGGTTCATAAAATGCATAGACTTAGCAATGATGGGGGGAGAAAAAAGCATTTTGTAGATCAATTTGCATCACAAACTAGTAGTACTTCATGTTTTGTATGTTTAAATTCTATATGAGTATCAGCCACTGTGCTTTCACATATTTTCCGTAGATGCAGAAAAAATCACTGAGGCTTAGAATTTATTTCAATATCTAAATAAATTCTCAGCTCATCATTCAGATGACTTCTGGACTGCAAATAAAGTCATACAATGCATGAAGAGATTAAATCACACATCTGGACTCCTGCAATGTATAAATATAAATACATACATACACACACAAGCACCCCCCAATACATACAGCTAAGGTTCAAATCCAAATACTTTGATCTGAGCCTCTCCTTTGGCTGTGGTTCAGACTAGACTAGAATAGCTTGGCTTCTCTTCCCCAGAACTGCAAGCTTAAATCTCTAATTTGTAGGAAGACAAAAGCAGACATTCACATAAATCTATTTAAAGAAGAAATCTCTGGCAAGGTTCTACTATTTGAAGCCAAACCCTTGCAAAATAGATAGCACAATTTTAATTTTACAGCCTAGGCTTACAGTTTAGAAGTCCACTTGCATAACAGAAATTAGCTCTTTTGCAGGATCAGATCCCAGCTGTGAAACACAAATCCTAAAAAGATGTCATCAAATGTTTAATTTTCAAGTCTACAATTTCTTTCACAGTATAAGCTTATATATTTTTCTATTTTTTATGTCAAAACCCACTAAGAAATTATATTATTATTGTTATTGTTATTATTGCTGTCTCAAAATACAGTCTTTTAAAAGAACAACATTACTGTTAACTTTTTAAAACACAGTGTTTCAAAGGACAGGATTAGATCTTTTAATATCTTTATGACTACTCATTTGTTAGAATACATCATTAGATATGATTTGATTGACCTGGAGAGAACGCAGAAATTCATAAGTTATGGAATTCTGAAAATTCCAAACTTAAGGCCCACAAACCCTTATTTGTACATTTTTCAATGAATATTCTACTTTTCAGGAATATCAACTTTTAAAAAATTCTAATATATTAAGTATTTGCATTATCTACTAATGAAGTTAAACCTGTAGGAATTACAGAGGAAACTTTCTAAAGATAATTTTGGTGCTAATTTTGAAAAGCTCAATTATTTTACAAGTGTTTGTAAAGGAGGATTTCTTTTTCCTAATGAAACTTAGATCACCCAAAGATAGACATCATCAAAATCCCTCTGAATTTAATATTCAGAATTTTCTGCAGAGTTACTAATAAGCAAATTTTCCCTTGTCATGTTTGTCTTTGTTTCCAAGTGTGCCTGAAAACCTAATTTGTATTATTTTTTGGTACTAGGTGTTCAGGGAACTACACATTATATTTTCTGCTTAGGATATTTCTCCACAATTTTTTTTTACCTAGACTTTATGCCTTTACCACAGGATTCTCAAGAAAATCTTAAAGACAATATGTTATTTTAAAATTTAAAGCACATATAATCAGTAGTTTAACTGGTGTGTAACAGTTGTATAATATATACCTTTTCTCTACATCATGGTCCTTCTCTCAAACCAATAGCTTGCAAAAGAAAAGCAATGGAGACAATTGCAATTATGGCAAAGCTGTTTACCTGCTGGTCACTTGTAGGCTTGCATTCCTTGGGAAAGAAGACACACTTTGTAACAATTGGGCAACAAGGTTGTTATATTTCGGTCTACTGGCACTAAGGATGAAAATGCCTCGTTAACACCAAAATACTTGAGAATAATCAATAAGTAGATATGCTAAAATTTTATTAGTTTTTATAGAGAGCATCCTTTCTATCCAAGTAGTATCCAAATATGTAGCGTATTATACAATGGGATTGTGGGGAGAATTTTGACACATTCTAAGAAATCTCAGTAACTCAGAGAAACTATATGATGAATTAGTAGATCCTATTTCTATATAAATGAACTACAGGACCTTTTTGCAGTCTGCAACTTAATTTTTTCAAAAGTCCATTGCCAGCCTTAATGCGTACTGGAAGAAAAGTGTTTTCTCAATGGTTTTTGCTTTTCCTGAAGATATAGTGAATAAAAGCACAGCAATATTTTGTAAGTGCCAGCAGTGAATGAAAGGAATCCAATAAATTGAGTTAATCATATCATCTAATGTGTGATTCCTGTGCTTGTCAATGATGGCACATTTTCTAGTCAGGTTCTTCTGAGACTATCATTATTGTGTCTGCTTTCTTAGATTTTTTTTGTTTTTTTGTTTTGTGGTGGGTTTTTTTTGTTTGTTTGTTTTGGTTTGTTTTTTTGTTGTTGTTTTTTTGTTGTTGTTGTTGTTGTTGTTTTTTGTTTTTTTAAGGAGGAGGGTGAGTTGACCCTAGAACATTGATACAGTGTTTTAGTCATTGTTTTGTTGTTTTGTGGTGGTTTTTTTTTTGTTTCTTTGTTTTGTTTTGGTTTTTTGTTGTTGTTTTTTGTTGTTGTTGTTGTTGTTTTTTGTTTTTTTAAGGAGGAGGGTGAGTTGACCCTAGAACATTGATACAGTGTTTTAGTCATCATTTGTACAAACCTTTGGTACATGCAATATATACCTACAATTTCTACATTTTGTCAGTGTAGGAGCTGAGGAATAAGTTAAGGAGGTGTGGTCTTTGCTGGCTGAAGAAACCAGTATGTGCTCATAGCTGCAACAAGGATTGCAAGCAAGATATGAGGGAGATTTAGGGCTCTATCAGTAGAAACATTTGAACAGTGAATGTACATGAAAGGAAGGACAAAAGAGCAGTTGCACAGGGGTCCTAAAAATTGTGCATGTCCACAGCTGAGAAATTACAGGGATTTAGCAGGACAAAAATTGGCATAAAGGAGGAGAAAGGGGCACAAACACAGAGGAAGATTGAGTTGTTTATCAAAATGAGGTGAAAGATTAGCAAAATTATATCAAAAGAGAAAGGATCTTCAGTGGCATGGGATGCTCATCTACCTACCTTTCCAGCTGTTAAAGCTACAGCTGGAGTAAGTTTTTACTTGGGTTCATTGTAGACACTGGTCTCCCTCCTGAAAACCTAGAAAAGCCCTTCCCCATATGAAGAGAGGTTGAAGTAACTCAGCTTGTTCAGCCTGGAGAGGAGCATATTGAAATGAAAAAACTCCAGACATCTCCCTTCCAGATTTCATTGATGATATTAATTTTGGACAACCAAACCATGGCTGCTCAATTCTCTCCTACAGCTTCCCATGGCCTCCTCTGAAAATCATGCTATATAACACTTTAAATACTTATGCAGAAACTGTGAGAAAGCACAAAGGTCAAGCTACACTCAAACATTCTGTTTAATAGCATTTTAGTTCAATAACAAATAGCAGAAATAATAACAAAAAATGCAAGTTTAATATCAAGTAATAACAGCAAAAACTGCAGCAGTCTTCCAGCGTGAACTTAACTGGCAGCTTTGCTATCAAGACAGGATGGAGAATGTGAGACTATAATAAACTACATGAATCAAAGTCTGATTGTTTTCACCAGCTAATATATCTGTGAAGTAATGTTTAATCTCTTCAATGCGGATTCTCTATTGATTTATTGCATTATATGTATTCAAGAGAAGTCATTCCAGGGAAGCAGCTAAGAAAATGTTTCTTTTAAGTGTACCTTATAAGGAAAAAATAAAATATGCCTAGATAGAAAGTAATAATTAAGGTTGCTAGATAGCAGAGTACAAAGAAGTAAATGGGTGGAAATATTTTGAAAGCAATGAACTTCATGGACAGGCCTGTAAGCACAAAGCAGATGCATCAAGAAATCATGGAGCTCCACTATAAGGATGAAACACTCTAAGACTACCATTTATGCGTGGTGAAGCACAACTTACTGAGGTAGCCTCAGAGACACAAAACAATTCCACAAAAATATGACTCTATCTCAAAATATTAAGAAATATTTCTGACAACACATTAAAATAGAAAGTTTTGAATAAAATTATCTTAAAGGTGTAGATAACATATGCATCTTGAATCAGCCCATTTACGATCATAAATAGGCACAGACATACTACACAGCTACTACACATGCTTCACTGAACTCTGCTCCCTGCTCCTGCAGTCAGGGCAGCTTGCTTGTAAAGGATTTCCACAAACTGACTGCAATTCTTATAAATAACTTGCTGTTAAAAAGACAATAAATACATTTTAAATAAAAGAATTTTATCAACACATTAGTTGAAATAGAAAAAATCCAAGAAAAAGATGTCTGACAAAGAAAATGGCTCTTGTCCCTCCCTCCCTTCCTTCACTCATTTGAAAAATTAAATCTAAAATGTCTTTCA
This sequence comes from Passer montanus, assembly GCF_014805655.1. Classification (NCBI taxonomy): domain Eukaryota; kingdom Metazoa; phylum Chordata; class Aves; order Passeriformes; family Passeridae; genus Passer; species Passer montanus. The sequence continues at coordinate 3,290,399 of NW_024367037.1, forward strand.
AATAAAAAATAACAGAATCCACAACTTTGTCTTATATGGGAAAATGGAATTGTCTTATCCAAATAGCTAACTTATATACTAATATCAGCAGTTCAAATCAAAAAATATTATATTACTTATTTAGAGAATAATACCTGTTATATGTCCTTCAACTTTTTTTTTTTTTTCAGTTCAAATCAAAAAATATTATATTACTTATTTAGAGAATAATACCTGTTATATGTCCTTCAACTTTTTTTTTTTTTTGCTGGACAGAAGTGTTTTTTTACTGGTAGAAAGATTATAATCTAAATTGAACTTTAAATAGAAAGATCACTGTAAATTGAACTACTGTCATATATGGAGTAAATCTAAGTACTCTAGCAGATTTCAGCCAAAGGAGGATCAGAGATCATATAAGCATTGGACCAAACACTTAAAACAAGCCAGCCAGCTTAAACACTGACAAGAAAACTTCCACTAAGTTACATATAACAAAAGGCTTTTGCCAGAATAAACTAGAAACAACACTATGCATCCTAACAACATTTTCACAGATTCACAGAATATTCTGTGTTTGTGTCTTTGTACATTACAGTCATATCTGTAGTTTATAGTATTATCTGTAGTGACAGAAGTAGGACTTTGATATGCGTTGTTCATAGTTGCTACATTTGGAAAAGTAAAAGTAGCAGAAAATATGCAGGAGTCAATACATTCTGCCCAGGATTTATTTATTTAGAGCATTTGGCCTACAAATCTGTAGCTCTACCCTAGAGAAAAGGAACAACCACAGGCCTTGGGCAAAATCTTCCTTCAGTGTGGTAATGATGCTTAGAGGATTTCTATTAGTGTTCTTCCACGTATTTGTACTGTACCATATGCTTAACACAGTATCGTGGATTGTTTGAATCAGTTTGGATCTGATAATGCATCAGAACTGATTTAATTCAGTGAACAGTTCCCAACCCTTTCACGTTTCAAGCTGTCCCTTTAAAATTGACAACTCTTTCAGAAAACTAACTCATGAGATGTGCCTTTCTAATGTGAAATTGAAATACATGGTTTTTTCATTCTTTTCTTTTTCTTCCCTTTGCAAGTACCAAGAATTCATATGAACAGCTGTTTTCTTGTTGGAAAAGGACAATGAGGAAGGAAAATCAACTTAAAAATGTTATTTTTCTGTAAGTTTAAGTGCTTCTTGGTATTTACAGACATAAAGGAGGCAGCTGCATTCTGTCCCAGCTTGAATTCATAAACCTAACTTGATCACCTTCTGAAGAATTTATGAATCATGGTTAATAATCAGCTTTAGGCCCTTCTGAGGAAAGAATCACATTTTGAAGCTACAAAGGTCCACTAAATAGCCCACGGGAAATGACCCTGCATCCCATTAAATATAAAACCTCACTATTATAGGACTCTGTGTCAAAGGGAAAACATTTCAGTCTCTGCTCCCTTCAAGTGTCAGAGAGCTCACTCTGTCTAAATGCTTTATTAAGATTGAGGAAACATACCAGATTCCTGCTTCTCAAGGAAAACTGTTTTCTTCTTCTTGAAAAAGTTTTGTTCCTTTTACTTTGGGTGAAAGAAAACAAACCATTTCCTTTCTTCATTCCCATATATTCATTATGGTCCACCTTTTTTTACAGCTCTTATCTTTCTTTTATCTATTTCATATGCCTGTGGCAAACACCATAGCTGTCTTCTTTCTATTCCAGGAATTGGCTACAGTGTATTCTTTATCTTAGTTAGAACAGGTTGCTATTTTCCTATTTAAATGGAAGATATGGATTGAAAGTCAGATGTGAAGGTCAGAGAAGTGGTTCTTAGTTTATTGCAATTTAAGTCTTTGCAGACCACTTTTTGCTTGATGGAAGGCACAATCACAAACAAATTATCTAGAAATAAAGTGAAATTCACATTTCCTTTAATAATATATTTAAGTTTAAATATATTTAAGGCATAAATGGCCCCCATGTAGTTTGCTGTCTCTTCCACTGCAATAGTGGTATTGACCACAACTTCTACAGAAAAAGGAATTTAAAAGGCCTTCTTCATGTTTTAGTAGGGAACATACATACAAGGTATGTGAAAGTGAAAAGAAGACAAATAGAACAGGTAGACCTGTGGCTCTTGATACCCATTGTGTGATTTAAGAAGTAATAGCAACAAATTGTTATAGATAGGAATATCTTGTCTTTCTCCACTTATGAAGGGGAGAGTTTAACCAAATTATATTCTGATACAACCATTCTTACTCAAGTCAACTTCCCATAGCCTATAAGACCTTTGTTATAAAATTTGTTGGCATAACTGATGGCTGCTCAGAAGTTCCTTAGATTTATATATTTGACATGATATAAATAGCACCCAAGAAGTTATAATGATTATAAAAGCCAGTAGTGCTAGCAAGTTACCACCACCAACAAAAGCCATAAATTCTAATATCAATATTAAAAAAAGTTACCTTCAATCACTTGAGGTATGAAAAAGAACCTCCATTGTGAGGAAAGGAAAATGGAATGAAAAAGGAATGCCAATATTGTAGAGTCCAGAAAGAATATAATTACATTATTCCCTTATCTGAAATATCTAAAAGAAGAAAGGTCTCTGGAAATAATCAACAATTTTTGCATGATCTTATAGTATTTTAGCTACAAAAACCGGAAAAAAAAAATTTCTATTGCCCACACAGAGATTTCATTTCTGAATGCAGGGGAATGTCTTTTTATAGATGCCTCACAGTGTTACTTTGAATATTGCCTGCATTTTTGGAAATTGTAAGAAAAATGGTAAAAATTGTAAGAAAAATGGTAACAATTTCTATTAACTTTGAAAAAAAAAAAGAAGGAAAAACCCTATCAAAACTTGTAAAGGAAATAAAATTAACTGAGATGGAGAGAAAAATAAGCTTTTGGTCTGAAGAAAGCTAAGCGCCGTGCTCTGGCCTGTCAAGAAATCATTTATACAAAAAAGTAGGAGGATGAATTGTCTTATGACAATGTTGAATGTTTGTCTTCCAACACAGAATGAAAAATCTTTCTGCTCTGGATATGTGCAGGTTTCTGGGAATCCCATAAATCTCATAAAATATGCAAACACAAATGCTTATTTGTAAATCAGTTCTCTCCATGCATCAGCTTTATATGATTTTTTTTCTGACACTAAGTTGAGCTTCGATTATTTTTGAATGGCCTGTTGTCTTTGCTCCAGTGAACAGTCACCAATTTTTCTAGCCTGCAGGAATAACATATTATTTAAGAAAGGTCCAGATGGTATATGTTTGGTGAATAAATCTAAAGCCTGTTTTGTTTTGTTCTATTCATGTCGCTTACATTACCAATATTTTGCATGAAAGTTATGGAATAGATTGCCAGATAGTGTCACACTCTTGACAAGTGGAGCATTCAAATGCAGGAATTCACTGTTAGAATAATCCAGTGGTAATATTTAAAGTGCTAAAATATTAAATAAAAAAGAAGTCTAAATAAATAAATATAAGTCTAGCTACAATGACCATACTTCCAAATGTATTACAGCCACAATATTATGTATATAAAACTTTCCTCCTTTCTATGGCATTATTCCCACCCTTTGTTCCTCTGAGTTCCTAAGGCCAATGGCTGATATTTTGGGAGGGGAAATTGTTACAGCAAGTCATCAGCATGTCAGGAGCATTTTGGTGGTGATGTTGACAGTGCCATCCTCCTGATAATAACATATGCTTAGAGAAACTTTATGTGTTCACTAACATGCTCTACACCTAGCTCTGTCTTAGTTGTTCTGAAAGTCCAGGCTGCATCCAATCTTTTTATGTACTTACAGATTTTACATACAATGGATATTTGTCCTTTGAATTCTGCTTCCTTTGTTATGATTAAACCAGGTTTCATTCAGGTAACACTCTTGTGAGGAACAGTATTTGGGCATTGGTCAGTTGCTTATAACTCTGGAGTCTTCAAAGTCACCATTACATTTTCAGGAAGTTCTATATCATTCCTTGTCTTTATTAATTTATGCTGCATTTTATTCCATGACAATGGATCTCTCATTCCACATAAATATTTGTAATTATAGTGTATTAATTACAAAATGTACAGAACAAAAAAAACTGTTCAAAGTCAAACAAAAGCTAAGTCAATGCAGGTAATTGTTACCTGATCATTAAATGATCTAAAACCTCCACAAACAAAACCCTTATCTCTAGGCAGGCTAAGACAAGTCCAGGTCCTGAGGTCTAAAAGAAGCCTGAACCTTCTTACAGGGAGTAACAACTCCCAATTTTTGGGGCTAAAAAGCTACATTGAATAGTAAAGAGGGAGCTGCTCATGAGCACTGAGCACAAGAGTTCACAGTAGATGCTGAGCTACAGTGCAACCACTACTTGCATCTCTTGGATGCACAAGATGTCACAGTATGAAAAATACTCTTGGGAGAGGAGAAAAAGTAGGGGATAGAAACTGGAGTCTCTCCAGCTCCTCCTGCAGTATGATTTCTTGGAGACAAATCTGGTTTGAGACAAGCAGCACAAAGACTGAATAAACTCACAAGCTTTTAAACCATATCTCCACCAAAAGTCCTTAGCTTATTCTGTTTGTTTATTGAGGTTATTAACCTTGCTTGTGGATTTAGCTTGTAGAAAAAAAAAAATGATTGGCTGCTGCCCAGTAACTACTCCAGAGAGATTTTATTTTCTCATAACACAAGGTTGTGGTCATTATTAGCCTTCTGTGTTATGTACAAAATGGTTGAATCCTACCTTATTGTCTCTTATGCCATTTCTGTACTGAGGACAACTTCACAAATATGTCATGTACTCTGCAGGATAAGGCAGAAGTGTCATTACAACTTCATGGAAACAGACATTATGATTTCATTTTTAAAACTCTACTTTCCTGGTAGAGGATATATATATATTCCATTATAAACTGTTAATGATGTAGCTAACTATTGCAAAAACATACTTAAAGGTATAATACAAAATCTATGCATAGCTTTAAAACAGAAATGAAAATAAAGTTAATTTTATAATTAGTGTTTAGCTTCTTTGATTAAAGCCAAGCCGTCCTTCAGTTTTTGTGTCCATACAACGATATTTGGCCAAGGAGGATGCACTAGTCTGCAGAACAGACTTGCCAGGAGTCTGATAAAATATGCACTTGTTTGTTCAATTCCTGGGCGGGTGATACAAGTTCAAGCATAAGAGCTTCAGGAAGAAAACTCGAAAATAAAACTCATAACTATCAATATCATAAAATATTGTTTCAAGCATGCCTATAGTGAAAGCATTTTTAAGACTCATGGGTCCTTTTCTACATGACAATAAGTTTTTCAAACATTTTTGTGTATAAAATCATAATATTTTATTATTTATTCCCAAACACTTTGAAGCAAAAAGAATGACCCTCAATATTTCCGCAGGTGAGGAAGAGGTGAAAGATTTTTCTTCCATCTGTAAAAGCAGCTCCTTAACAGACATACAGCTTATTTGCTTAGACAAAAACCTGAATGCAGGTTTTAGTCTAAGAATAAACTGAAGCTACTGAAAAGAAAAAAATGTTTTCTACATAAAAGGTTATTTATAGATCTCACCTGGGATTAGCCAATAATTTCTTTCATATGTGAATCAAATGCAAGAAGAATGGAAAGTAATTAAAATATGATATATTACATCAAAAGACAGACGTTTAGAAGCACATCTGCAGCCTACCTATGGGAATGACACAGAGAAAACTGACACAAAAAATGCCTGTAAATGTGAACTGAGCAAGTAGCCACAGGTTACTAGTTCAAAACATAACTTATATTTGACATCTGGATTTTGTGAACTGCCTTAAAAATAAAAGAAAATAAAAATATGAAGTGGTGGAGTATAGTCTGCAGCTACAGCTCTATATCTTGTTTTTCTTAACTTATCTTAGGTGTTACAAGGGAATGCTCATCATTGCAATCCTGCATCTAATTATGCAAGTATAACTTTTCCTACGGGAGTCCTCCTGTTGAAAAATCAGAATGTTTTTAAACTTATTCGGTGCTTTTGTATGAACAATTCTGGACATACAGAAAGAATTCTTTCTGAGAAGAGAGTGAACAATAAAGACTGCTGGATTTCGGACTCCTTATAATAACTGAAATGATTAAGTCCCAGTTAGAGGAAACATTTAAAAATATGCAAAATTATGGTGGTGGATGGTACCACCATGGCTCATTCGCCCTCTGACAGTTCTCACATTTCTGTGCACAAAGATTCACAGCATAAGACTACTCAAGAACATGGGAATCCTGTCTGCAAGTGGAAGCTACTTATACTTGCAAGAGAAGTTATGTGTGAGACGTGGTTCAATTTTGTCAGAAGATGAAGTAATGCAATATCACACAATGCCAAGCTATGTGAGCCCTCCAGCACAGTACCAACACAGAGATATAAATGCTTTTTTTGATCAAATGTCCATTCTGTGCTAAGATTGGCATTTGGAAACAGACCAAACAATAAGACAGCTGTGAATATATAAAAGTTCATGTACAATAGGCAGAATATACACCCCTTCAATGTGATGAACTCATACAAAAATGAGCTTATCTATGACAATGTATCCATGCTAATTGAGGAAAGAGAGGTTTCACCATTCAGGAGATCCAAAAGTTTAATTTGTTTTTTGTGAAACAAAGATCCATTCTCACAAGATCAAAACATATTTTTGATCCAGAAGAAGAGCATACCTGCAGTATTTTTGCTACCATTGACTGTTCTCATCTAGGCATAGAAATAATAGTCTAATTTTGACTGTACCAATTGTGAGTCTCTGCTAGGTTGGTCCTGTCTGGACTCCAGGCACCCACTAAACCAGCCTTATCACTTGTATTCCCAGCTGGACAGGGGAGAGAAAATTTAATGAAAGGCTTGTGTGTCAAGATAAAGTAAACAGAGAGAGTTCCCTCACTGATTACCATAGTGGGCAAAACAGAATTAACTTAGGGAAAGTTAATTTAATTTATTGCCAATTAAATACAAATAGAATAATGAAAAAATGAAAAAATGAAAAAAAAAAAAAAAAAAAAAAGCCAAAATATACCTTTGCTTCATGTCTCCCTTCATCCCTGGTTTAGCTTCACTTTTGAGCTCCTTAACCATCTCCCTTGCAGCACTGCAGGGGGATGGAGAATGGGGGCTGCATCACACTATGTTTTGGCTTCTCTTTCCTCAGAGGAAAATCTCCCGACATTCTACCCCTGCTACAGCATGGGTTCCCTCCTATGGGAGACAAGCCTTCATGACACAATGTGGGTCACTTCCATGGGGTGCCTGTTCCCCCGACTGCTCCATCATAGATCCCTGAAAGAGTCACAAACCCTAACAACAAACTTACCTCAGTGTGGGTTCCCCTCTTCACAGGGACACAGGTGCCCCCAGGAGCCTGTTCCAGCGGGGACTTCCTATCACAACCTCCTTTGGACAAGCTGCTCTGGTGGGCTTCTCCACAGGCTGCAGGGGCACAGTCTGCACCATGGTCTGCAGGGGAATCCCACCTCCTGCACCTGGATCACCTCCTGCCCCTCCTTCACTGACCTTGGTGTTTGCAGAGATATTTCTTTCACAGATTCACACTCCACTACCCATCTGAAGTTGCTTCTTCCCCCTGTCCCCCAACCCTTTTTAAATCTATCCTTTGCCACTGTTGTTGATGGGCTCATCCTTGGTCAGAGTCAGGTCCACCTTGGAGCTAGCTATCGTTGGTTTCCTGGGATATAAGGGAAGTTTTGAGCACTTCCTGGCTGAAGACATCCCTGTAAGGTAGGGAACACTTGCAACATTTATAAATTACCATGAACACATTCATTGTATGATGATATTATAATGCAAGCAAATAGTTGATAGACATTGATTTACACTTTTTATTATTTTGCTACAGCATGAAAGGACACTTCAGTTGAGGAAAGGTATTGAAATCCTATAGAAAGCCTTGATGGAAACAGGACTAGCACTGTTCCATTTAGCTGGGTCATGCCTATAAACTTCAGAAGAAAATAGCCATTCTTATTGTTTCATGCAAATCTATCAATATTTATCATTATAAAGAAAATGAAGGACACAAATAAAAGGCTGTTATTTACTATTATTAGCATAATATTACTAGGAAAAACATGTAGTCAGACTGATCACACTCTTTTTATTAGCACGCATTTCAGAGATATCCTGAATTATCTTTTAGTTGGTTTCCTTATTAATTCAGCTAGAGAAGACACATCATTACAAGATTAAAATGGTATTATTATTGCTGGGTGAATATGAAGCTTACTGAAAACAATAGTTGTTGTGACAACAATCACTGAAAAAGAAAATTAAATACATCTAAAAGTACTACTGATAAGACTGTAGTCAAAACTCTCTTTCTAATCTACATTATAACAAGTTAGTATTTTTTCTTTCATGTTGCTAAATTATATATATAATAGACTAAATTGCACCAACATTAGCACATTACTGCAGTTCTTCACTTCCCTGAAAGTAGGAAATATTTACAAATTTTCCAAATATGGTATATCATGACTCTTGGAAATATTCATCTACATGATTCATGAAAAAGGAAGTTGTTTCCAGCAGGTAAAAACAATAAAGACAAAGAAATATTTTGCAATGCAAATAAAAGAAGATGAAAAAACAAGCACTTCCATCAGTCTGACTGTAAAATCATAAGACTACAGAGTATGATATGCATTAAGCATAATTATATACAAATGCATACTTTGAAAATGAACATCAAAAGTGTGTTTATATTGCAGTGAAATTAAGCACATGTCCCAGTTAATATTAATAACTTCCTTGTTATATTAGTGTGTTTTCATTTTAAGAGCATTTTATTTTTAGTCTTTGCCACTGAGTTGGATTCTTTCTGGAAGTTCTTAAACCAAAACTACATCAGTAGACCATTGCTGTGGGCAAAGACATTTCCTAGCTTGTCTCCCACTGCCACTTCCAAATGGGGTATTACAGAATCATATATGTGATCCTATCTAAAGTCCACTTATATGGGCTCTTCTAGCTGACAGGCACCTGTACAACTGGAGGAAGAGATGCATCAGAAAATACAGTAAAATAAATCAGTGGGATAGTAAACATGAGTTAAAAATAGGGGGAAATTATGCAGAAATGTTGCTCTGTTATATAGAAAACTCAGAGTTCAGTGTGAACAAACCTTTTTTCCCAATGATTCCTGGACAACCAGTGATTCCTGGGCCAAGCCATACAAGAAATCTGAAAGGAGAAATAATTCTTCTGTTTCTGAGTCAGTCTATATAAAATTGTCATAAAACTCTTGTGGAAGCTCCACTCTAGAACAAACTTCACCTCAACAGTTTTGTGTGAATAATGAGATGAAGAAACTGTCCTGTGATATTTATAAAAGAGAGCAACACTATATACTTATATACTCATAGATGCTTAATAAGAAACTCAAAGGAAATGTTGTAAGAACAAAATATTCACTAGAAGTTTGGGAATTGTTTGCGTCCTCTTGTTTGAGTCACAACACAAATGCATACATTTTCAAAGGTTAGAGGAAGACCAACAGAAAGTCAGCATGGCCAAAGAGCAGAGTAAGGAAGTAGATTAAAATTAAAAAGCAATCCTTCAAATACGTGAAGTTCAATCTGAATAATGACCTAACCCTAACCCTAACCCTAACCCTAACCCTATATTACTATAGTACTATGCCACCACCACACCTGGTTTTGAATGTTGTGTACATCTGACTCTCTTATATCCTGAAGAAGGTACAATGGAAAGTCAGGAATGTGTTCAAAAACAGCTTCAAAGTGAAGAAATGTTAAATAAACTAGCACAGTTTGAGGCTGACAGAAATGAGGGTGGTGTGATGGCATCTGTAAGTTCAGAAATAGTGCAGTGTAGAGACTGCATTCCCTTCAGCTCTAGAACTGTCTGCAATCAAGCAAAACCACAAGGTGACAGGTTCAAATTTCCAAACAATATGGAATATTAGTGGTAGTAATAGCCAGTCTGAAAGGCAGTGGGACACAAATACTTGCATGGATTCTAAAAAACATTGGAAGAAAATATAAATATGTCACTGGAGTCTGTAAGGAATGGAGATTACACACTTACCTCTAAAAGTTTCCTTTCCTGAACTGTTGGGTTCAGGGGAATTTCACAATATACTCGTCATCTTCTTTTACTTTTTTCCAGGCATCTGCTTTTGCCTACTGTCAGAGACAGGATACAGGACCAGACAGGCTTTTGGTCTGATCTGACACAGCTGTTCAGATGCTCTCAGTGATAAAACTCACTGTTCTTCATTATGAAAAATAAAAATATTTGATTTTTTGTCTGTTAAACATTCCATGTAATAGTCATGAGTGAGTGCTCTATTTCTTTGCAAGTGTGTTTGAAAGCCTTCCTCTTGATCATCATATACTGAATGCAGAAGAATATTGCAGTTTCTGTCTCAACTACACAGTGCTGTTATATATTAAGAGTACTATAAGACCTTAAAACTGTACTCATTGTTCTGGAAATCTTGAAAACTTAAGAAGGATTTCCAATGCAGTTCTAAGGGATTTCTTTTTTAGTGTATTTGCAAATCTGTTTTGGTGAACACTAGTACATCAAAGAAGAAAAGAAAAAAAACATAAAAAAGAAACCTTTGCAGGACCTTTATATTTAGCTTTGCAGAACAGTGAAATGGTTTTTTTGAACATTAATACTCAACTGTACATGTGCTCCTGGTCTGGAAAAATTGTAATGTCCAGTGGTTTCACTTAGGTCCGCCCATGTAGGTTGCAGTTGTGTGACATTATCTGCACAGAAGTCAAAACCCTTTTTTATTTTTATAGAAAGGTTCAGAAAACATAAAATTTCTGCAACCAAGAGTAATATACACTTCTGAAATAGTTCCTCATTTTAATAATTCATTCTTCCTTTCATCTTTTGTATTTGGTCAGATGACATTTTTCTGATGGAATGTGGTAGCTCCCTTATTTTTAAGGAGACGCAGCACATGACAATATAAAAACTCAACTCAGTGGTCTTACTCTTATTAGGAACAGATTTATCACTTCTATGAAACTCCTTATATACAGATAAACACGTTCAAATTTTGAATGAATTTTCTACCACTTTTCCAATGACATTAGTGTCTGCTTGTAAGTGACGTTATTGAGGAAGATTGTATATGGAAAAGAGGGGACTGTAATAAGGACAGAATATGTGATGTTGGAGGGGGTTTAATTGCATAGTTATTGAGTGTACAATGGGCATGCAAACCCCAAAGAAGATAGTGTGCAGTCATAGTGCACGACTGGGTACTATTGAGCTTACTGAAGTGTCTGTGTGGGAAGACATTGTGTCACAATGTCAGGGAATGAAATTCTCAGAAAATTTGTAAAATATTGCTAAAATTTTTATACAGCATGGAAAGTCTTGGCAATTATTCAGGTTTGGATGGATATTATTCTTCTGGAGAAGATTATAGCTGCCTGTCACAGGCTGAAGTTTCCTGGAAAGCATCTTCCAGATATCCTTGATATATTTAATATCTTTACCAGATAAGCCCAGGAAAGGTAGTGGCTTTCAAGTAATAATCTCTGAGGCACTTGCAATGTGGACAACAATAAAGTCCAGAAGTTTTGCTTTGCCACCTGATGAGAAAGTGAGTCAAAAAACTGCTCTCTAAGGAAACAATGTAAGCATCTTGGGTGACCCATAAACTCCATTCTGCACCGTATCTCTTCTCAGCCATAGAAAACATTACTTTCAAGAGAAAGTAAAAAACAAAACAAAAAAAAAACGGACAAAAAACCCCAACCAAACAAACAAACAAAAAAAACAAACAAAACCAAAAACCTCCAAGTTATAGGATAGGAATAGTGTCATGATTTGCTCACGTTGGCATTCTTTAGACTTGGCATGAATTCTGCCTAATTTTGCTTTGTATTTTATAAATACTGTGCTCCTGAACAGCCTGAAAGCAGTAGTCATCTCACCATTGGGAGCTGGCAAACCTCCCTCTAGGTCTGGTTTTTCATACCTGTACTGAAATAAACCAACACGTTTTAGATGCTTCTGGATTGAGACTTTGTTTTTACTATTAGAAAGTCTGATATCGTATAATGTTTCCAAAGAGATTTTGCTTGGTTGTTCTCCAATGCAGAGACAAGCACTATGGATGAGCAGTGGGAAACAATTTAAGAAATGGCTGTAGACCTTGCAACTGAAATTCATTTTGGCTAAATCTAAACAGGGAGGAGGGTTACAGAGGTCAAATGTAGTTATGTAGTATGTAAAGAGTAGAATGAGCAAATAATTGAAAGGCTTTTGAAAAATATATAAACAGTCTGGTAGAAAGACAGACTGAAGAGAGTTTATACAAATAAGCAGAAGAAAGTTAAAAGGATAATTAGAGGAGCAAAGAAATAATATTGGATGTCAAGCTGTATGGAATATTTCAATTAAAAGCTCTTCAACTATATCTGTAATAGAGACATAGGTTCAAAGGTTAAATTGTCCCATTAAAAACAATGATGGGGGATTGAAGACAGGGCATAAGGAAGTGGCAATTTGTTAAATGTTATTTAGCTTCTGTTATTACAGCTGAAGAAGAAGATGGAAAACTGCTTGGCAGAAGAATTTTGTTTCTCACAAAGATAGGCCAGCCCCTAATAAAGTGCAGGTAAAATTGGAAGTAAATGAGTCATTTATCAGCAAATGCACATTATCCTGGTGTCACAGACAGAGGTGTAGGAGATTTAGGAAATATACTCTAATTTCCTATAAGTTAGGGAGGTTCTATCTTATTATCAACACTTTTTTGTGTATAACCTTTGTGCAAAGTCTCATATAGCACTGGAGTAGCTCAAATGCCTTTAAATTTTCCTCAGTGCAGCTCATCCTGGGCTTTTAGAAATTAAAGTAATAGAAATTATCCAGGTTAGTGGCAGATTATATATCAAGGCACACCAGTCAAATATAGAGGTAAGAACATGCAATAAAAGAGCAGAACAAATCCAAACCTTCACTAAAGAACCATATGAAAATAAATGTTGGGAAAACCTAAGATTCTTGCACAATGTACAGAAATATATTTCCTCAGATCAGATATCAGCACTGCAATGAAATATTAAAGCTTTGAGCTGGACGACTATCTCAGCATATAAATGAATACATTAACCAGCTCAGTTTATAAACTGTGAGTAAAATTCAAGTAGAGTATCATATTCAAAAGAACCGGAAATGTTCGTATGGCATAAGGTTTAAAATCACTCTACAGAACAAAAGCAGCATACACCGTATAATGAGAAGAATTAGAATATTTTTACAAGAGAGACAAATAGAAATAATACACAACACACAGTGAATATAAAGATTTAAATATGAAATTAGTTTTCTGTCATTAAATAAATCTTGAAAACTGAAGTTCAGCACCTTTTATTTCCAAAATTCAACATTCAATATTGTCCTAAAGATGGCTGGACATTCAAAAGTGTCTCCTATTAAAACAGAATTGAGAGTTTCTAGGAGTTTTGAATATCTGGCAGTTTGAGTGCATCATCTTTTTTAACACCATTTTTTACAATGAAGAGTCAGATCTATGTTTCCTTCGACAGTCCTGTTTTGGCATTTCCACCTTTTATCGCTTACAGGCAAGATTGACTTCATCAACCTGTTCTCTATGACAGCTAATAACAGCTAAGAGTTTTCTCTGGTGAATCCCATCTCATCTTTGTATCTTTGAACCACTGGAATCTATGAGCTTCCATAGAAGGGAGGAGCATTGAGGATGCAAAATGGAAAGTGGCTAGCTGGAAAGCTGTCCAGAAACCCATCTTCCCCTAATTATAGGGGTCTAGACAATTAGAATAGCAGATACAGCTGTGAAGCAAAGAAATAGTAACAGCCTTCCCATAGACACTATGGGAAAACTTTCCATAAACCAGTTCTGGGCCTTTAGGGGAGCACTAGAAGAAAATAGGAAGCTTTTTTGTAATTTGATTTTTCTTTTTGTAAAAATAAGATGTAGAATATTCACATTAAGAATCTCAAACCTCATTTTTGACTAAAACTCTTCACATCTCAGATGCAATACCAGTAGATTTATTTCTGACTCAGCCCTCATGGACTATATATCCCTTATATATTCTTTGCCAGCTTTACAAAAAATATACCTGTTTCATCATGGGAGTTGATTATTGTAATTTGCTCTTTAAAAATCTCTCAGGTTTGTCACATCAGCTCTGAATATATGAACTCGACTTCTATATTGCTATTCAGATGAATTGAGCATATTATGCTGTTCCTCTCTTTTGCACAGTAACTGCTTCTTAAAAAGCTGATTTACTATCAAGTGCTACTATTTTTTAAAGCTCTTAATAATGTGGGCCCTGGTTCTGTTCTTTAATCTCATTTTGACAGGTATCTGTGCCATGTGTATCTCCTATTGTTTAAATACCATTCTGTCACCACTTTGGAAGGTAAATGTCTTTTGCTTTGTTTGCTTCAAATTTAAGATGGTTCTGAATTATGTCACAATGTATATTTTTATGTCTTTATGGTGTTTAAAATTACAAATGTCCCAATAGAATGAGAGGGAAAATATAAAATCCTTATCATTACCATAATAGCAATCATGTTTGGTACTTCAATGCTTTAGATGCAAAGAGAATACATGATTTCCAATAACCTGTCATAATTACTACACCTATGCAAAAAGTTTCTGTATTTCAACAAAATTCTCAATAGGAACAATATATGCTAAAAGGTAAGTCTTGAGACTTAAATCAGATTAATGCACAAATCTGCTTTTATCATAAAAGGAGAGGGGAAAAAAGCCCTTGAATTATTTTCTTTTCTTGCTACATATCTCAAGCCATTACTGCCAACCCATCAAATGAAAACTGCATCTTCTAGAAGCTAAAATTGCGAACACTACAAGTCATGTTGCAGTTGACATGAAAACAACCATTGCTGGCATATCTTGTATTTTTACAGCTGACTATTCTCTCCCTGACATTTTTAGTAAAGTTGAGCAATATCCAGATTCCAGCCTTGATACCAGTCGGCACAGCAACATTCATCTTAAGATGACATCTGTTGAGAATTTTTCAATAACTTAATGGTTATAAAGCATGTGAGGAGGGGGATAATAGAGGGATTATGACATAAAAATGCTAAAGCCCTTGTGGGGGAACTGCTGCACATAAAGTTTTGATTTGGTAATTCAAACTAATGCAGTTTGTAGTCCTCTAGAGAGAGGGCAATAATGGTGCACAATATGCTCTTAAACACTGATGCATAACACATTGTGCTAGAGCCAAAAGGCACTGTACAATATCATTATGGTGCAGAGAGAAGCAGTAACTTTGGGAGCTGCTTTTATAAAGATCTGAATGCACAGGTAACAAACAATGCTATTCCTCTCCTTTCTATGCTCCTCAATCTATTCATTTGGGCATCTTAGGAAAACATAGCATTTATTGTTAATAGGACAAAATTATAAAGTTAAAAATACAAAGATTTGTGTCATCCAGTACACAGTACATATAGCCTTACCTTCTTTTTTTCCCCCCTTTTTTTAAAAGATTAATTAGGCAAGATTAAAATTTTTCATTGTTTGTCTTTGAATGTGGTGAAATAGGGAATGGACCTGTTTGGACAAAGCTAGAAAACAAAAAACTAAATCTGTCTATGTGCAATTGACCCAAATTAAGTACTAATATTTTTTGGGGACAAAAAGCATGCAGAAATTAAATGGAAAATTATTATAAAATTCATAAAAATCTCATCCAATGTACAAATAATATGATGTTTTATTATTTTTTCCACTATTTTATTATTGTTGAAATGGGCTTATTTAATTTACATTGCATGTGCTGCTGGATGTAATGTCAAACATAACATTTAAATGAGAACACAGTTTTTTGATTACTTCTCCAGGACTTCTGGCAGTGTGAATTTAAGGAGACAAAACCAATATGCTTGAATGGCAAATTGACTGTACCAAGACAAAGCAAAATAAATAAAAAAGCTCCATATTAGCTGATTTTCTAGAAAATGCATATATAGATGACTTTCTGGTTCATAAGGACCCTATCAAGGTTGAACTCCATCATGCCCTTCCCGTAAACATAATGATACGTTTTTGGATTTTTTAATCTGAGTCAAAAGTTTAAGAGATCTTATTATTCAAAATACTTCTGAGGAATCCTATAAGATAAGTAAGTATTTTTGTGCCTTTGAATAAATGGTGATTCATCTCATCTTCCTTTTGTGGCCTGAAAATCAGTTTTCCAGTGGAGTTTGGTTGATTTGTCTAATCATAATTAATGGCATCAACATATGGAAAAATAGTAATCAATCACATCCCAATTTGCTTGTCCCATTTGGATTAGACTTAGCTTCCCAGGGGCCTATGTCCTTCAACTGTCTCTGAAGAAGCAGCCCAGACAACTGGAACATCTCATTCTGACTGACAAAAGTAGGCAGAAATTCTGTGTTAAGGACTGAGTATAGAAGTTTAGGGGAAAAAAAAAAACCAAAACAACAACAACAACAAAAAAAACCCAAAACCCAAAAAACAGAGAAAAATATTTGCACTCCTGAATGTGCAGGTATCAAGTGGCATTTCAGGTAGTGAGGCTAAATCTTCTGGCTGTCTGCTGCTGCTCCAGACAGCTGTGCCTTCCCTGTGGGTCCCAGGTCATAACTGCCCTCTCCATGCCGGTGTGCCAGACAACTGAGGGTATGTAAAACAAGTTAGGGGCTGCTGTTTCACTCATCCGAGATCCATGGGTCCTCTGCCATAAAGTGAAAACCAGTCCTATCTCACCAAGGGATCAGACTCTGAGCTGCTGCCCAATTTTAGTTATATCTGGTACCACAGACTCTATCTCACTGTGGTCTTCTGGATCTCTGCTGCACAAAATCTTGTTCCTCTCCAGTGGGCTCTGGAACCACAGGAGTCTGTGTAGCAGTACATCACTGGTCATTGTGCTCAAGAGGCTTGTGCTTTATGTACAGCATTTGTGCCAACAGGAAGCTTTGCAAAGGGGCCCAGATCTTGTCAGAGAGAGTTATTTATGTGCCATGTGATTGAACTTAATTTAAATGAATGTCTTTTTTGTATCGCAGAGAATATAGTGGCCAGTGTTTCCTCTTTTGTCATCCAGCTGCACTCTGGCATTTTTTTCCTCACACGTTACTGGTGACAGTAATAAGTTTTTAGGCTCCTTTCCTTTCCAGCTTTTTCCCTGTTTCCCGTGAGGAGTCTGATCTGAAATTTTGTTAAGCAAATGGACGATTTTTTTATTTAAAATAAAAATGTCTGGGGGGAATTTTCATTTTCAGCTGAGGTGTCTTTAATCATGCCTCAATGAATGAGAAGCTAGCACACAGTGGATACCTAGAAATGAAGACATTGCTTGTCAAACTATCACCCAACAATAGAGCAAGCAAGACTCTGCAGCTCCCAAAATCACTGTTATAAGGCAGCTGTGTGATTTAATAGGGGTTAATTAGGAATAAAGTAATTTTGGGTTCAAATGTGGTGGTTTGAATGTGTGTCACACAGCTTCTTCCTGTCAGGATCATTGCTGGATTTGGTACTGCGCATCACAAACAGTGCTCTGTGATCACATGTTGACTTCTCATCTAGAGCAGAGCAGTATGAGCACATTGATGAAGCATAGATGTTTGTGACTGAGAATCTATGACATTATAGACTTTTCTCAGGGGTACAGTTCCCCCTTTTCTAAGCTGAAATTCTTGGAAAGATGTAGAAATGTAGGTGTTGCAAATCTGTCGGTGCACAGTAGCTCTTCACTCATGCCTGGTCCGCAGCTGGCAAAGGTAAGGTTTCATTCCCAGTGTTCCCTCCCTTTCATGAGGACAGAATGCCAGGCAACAATGGCTGTGATCCTTCTCTAGGCCATTTGCAGTGTACATGCAAACCAGGAGGTGGGTTTGGAAAAGTATAGGCACTACTCAAATGATGCGGAAAGATTAGTAGCCCCAAAAGGATAGCTTGAATTGTATCTTTTTTCCCAGCCTGCAGATTTTGGGACATCTATTGAGTGTGATATATGAGATGCATATTATCATTGAAAATAAAATGCTGGGATATAAATTACCATCAAAAAAAAAATTAGTGACACATCTACCAATTAAAATACTCAAAATTCTGCTCCATGCTTAATATATAATGGGGGAAATTACACGGAATATATGTAAATCTTTTTATGTTTTCTTTATATATAACATTGTAATCCCTCGAATGAGAATTTGTTGCATTGTTCCATTGCCAAAGTGATGTCTACAAATGAGGGCTCAGGGAATTGCTGCAGGCTTTCTGATGAACTGAGCCAGCAAGCCACTGTGGACACAAGCCTGAGTTTTTGAATGAAGAAGAGGATTTACACATGCAAAGATATTTGTCTTCTTTCCCTTTCAGATTTCCAACAAACAGCTCCTCCTTTCATATACTGGAAATAATTGGAAACAAAATGCAAAACCTAAATGTACTTGTGTGCTGCAAGTCTTCTCCATCTTTTTCAGCCACATAATTTTATTTCTGTTAAAAGATGCAATTCTCCTTTACAGTTGTCACTGATGAGATAATTAATACAACAATTTGAAATTCATTATTTTAACCATCTTCTAAACACTTCTAAAAATACTTAAATGCCATTTTGCAGACAAATTACTTGTGAAACAATCTATCTATCAGGGAGACATTCAGTTAAAAGTTTGTACAAATAAATATATTCTATATGTTATTCTTTTCAAAGAATGTTTGATCTAATAGCTTCTAAAGATAGAATTTTGTTTGATTTCCTCGTTGTTTAATACCTAAAAGAACAGTCTGAAAAAGACGAAAGATGCAATAGTTTGCTTAGCTACTTAGCATTAGAAGAGTCAGTATTTTGTGAATTACAGAACAAGATTCAGTTTAAAGGATGAATTCTTTTTTCTTACTGATTGCCTCCCTGTTTGAAAATACTAAGTGGCCTTAAAGTGCCAAGGAGTTATAAGAAGTTTAAGTTAATGTTAAAAATATTAATCCTTTTTTTTCTATGGAAAAATGAATAAATTCAGTATATTCACGCATTCAAACCCCAGCTATTTGATTATTTTTGTAGGAGATCTTATATACATTAGTGCATACACATGAAATCAACAAAAAAAGAAAAATAGGACTGCCTTTGTCCCTGTACCCTTTGTGTCTGTTCATGGCCTTCTCATGTGCTGGGATATAAAGTATGTGACTCCATGAAACTTTTCACCCCTTATCTTTCCTTGTGGATTTGGATAGTATATATTTAGATGCTCTGATATCAGTACAGAGGAGAAAACTTTCCTGAATACATTTTTATAATCATTTATATACATAAGGCCATGGTATCTACAGATTTGGGGAAATTAATATTAAATGTTAAGACAAAGCAGCTAGCAATAACTAGGGAATTTTCAAGGTCATACCTGCAAAATGACAGGTATGTACACTAAAAACAGCACTCAGTCATTTCTGAAAGAACAAAAGATAGAACATCCATTGCAGTTTTTCATCACTTTCATGGGTTTTCTTTTGAAAAGAAGTGCTACACTCTAGACTCCTTCCAGTCAATCAGAATGCAGAATTCTTTTTCAAAAATTCTTATTTTACTCTACAAGAAAGCCCTATTCCCTCAGAAATCATTTGTGAACAGCTGTTGAACTTTGTTAATCCATTGTCTGAGGTGAATCCAAGACCAGTTTTGGTTTGAACATAATTGTGAGGTGTGCAAATAACTGTTTTTTAAAGGCAGTATTCTCACTATGGTTTAAATTCAAGGTTTTATAAATGAGGTGGTACAGTAAGAAAGGTTTGTAGTTAAAACTCTGCAATGGAAAATGTCCCCCAAGTCAGAAGGCAGGACCCATTCGATCAAGTTTATAATTAAGCAATAATCTCAAGAAACGCAGTCATTACCAGCCTTTAATGACTACTTTGTTGGTTAACAGCTCAATGTGAAGTTGAGGATTGTTAACACTCTATCAAACTTCTTGTTAAGTGTGCTAAGTTTTTATTTAAACACACTTGGATCGCAGCTGGAAAGCTGTGGGGGAATCGGACATTCCTGAGTGGCTAATGACCAGTTTTTTCCATCACTCAGAACACAGGGCACATTCCTTTATGTTTATATAATAGCTGTTAACTACAGATGGCTGGTGCCACCCGATTTTGGTACTCTGTGTGACCTTAGTCATCTACTGTATCTGCAACCAGTTGATGCTCTTTTGCTGCTGAGCTTTTGTGGAATAACAGAAGTTTATCTTAGAGCCTTTTGGAGAATCCAGCCAAGAAGACATAATAATTACCAGAGAAATCAATAATAACAAAAAACCAGAAAGTACCTTTCCAAATGCTATGACAGCCTGTGCTGAATCAGATTTATTCTGGTGGGCCAGAAAAGAAACCATTTTGCATATTTGGTGAGGTGACTGGAAATTAATGTTACAAAGTCTACTGAAGTAATTCAGGCTAAGAACATCTGCTGGAAAGCAAAGTAATACTGCTGAATTAATGGCAATTTTTCTTCAGAACTACCAGTGACAAGCAGCCATTTTCCTTTGTTTCCTGCATTAGCAAAGATGATAATATTTTATCGTTTATGATTCCTTTTTGGACAGGTATCAGCATTTACACTGCAACTGAAGAGCCCTTAAATTAGCAGCATGGGTCAGACTTGCTGAAAAACAACAAGGATAGAGGGTGGCTGAAGTGATGTCATACACGGGTTTGTTGACTTTGTTGAAATACCCACAACAGTCGTGGAGTCAGACAAATTCCGCCTAATCAACCCGATAACTTATTATCAAAAGGATCCATTTCTTTGTCACGTCTGTCAGGGTAATCCGGAATTCATTATCATATTAATGTCCTGACTGGGCTCCTCTGGACCTCTGAGTTTTGTTTGTTGAAGAGCTTCCTGGGGCGTTTGGAGAAACAAAGCGCACTCTCTGGAACATGAGGCATTCAGAGCCGCGTACAGATGGGCCCAGGCTCTTTGTTCCTCTCTGCCTGGGAGGCTGTTATGGGAAGCAGCCAACCTGCAGTCTGTCACAGTGAACATTGTCAAGTCATTGTGTACTTTTAATTGTTACTATGTACATGGAATCTGAAAGGTCGCTCTGGATATATAGTACAAGTGCACAGAGCCCTTTGCCAGACCAAACAGCTGTCCTGTGGTGTTCCCATATTCAGCTCCAGTCACCTTTCCCTCATTGAAGGATTCTTCTGACAGAGCAATTAAAACATACGATTTATTACTAAACAGTCAATAAGGAAATCTTAGAAGTGCACTCTTTCACCACTTCACTGTTTCCCATGTGGCTGTCTTAACAGGTCCTTTTATATTTAAGCAATTATTTCTGCCCCAATGATATTACAGACCCGGCAAGATTAATTAAAGAGCCGACAGCAAATTACAATAACAACCTCAAAATACAATCAGAGAGGTCAAACTGTATACCAAATTCTGTTCTTAGACACTCCTAGATAAAATAAAACTCCCTAAGTTTGGCTGGCCTGCAAGAGATGAACTACATTCTTTTCTTTATTGAAGATACATGAATATTTCTTTAGAAGACTTTGTGTAGCTTCTCATTTTTATCTGCAGCATAAAAGATTCTGTCTTAAAGGAAAACGTAATTGTATATGGTGTGAATAATCCTTGGCTGTAGAAGCACTACTCACCAGGGAGTCTACAAGCCGTGTTAAGTCTAGATATGCTAATATTTGTTTTCCCATCATGCACCTCAGCTTTTGTTTAGGAAAATATGATTGCTTGCTAAGTACAGCTGAACACTAATAAAGTGGTGTTTCTAAATTTTTGTCAAGTAAATTATTGTTATGTATGTAAATACAATAATTAATAAATAATTTTAAATTATTATGTTCTAAATGTAAATGCGCAGAGATTTCAAGTTCCTGCCCACTCTGCTTACCCCAGATGTGCTAAATATGAAAAAAACATGCAAAATGTATTGGGAAGAACATAGTCATTCTCATGCAATTTTGCTGCATTAAAACTTGATAATTAATAATTTCCATGCTGCATATATGGTAAAAATTAATAAGTATGTATATAAATTAATATTTATACGTGTGACTATGTGGGGAAAAATACTATATTTAAACTTTTTAAAACAAAATTTAACATACAAAACTCATGCTCATAATTAACATGAATAAACTGTAATCCAGGCCCTAAAGTTTTAGATACTGAGTTCTTCATGATTAACAGTACAATGCATAATCCTGAGGGCCATGGACTTCTGAAAATGTACATTCGTGTATAGAAGCAGGTATTCTTTAATATGCAACTTTCCAGCTCTTTGGTGGGGGTGGGGTCCTTTTCCTCTTTCCTTTCCCTATTTTTTTCTTTTGATTTTTCCTGGTTCTTTTCCCTATTTCTTTCTCTTCCTGAATCAAAGAATGAGTAAGGTTGGAAGGGTTGTCTGGTCCAGCCTCCCTGCTCAAGCAAGGGCAATACAGACTACATTGCACAAAAGTATCCTTACCCTTATCTGGACTTTACCCTTTTTATTTTTTGTCTTGACTGTAGAACAAAAAAAAGTCAGGTTTAGTATGGTAACAATGTATGATAATGAAAATAATCTTCAGAATTTTCCAATACCCATTTCAGAAATCCATTTATGACAATAAGATATATTTTTATGATACTATTGTTGTCATTTTTGTTATTAGCATTATTGTTATTCTTCAGTGCTTCCTAATGATCCTGTTTATAGAAATGAAAACAGTGAGACTTACACAATTAAATTTGAGAAATTTATTATGATTAAAGCCTTTCCAGCTAACTACTAACATCCATTTAGCTAACTGCATTTCTCAGTTACTTTTTGTTCTTTGTTTACATGAATAGTTATATATATTTATTGTCCGTTTAAGTATTAGTAACAACTCAGCTTCCTTCATCTCCTACATCTCTTGGATGAGGATAACTAGTAGATCAACTTGCAAATTCTTTTCATTGCCCTGGAAAACCCTTACTTTTCTGACACTGCATTTAAACCAATTTTTCTGTTACTCAGATCACTGTGGATAACTTAATAGTATCACAGAGGAAGAATTAAAAACACCTGTAGACGCTCCAGTACTAACTTCTACAATGATTACCTCTCAAACTCAAGTTTAGACATTAGTTTATAGCAATTTTTACTCCAGATTCACTAAAAACTTCTTCTGAATGAAAGAAGTATACTACTCCTCAAACTGGGATACTGTCTGACTCAAACAAAATCACTAGGTAACCATGAATAAACCTATTGTGAGGTCTAGTTTAGGAGTCCTCAGTGCTGATAAAGGAACCTTGGAAGGCACCGAAATAAACAAAGTACAAGGCAAAGCAGGGCAAGGCAGAACCCTATGTAATGGCTGAAAGAGTGGGTTTTAGTAATACACTTTTACTCAAAACACTTTTTATAGAATTTCACCTCAGAGTATTTGCTTAACATTTTGCTTTTTCACAAAAGAGAAACAGAGAGAATACTGGAGAAAGCAAACACACGTATCATGAGAAATTTTTCCATATTGTGACCTGGTTTATTTCACCTTACCTATCCCTTAGAAAACTCCATGGACTAAAAATACAGTGAGTAAATCCATGCTGTGGTTGATGAACCTATGGCTCAGTCCATAGGAGACCAATACTCAGTGGAAATGAGGAATTTGTCTTCTGTGAAAAGTTCCTCATAGACTTAAATGATATTTGTCATTTTTGAATATTATTTGTGTCAGTCTAAAACCATTTCAAATAACCCATTTTGTTTCAGAGACTTGACATAAACCAGTAATGAGCACTTACAGCATCTAGGGTTATACCCAATACAATACCTTGCTTATAGCTTACCATTGCCTTAAGTTCCCACTGGGACTGCTCTGCTCTGGTGTTCAACTTTTTTTTTTTTTTCTGTGAGGTTTTTAAAATTTTAAATAACTCTACAAATAGTGAGCACTATAAGACAGGTACCAGGGCGTCAGCAATGGCACTGCTGATGTGCTGTGCTGCTTCCTGACAAGATGTGGGTATTGAAGAGGGATCCTGGCCTGTGCTGCTGACCACAGGCTGCCCCAGGTGTCCTCTGCTGTTCTCTTCTTCCTGGCCCAGGGTGTTCACCCATCCCTCCTTGGAGCCAGTCTGGGGGCTAGATAAGATGCCAAGTAGAAAGAACAGAATATTTTTCTGTCAGTTTGCTCCACTGAGCCATCCCTCTGGGGAGCTGAAAGCATACCACTGCCAGGACACGAGAGTAGGCAGACACACATAGCCAGGGCCAGGAGGAAAGGCAGGGAAGAGTCTGCTCTGTCTGGTGGCAGTTAGCTGTCAAATCAGATTAGCTGTATCATAAAACAGTGTATTATGGCACAGCTCCAACATAAACCAAGGCTGCAGCACTTGAGTGGGATGAGAAAGCTTATTTGTGTGCTCCTGCATTCGAGAACGATTCCACTGTGCAATGGATTAGTGAGCTGATCTATGTAAAAAGAAGAAAAAGAAAATGGGAATAAAAAGAAAATAAAAAGATGGGAATAAAAAGAAAATGGGAAAAAAACCCAACAAAACAACACAAAACTCAACCACACATGTAAAAAATATTATTATTTTGAACACTTTGGAGTTTTGATCTATTTTCTACCACTTCATGCAGTATCATTCTGCCACTGGGGAAGAGAAATGGGAATAGGGCTGTCTTCAACTAGTGCTGACATCTGAAATCCATTGCTGCAAAAATAAAGTCCAAGCACATTTGCCCTAACACCTAAACTGCAGTTAAGTTCCCTAATTTGGAGTGTTAATCTTGAACTATGAGTTTATATTTGTGGTGATTATTACCTCTAAGAATAGTCCACTTAATCTAAAATTATACTACAATTGAAAAGCAATTCATGAAGTTGACTGAAATTTTTAAATTGAAAATCTCTCAATGACTCTATTTGTATGAACAGTGATGGAGGTGAACAGAATTTCCTTAATTTGACAAATAAATAATAGCTTCCACTATGGACATGCCAGAACTCAATGGCACAGATATAATTCTATAATTTGCAATAAATCATATAATGTGAAAGACAAAATTATGAGTTAACTACAATTATTCAG
This sequence comes from Passer montanus, assembly GCF_014805655.1. Taxonomy (NCBI): domain Eukaryota; kingdom Metazoa; phylum Chordata; class Aves; order Passeriformes; family Passeridae; genus Passer; species Passer montanus. The sequence goes on from NW_024367037.1 coordinate 3,315,551, forward strand.
TTAAAGATCAACAACTATACCTGATACAAAAAAATCCAAGGCCAATATATGGTAAAGAGATAGACCAATCAAAAGATTTAAAGCAGGTTATATTTAACACATGTGCTGTGAGCAAGTATGAAAGATTCTGATATTCAAACCAGTTTCCGTTGAATATCATTTTACTTCACAAATATTTCGTGCTAGGATCGGAGAGTTAAAATGTATCATTGTGACCCCTTTCCAGAAGACATTTTAAGCTATTGTATAATATAAAATATTGCACCATCCTGAAAGTATAAATAAATAAACAAGATTTGTTATGCTAGTCACAATACTAATGCATAATAGTCCCCACTTTTCAATTTCCTGATTATTACTTTTCCAATTTATCTAATCTTTAAATCAAAGGTGAATTCTTTGCTGAGCATCCACCCTCTCATATTTTATTTAACTTTACCCTTGTTTCTGCTTTGTGTCTGCCAGCTAGTGCAGTTTCATTTCACTTCAATCCGTTTTCTGTCTCAAAAAAAAAAAAAGACAGAAAAAGTAGATAGATATAAAGACACATAGAGAGAAAGGGTGGAGAGAAAAAAGAAAAAAGAGAAAGAGAGAGGAAAAACTTGCAGTGGACAAAATATATCAATTAAAAATTAGGTTAAAAATAGTCTTTCATGTGTACTGCATGTCCCTGAGCTAGATTAACATTGTTGTGAACATGTTGCACTAGTCAGTTCATTGCCTGAGGAAAGTTTGCGGGCAAAATTCATCTGCACAGCTAGCACACTTGAAAGATTCAGGCACAGGGCTGTGTTCATGGTCTGGCAACAACAAAACACCTGCTTGAAGTAGAGACAGAATAGCAAGCTGGATGGAGTTCAAAAGAATCAAATGATAATCACACCCTGATTAACAGAAAAGTGAATTACTGTAGTCCTTTGTCAATAGCTGGCCTATTTGCATAGTATCTTGCAATGCCCAACAGGTTAGAACTTTTTAGTTACACATGGTCAAACATTAAAAAATGGAAGGAAAAACTTTATGCCTGTGTAATTCAGACACATTGCATGCATATTGTGTGTGTTACATCTTCTTAATGCTATCTAGTCTGATTTTGGCAAGTGTACAGAAAATTCCACCCACTGTCTTTCCTCCTTTTCCCATTCCCCCACCTACCAAATATAGCAGCCAAACAAGAAACACGGACTATAATTTTGTTTGGCACAAGTTTTTTAGTATATTTGACAGCAAACAACTGTATATTAAACCCATTTGTTTCAGCAGATGAAAGTGAGTAATTTTTGATTCAGTCCATTAGAGCTGCTCTTGGCTATGTGAGCTTTTGGAGGTTTATCAGCAAAAAAACCCCTGTAACAAACTACAATGCCAGAACATAAAACATGGAATGTACTACCTTAATTTCATACTGGATGCCTTTTGTTTCATAATTGAGTTTTCTGTGCATACCCTGGGTTTTATTTTAGATTAGTTTCAAAACTGAATGTTATGATAAAATGAGCACTTCTGTATTCATATCTTTACATTGCTAATAAGGTAGTGAGGCATGTCAAAATGGAAATAGAAAACATAATAAAGCCAAATTAATACTGTTGCTTGATGTTTTCCTTTATATTATAAATTTAGTCTTGCTTCATAGGTATTTATAGAAAAATATCTTCTTTTGCTGCAACATAAGGAAAGTCCTGCTAGACCCATCTTTCGTTTATTCAAAGAATAGGCAAAGCATGGATTGCCACTTTCCCTGGCAGTGTCTCTCCTTAGTAGGAAAGTGTATGAGAGAAAACCTCATGGGATCATTTCCCTACTGTAGTTGAGATATCAAATGTGTCATGGCAAATATGTCATTTGTCTAGCTTGTTCTTAAACATTTTCAAAGCTTAAGACTCTAGACATTAGTTTTCATATTTTGAAAAACCCTACTGACATCTCAGTTATTATAATTTAAATGTAAGAAATTTTTCTGTTGCACCTATGACTTCTTACGTTATCTTGTCTTGAAAAGAGATTAATCAGTTTCTCAGTTCAATAACCTTCCATTTATGAGAAAATTAGAGAATTGTCTCCACTTTCTTCTGCAGCTCAATGAAGACTAGGAACTTCAGTCTCCTCCATTAATAATGTTTCTTAAATCTCTAAATTCCATATTAGTTTCCTGCATATGCCCTGGTCCTCTCAGGGCTTAGAGGTGACACAGTAGAAGAATGATTCTATGTGCCTTACAGATCTCCTCTTCTCTTTTCTCATTTAGAATTCTGAATTTAGACTAATATTTGTCTTGTGACACCAAATGTCTTTCTGCAAAATTTTCATATGACCAGTTTTCTGCCCATATTGGTTTTACAGTGGATAACTATTTCCTGTGTTCTATAAATATGAATCTATTCTCTCTTTTTCACAGACAGTTTTTCCAGTGTTTTCTGACAATTTTACATTGTCTTCCTGTTCTCTACAGATTTTGTGGTTGTGATGCTTTCCACTCACTTAATAAACATTCCATAATCTATGTCACAAAAAGATATCTTGAACAGGACAGCGACAGATGATATGTTTGATTTCATCAACGAATCATAATCTTTTCTATCTTTTCTATCTTTTCTATCTAGGCCAGGCTGGTATTGTAACAGTTTCTTAAAAAAACGTGTCTTTCTAAATGGGTTAGGAAAATGTGCACAATGTTAAAAGATTTCTGTTTTAAAAATATATCTACTGCTCCTGCTTTGTCCACAGGGCCTACTACTCTATAATAGAAGGAACTAATTTGCTATTGACAAATCCATGCTGGCTGATAGTTTTGCATTACCTTCCGGATTACAAATATTTTGTTGGATCGTATTTTTGGTCCAGCAGTTTTCTGAGCACTGAAATTAAACTGGTTAATCTGTAATTCTCTTGTACCTCCTTTTAGAATTCCTACCCCATTTTAGAGATGAGCAGTCCATCCGCATTGTTCCAGTCTTCAGTATCATTCCCATCCTCTCCGTTCTCAGAGATCATTGCTAACAGCTGTTAAATCACTGTAGTACTTTCAGTAATTTAGGATGAGATACATGGTCCTCACATGCTAAAATATCTTCTAAACAACTTAAATGACAAGTGTTCCTTGAGAACATGGGCAAATGAATATAACACAGGAAAAGGAAGGGAAAGATGAGTGTCACACTTGATGACTACTGAAATTCACAGATTGTTTATGCTTCATAATTTGTGAAGGAGTGTTCTTAATGAAAGGTTGAGGGGAAGAGATATTAATAAAGTGGTAATGCTTCCTTTACCAAAACAATTCTGCTGAAATTATTTAATGTCATCAAATGTCATTTGATTTGACGTCATTACTACAGTTTTAAATAATGGGTTGGAGAATAAAGATGTGGCTAGAAATCTGTGTTGCCTGAGTGAGAAGCTGATCAAAGGAAAGGGTGCTTAGAAATACCTACTAGATATGTCAGTGCTGCTGTATTGATTGTAGAGAACAGAGTTTTAAAAATTAGCATATGAGGCATTTTAAAATCAATGGTGTTGCACAGTGACATAGACTTCCAGACCAGCTACATAGGCTCAGAAGCAATATCTGTGCCATATCACATTGGCTTTCCAACAGGCGGAAAAACTACAGATATCTAGCTATTGTATTCATATTGGCATTCTAGATTGCATTTATAAGAGAAAACTTCACTACATTTCATATTTTGAAAGGAGTTCATAAATATAGTTTTTAAAAAGTTACAAAATTACACTTTTGCAGCCTTTGTGTTACTCTCTGTAGCTCTTGAGTTATGTTATTCCATTTCTAGGAACTCAAGCCACAATTTTCATCAGCTTCGGTGCATTTTCCATGAGTTTTCTACAATTTTTGAAACAAAATAGAACAGGCTTTTAAAGTAAGACATGGCTTGAATGACTGTTTCTGATTAGCTCCAAAATAAGATTTTCCTCCTGCCTTCTCAATTCAGCTTATTAGTATTGCTTTCCTTGTCCTTATTTTGGAACATAGAGCAATGGATTTACAGGCAGTCAAATGTGCCTAAAATTAGTTCTATTTTTTTGTGAATTTTTTTTTAATGGAACACAGTACTGGAACATCTATGTGCAAAAATATGCCTCAGGTGAAGGGAAGCTTGTCTGCCTTTGGAACTTCTTTTGAGAGCTGAACTACTGCTACAGCACATCAATGTTGTCTCTCTATGTTTCGTAACAATATTTTTGCCCAATCCTTGCAGTGTTCAAGGCCAGGTTAGATGGGGCCCTGGGTAACATGATCCAATGGCTGGCATCTCTGCCCACGGCAGGGGGTCGGAACTAAATGATCTTTAAGGTCCCTCCCAACCCAACCCATTCTATGATTCTGTGATAAGTACTAATAAAATCATGATAGCAGTAATGTCTGGAACACAAATGGCTACTGTGTGGCTTCTAAGTAATACTGCCATCACTACTGCAACAGACATTGTCAAGCACTGCAAGACCTAGAGAAAAAGAAGAAAACTCTAGACACCATGGTATACAGTCTCTCTGGTAATCTCACAGTATTGTTTTCAGATTGCTTTCCTGGCCTGATTTATTTCTAGTAAATATTAAAACTCAAGTATTCAGGTGTGATGGCTTGCTTTGCTACATCTATTATTGGATTTTACTTGGAGCTGTGGCTGTGTTCATTCAAATGGGTTGAAATTAGGATAATGGATGTGACCTCTACTACTGGCATTATCAGATTCCTGTGTACACTACTTTTCCATCACTTGAAGCAAGTAATCCTTGTTTCCCCTGCCTTAAAAAGGTTTTGATTTACAACCAGGCAGGCTTTTGCAGACATGATGGGTTTGCAGTACAATATCTGGATAATGTAATTTTTTATTAAATGGCTTGGCTGAGAGTACGGTGGAATGATTCAAACAGAGCAAGCAGAAAATGAAGTTTCAACAGATCAGCTTTTCCTCAGCTTCGTAAAAGACACATATGTAGGTCATACAAAACATTTCCTCGCCCCTGTTAATTAAAAACTGTGGCTTCATCTGTACTCTGCTGTTTAACTTCTGCATTTCACTTAGGGAGAGAGTGATAGTTACCCATGAAAACTCAGATGCTCAAGCCACTGGCCATGAATATTGTTCAGATTGCACAATATTCATTTCTCTATATGAATTATATTTACTATTAGACCCCTCTTTTAGACATCCTAATTGTGAACTTCTTGTTCCAAGAATGGATAAATCAGTTCCCTGGTGTAACAATATATAGAGTAAGAAGGGGATAGCTCCTCTGAAGACCTTTATTCAGACTGAGTTTGTAGATATCTCTGTACTGCCTTGTCAATTTGAATTTCAAGATCAATTTCATAGAGTCCAGAATGAGTTTTGTCCACACTTCTGAAGAGCCAGACCCATTTTCTTCCAATGTCCTTGCCCAGAAACACAGATGCAGAGGCTTTTAAGGATAGTGGAACACCAAGGAAACAGGAGTTATGAAGAGGCTATTCTGGGAATGCAAAGTCTGACTGGGAGGTGAAATTTTACTGTCTTCTGCATCGTGCTAGATCAAACGCAGGTTTTGAGTCTGTCTAGTTCAGCAAAGATGGCACTCAGGATTTTCTAACCAGTTTTTTTTGATGAATTTTTTTATTAGAATTGTAAGCAAGATATTTGCAAGTATTTTGGAGTTAGTACTGTATACTTTCTGGTCATAATATCCTTTTTGCAAGAAGAGTTATTCTAATGGAGAAATGCATGAACAATTTATATATTCATTATAATCCCTGTGTGATAATTATTTACAGGAATGAAGTAAATATGCTAATTTTATTTATTTTGTTATATTCAAATTAAATTTACATTGTGAAACTTCGTCTCTTTATGCCATGACTGAATTTTGACCTTTTCAAGTGAAAACATTGTATTTACATTGTGAAAATGTAAATAAAGTAATCTCTTTATGCCATGACTGAATTTTGACCTTTTCAAGTGAAAACATTGTGGCAGTCCAAGTAACCATAGGAATTTCCAGTCATCACACAGCAAAAAAGTACAAATGGTACTGTGGAAATATCTTCTTTCTTAGCACAATCGTATTTATATGAATGCAAGAGTCCAAATTCTGTCACTACTCATCCATACTACTTTTTTAGCTATGTCTTTACACCTGAGCCAAGTACAAGCACTTTAACTAACCAATTAGCAAAAAGCCCTCTTTTTATTTTTTTATTTTTCTTTTTTTTTGGGATTCTTTTGACAAGCATAGTACATAGGAGCTATGTACTCAGGTTCTCAGTTTTAAGAGACTGTGCAGAATGAGTTCATTCTTGGTGCTTGTTATTCTAGACATGCAAAAGCTCTTAAGTTAACAACTAAAATGAATCAAGGTAGCATGACTGCAGTAGCTCACAGATGTAATATTTCATAAGGAAACTAATTGTTTTTCATTCTAATTTCTGTAGAAGAAAATAGACTTGAGAAATGCAGGTAGTAGCACCAGATGATCATAAAAAAAAGAGTCAAGTGAAAAGGAAATTTTTCCTTCAGATCAATCAGTGCACTTGGCAACCCATGCAATAAACAAGAGAAGCTGTAAAGAAAGGGTATCACTCCTTCCAGGAAAAGTAGTGCTTTGCAGTAATAGCAAGAAAAAGTTCTTTGCTGTTAGTCCTACAGTAGAGGGAATTTTATATTAATTTGTTTCACAGCTTATATTCAGACAGTTGCAAAAGATGCCACTTGACCACCAGTACATACCTTTCACTTTTAAAAAAGCATTGAAAAGGAAGACCAATTAATCACCTTTTTTCCTAAAGATACTAAATTAAGCAACAACAATGAAAATAGAAATAAACTAACCTCATTCTTCTGTAAATAGTAGAAATAAATAACTGAACTATTTTTTTTTTCTATTTCAAATGTTACCTGGTCAAGTGGCATCTATTTCCTTAAGAGGTTTGCATATTCTATTTTCACTTTCATTTTATTTCACTTTAGGAAACACTAACCAGTCTAGGAAGAATACTTTTTAAAAGAGATATTTATACTCAAACTTCAGAGGATAAAGACAATAGAAAGTGCAAAAAATCAGCTGAAATATTTTCAGAAATAATTTAATTCTCATGTCACTGCTGACTGACAGCTCTAATAAATTCCTACATTTTAAGCAGACTTACATTTCACATGCATTTGCTCTCCACTGCTGAGCAGAGTGGAACATCTATTGTCAAATGCATAAAATAACATTAGAAATGCAAACTTAATGTAGCCAATGGTAATGTGTTATTTAAAACTTATGAGCCTGAATAAGGGCTTATTTTCTCTAAATTGAAATTTATAGTTTCATTTTAAAGTACTAACTTGAATATTGATGGGCTTCAGGCATGCTGTTATAAAACGGGAAAGAAAAACAAAGCAAGTAACTATGAGGCATAAAGCTGCTATTATGGTAATATATGGAAACTTATATAAAAAGTAGATCCTAGTTACCTGTACTAATAGCAAAAAAACACACAGTAGAATTTGTGCAACTGGTATAGGGAATTCATACTTTCCTCCAATATATGTCAAATCTAGGTTTAGAATCACAATATTTAAACACAGATGGTAGAGACTGGTTTTGAAATAGCACCAGAAAGCAGGTGATAGCTTCATTTCTCCCTTTAAACTTTTTTCTTGGCTTTTTTTTTCTCTAGTTCCACTCTGATCAATGAAAATAAAGAACAAAAACAGTGTTTCTCAATTGCTTTTTGACAGCAGGTTTTCCTATCACTGAATGGTTATACTACATATGGCTATAGGAAAACTAATTAAATTTACATGAAACAGATTTTCTTCAATTTCAAAATAAAAAATAACTCTCTTCCATATCTTGATTTTGCAGATATTCTAAATAACTGATTTTTTTCCCACCTCCTCTGTTCAAACATATTATTGAGCTATATATACATACTTCAGAAACAATGCAATGTAGTTCAGAGCTAGCAAAAATACTAATTTGAAAGTCTATAGCACTTATCATCTCTTGATGCAAATATTTAACAAAGTAGTAAATAGTCTACAAAATACCCCTGGAAGAAGTGCTTTCAAATCAAAAATTTTATGATGATTAAGAAAATTATATTAGGAATTACCTAATTAAAAAAAAAAAACAACAACAATACAGGTATTGGTTCAGAAAGGAATTCAGTCTCTCAAATCAAACACTTGTAATTCAGTCCTGCGGGTGGGATTCTGCACATTAAAAATGCCAATCTCCATAGAATAAAAGACTTAGATTTCATTAAATACAGGTAAGTACTCAGGAGAGAACATATTTTTAAACAGTCCAGAAGAAACAAAACTAATCATAGAATGGCAGAATGGTTTGGATTGGTAGAAGCCTTAGAGATCATCTTGTTCCAATTCCCTTGCCATCAGCAGGGACATCGTCCACTATCCCAGGCTTCTCAGGGCTTCATCCAGCCTGGCCATGAGAGCTTCCTAGAGTGGGGCATCCAAAGATTCTCTGAGCAACTTGTTCCAGTGCCTCATCAAAGAATTTCTCTCTAAAGTAAAGTTCATTATTTAATTATGATTTGGGTGTAGCTAGGCATTTGTTCTTGTATGCCTTCTCAATTCACTTCTATCATTAATCAGTCACAGGTATAGCTGAGATAGCATATTGGGTTTTGACTTGAGGTCTATTTGAAACTAGGTGATAGGTGGAACTTTTGTAGTTAATTATTGTGCTGTTACAGAAACCCAGGTGGTAATTTTTGGTCATTCTCAAAATTCCTCAAGGCAGCTCTTGCTGTTTCACATCTGATTATTACACTTAAATGTGTTAATTATCGGTGTGAGTGGAATGTCCTTAAGGCTTCTCTCTGTGATTTTTGTTGCAGAAGTGATCAAATTGCAGATAAGACATTAGAAATGAAATCTTCAATGAAAGCTATTGTTGTGTGAGCAGCATCTACAACAGTCTTATCCATGCAGTTAAGATATTTAACAGATGTTCTGTTATGTAGTTAAAACTATATTCAAATTTAAGATTGTAGCCAGTTGATTAAAAACAATAATTTGAGGTGCTCTTCCAATCCAGCTAAAGATGCTGCGTAAGAACCCTTGCGATGGAGGGTCCTTTTGCCACAGGACAGCTGTCAAACATTCTGTTTAGGAGATTTGGTTCCTTATATGAGTATTACCCTATATCAGGGCTTAGCATCTACTACCTGTCATCTACTATTCTAGTAACACAGAATAAGAAAGAAGGTATATTAATATTTTTTTAAGAAATAAAATACTTTATTGGTGCACAGAAATTCGTTAACTAATATAGCTTAATAAGAGGTGCCATATATTTACTTAGTGCACAGCATGGATTCAAGGTCTTTTTCTGGTTTAGAGATTTTACCAAATGTGAACACATCCTAGTTTGCCTTATTAATGGTCAAATTTATTCCATCTAATGTTAATGTGAACTGTTCCTTATCGTTAAACTATTTTTACATGTGATTCTCAAACTATTTTAGAAGGGCTTCACTAAAGGAAGAGTTTGTATGATAATTTTATGCCTCTGAAAATTCTGAAAATGCTTAATTTAGAGATGTATCCTTTATAACATGCCAAATCTAGGTGTCAAATCTATTAAGTTTTGCTCAAAATACAGATTTATAAAACATAGATCTATAAAATACAGATCACACTTAAAAAGAGGAAAATACAGGCAGAGGGATACTCCAAGAAAAGATACTATGTTCAGGAAGGTAGTGATGACTGACTATTATTTCCATGACTTAGACCTGCTCCAAGAATTGCAGACTACATCCAGTCTCCTGTCTTGCTTTCTGAGCACTGCCAGCTCAACTGAGCACCTTACAGTAAGTTATCAGATAGTGGTTAAAGTAAGTTACTATATTAATTTTGGTCCTCCAAATAAATTAATTGGGTTCCTATCTGGAGGATACAGAGAACGCTATTTTTTTACTATTTTATTTTTATTTTCTGGAGAATAAAAGGCTCCAGGAAGAATTTATTGCTACATTTCAAAATATAAAGTACACATGTAATACGGAGAGAGACTTTCTACCAAAGCTTTTTTTCTTCCAAGATCAGAAAAAAGGACAATAGTTTTAAACTGCAAGAGGGTAGACTGGACATAAGTAACAATTTTTCTTATGGTGAAGGTGGTAAGGCACTGGATAAGGTTGCCCAGAGAAGTTGTGAGTGCCTCATTATTTGAGGTATTTGAAGTCAGGCTGGATAGGGCTCTGAGTAATCTGGTCTAGTAGAGAACCTATGGCCAGTGGGTTAGACTAGATGGTCAGGAAAGGTTATTCCAATCCAAACCATTCCATGATTCTATGAAAATGTTGTGCGATTTTATAACTTTTAAAAATTGCATGGAAATGCAGGGTTCTCTATTAACAGACAGTGCAAATACAAGTGCTTGTCTTCTCTCTCATAGTTCTATGGAGTATTCACAAATCCAGAAGGTTCCAGAGCTCATGGGGGCCAGTCTGGTAATCAGACAGAGACTGGCTGTGTCAAGTTTGCAGAAAAATATTCTTTCTTATAAGCATTTACCAGAGCGTAGTAGAATATAGTAGAAAATTGTTGAAAGGGTCCAAGAATTGCATGGAATAATTAGAGTTTATTGTTACTTTTAAACTAAAGTATTTTAGCACCATGATATATCTAATTTTTGCCAACTCTAACCTAAATTTGATAGCAAATACAATGTCATCACTTGGCTTTGGTTAGCATGGATCTGGCTGCAGTTGCTGGGAAAGTGTCATCACTCAAACTGTATCTGATAGAATTCAGTAGAAAATACCTCTAGAGTTTATTTTGAGATGAGACATTTAATATTTTTTGTTTCTCTCTACCCGTTCTAGATTGTTATCTTTTACTAGGATTGCACAGTCGCTGTCAGAAACTCTCAAATTTTGTAATGATCTCCAGAAGCCCAGGGAATTGTTTGCTATCACCTTGACTTGGTGCCTGCTTACTGTTTTGTCAAAAATCAGAATTCAGTCTTGCGTCAGAGCCAATACTTCCTCCATTTTTGATACAGAACGTCTCTTAAAGTACCACTAACAGTCTGATTCCCAGATCCTGAAGACCATAGCTTACCTGTTCTGCAATAAGTAAGAAATGTCTGACTTTAATACAGGTAGAAACAGATTCTAGAAATATGAACAGATTCTAAGTGGGAATACAAATCTCACTAATGTTTGCAGCATGTTCAATTTTTAATGCTAGTTCATTTATAACTAAAAAAATATAAAGAAAATCCCTTTGATAAAGCCTTTTGAAAATTATGTTCTTTAAATAGCTAAATTGCATGTAATACATCATAACAATGAATTTTAAAGAAGTATTGGTTTATGCTACACAAATGGAAAGCAAGCTAGCTTCAATACATTTTAATTGTGATTTGTGTAGCTGGCTTCTTTTGTGACCTACTGAAATATTTATAGTGGACAGAGAAAAGAGGCAGTCACAACTGCAAATTCCTGCAGCTGGGGAGATCTCTGTCACTGTGGGCTTCACTGAGACAGCTCTGTCCTAATTTCATCTGACTTTGAATATGTGCAAATCACAAGAAAATGTGAACTGACTATAGACAGAGAAAATCAGCAAAGACAGAAAATCATTTTAGAACGCAGTGTTATCAATATTTTACTTAGTCAGGATTAGATAAGTTTTTTCAGAAATTTGCAGCCCTAATTTCAAGAGATTTATACAATTTCTTTAAAGCAGTGATGAATAAAGAAAATCTAAGTTGAAATTAAGGTTGGTGGGTTTTTTTTCATGTTGATTCACATGACACAAAAGAAAAAATTGCCTAAATTTATCATATGTGGACAACATAAAGCTTTAATCTCAATTGTTATAAATAATGTCTAGAAGCATTTATAATATGCTCTGCTTCCAATGTTCTGTATACTAATATCTTCTGAAATCATACTTGGAATTCATTAACACTGACATGACTGTGACCTTGAATTCAATGATCAATGTCATGATACCATTAAAGTCCTTCCTGATACCCAGAAGCAAAAGGGTAAGCTTTGTTTCAGCCTCAATCATCTTCTAAAATCCCCATGGTGGTGGTTTAAAAGTTTGGGATCTTTTAATGTTTCTTTTCATTTTAAAGGAAACAGGAAGTAGTTGGCAACCTTGACCTTTGTCTGTCTGAGTTCCCAATTTGATTAGATCAAGGATAAATGAGGCCTCTTCATATCAAAATCTATTCTGTATATATTGCTCTGTAATAAACGTTCACTTAACTAGAGGAAGGCAAAATATCAAAAGCAAGCAAACAAAAATATCAGTTAGCATTCATCTTAATGGGGTAAGGTAACTGGCTGAGTGTTAATCCATTGTGCTGGATCACTTTGATTGTGGATGTCAGCAATACCTGAGACGGCAGGGATAATACAGGAAAATATGTTAAAGAAATGTCAAAAGGTTTTGATCAAATTAAAACGTCAAAGGCATACTCAAGGCAATCAGCTTCAACACAGAAGTTCAAAATACAGAAGAGGAACATGCTGGAGGGTGGATTTTCTGTTGTTTATTTTTTTCCTTTCCTTTTTCTCAGAATGATTGCTTACCTACCTAGCAAAAACTATTGTTGTTTATCTTGTCATCTCTGAACACAAGGCCTGCTGAATCTCCTAATCCAAAATATCATAAATTAATAGGGAATTTTGCCATCAGTCTTAGACATCTGCCAGTTTTTATGAATTTTTTATAAGAGGTTGCTTAGTTTTTTTCTCACAGCTTACTTTTACTACGGAATTTTTATTCTGTGACAATATTTAATCTTTTCAATATTCTAAGTAAAAAGGCCACAGAAATCTAGCTGTATTTGTCAAGGAATAAACTAGTGTTAAAGCAATGCTACGTATGCATCTGAGTTACCTTTGCTCTTTCTATGTCTTCGAAAAAATATTCTGTGAAAAGATACACAGAAATTTTTCTTAAAGAAAGCAATAGCTGTTTCCAGAAAACACTGCTGAGTTAAACCTTATATTAACTGAATGCAGAATTTTGATAAGTCAGAATTAATAGTTTCCAGTCAACTTTCAAAGAGATAGTACCACATAAGTCTTCCAATTAAAAAGAAAATTAATGCATACAGAAGCCATTATAAATAGCATCAAATATAGCAAACCATATTTGGAATGCTTTGATTAAATTTTAAACTAAATCTGTTGGTAAGAATTACTGATGATAATATGTCCCTCAAAGTTCCTCTCTTCATCGTTATTACATATATTCAAACATAAAGTATTAACATGATATTTACATTGCTGTATTTTTAGTACATTACACTTAAACACATTTTCATCTGATCTGGTCTGAGAGTTGAAGTCTTAGGCTTTGTGTATGGTAGGTCATTCTTGCTTTAGAAATTGAGTCAAAATCCCATCTGAAAAGCTCAAAAAATCTCACACCAAACAGCAGGGCAGCAGTCTCCACTGCTCTCAGAGCTCTCAAGTTTGCCTTTCACTTGCAGGCAAAATCCAAACATACCCAGAATTATATGGTATGTAAGGGTAGCCCAGTGCTCACAGCAAGCATCACTTTTGATCCTGCATGGAGCCACAGAGATCTACAGATCTGCCTTTTACTGCTGTGGTTAAAACCTTTCCTCCTTCCTCAGAGTTGAGTAGTGACCAGGCAGGCCCTGTCAAATGGTTCATCTGCAAAGAAATTTTCTTTTATGATCTCAGAAACAGCTACTGAGCCAGTCCAGTAACCACCACAGAGCTGTTTTTGGGTCTGCCTGGGCTCTCCAAGCAGAGCAGAGCAAGGCAGGGCAGCACTGCACACCACATGTGTGTAAAGACATAGAACATCCCAGCTGAATTCTGTGTCTCTGCCCAGTGCTTCACTCACTCTTTCTTTGGGCTCAGGCATATGGTGTACATCTCCATACAGTACCTTTCCTTATAGTAATGCTGCAAAACTACTCACAACACCAATGACAGGGATTCCTTTTGAAATGCAAGAAGCAATCTTTAGCCAACAGCCTAGGCCAATTTAAAAGCTCTCTTACTCATTCCCTTTAAACTGAACAAATAGCAGAACAGATTCTTTCCAAACCATTTTATTACTTTTTGAGACTGATAAATCCGGCTTCCATCATCACCCATTATTTTAATTTGTGAGTTTGCTGTTTCTCAGGCAGACACTTCTTTGTGGGGATAGGAGCCACAGATGACATAAAGAGATTTGGTGCAGGAATGTCAATTAATGGAAATAGAATTATTAGTTCAGAGGCATCACTGCAAACCTACTTGATACCCAGAAGCAAGAGGTACTGCAAATAATATATTCATCATAAATATTGCCATGTGCAGAACAGAGGAAAGGCAAACTAATCTCTGACTTGCCTCAGCAGCATGCTATATTTTTTCCCAAGTCAGTGCTCCCTGTGGCATCCTCTCTGTATTCCATGTTGATTTGTTCAGCTTACACTGTTTGAACTCTCTAATAATGACTGAATAGTGGATGAGTGTTTTTGATAACTTGGTTGAGAGCTATCTTGCTGGTTAGAAGTGTAACAACCTTCTGAGCTGCCCAACTTCTGAGTTCTTCACAAGATTTAGGATAATGATTGTGGTGGTGACTATTTCTCAGCTAATCTTTAAAGCTTTCTTGAAAAAATAGAAATAAAAAAATAAAATAAAATAAATAATTAAATGACTAGTGGGAGGGAGGTGGGAAAAATAACAGCAGTGTTCAGGCCTGTAATCACAGCAGTGGCTGCCCCTGTCCGTGTCTAATGTAAGGGTTATGGAATATCATAATCCCTTCTCTGAGCTCCTTTACAGCAGCAATGATGACTAAATTTCTTGTGTCTTATCACACTGTCACAGACTGGAACTAGGAGAAGGAACTCTGAAGAAAACACAGCATGAAAACTGGAGAGCAGATGATCAGATTAGCTGCTATTGGATTTGTTAGCAGGGCCACAATCTGACTGAAACAGGCTCGATTCCGAGGCCCATGGAGATTTAAACCATCAGCTCTCCCCCTTGCCCCTTATCCCTATCACACCATTATTTATTTTTTTAATATATATCCCCCTTCTCCACAAAACACACATCCTTTTACCTATTTTAAGTCATCTTCCAAAAGGATGAGGTTAAGAGTTTAACACTTCACAGATTCCAGTGGTATCAGATGAGTTGATGGATTTTGAGTAAGAGGATCCATCAAAAAGTACCACACAAAAAAAAAAATCCCCAAATAAGACTGAAAAGCAGCATTCCTTTACTGTGTAGTGAGATTTCCTCCGTTTTACAAGGCTTCTGCAATGGAACTTTACAGAGATCTGCTGTAATGTGTCCACTTGTGCTGACTGCACGATCCTCAAGGTAGATTACATACCACCCACAGCCACAGAGAGTGGGAGGAACACAGTGAGTGCAGCCCAGTCATGATGGGCTGCATCCAGTCCCCATCATGAAAGTAGGTACAAATCTCACTGCATAAGGTAAAAATTTAGTTTGATTATATGTGGCAGTTACTGGTTTATAAACAACCGAATGCTACGTTGCCTAAAAAGGCAGTCAATTTGTCCATGATGTATAGTAAGCGTAGTTTACATACTAGTTTACATGTGTTCAACCTTATATTTCAAATCAAGTTGCAGATTAAACCAACTACAATATTTTAGAGCATCCACTGTAACAGAGGAAACATGACATAAAAAGAAGAGCTTAAGGAAATCTGATAGAAAACATAATTTCTTAATAGATATGAATATTTGTATGAAAGAAGATCAACTGTACAGCAAAGTGAAAAATTTTGTGCACAACAACAACAACAAAAAAAGTAAGTAGAGCATTGAAGTCTTGAATTCTTCAAAGAGATATTCATAATGCACAAAAATGGACACCTGTCTAAATTTTTGCACAGTAGGGGTTTTAGTTTTCATTTTAAAATGCAAAGCAGGTTCCAATTCCTACTAGTGCCAAACACAATACTTTCCAAATAAATCATCACAAAAGAAACAAAGATATATTGAAGTCCAGCTCTGTAATTATCTTGATGAAATGCTGCATTCAGTAGAGTGATAGTTAGATACAGAAAAGAACTGCAGGGTCAGGATAATATTATACTTGAGTGATAACTCCATCGTGTTTTAAATTTAGAATATTTGAGCACCTGTAACTCTGAAACCGGTATTTTACTCTTCTTCAATCATCTACTTCCATGGTAAAATCTATGGTTCCAATTTAAAGTAATTTTAGTGAGGGTTCTCATGTTACAGCGATTTTATAAACTGCATGATATATTAATTTCTATAGATAAGGATTTATTGCAAAAGCATTTCAAGAGTTTTGTTCTTTGAAGCTGTGATTGAAATATATCCTTTTTTTGCTTCCTGCCTTTTACCAAATATTCTTCCACCTAACACTCAAAACACCAAAGAACTTTATGTGCATGACCTACAGCATTCTTGCTGTCTGTACTGATCTGTGTAAAATTATTTGATGATCCATTCATGACAATGCAATATTTTTATTTTTCAAGAGGACATCTTGTTGTGCTAATAAGATCTCACACAAAGTCAGTCTTTACCATGATCCATCCTTGAAAATAAAACCAGAACTTCCAGATACTGTGTTCTGATTAGTTATTATTTACCCCGTGACAAATAGGTAGGATAAAAACCTTTTTAGATATGATAATGCTGAATATTCTGGCTGAAGTTCTTTTGAATAGATAGTGGCTATTGGTAGAAGTGGCTATTGAGGAAAGCCACTTCACACTCACCATTTTGCATTTCTGTAACAGCTGATATAATTACTTTTAATTGTAAAATATTTTATTTTGAGAGGTTTTTTTGAGACCAGATAATACCCATGTGATGTTACACTGAAAGATGGTTTGAGGAAATGGTTAGATCCAATTGCTCAGAAATTTTACGGGAGCATTACTCATCATACTTCTGAGATAAAAGGGTTGCATTCTTCACAGATCTTTGTCTTATTCTGGTATATTCTTTAGCCAAGTAATAGTGTCAGCACAGTATCTGAAGGACTTGGAGTTTGGGGTTCTTTAGTTTGGGTTTGTTTCTTTGATTGATTGATTTTTAATTTAGATCTTTCCAGAAACCATCATGCTAACCTTTCTGGAAGCAAACCTTATATTTAGATGTAAATTATGTTTATGAAAACTTCTTCCAAAGTCCATTTGAAAACTGAAGTAGTGTATTACCAGCAAAGTCCTCAATGACCCAAAGAACTATATTTATAGGTCCTTGCATGTCAATAAAAAATGAGAGTGATAGAAATTTTCAAATCTGGACATATTTTCATTATTTAAAGCCTTATCTTGCCAGCAGGGTTCGCTGAAATTTGTGATTATATATAAAAGTTCTCATACATTTCAAAATCCTGTATTTTACATAGGTGTTCATTTTTACTTTTCCCAGAAAGGATCTTTCTTGTTTGCAATTGCCTTTACCACATCAAAAGAAAAGAAGGGAACTGAAAACTTGGATTTTAAAAAGAATAGTCAAACTTTTAGAGAAGGCAAGAAGGAAAAACCTTCTTTCAGGCTTTCCTGTTAAGCTGTCAATTTAAAAATCCTGATTCTTCAGGTTTAATTCTATACCAAAACCAAAATTTTGTTAATAGTTTTATTGGTTATGTTAGTCTGAAATAATGTAAGGAACACTTACTAGATTTCTGCAACTTTCTTTTTACTTATGTGATGAATGTAATAAAAAATACATAGTTGCCTAAAAGGACATATGAAATATAAAGAGGAGATCTTTAAAACCTGATAATGTAGGGTCATTGCAGCAGAATCTAAACTCCTAAAGAGCTGAAAAAAACAGAGTCCCATAATTCAATCCATCAGACCATAAAACACATCCAAACCAGTGACTGCTCAGAGAAAATAAGATACTAAGATACTGCCTTTGTAATTAATCTACCCCTCTCCTTTTACCCAGAATAAGATGAGGTTAAATACAATAAGAAATTTTGACCTCATCATATCTGTCACTCTGATCAATGGATGTGTAAAGCAAGGAGACACATGTACAAGGTGCTCTTATTCTAATATGGTAAAGTGCATATAGTTTATATCAAACTGGCTTCAATCAAAAGGGCAAATTTATTTATTGGGGGGAAAATGATTGAAACAATATTTAACTCTATTCACTTGTTCATCCATACTACAGAAGCTTAATATTTTCACAATGCACTGAAAAAATACAAATTAAATATTACATATTAAAAAAGTTGCCATATAATACCTTTTACAAAGAAGTCATATGATATATGCACTGCTATTTATCCTAACAGAACAAAGTGAAATAAAGCCCATCTCAAGCTGTCTTAAGTATATAAAAAAATTCTGTAACATAAAATTCAGAATGTGTACAGGTTTTTGCTTTGGCTTTTTTTCACTACTCCAAGAGGAAAGAGTGTTCTATCACATGTATCTTCCCTCTCCTTAGGAAGTGGGCTGGAATTAGTTACAGGTCATAGAACTATTTGGACTTGTAGTACCATAGCCTCTGTCTGCAAAATAAGAATACCCTGACCACAGAGCTACTGAGTCAACCTCCCAAAGGTTCACTTTCTATTGAATAAATAAATAATATTTAATTACTTATAGAGAGTGGAATGAATTATTCATAGAAATAATTTCTCTAACAAAAGAAGTGAGAAGCATCTCACATATTTTTCAGTGTAATTGAATGACTGGAGAAGTCATTACCTGCAGCATATCACAGTCACTCACAGTCAATAAGTTAATTCCACATTGGATTTCTTGGACCTCTCAAGTATAATCCTTCCAGTTTAGTTGTTTCCTCTTTTTCGAGATGGGAGCATATAATTTCTCCTTTCTAGGCTATGTCCTGGATGTCACACAAGATGAATCAGTCAGAGTTCACCTCATGAAGTCTCACAGTTCTTTCCTGGGAGTAATGCCAGTGAGAAGATACCTATGTAAAACAGTACTTTTTTCAGGTGAGGAGAAAAACTTTCTTAGAGGAAACCAGCCTTTAAACAATGGATTAAATAGTATTCCTTTTCAGCTCATGCCATACCAACATGTGTATTGGCCACGTGCCTACAGCTGGTAGGGTGTGTTCAAGTGCCTTATCATCACAAAGTTTTTCAGAGCATTTTCCAGCTGATCAGCCTCCTTCAGTTTCTAGAGTTTTACCTTTGATAAAGTAAAGCTTCTAGAAACTTGCAGATGGAATAAAAGAGCCTATAGCTAATAAGCTAGTCCACTTATTTTGAAATAGATTGGCATTCTTGTTTCAGGATCTGTCATAAATTTTTTTTCAATATAGTATTGATAAATATGTTCAGACAGAAAAATCTTGTAGCCCACAGAAAGATAATTTTACAGTAAAAAAACCAAATCCTTACTACAGTCTATTACTATGGCAATGACATAACATGAGTCTGTGCGCAGAGTGAAAGCAAAGGTGCATCTCAGCACTCACTGTCCTGTCTCTGCCAATGGTACTAACAGGCTGGTTAAGGAGGAGCATGAAAACAAAATAAATTTTTAAAGATGCATTGACAAGTACTCTCTCAGCCCTCAAAAGCTTTCATTTTAGACATTTCCTGAACCAGGAGTGGTGTCCATGTTTTTATGAATCCTCAAAGGATTTCTAGTTTATCAATTTTTCCAGTGACCCCTTGCATTCCACTAAACTTCCAACACCCACAACATGTAGTAAATTCTCAGAGGTCATTACCTTTAGACTCTTGTAGATACCTATATCGAAAGTAGTAGTTTAAATTCTCTTTCTGGTTTATAAAGTGTGACTGTAAAGAACTGACTTAAAGGAAGTCTCGACAACTCAGAGTCAAGGTCTATGCTGTGAACATCTAAGTTAGCTAAGATGAATGCCAACCTTTCCGCCAGTTACAGTTCTTCTGGGGCAGTGTCAGATACAGCAAAATTAATCAATCTTCACAACTGCTCCCAGTTCCCAATAAAATGCAGACTAAACTTCTAGAAAAGTCAATATGAAATTTCAAAGGGAATCGTATCTTTATAAATTCCATTGATTCAAAAACATTGAAGTCCCTCTTCTCTGAAATTATTGTCAGTACATTAAAAGATGATATCAATGTTCACAAAATAAAATCTTCCAACAAGAAAACCTTAGCTGAATGGTCACAGTATATGCCTCAAATGTTCAGTAATTTCTCCTATGTTTTTATTTATTTTTATAAAAAAAACAGCCTATTTTATTCTGTATTCAGTTCAAAGAATCACAACCACACAATACTCAACATTAGTTTAGACATCAGGAGTTCTAATAGGATGTCCCCAGTGTTTTGCTAGATTTTCAGTATAAGTATAGAGTTGATAATATTGCCTGAGCATCTATAAGTTTGATTTTATAAGTGCACCTCTTCTAAGACTAAGATTTTTTTCTTTTTATTCTGTAATATTTATCAATGTTAAAGTGTTTAAATTTCAAATTCATTGTCTGGTAACCAATATGAAATTACTATAAAGGAAGTGTAGCAGGGGAGACACAGAAAGAGTGAGAGAGAACAAGAGAAAGATAAAGAGAAAGACATAGTGAGAAAGCAAGATAGTGAACAAGACGGTGAGAGAAATTAGACAAAAGAGAAAAGTTTGCCAGAAAAAAAAACAACAACTGTGGACAAAGACTATGGGATGGGGGTATAAAGAGCGGATGAAACAGAGAAAGACAGAAAAAGAGAGGAAGAAAGAGTGATAAAGGGACAAAAAGAGAAAAAAAAGAAAAAAGAAAAAGCAAACAAACAAAAAAAATAGGTAATCGGATGGGGATATGAAGAGCGGATGAAACAGACAAAGACAGAAAAAGAGAGGAAGGAAGAGTGATAAAGGGGCAAAAAGAGAAAAAAAGAAAAAAGAAAAAGCAAACAAACAAAAAAAATAGGTAATCAGGAGGCTATAGAAATAGTATCAAGTATTCAGGAATTATACTGAAAAATATGAAAAAGTAGAAACTTATTTAAATTAATCCAGAGTAGAGCCACACATTTGATCAAAGAGCTGATATGCATCTCCTATGAAGACAGGCTGAGACAGTTTGCTGTTCAGCATGGAGAAAAGAAGGCTCCAGAGAATTTATAGTACCTTCCAGTGCTTACAAGAAGGAGAGCTCACAGGAGAGCCAGAGAGGCACAAGGGCATGTGGTGATAGAACAAGGGGCAATTCCTATAAGCTGAAAGCAGATATTTTAAATAAGATATTCAGGAGAAATTTATTATGATGAGGGTGGTGATGCACTAGAACAGGTTGCCTCATTCCTAGAGGTGTTAAAGTCCAGGCTGGATGGGGCTGAGGAACCTGGTCCAGTGAAAGGTTTCCCTGTCCATGGTATGGAGGCTTTCCCTACATGATAGGGAGTACATGACCTTTATGGCCTTTTCCAACCTGAACAATGCCATGATTTTATGTGTCTATGAAGAAAATATAATGACGAAATAATTAATTTAAAATATTTCTGAAAATATGTAGGCCATATGTTCAATTTGTTTATCACTGTTCATCTATTCATTTGTATTCCTTGCAAGGACAAAGCCCTAGCTCACCCTTTGAGCAAACTACACATTGCTCTGCTCCAAACCAGGTCACTCACGTTCTTTTTACCATGAGGACAAGAGGGTTAGAGCCAGTGTCCATATTTTATCCCTCAGCTTACTGAGTACAATGTGGGAGTTTTCATTTTTCAGCAAAAGATGTCTCTGAGAAGCTTGCATATATGATAAATTTTATGCATTATAGCATTGCTGTGGACATCTGTCAATTTTACAAGCCGAACTTTAAGGTTTCTGTTCTTTTTAGCATGTACACTAATGAGAAAAGCAGTAAATAATAAAAGTTAATAAGAGTTAGAGCTGTTCAAGTTACTGGTAGTAAACTGGAGAAGCTGTAGAAAGAAAAATAATTTTCAAAGTTTAAAAATTAAGACAGGGAGCACTTAGCTCACAAACAAAACATATTTCCTGTAGGAGGAACAACAGGAAAAAGGGTTGCCCACAGAAACCTTATAAATGGAACCTCTTGCAATGAAGTTTCACATTTCCCCTCAAATCTCATCCTGTCTTTTGGAAGGAGTATTCTTACATCAGAAAACTTTCACTCTCATTTTTCTCATACAAACTTGTTTTTGTGAAATTTGTTACAAATAAGAGCATATGTAGTAAATTGAAGTAAGAAAACCCCACAGACTTCTCTTATTAGGGTGTTCTGCTCTTCAGAATCAGTACCTCTCCACCTGAGAGGACTATTCTGCAGAGTATAAAATTTCCTTTGTGTCCAAAATACTAAAATTAAACAGGTAGTGTATATTAACCATTGCCTAAAATTATTCTCACACAGTTTGTTTTTTTTCTTACTATATTCTGTGAGTTTCTAAGCAAACAATTTCTCATGTTTTCTCCTTTTTAGCGAACTTTGAGTCAGAACATAAGGTACAAGCAGTTCAAATACCAAATTAACTAAATAGATTAGAAAGCAGCATAATGATAACTGGGATCCATGTTCACTCTTACTTCATATTGCAAAGGAGAATCCACCAATTAGCTAAATTAATTTTGATGGATTCTTTGCCAGGATTTCACCCATTCTGAAAACAACCTTGAAAATTTGAATTAGGCATAATTTGATCAAATTTTGTCTTGTGTTGTTTGCAGGCTAAGTAAAACAATAGTGAAATACTGTGTCCATTGAAGTAAGTTTTCAAAATTTCACCTGAAAACTGGCAAGGGCATCTCAATTCCTCATTCACCTATTTTAGAATTTACTGCAAAGATTTAAGTCAAGTAGGAGAAATGACTGAATTTAGGTCAGATTTAGCACTCATCCTAGCCAAGGGAAAAAACCCAGCTATTTCACTCCTCATAATTTTGACCACAATATTAATCTTAATTTCATATCCCACAGTTCTAAACCACTCTTTTGCTCTTTTTTGGAAGTCAAACTATCCAAAGGAAACAACACTAAAAACAGGTCACCTACTGATAATCTCTGAAAATAAATGGAATTATGGTGCAACTTGCTACACTGATCACAGTATGTTCAGAACATCTCTGGCTGCTTATTTATCATCAGGTTACTGTTCCTCAGGTATATTTTTCAGAGAACAGAGGAAGTTACGAGTTGCTTATGGAGTTTTTTGTCTGTAAAGAGAACTGCACCATAAATTCTGTTTGTCCCACACTGGATATATATATACATGGACCACTTGTGCTTGAAACTGTTTGATTTTAAGCATGCTCTCACTCATTCTTCTATTTAGTGACCAAAGAGAAGACAGCTGTCATCTGTCTTATGGTCTGTGGCTTTCCCAGCTCTCTCCTTATTGCATCCTTGCTGGCTTCACCTGGGAAGGTGCAGCTAGGAACAGGGACCCGGGTGAAAGTGCAGCAAAAGCTTTATGGTTTTTAATCCTCATGGAAGCTGCGCAGGCACAATCAAGACAACTTCCAGTTATCTTGTAACTCCTCAGCCTCAGCCACTCAGTCCTCATTTTGGGTATTGCTGCTTCTGGACTTCTAGAGATGATTGCAGATAGTGATCTATCATGACCAGGATAGAGATCTTCAAATAAGTATGTAATCTAAAGGGAAATCAGTTATGAAAAATACAGGCCATGTTTTTCCCCATTTTCCTGATATAGCTATATGAATATTCAGGCGGTTTGATACAGCTCCTGTGAAAGCTTTCAAGGGAGAAAATATTATTTGTGAAAGCCATATCCTGTTCAAATGCAGATTGTGTTATTCACAAACACAGAAGGTCAGTTTTAACTTACATGCCTGATTTTTTCACTTAGTCACACTTTTACTTCAATATAGTTGTAATATTTCCCTCATTTTACATGTTCTTTGTCCCTTTGGTAGGGTGCACGGCCCTTTGTATTCACCTGAGATGAATGTTTTTTTCTGGGAAGGTCATAATGCTATTTTCTGAAAATTATATGGTGCAGCTGACTAAATTTTCTGAGGAGAAATAGTAATAATTTAAAGTTTGATGTTCAGCAAATCAAAAAAGAATAGGTATCTCAGGGATCTTAATGCAAAACAGCACTCATTTCATACTATATTTCTATCAGACTCTAAAGAGATACACACTTTTATTGCTAAACTGTTCTTCAGTGTCTTATAATTTGTCTTGCTGAAGCAGATTTGAAAGGGAGTGTCCAGGCTACTGTCAGAAATGATGTGTGCCTTGTGGGGGTTGAGAGTATATAACGCACCTGTATCCTTGAGAAGTACTACTTTTGAAAGTAGTACCTGAACTCCCAAGACACATTTTTTCACAGAGAGTAAATTCAGTTCAAATGCTAGTTGCCTAAGAAACACAAGGAATTGTTTTATTAAATGTATTTGTATTAATTTTAGTCCATTTGTTCATGAAGAAAAACATCAGTTTCTGAATATCTTCTTTGATAATTGTTTCTGTCAGCAATATCTTTACTCACTGCTATTGGCATCATATCTCCCAAATTCTCACACATCCGTCCCAGTAGTCTGGCCACTACTGTGCTACACTGTGCTTCTTTAACCCAACAAACTAGTCAGTTTAGCCATTGCTTGACTGGTCACCTTGAATATTCAAAAGTATTTTGAAGAGGTTAAAGCGTTCCCCAAGGGCTATGTACTAGGCATAGCTCTTTAATGAGTGCCATATGCAGATTATCTGTCCCTGGGCTGTTCCATCTGGAAATTAGGTTTAGAGGTACAAGTTCACTGATGCTCTGTTCCTTCTTCGTCTTCTGGACCCTGTCGGACCTCCCAGCACAATATTTCTAAAAGTCATTGCACTTCCCTGCAGTTTTAGAGAGACATCATGAAGTCCTTATGAGAAAGGGAAGAATCTTAGATCTCAATATTTTCATTGAATAAATCTTCATCTGAACTTTGCATAAGCCATTCATAATTGTGCTACTATAACTAGACAATCTAAGAAGACAGAGGTAATACAGTTTGCTTTTCCTTCTGCCTTAGTCAAATTCCCATGCAAATACTCAATTTTAGTTCCCATGCAAATACAGAATTTTAGACCATGAGTATCCCTATGAAATTCTGTATCTATGAGCATACTGAACAGTTCTCCTGTTTGTTACAGTATTTAGGCAAAATGACATAAAAAGGTCATATGAAGACATAAAATATGCAGAATTACAACTAAATACTTGCGGAACTTTCCTTTTTCAGATTTCACCTGGCCTTAACCCCACCTTGCCTTGATGATCACATTTTTTACCAGCTATTTGATTAAAGGAGGCATCAGTTACTTGTCGTTAATTTGTAAATATATGTTACATTTCAGCTCAATTTCTATCATTTAGTTCCTGGTTATTAGCTATTCACATATGGAGACTGGATATACTATATACTCCCTTGGCTATAATATTTTTGTTATGTTGTCTGTAGAGTGATTAGTTCTTCAGCGAGGTTTTAAAACATATAAATCTTTTCATTACTATTTTTTGAGGGGGCATGACTTCAAAGTCCTGAAATGTCAAGTCAGTATTTTTGTGGGGTTTTTTTAATTTTTTTTTATTTTTCCTTGCCCTAGGAAAGCCTCTGTGTACTGTCAAAGCAGTGCCAAAGCTGTGTGAGCTCCAATTTACCCTCTCGTTGCCAAGAAGATATTTGTAGTGAACCAGCATCATGAACTAAGAGAGACACCATCTCTCAACAAAATTACCACCTCAGCATAAGTAAGCTAATCAATAAGTTAATGGCATGAATCAATGAAAAAGATTTGGGAGAGATCTTAATTAAAGAAACAACTGCTGATACAAATTATGTTTCCAATGTATTGATGTAGCAGAGGGCATGAGGTTGAACGGAGATGAGTGCTGATCAATGCCTTGGACATTTGCATTTCTTTTCATCAGAAACCATCTCTCTTCATCCTTAGGCATACAGGCACGCACACATGCAGACGCACATCACTACCAGCAGCACCTCAGAAGGGCTTTGGTTTCTTTGTCTTTATTGATTCCTGTAGCACTTTTCTGGAGGCTATTGTGGTTGCCTCACTTT
Organism: Passer montanus; assembly: GCF_014805655.1. Classification (NCBI taxonomy): domain Eukaryota; kingdom Metazoa; phylum Chordata; class Aves; order Passeriformes; family Passeridae; genus Passer; species Passer montanus. Next base: position 3,341,569 of record NW_024367037.1, read on the forward strand.
ACAAGGTGAAATGAAGGTCTCCACAGACTAGATGATGCTCATCCCTTTAGACCTTCCTGGATACCATCTCAATATACTAAACCAGTAAGAAGTGTTTTGCCTCAGTGTGAACATCATGACCTACACGTTGTAATGCACAGATGTAATAAGGAAGTGCAAGTGTAACTTTGGCAAGCTATAGCTACACAAAAATAATGACAATATTCCTTAACACAAAGGGACCAGCATGTGTGTGTGCATGGGCATGCCTTCAAGAGACAAGCAGAAAAACAGACAGACAAAGGGACAGAGAGATAGTAAGAGAGCATTCTCCAGTGGCTGAACAGCACAAACATCCAAAGTCAATAGCTGGTTTCCCCAAGTGATTAAATCTGAGACACAGTTTAAAGAGACATCAATCTGTGATGTCAGCAATGCTCAACATATAGCTAATGGAGCTTCAAAAGATCAATATTCAAACCTGACTTTTTTTCATGCTAGAAACTCACACCACTGTGACATCTCTAGCTAGATGCAAAGTAGAATTCATTTTAACTGGTTTTATCACTGCTATTCATATTTTTGTTACATCAGATGTTAGTGTGCCTGTTTGTCTTTTTTTAATTTTCTTTTATTTTTTTAATTTGGGACAGGAGGAAGCTTTATTCCCTAGGATGCAAAAAAGTAATTTAAACTTTTGCTCAGCTGGTAGTCATGTAATCCATCTTATTTTCCTGTCAAGTTTTATAATGAAGTCAAAAGCAACCCTAAACTAGTGACATAATAATCTAATGCTGTGTAGTAATGATTATGCTGGATCCAAAAATATGTTTTCACTGCATACTAAAATTGAAGAAATAGAGAAATTTCAATTATCATCATCATAGTAGTATCCCAGGGCAATAATAATAAAAATATCTGATAGGAGAAAAAGAGCTACATTTTTAGCTACTTAAATTATAACCAAGACTCAGTGAAAAGGCTGAAAAAAAATGGATAGATTGAAAAGTATCTTTCAATAAAATACCAGTTTCTTGTGGTTGAATTGCTGGGTGTTTCATTAGTTGCATTTAAGAGGCCATAGGAAAAGCAGAGGAATCGAAAAGATTGAAGTCATTAGCAATACTAATATTATCACTGTTCTAAAATAGCAACCTATCTAGAGCTAAACTCTAGCATGCCTCACATTTATTAGAGAATGATTCTGTTGACACACTGCAGTATATGTAAACTGGCTGAATATGTTGTAAAATGATTTAAATATTAAGTGAGCTCACTCTTCCAAATGTTAGTTCAAAGACTGGTAGAATTGGAACTCCGCTCTAATCAGGCTTTCCCATTTCCTTCTCCCACAAGAAATAAAAGAAAAACAAAACCAAGTCAAATTAAGTTGTTAAATGGTTTAAGGATTTGATATCTTTTGCTGTTAATTTAAAAGGCTGAGCTGCAGCTCATTTCTTTTCATCTTTATAGCAAAGCAGAGAGTGACCCCAAGGGTCAGTGAGGATTATCTCTGTGTCTTTCCATTCCATCTTACGTTATTAGTTTACGCTGCAAATGAGAAACTGATGTCAGAAATATGCCAAACATTATTTATAAATATAGAAAAAGTCAGGGTGAAGTCTGATAGGTCTGTGACTTAGCATGTTAAGGTCTCAACAGCAATTAGTAATTGAGATACACCTACTGTAAGGTGGAACCTCTCATCTGAAGAACAGAAAATAGTTTTTTGGAATGTTGGTAATTTGCATGAAATAGAACCCTGAAATATCAAACACTAAGCATGAAATGTATCAGAAATCTAAAATTTAAAAAATATAATTATTAGAATCGTGTCTTAAGGTAAGCAGAAATACTGAAGTCATTACTAGTCTTAAGTTGACTGAAATTTTTTAGGAAGTTACTTGAAATTTTTCCATATACTTTATTAGATTGACATTAAAATAAAGTGGTGTTTTGCATTTTTTTATAATTAAGAGATTTAAGTCCACCAAAGTATTGTAAATGGTGGATATAAAAAGAGGTGAACTTTCTCCATTAGTGAAAAGTCATACTAGCCATATGAGGACTTTGAGTTAATTAGCATTAGGATAAATGCCATATGATAAAACATTGTATTTTTACATTATCACAGAGCAGTGGAAACTACTCCTTATATTAATCATTGGAGGAACTATTAAAAAATAACCAAGGCAGAATTTAAGGTTCAAAATAGTTCAAGTAGAAATTTACTACTAAGAAAATGCGAGGGCAAAATAGCTAATAGGCAATGATATTAGAGGAGAAGAAATTGTTCTGTCATATCAAAATCCACTGAAATTTGACTAGTGTTATTTGAAATCTTGTGCCTTTGTATCATGGAAGCTTTATATAAAAGATATACATTCTTTTTTCAATGCTCATCACAAGATACTGGAAAGATGCGAAATACAGCAAATACGCTATGTTTAGGTGATATTACTCTATACCATATTGCGCTAATAAATCAGAAAGAATGAAGGTTACACATTTGAATAGAGATGCTCCATTTGTAGCACATCATACTTTCTAACCCAGCCTCTAATGAAGTCAGAAGTTGGTGAAGTGCTGTGCCACAGAGGACGCCTGTGCACGCACACATATTCTCACAAGGGCTGATCATTGAGGCAAATCAGTAAGTCAGGGAAGTCATATACCCCACTTTTAACAAAGCAAAGAAACACAATGTTCTGACCCTTACCACCAGAAAATAATAAAAAATAAAAAGAACAAACAGATATCTCTGACCAATCAAGTGACCAGATCATTCATTCAAATTTCATTCCAGTGTGTTTCTCTCATCACCCCCATCTCTAGCCTAGATCAACCTGCACACAGAAAGAGTAACAGGTGCCTGTAGCATAACTAACTAGAAACTTTTGTTATGCTTTAAATCCCATCTTGTGGAGCACTTAGGGTATCATGTTCACAGAAATAATGTCTAACTTTTTAGATTTGTAAATTTGCTTTTGCAAATTTACTTTGTTGTAATGATTAATTCTTCCCCCTTTTCTGTCTAGATCTGTTATTTCTAGGTTCCTGCACTGTAAACCAAGGAAAATCAAATATTCCAGGTTCAGAAGCTCCAAGGATAGGAATGATCACCTGGGAATGGGGACAGAGAGATCGATTTTCTTCATTCAGCTATGCTGCCAAAGCATTGTGTCTCAGGTATTCCTGGGTGCTTCAATGCACATTTCTCTTTCCAACAAGGTTACAGCTGTTCCTCTGAACTTTTAGGATAATTTTATAAAATCTAGTAGTCCAATTTTGTTTGACAACACTACTACAAAGAAGTCAAGGTAGACATAAAGCATTGAAATTAATGAAATGAAGTAATTTAGTTTTGTTTTGTTTTCCAATGAAAACACAGAGGAACAGGTAAAAAGAGATAAAAAGAATAGCATGTTTGAGCATAGAAGATTCTGTGAAGTCCACTAGGAATTCACTAGGTAATTTCACTTGGGGAGTGTGACAATAAGTGAAGATTAACACTATTCAAATTGTAAAATAGATTTTAGCCTGAGATACTATAGACTTAATTGGCAGACACATAAGTGAGGACTGGCAGGAGGAGGCAGTAGGTCATCAGTATCTCAGCATTTAACTTTCAGGTGTCTCTTCACAAAGTTCCAAGTGTGTTTATTAAACCCAAAGGTCATGTATACTGTCCAAAGGAAAATATGGTTAAAATATCCAGCATGAAATCTACAGCTACACGATAGTGCAGTTTTGATGTAGGAAATTTTTCTAAGTGCTGGTTATTTATACAGCAATTTGGACAGTTTTACTCAAATTATACCCAGGGCTACTGTTGAGAAGATTTGGACTTTGATGATCTTAGAGGCCATCTTCCAACTCTGGATATTCTGTGATTATATGAAAATGAATTTGGACAGTTTTACTCAAATTATACATTATTCCCAGGGCAACTGTTGGACTTTGATGATCTTAGAGGCCATCTTCCAACTCTGGATATTCTGTGATTATATGAAAATTATGAAGAGAACAATAAGAACAAGACGCTGGAAATGAGTAGTTTTTAGTTTAAATAACACTCTGATGAATGCTTACGACAAGAAAGTGTCTTCAATACACACCCAAATGTCTCTCAATGTTACTTGAAAAGTGGAGTAGGCCTTTCCTGTCCCTCAGGATTTAAGTGAGCTCCTGAAAAGCTCACTTATACGTTTTTAGCAGTACATGAGAACATATTGGTAATAATAAAGTGAGACAAGAACAGGTAATCAGTGGTATACAGTGTTGTACAAATTGCCACCTTACAAGTGAGGCTGAAGAGCACTCTCAGGGTAGACGATTTTTCGGATTACATCTTATTACCCGTTACTTACGTTGGCTTATACAGCATGGTTCTTTAAATTCTTTGTATCACTGTAGCAAGAAGTTATCTCTTTACTCTGGCAAACTGTACTGAAAGTCCATCAAAAGCATTGGTGGGTTCATTGAGACTAAGTTGGAGGCCTGATGTTTTCAAAGGACTTAGACAATGGGGATACTGGAGCATACAGTCACCCCAGGACACCTTGGTAGCTCTAGCATGAGTTGTTTTAGTCTTTGAAGCTCCTACTTCTTTCCAAAGCAGACTATAAGTCTTCCCCATAGTCAGAGAAAGAAGAGCTAGTAGAATCTTAGAGTGTTGCTCATTTGGGTCATCTCCTAGCCAAAGCAATGCCAAAAGACTTGGAGGAGTGACTGATAATGAAAGTATTTGCTTTCTATGTGAACACAAGCTTCCTGGTCCTTCAAGGCCTTATTAGGCCTTCCTGGCCGAATAGGAATTGCTTCATTAAATGTCTACAAGGAGATGGTGGCACAAGCAATTTTCTTTGACAGAAAAGTTTCATCCAAAGCTCAGGATATAAGGATGCACAGAATTAAAACAGTTTCTGGGAGATCACACTTTAAATGGACCGTATTATGACTTAACTATCATATCAAGAAAAGTAATGAGGGCTCTTATGTTAGCCTATAAGTACATCCAAATTTGCTGGAAGAGCTTGGCTTCTGGCCTCATTCATTATGTCATAGAGAGTACCATAATCACCTATGGCACCTCTGTGTGTCACAGTCTCCTTTACATGGCAAGAAGACTTCAAGGAATGTTTTCGTGGAGCCTTCTTGTATTCAACATTGCAATGCAAATTTTCTCTGTGTACTAATAAAAAATAGTTGCTTAAAATGAAAAAAAAAATCACGGTACTACACTTCAAACTGTTCAAACTCCTATCTAGTCAATCTAATGGATTTTTGAATTTTTTAAATCCGTTTAGTTCTTGGAATCTAATCCAGATCAATAAGTATTTGCAGCTGGTTGAAAAGCAGCTAGCTATCAACTAATAAAACAAAGCACTGTGGAGCAAAACTAAAAACAGTAAGTTTGAAACCGTGTATCATGACTGCTTAACACACAAAACGATATTCCCTTTACTTTTCACTGCATGCAAATTCACTGCACAGAAAAGAACATACAGATTGTCTTTCACACTTATACATAGCACATACAGTATAGTTCTCAGAAAGTTTCTGAAGTTATTGAACATGTTGTAAGGTTTTTCCTGTGTGAATCTGTTTGTGAGTTGTGAGTTGTGTATTGATGAATGCAATAAATTCAGATTAGATGCTGTTGTGCTATTAAGCCATTAAGCCTTTGTCAATCTCGAATCCTTTCCAGACAGCACTTAGGCACACTTCAGAGGACTGAATAATTCAGAAAATGTTACCAAGAGTCAATATGGGTGATGCCACTTTGCTTTTTTAAGATCATAAGAATTTTTAAGATTGTAAGAACCACATAGATATGAGCTGTTCTGTGTCACATGTCCCTGAAGATCAGAGGACAGACACCCAATCATTTTATTTGCAAGGACAGACCTTGGGATAGTAGTAAACAAAGAAACAAAACCAAAATGTCATCCATTTCTAAAATGGGTAGTCTGACTCCTCTTCCTTTTGCTCATTGGCAAGTGGCTGTTTCAGAATTCCTTTACTGCCAGTGAGGGAGAGACTGAGAAGCTGCCTAGTGGTCAGCACGTAAGCCTTGCGTGCTCGCCTGCTTGTCTCTGCAATTCTCTCTGGGTAAAATCACTTCTCTTCTGGTCTATCACAGACTGAAGAAAAGGACAAACCCTAATTTTGTTGTTAAGGAGAGATTGGCTCTTACCTGAGATCTTGATGAACTTGTTAGAAGATGCTGTATTTCTGTGTCAGGGATGCTCCAGAATATGATCCATGCAACATAATTATATTTGTCAATAAAATGTAGAACACAAAGATGTATGTGGCTACTGCTTGTTTAATTAAATGTATGAGATACTGCATTATTTTCTCATTAGAACAGTGATCTAAGGTGAAATTTTACTCAATTACATGCTCTAATAAAATAGAGCAGCAACAATAGAAGACAGCTTCAACTTAGATATACCTAAACCATAATCATACAGAGTGGCAATAAAACAATATTGACACCAGACCAGCGCCTATTTAAATTTTGAACCACAGAAGTCATAATTTTTCTCCCTGAACTCATTTAAATATTCCAAATGTCATAAACATAAGTCCACACCTCTTCAATTATATATATATATATATATATATATACACACATATTCATATGTATTGCTTTCAAAGAGCAGTTGAATTTTATGGGTACCATATAATATTAAATTACTGGAAGACTATGTGTCTTTTTTAGCACTTATTTTTGGAACATGACATAATTTTATTTACAAAAATTACTTGCGTGCTATGCTTCCTGTTCATTAAAAAAAAAAAAAGGAATTTTTTAAAATTAGCATCTCGGGGTCATTGGATTTTCCTTCTGTTTTGAAGGATGTAACAGTTTTATTGAAAGAATAAGTAATCAGCTCCAAATAATGTATCATCATATCAATCTTTCAGGGCACAAAAAGTGCAGTTCTTACTGAAACTGCTCAAACTACAAAGCTGAGTCTCTTCAACATAACAGAGGTGCAAAGGAGCATTTTAGGCACCTGTGTTTCCAGTAACAATTCTCAAGGAAAAAGTTGCATTCAGACTCTGAGAGTCTTAGAAGCATTTGATTAAGATAGGTATAGATCCCTCCCTCCTCTTTGCCAGACAATAGTACAGCTAAAGGTCTGGGCATGTAGAAGGTATACCTGGAGATATACAAAATAACTCTAGCTTGTTTTTACTTCTCACTCCTCATTTCATGATGGTATTTCTTACAGTATAAAGAAAAAACAATATGATATATGAAATACTACTCTATAGAATAAATGTTTCTCAAAATAGAGGAGTTGTTTTTAAACAACTTATATGTATGGCTATTATGATTCCTCAGATCTTTGCTTTCCTAAACTAGGATATTTTGGGTCTGATTTTATTGGAAACAGTGTGGGGGACATTTTGTATAGCAAATTTTATTAAATTCAATGCCTTGAAAATGTGTATGGGGAAAAATATTCTCCTTTTTATAATTCTACAGAAAGTCATTCATAATGATGATCTGAATGATGAAACAACATATATTCAGGGAGTATGGATTTTGAAATATTATTCTCTATTATACTGGGAGCATTCTATGACTTTCCATGTAATATTATTTATTCAGAGTATTAGGAATAAAAATTACAAGGTAGTCTATATTTTATCTTTTGGGCATTTAAAGTGTGTCCAGTTATCAGGAGAAGGCCCAATTGGTTTTATGATTTATCAGCCTCTACATTTCAGTCACATGCCCACAAGACAAAATCATGACTTGAAATTTGCACAGGCTGTCTATATATTATACTGCTGTGAGTAAATTCATATTTTAGAAAAGTATATACTCCTACTTGTATTTAAAACAGAGACAAAAGTCATATTGATTTCCATGAGAAACAAACTTGGATAAATGACTAAGATTTTCAATACCTGAATTTAAGTTTCTAAAACCAATATTCAGTCATATAAGAAAAGGCCTCATTTTCAGAACTACAGAGTTCCTAAAAACACTTGTTGAGATTTAAGGTTTTGTGAACTCAATTTTTTTTAATAAAACAGGTCATTTATTTGTGTATTTAGGGGTAGACTTTAAGGATCTAAATTTAAGATCCTATTTTAAAAATTCTTGGCCTAGATGTTTTGAAGATATTTGTTTCATATATTATTGACACAGTGGTTCAGGAGGTGACATGAATATTATATCCTACATTACAGCCCTAGTTCTTTACAATGGTTTTTATTCAATTGTGCCAAATATATTTACTTGTGGCTGGTTTTAGTACAAATGGTAATTTTGCAATTCTCTTATGACAGAATGATAACTGAAATTTCTTGTCACCAGAAGTATTTAAAATCAGTGAAGAAGTGGGCTCTTCTGATTGTTCCATAAAATTGAAGTACAAATGTTCAAATGTAGATCAAGTCTATCAGAAACACTTGGGTCAAAAAATACTTTTTGATTTAAAAAAAATTCTTTAGAAAAATTTAATTAATGAAAAAATTCATTATCAATTTATTGTGTGGTTTCAGCTGCTGAAAATGTGAATTCAGTCTTAAAGGTTGGATTGGTGAGTTACTGACGAGACTGTGGAGCCTCCATTCACAGAATTTGGCTGGACATAGCCCTGAGCCACCTGATCCATGTTGACCTTTAGGCAACATCCAGAGGTCCTTTGCAATCTAAATTTTTCTGTGATTCTGCAACTACTCTTGCTCTCTTCAATACCAAATTGTAATTTCCAACTAATTATAGAGAAATTTGCAAAGTTTATGTATTTTCTGAATATGCTGTAGATTATGGATCCAGATATTTCTTTGGTGTTTTTGCTCCATACAACCAGAAAAGAAATAATATCTCTGGTAATGCTTTGAAGGGTTTTCTCTTCTGAAGAGAAACTGCTTTATTAGATACTCTGGACAAGCTTCTCTGAGGAGAGCAGAGACTAAATGAACAGCCTAAAGCAGCAATCAACTGAATCAACAAACTAATGGCAGCAATCAGTTTCCACGAGGACATTTCTTCTATAGCATAAAGGATACTTTGATATGTAAAGACAATGAAAAGGAAGACTCATCATTTAGTACAGACTCCTGAGTAATACTTTCACTGAAAAACAGCAGAGTCATTGCCATATGAGAAGGGATTACACTCACTAAAGATATTTAAAATCCCTACACTGATGCGAGCACTTCATGTTCCTCTTCCTGTTTTCTACATCTCTGAGACAAGACAACAAGACTTCTAGACAGCTGTGCCATGCCTTGGACTCAAATACTGCGCCATGCTTTGGACTCCAGCACAAAGGTTCATTAAGATAGCTTAGCCAAACTTATGTATGACAGCTGACCTTTGGAAACCCCGTGTGTATTCCTAGACCACCAAAAATGTGAGATCTAACAATTAAATTCATGTGGGTTTCTCTCAATGTATTAGCTAATATGTTTAATCTCATACTTGCCACAGATTGGTTGGCAACAGGTATGTTGACAATTACAGTTATTATATATCTATTAATTAAACTCGTAGGTATGTCTGAATTCTTAGAGCAGAGAACAAAAAGAGACTCAAGGAATCAAGCAGGAGTCAGCCATAACCTTGGGTTTAATGCAAAAATCACTTTGTTCCTACTTTATGTCTGTAACTTTAATTTTTGGCTAATAGGACATCTTTTTTTCCTGCCAGTGGTGAATTTCAAAAAATGGTGCATTCCCTCACTTTTTAAATTGTCTGGAAGTTGGATTTGTTTACAGCTACTTATAATTTGACTAGAGCAGCATTTCCTACTTAGGAAAAGCATTTCCTGCTTTAAGGAGTGTTTGCTTTATCCACCTTCATGTGCGTCTCCCTGTATAGTAAATGCTTCCATCCTGGCGAAGAGAATTTCCAAACATTCATGTTTGGAAAAAGAAAAGAAAAAACCCAAATGGAACTTATGCTAATATTACAGACATATTTTCACATGTAGTCTAACCCAATCAATTGCTTTTCAGTCAATGAGTAAGTAAATCACAAGACATACCACTACGCTACCAGGTATTGATTTGCTTGCTAACTTAACTCACAGTAAATGAAGGTTGGCCTTGAGCTGGAAATCAGGGACTATTTTTTTCTGTACATCTCTAGAGTCAAGATCCATTCTTCAGCCATTAAAATGTGTGAAATAAGCTAGTAAATAGTAAGAAAAGATAAAATAAATAAAAACATACATGTAATTTGAAGGACAACATATGAAGCATATTAAGGACAATATTGAGGCAACCCTAACTTGCAACCCCGTAAGAGGCTGTGGATACTTGTATTTTTTTTTTGTGCCTAGTGTTGCAGATTTTGCTGATGGAAAATTACCACCAACATTAGATCAAGCCTTATAATGGCACTACATTCAAAGTACTTAATTTGAGAGTTCTCTGGAGTCCCAATTCAGAGGTCACCCCTGCCATTTCAAAGGAGAATGCTACAGGGATGTCAAACAGAGAATCCATTCCCAACAACAAATATTTAATGCATTCTATTAGTTTGTATTTAATGTGTGGCTCTAGCCTACAGAATTTTAAAATAAAACAAAACCATGCATTACACTTTTGGAAACAGAAAGTTATTCATGGTCTTTTCCCTGTAATTTTTCTGGTCTTCAGACGCTGGCAGCTGAGAAACATATACCTTTCCTTTCAGCTGCATAACTCTCTTTCTAGCGATTAATTACTTAGATACTTTGGAATAAATAGGATGTAAAGAAATACCTAACAAAAGCCTAATGCATCTCCAATGATGGAACCCTGTGCTATGCCTGAGATGAATATCCTTTTCAATTTTTTTTTGAAAGACAAGCAGATTATTCAAAATTATGGCAATCAGATACTGGCAGAGAAGAAAAATAGCGATATGCTGAACAGAAACCACTTAAATGCTACGAGTCTTGATAATATAATATTTCCACAACTGTTTCTGTTTAAAACTAATAAAAATAAACATAAAACATTCCCTTCTCCTCCTATCAAATTCATTACTTTGAGCGACAAAATGACAAAATGATTAGCTGTTAATAAGGCCCTGGTTTAAAAGATTGACTGACATTGCATTACTCATTTAATTTCCGCTTCTCCTAGGTTTTTTTTTCCTTCCTCCAAGCACAGAGGGAATTAATATTATCACATCAAAGGCCTCCCTCTAAATGGGGGAGAAAAATCATTTAAAAGGACAGAGGCTGTGATTATTCAAACTAGGTTATTTGCACCTTGTATATATAACGATATCATGGTACAACTTCATTTTGTTCAAATTGCTGTCAGTCACTAATAGAAGAAATTTGCTTCCGTTTTATCAGCGCTATTGTGTTCAGTCAGATTTGTGGGTGTAGGACGGGGAGTTCAGGCTGGGCATTAAACATGAAATCTGATAAGAGGGATATGAGGAACGGAGAGTAAGGAAGGTACAGAGCAAAGGAAGACTGATTGTGTATCCAGCATTCACAATGCAAATGCCTCCCCACCCCACCTTCCATCATGATTTTCTTCCCTCTCTCTGCATGTTGTTTTTATTTAAAGACACAGATACAACCACACACCAAAGTATAAGCACGAGTCTCTGTGGAATAGTAGATTTAGCAATACAACTCTGTGCTCTGGTGATTTTATTTCCTTTCACTTTGATTCCTGGCAGACAAATTATTCTAGGGATGATTTAACACCTAAAGATGTATGTCATATTCCATAAAATAGTTGTATCAGTGGGAAAAATTATGAGTGGCACAACCCCTGGCCTAGCAACATCCAATGATCTATCAGCATTTAACTCTTGGCAGATTGAATTATTCCCCTCCCTAACTGTAACTGTGTTAGGGCTTGCATGACAAACATTCCACTTGTCAAATATTTATCCTTCCTCCTAAAAAAAAGAAAAGGAAAAAAGAAAGGGGTGGGGAGGAGGGGGAGCAGGGTAGAGGGAGAGGGAAAATAATAATAAAAAAAAGATTGACTAGGATAAGGAGGGGGAATATAAGTGGTAAAAGACCAACCACAGCATGAAATATGAAACATAAATCACTGGGGTCAGGGAGAGCAGGGGAACTTGGTTACTAAGGCTCCAGATGGATTAAATAATGCACGTCCTGAGGGAGGGTGGGAAGGCGAGCACTAAAATAATAACAGAACAGAATGCTCCTGTGTCGAAAGGTTTGAAGACAAGCCTTGTTAATTCAGAAAACAGCAGAGTTAAATTAGCCCAGGTCCCTGTGAAAAGTAGTGTTACATATTGTGCAGAGAGATAAATTTTCACCCACTCTCTCCAATAAACTGGCCACTGACAGGTGACTGCTGTGAGTAGTTCATTAAAATGTCCAATTCATGAGAGACTTTCAAAATTTATAATGCTTCCTATAGACAACAGGGTCAAGTTCAATGAGAAAGGAAGAGAGCAAAGTAACTAAAGGAATTATTCACTAATTACCTTTTAAACACATTTGCAATTTTTTTCCAACGAGTATTAACTTGCTTTTAATGCCTCTGGGTTTATGGCTTTAAATCAGAGAGAGAGATCAGAGTTCAGCACACATCCCTGTTTTCATTGTCCTCTGGATGGAAGATTTTTGAACATGTAAGACCATGTGCTAAAGCCCTCAGAGTAAATGATTTTAGAAGATATAGGATCAGACGTTTAGCAGGGAATGGAAGAGTCATGACAATTTTAATTAGCTTTCATTTACCTGTAAGCCAAGAATATATACTGAAGTTCAGTAATTATGAATGGAGTGGATAGTCCTGTATATTATGAAAAATTACTGGACACCTATGAAAAAAGCATAGCAAGACTTTATTGTGTTACCAGGGATGAAATATCTTTCCCTAATGAGATAAATACAGTTGAATTTCTTTGCAAAATTTCATATAACAATTATCCTATCCAGAAATATTTTAAAATTTGAATGTGCTTTAGACAAGAAAATGCATATCCTATAAGACTTGGAGCAAGAACAATGGCAGGAAAACAGTGTTTTCCATTCATTTCCAGCATTTGTTTCCTTTTGAAAATCTTCCTTGAAATTCACCAGGGTAAAGATTTGTCTTTACACACATCTCCATAGTAATCTGGGCATGCTAATCTATGCCAATAGATGAGTAGAACTTTTCCTGAAATTGTAGATTTAGGCTGCTGCCAGCTGGGTCAGGTTTGTCATCTGCAAAGCCTTCTAGCATAGAGTTTAGTCTTGGTCTTAGTCCACACCTGTTTCCTCATTAGCTCATCCTTGAATCCTGAGAAGACATAAAACCCAGAAAGCTTTTGTTTCTAACTGTCACTACAGGAGGAATACAGTCTGGGACAGTTTTGACTATGTCTGTCTTTGACTATCTTCTGAAGGAAAGTAGTGGTGGACTGTTAGAACACAAGGACTGACAGGGTGACATGAGGAAGGGGACAACTGATTGATTCAAGTGGGTGGAAGAGTCCTTTTATTCAAAGGAACAGGAAAATGTTACTAATTGAAAATTATGAGGAACTAGAGAGAAACATGAATGACTCAATGGAAGGTTGGAGAAGGATCCCAGAGGCATTTGCAGAAAATCTCAGAAAGACAAAGACAAAATGTAGTTTAGTTGATGGGGAAGTTAGGTTATAGGTTGGACTAGATGATCTTAATGGTTCTTTCCCACCTAGTTCATTCTGTGATTCTGTAACATCATGTTCAGAAATCTTCCTTAGGGACAGAAAAGCATCTTTCATTGTAGAAGTTGGAAGGTATGTAGCAAAAGTGAAGGAAGGGAAGCTGAGGGAAGAAAGAATCAGAACATGGTAAGGACTATGCAAGAAAACTGAAGTGGATTTCAATTTGCAGAATAAGACAGATAAATGCAGGTGTCTACATGTGAACTAGGTGCTGCAGCTCCCCTTGTACTCAGCTAAATAAAATATACTGAAGGGCTACACAGCTGAGCATACATGGGTATTACCTTCAGGGCAAACTGATTAACATAAAACTCCATTGAATCACACAGGCTGACACTGTCGGGATTCAAACTCTCACTTCAGAGACTGTGGCTATGCTGTAGAGGTTCTATGTTTTCCTGGGCAAGAAAAGGTTTTTTTGTGAGATCGCTATCTGTGCATTCTTCCAGTTCTTGGTTGGATGATTGGAGGCCCAAGAACTTGTTTGTCATAAACAATGAGAATTCACAGCTGCAAGTGCAGCAAATGCAGCAAATAAAAATAATCTTTCCACAAAATGCTATCTAATTAAAGTGTCTTTGGAAAAAAGATATAATTCAGAAAACAGGCCTCTCAAATTCAGAGAAGTACCAGAGAAGTATTTCGGAAGTACCATTGACATGAATCTCATTCCAATCCAGTTGTTTTTGCAGGGGCATAAATTCCCTTGTTTGTTAAGTGTAAGTGAATGATCAGCACTATAGGCAACCCATTAAAGGTGCTCATAATTGCACCTTCAGAAGTGGCTTGAGTAAATGCATATGTCCCGAGACCACAAACTGAATGATGATGGGAAAAGAGTATAGTGAATAGTTATTGGTAAGAAAATATTATGCATTTTATGATGTAAATTTCTGGTAGGAAAAAAAAGAAAAAGAACAAGGAATGTGATCATATTATTGATATCTTTATAATAATGCATACTCTGACAGAATAAATTAAGGTTGCATGAGCTATTTTAATTCTGGGGTTTTCAAATTTTTGAATGCTTGACTTTGCAACCTTAATAGCTTCTCTTAATATATTTTATGTGCAATTATACAAAGTGCAGTGCTTTTTGATTTATTGCAAATGAATATTCTTTGTTTGCTAGAGTCATGTACATCATTAGTTCAAGTGGAAGAGCAGCATTTAGATTATATGTGTTTAGAGTGTCATGCTATGCCTTTCTAAGGTATATCTGGTTATGCTAAAAGCCCATGAAAACTCAGGGTGAGCAGAAAAAGATGGATGTGATTCAAACCACTGACATTCTGGATATATTTGTAAATTTGTTCAAAACTCTTCAGAATTATTTTTAAGAAATGAATTGCCATAAAAAAACCATTAATTTTTATTTGATAAAAATATTAAACATATTTTAAACCAGTTTCTGGAAGGTTTATTGTTCCTCTAGGAACATTAGACAAACATTAGAAAAAATTTGCCTAGTATAATATTCAAAAAATTTCCTAAATAATATGTATAGTCTCATTAGCCCCATATGAAACGAAACTAAAAATATTAAGTCTTAAGTGAAACAAGACCTTTTGATAATTGCTTAAAAATAACGTTTTTTGAGATAAATCCCTGTGTAAAATCCCCCAGACCTTTTCATATATAGATTCCCAGAGAGCAGGAAAAGAAACAAATTCTTAATTTGTCAGTAGTTTAATTTATCCCTTCATTTACTGAATGCTACTGAAAGCTTCTTATAGCTTTTTACATAATTACACCACTCGGGCATGGCATTGCTCCTTGTGCTATTTACATCGTATTATCCTCACCTTGCTCAACAGCATCCATCCTCATTGGGGAAAATTTTTCTTTAGAAAATGCTTAGTCGTGGCACTAGTCCTTGTTGGCATGTCTTCTTTGCTTGTCAGGGGAATTCTTGTGCTGTCATGGACAGAATCTCAGGAAAGGGAACACGGCCTCAAACTGTGCCATTGCTTGTTCTGTGTGTCCCAAATGAGGACGGGTAATGAATACCACCCCATTGCAGCCACTATTCCAGTCCGCTCTTTGTAAGGCATGGTTTTATCATCTAAAAGGCAGTCTGTTATAGAGCTAATGAAAATAATTCCATCTAGAAAAGAGCAGGGACTTGTGCACAGTATAATTTTTATTCATCCTCCATAGCTACTTCACTTCAGCAAGACCACATTGCATGAATAGAATGAGGTAGGATTTTACCTTAGAAGAGATGACATTTACCTGGAAGTACAAAAGTAAAAACCTTTATTTTCTACAGATTTTTCATTATTTTAGGACTTAATTGATTTGCAACATTTTAAGGGATTTAATTCCAAATGGAACAAAAAAGTGATATTACAAAAATTCTTTCATAATAAAATTATCTCAAAAGTGTAATTGACAACATTGAAACATCTTATTTGATAAAGTTTTTTATTTGAATATAAAATATATAGAATAAATGTACACTTAAAATATACAGAGATAAATATCAGTACATGCATTTTATAATATTAAATAATAATCTATTTCTGTGAAATAGAGCAAAAAAAACTTTAAAAAGTTCTCACTTTATCTCACTGAACAACAAGAAAGAAAAATATTATTTTTAAATTTTCTATATAAAAGTGGTGAAATTTACACATTTCCATCAATTATTTCACTTTAATGAATCTTCATATTTTGCTAAAAATCTGCTCAAATAGTATGCTGGCTCCAGTAATCCATTCCTCAGAGAGACTATAACCTGTTTTCAAGTTGACGTTGTTTTCAGAGATTCTGTAAAAGAGAAACTCTCTTTTAAATGTCAGAAACTGAGAGACACTCAGAAAGCAAGTAAGGTCTAAGAACTTACACAGGGAACTCAAGAGACCATGTGCTGATTTTGTGCTTTTTTCAGGTGAGCAACACTACACATAGTTTTCACAGCTCTTTATCTAAAATACAGAAAACCCTGTTAAGACCCATTACTGAGCATGACACCACTTTGGCTGCTGCCTACAGAAAGAGAGAAATTATTACTCATGGTTTTTTATTTTGTCAATTCATTTCTAATATATGGATAACGTATATCTATGGAATTTGTATAGAAAAAAAACATTTTGAGAAACTGAGAGTTTTCTGATTTTTCTATAGTTATCTCAGTGTAGTGTGGTTTTGGCAGTGTGGTGCCAAGCAGTCTCAAAAATGCTCAAAGATATATTGATAGATATAGATTTACTTTTGGTTGAATGCCATTTATTTATTATCACACCAATTTTAAGACCAACCCATTTTTTCATAAATAAACAAAACTCTCTAGGTTCACACATGTGTTTCTTGTGTACATCTGGAAACCTTTCTATCTGTAGTGGAAATTAAAAGTACTTTTGACAGTTTGAAAGTAGTCAAAATGAGAAAAAAATCCCAGCAGATCATATGATGGTGTTAACATCACCAAAGTTATTGCTTTGAATTATATTACTTTTCTATTAAGTAAAATAAAAGTCATAATGTTTTGTTTTGCTTTGTTGTTGTTGATACAATATCTGCAGCAGCAAATATCAAAATAACAGAAAACAATAGAAAAGAGAGAAAAGATTACTACTACTTACTCATATTCTTCAGTGATGCCATTCTGGTCACTTCCTAAATCAGGGAAGAGAAATATGAAGAATTCATATTGTTACAGTTTTTTTATATTGCACAATTACAATGTTATAATTCATATATTTTGCACTGAAACCACACAGAAAGGCTCTGATATTTGTGATGTTCACTTGACAGGTGGAGTCCCTCCACATCTTCCCCATCCAGCAGTGGCTTGCATGGCTGTGGAAATTTTTGGTGTTGCAAACAACAAATTGTCACAGGCAAATGAGTTGGATACTGTCAAATACAACAGGTTTTGTGTTTCATGGAGATGAAGTTCTGGTGCCTGCTTGGTACTTCTCTTAAAAGAATCACTTTTGGCATCTTTTGAATGGGCTCACCTCATCTCACTCCTCACCTGTCTCCTGATTCCACTCCCTTGTTGTCAAGTTTGCTCAGAGTTAGTCCTAGATAGAGTGGGAGTGGATTTTCATTTTGCAGGCCCTCTTCTCCATCCTAAGGATCTCTCTGATCACAGTGTGATGTACCCATGAAAGCAGAAGGGAGGTGAGAGATCAGTCTTGTCTGCCACAGGTTGCTATTCTTCAAAAAAGCTGTGTATTCTTGAGTGTTTTCATCTAAAAAGATAATACAATTTCTGGAATTTCTTCCATCCTTCCAGCCACTGCACAAAAGGAGGAATTTTGTAATAAATGTAAAAATGGTGAAAGACCTCTCATAGTTTTTCTCTTCTATAAATGTATGTCAGAGAAAGAAATGAAAAACAATTATTGTGTTTCACAGTAAGAGCTCAGATTCTATCACATCTTTTGAAGTCTGTAGTTTGCTGATGAAGCGTGATCCATTTTAGAAGAATTCAGGTCTGTTGGATAGTACAAGTTATTATTGGAAGAGCTGCACACTCTGCCAAATTCAGAATTCTCTTGGCCAGTTTTCTATATAATTAACATAAATTTATATCAATCCTTGTTTGTCTGAGCTTTATTGAGTAATAACAGATTGCTGCATTTTACATTTGCCTTGAAAGTACTCTAATCAGAAATTCAAGGGAACACAACGTGCAGAAACTTTGTTTAAAGTTACATATTTAGAAAACAAAGATTACTACATAGAAAATTTTATTCACATTTAAATTGGTGAAGAAAATGCTTATCCCAGACATGTTCTTTCCAAATATAAAAACAAAAATCAATTTTTTTTAAAAATACATGAAAATTCCTCATCAAATAATATCTACATTGGAAAATTAATCTGCAGATCACTTTTAAGCAACCCAGTTTCCTTAATTCTTTTCTTTTAAATAATTGAAATCAACAGTTTCCTCTGCCCATGAAACTAACAAATGGCTGGTTTATATACAGCTTTTTCTTCTGTCAAAAAGAATGCATGTATGCACTGAAAATAAGAAACAGAGATTTTTATGCAAAAAGATAATTAATAAAAGGAATGACATTTGTATAAAAATGGTGTTTAGCTTGGTGCATCCTCAGTCAACTTCTCAATATCTTTCATCCAACATTATAAAGCCACTTATGTTCAATACCGATAAATGTCCTACTTTGTAAAGCTACAGCTGAAATAACGTTTCAAAGCTGCACTTGGCAAAACAATAATAAATGCACTTTGATAAAATCTCAATTCTATTTTTTGAGGATTTATTTCTAAACTGTTGGTGCAGTCTCCATCTTATAAAAAAAATTAAATGTGATCTGGCAGGATCATCTTCTGAACAGCAGATTGAAGGGTGTTTGAAGTATCGCTGCTGTGTCTGAAAGCCTCTGATCAGGACCTTGTTTGTCAGACTGCATGTTTGTCAACATTGACATATCAAAGAGGTCAGGTCAACAGCACTTCAGTATAAAGTGAGCAGGATAGGGTCAAATGGAAGCACTGAGCCCTGTACCACGATCAGATGGGAAAATGTGAAGTACATTTAAAAGGAGGCAATTGTTTCTTTCTCTTCACTGAATGGAGGTGTATGTTTGTATGCAGGTGGATGTTGCTTTTCTAGATTAAGAAAATAACTTTCAACAGTATTAAAGCAGGAAAACATTTGAAGCAGAAGCAGAACATTTTAAAGTTTCAAAATCCTCTTCAGGTCCTAAAACCTCATAAGAGAATGTGGAAATTGAGTGAGATTGGAAGGAACAGGAGCAGAAGCCAAAATCACACTTCCTTCAAGCACAAAATATACCCATCCTGGAGAGTGTCCCCAAACACACTCATGAGCAAGTCTAGGATGTTGCATCCATGCCTCATTCAGGCATTAGCACTGCTGACTCATCACCTCACTGTCTCTAAGTGTATTTTCAAAATCTGTCCTCCTTTTATTCTGCAGTTACACACACCAGTCAGAGATGGTGCCTTTGATCAGTTATCATCTGCTTTTACAGATGGAGGCAACGTGACTTGCCAAAGGCTGCAGAGAAAATCAGAAGCAGAGTCAGAAACAAAATCTGGATCTAGATTTAAAATAGATCTGCTACCAGTAGACCAGCCGAGGAATAGAGTTTGCATATTTATGCCATTTCAGCCAAACACTGAAAACAGTATTTGATTTTCCAGCCGGAGAAATGTAATTACAACAATATGTTATTGATTTGCATGGTGCATTTTGATGTTGATACTAAACACTTTAGTGGAGAATGGATAATATGACTGGGTAGATGGACAGCTGCCATAAACCAAAAGGATGTGATGACATTTCTGCAAGAAAAACATCCCAGTGGATCAGAACTGATGTTCAGCAGTTTAAGTAGAAAGTCAAATGTTAGGACACTGAACTTGAAAACCCCCACCTAGTACATTGTCACTCTGCCATCTGTCAGAGCGAGTTGGGCGAGTTGGACCAAAACAAAACATCTACAGCTAATCTCTACTGAAGGTTTTAAAAATTATTCCAGCAGTTATTCAGCTGCAATCCATGGATAGATCTTCACTACCACCAAATTAAGTCATTTTACCAATGAGAACAAAATAGTTTTAGTTGGCTTCACTGAAAAAGGACTCCTCAGAATGCTATAATCTGCGCTGGTTCT
Organism: Passer montanus; assembly: GCF_014805655.1. Classification (NCBI taxonomy): domain Eukaryota; kingdom Metazoa; phylum Chordata; class Aves; order Passeriformes; family Passeridae; genus Passer; species Passer montanus. The sequence continues at coordinate 3,361,834 of NW_024367037.1, forward strand.
CTGAGTGAAAAACAAAGTGAATGAAAGCCAAAGATTTTTTAAAAAAAACCAGACGTATGCCTGCTGGGGACTGACACACTTTTTATCACCATTAAGAGAACCGTCCTCAGATCAGCATTACTGGGTCAGGAAAAGAAATCTGATAATGTATAGATTATACCTGTTTATATTTAGCATCTCTTAGCAGAAAGTTGACAAGGTCTGCCCAAGAGGTTTATGATTTTGTGCTTAGCACCCTCACCATTTTTTTGCCTTCTCTCTCCATAAGGAACATTCTTTCTGCTTTGCAATATAAAATGGCAACCTTGGGGCTTGGCTGCTTTTTTCCCCTCCCCTTAGATTTTTCTGTTAAGGTCAACATTGCTTCAGAGTCCACCTATCACTTCTAATCCAGTTGTTTCCAGTATTCATTATATCAATTCATAGCACAAAAAAATATCACCTTCCTTGACTCTATCTGTGAGTTCTACTGCTCATCATGAAGAAATTCAGAGCTGTTGAATGATGATAGGTTAGAGTGAATAAAAAAGCACTGCAACAACAACAAAATAATAAAGAAAGGGGGGAAAAAAGAAGTGGAGAAGAAGGTTTCTGAAGAATGTGGGAAAGATAAATAGGACTGATACTTTGTTTCATTGTCAGTAGCACTCTGGGGTTATTTGAAGCACTTATTTATGCACTGTAAGCAGAACAATACTGAAGAAGAAATGATTAAATACCAGCTCTCTGAGCAATAGACATCTCATTGTGGCAGGCCTAGACTCACCACTGGGTGGTTTTGATAAAGGCAATATGAGTTGATAACTGATACAGTTTGCCAGGGAGTCATCTGGGGATGCTGACAGCTACTATGCTTTAATAAAATCATTAGAATGTAAATGTTTTTATTGCAAAATAAAGAGCCTCCAGCAAAGTTGACACTATCGCTGCTCCCTCCACTGAATGAAAGCACCGATTAGCATTCAAATGATATAATGATAGTCTGGTTATCTTTATTAAAATTTTTCAAATCGAGTCTTCATTTTGCATGATTGAGTTTTAAACAAATGCAATATTCAGTAGGCTGGTGAGCCAGTCTGAACACTCTTGAAATAATTAAAGTGTGCCTTTTATTTTTTTAAACATGTGTTTCATAAGCAATGAATTGGATTTGCTATTTTAATATGACAATATCTAGTTAGCTTTGCATAAAATAGGGATGTTATAGCATAATTATTGAAAGAGTACAACTTTTAAACATATGTTTCATAAAGCTGAATTCAATTTTCTGAAATGTGACAATGTCAGTCAGCTACTGAAATAATATCAAAGAATGACTTGATTGTTTCGGTTAATTTCTTGGACAATCTTTGCTATATCATAATTGATGGCAAATTATATGCTTTGTGGTATTTCTTTTCAAAGGAAACACAGAACTCATTTCCCACAATGCTCATCAATTCACAGTTTAGACTTTACAACTGCAAGAAAATGAGGGAAATTCTAAGCAAGCAGTTCAGACCCTGAATTTTTGCAAGCATGATTTAATGTGCACTAATAGAGGTTTTGAAGTATCCAAGAAGAGCCTCAGGAAAACTGAAGCATAAATTAACGATCTAAGTCCATTAAACTCTATTCTACATAGAATCAATCAATCATTAATAAATATTTAGAAATCCTATAGGACCTGATATCTTTTTCATCACTTCTTTCAGTCTTGTCAGCTTAGGCTAACATTTCTCCTGGATTAACCAACTGTATAAAACATACTGTACTACAGATATCAATAAATACAAGAATTGTAAGTAAAAATGTTTCAGCTGGTTCTTGGTTATAGAAAATCAAGAGAATCAATGATTACATAAATGTTCCTTAAAAAATATGCCTGAAATAGCTGTAGTATTGACTGAGACAGCTTCAGAGATGAACTCTAAAAAAAATAAATTCTGAATAGCTGACAAACTCTTGTATCCATTGTTTGAGAAAGAAATGGATAGTGCATAGGAACATTCTTAGCTCTTATCTAGTAATTTATTACAATGACTTTCTGAAGTTGTCCTGAATGTTTCAGAAGATTCTAAAGAATCAGACATTTTACTATTTCCATTTCATTGAAGGTGTGCCAGGGACTACAATCAACAGAAGAAATACCAATACCCCTCTGGTAATAAAGCAAACATGAGAAAACAGGGATGTTAAAAACATATCCTTTTAACTCTTGTGTATTAGGAAGTACTGGCACACAAAGGTGTGTTATAGAAAGACAGCAAATAATTGAGAGGCTTTGGCATGAGGTTTTGGGTTTTTTAATATATGTGTAAGAGAAAGAAACTTACCTAAAAATTAGATTTTGACACCTCTGTCAACATAGTATTATTACACCAATTTGATTAAATGGGACTAGCCACCAGCAGCAACTAAGAAAGGACTACTGAGGGCTGCAGTAGCTGCTGTTGAGGAAAATCCATTCCTTTTGGTACCCAAAAGATGTTGTTACTATCTAAAGGACACAGGAAACAGTTCAGGCCACAGCATTCCTTTCCCTCTGCATCAGATTTCAGAACAGCCTGTAGAGCAGCCTGAAACATCCTAAGAGCCTGTGCCTGGGGACTAATCCCTTGCAGAGAGAGAAAACATCTCTCCTGTCTACTGCCAATGCAGTCAGTCTGGTCCAAATGAGGGATATTGCAACAGTCTGTGGAACTAAGCTTCAACAAATGCTTTATAATTATTATTTAGAATTTTATGAGATTACTGATCTGGAAGAAGACAATATTTCCAGTTTTTAAATAAGTTGTCTTTTAATGACAACTTGCAAAAGTAAGAGCAAGACAGTAGTAAATCTATGTAAAAGCCATTTCAATATAGATTTTATTGAATGGCCAAGGGAAATCCTCCCACTATCACCCACAAAATATTGCTATATGGAAATCTTCTACTGGGGTTACATACAGTAACCACACAATCACTTTTGTGGAGCTGGGCATATAACATTGCTTTTCACTTTCAAAATTTTTCTAAAACAAACCAGATTTCTTTTTCAGGCAGAAATTTTGTCTTCACAGAGAATTTCAACTGCAAGCCTGATATTTACATGTGTCGTTGCTTTGGGGCAGGTATAAACATCTAATTTGTCACGTGAAGATTCATAAAATAGACCTAATCAGTGTGTCTGGTTATAATCAAAGTCTGAGGGAAGAAAAATAAAAAGGTGGCATTCCACTTTTTGTTATCTGGCCCAGGTATTGCATTATTGATTCAGGGAGGAAATGTGCTGAGCAAGTGGCCCTGAATGGAACTAAAAGAAACCCTTGGGACCATTTATAAGATAGAATTTGAGCCCAGTTAAAGAGCTATAGCACATGCTGTTCTTCTTATTGACAGGGAAGGAGTTTGCTTTTTTTTTAGTACAATCAACACAGTAACACGTACTTCAGAGACTTAGGAAAGACTACAGTCCCTCCATGTAAAAGCTGGACAGACATGACTGAAGTCCAAAGTAAATGAAGAACAGAAAGGTGGATGTGAATTTGGGTGGACATAGACCTATCCTAGGTAGAACATAAAACGAACCAAAAAATCTGGAATAAAAAAACATTGGATATGTCAGTGGAGGAATAACTGAGTAAGAAAATCTTTGAGAAATGTAGGCAGTGCACTTTTAAGTGGATACTAAGGAATTTTTAGGTTGTGCTTATTTGGTTTCAAAGACAGAGTGGCTGAAAAATTTCTGTCTTTTGAATGTAGGAGAGTTTCTGTAGGCATGCAGGCCTGACCAGAAGAAAATGAAGAAGGTTAAATTGGTAAGAGGAAAAGAGAAAAGAAAATAATGATTAAAAAAAAAAAAAAAGAAAGAAAGAAAAAAGAGAGAAAACCTGGAGAGAAAAGAGAGGAAAAAAAAAGAAAGAAGAGAGAGAAAACCTTATTCTTCCAGAGAGAAGAATAAGTAGAGAAAGATGGAGAGTAAGAACACTGTACAGTGTAAAAACCCATGAAATTGCAAGAATGATATAGAAATATGAGGATATTTTAAAGTAGATAATAGAAGAAAATTAAGATTCATTTATAGCCTTAGAAAGGGATCGTTCCATGGCTACATTTCATAGTATTATCAGTAGCACTATGACATAACTTGCATCCTGAATTTTCAGTCTTTTTTAATAGATGGCATCAACCTCATGGGGGACAACATGTAAACCGTGTATGTTTCTCAGATGCTAACACGTGCTGGACAAAGTTCAGCAGCCGCTCTCACAAGTGCCTGTTGAAAATGTGACTGAACTGCTGGCATAGTGATCCAAGTGTCTTGAAAACAACTGAGGTATAATCTTAACTTCCATCCTCTGCATCCTCCCTCTTCCTTCTGGCTCACAGAAGGCTGTCAGACACACAAAATTCTCTGGGCTTTAACTAACAGAATAAAATATGTAATATAAATTTCTTTTGACTGCTGAAAGTCTTTATTTACAGCTGCTCAGAGCTGCATCTGGAGAGTTTAGGTAGAGACTACAAGTGCCAGATGGTGGCCAGACTTACCCAATTAGCAATCTCTCTCATCCTGTGCCTGTGTCTGCAGAGTGACTCCTCACATCACAGTTGCCTGACTCAGGCCAGTACCTCTATGGTCTAAAATAGTAAATACTAAAATAGTAACAATGTTGTCAGGTGAGCCAACACAGAGCTCTGTAGCTCTTTGCTATGTTTTTCTGGCTATTGAAATTAACGATGTAGCTCTTGAATAGCTCAACTTGTTGACAGGTAAGGCCCAATCCTGGACTGCTTTTTAAGGCAGTGATATGCTTAAAAGAGTAATGAGGGCTGTTCTGAGTGGACAAAAGTGACAAAGCTGGGAGAATGGGATAAAAGAAGGTTGACATTCTCAAGTATAGGTATTTATGTTCAGAAAAAAAAAAAACAACAAACCAAAACAAACAAACAAATCCCCCCACAAAAAAACAAAACAAAACAAACAAAAAACCCACAACCAAACAAAAAAAAACAACAAAAAACCAAATAAGCTTATCAAAGCATATTCAAGTCCAAAAAGATTCCCCCCACAAAAAAACAAAACAAAACAAACAAAAAAAAACCCACCAACCAAACAAAAAAAAAACCAACAAAAAAACCAAATAAGCTTATCAAAGCATATTCAAGTCCAAAAAGATAATCTGCTGAAATCTATGTGACATATGAAATGATTGAAAAATTTTCATTTATAGTTGTAATTGTGCTAAAGCACATCATCTAGACAGATCTGTGATTAGACTGTTACATATAGTTGCAAAAGCAAATAAAAATCACAGGCTTTTCCAGTGCACAGTTTAGGAAAGGCAGAGCTATGCAGACAGATTAAATCACAGATTCTCATGAGAATTTTGGAAAAAATTCCCTGTCCTACTTGAAGAAATGATTAGTCTCATCCAAAAAGTCTAATTAAAATAGTTATGTTACCCTGGTTATGCTTCTCCAGGTGATTAGGAAGAAAGGATCTTGTATTACAGCCTGAAGGTGGAAAGAGGTTGATGTTTGCATTTTGTTAGATAGAGTTTCTTTTGCTCTTCTGACCTGCCCTTGGCACAGAACAGGGACTGGGGGAATGTTGACTTTAAGCCACTCAACATCCAGAGACTCTGAGATCACTTGAGAGTCATTAATGCCTCCTCTGCATCACAGTGCCAACTCCTCTCAAGAAGGGGAAGGAGAACAGGAATGGGAAGGGTTTTGATGAATATATATATAACCTGGGAAAGGCAAAGTGCAGAACTTTATTACATGTACTGCAAATCTCACAAGAGATATCCAACACGCTATAGGACTCAGGTTTCCAACTGTTTTGTGCTGCAAGAGTAATTAAAATTGACTACTGATGAGGATTGCAGGTATTTGCCCTCCTCTGAAAAGCCTGCCACAATACCAGCCCTTTATTATACTCATATGAAAACCATATTCCTTCCTGCACACCACCTTTATGGCTGCTTTGGTTACAGTTTTATGGACTCAGGGCCCATAACTTTGATTTGACCCTGAAAGACAAATAAATGCAAAATAAATCAATGTGAAACTCAGAGAATGCCAGCATGTTCCATCACACCTCTTTGGAAATCTCACCAAATTTCAGCAGGTGTAGCATGCCAGTATACAGCTGCAACAAAATTATGTTCAGTAACAAAATTACGCCTAATTACACTTTGGTTTCTGATTGTTTTGTATGGATAGTATTTAAGGATATAATGAGTAAATGTAAATGGGTCATCAAATGAAACAGTACAATTTACATGAGCAGAAAGGCTGAATGGATGTTTCATTCACTCTTTAGTTTTATTCTGCTTCTAGCTGCTTTCCATAGCTTTTCTGAACACTGGATATTGCCTGGTTTTTTTCTGTTCTTCTCCTGTTATTTTTCAAACATTAGATGTACTATTTTTCTTCCTTTGTGTGTAGAAGTAGTTTTGTAGCAGTTACTGGGGTTTGGGGTTTTTTTAACATAAATTTTATTTGTAGAAATTGTGACACAGAGAGACAAAATTAGAACTCAAAGAATCTGTTCAGAAAACACAAACACCATAGAACTTGGTCTGAATCTGATTCAAATTTTAAAAAAAGGGTAGGTTTGAAAACACTTCTTAGTCAAAATTTTAACCTCTGTAAAAATTTGACTATAGCTTAATATGAAATTGATTGCTAGGAGAAAACAGATTATTCACTGGCACCATATTATTGATAGGCAGAGTAGGGAGCTTGTATCCAGGGAAGAGGTGGGAACTAGATACTATTCTGAGGTCTACTTCTTTTCCTGATTCTATTGTGTTTTAATACATAGCTTTTTTGCTGTAGTCCAATTTTGCTACATGGTATTGTGTTGATCTGCATGCTATGTGTAAACACTTGCCCAAATTGTTCCCTGACTCTGTTTCTCCTTGCAACCCATTTCCCTGGCCTGTGGGTAAGGGAATTACAACTTACTCCAATGCCCTGCAACCTGAGATTTAAGTATTATGGCTGCTGACATAAAAGGGGATCTCATCCTCTTTTATTCCTCCCAGCATATGACCTCAATCTCTATCCTTTAGATAGCTGATTATCCAGATCCTCTGACTCTCTTTTAATCCCTTCTCCCTCATTTCACTGAGACTGCTTATGGAGTAAACCAGGATTTTTTTTAAGTGAGGTGGAATTATCTAGTTTTCTCAAATCACCAATGTATATTTAGCTAGACATTGGGCTGATGAGAACATAATTGTAATAAGCTGTGCTAAGGGTTCTGAATCTAGAGTTTGTTTATACAATTTGCATTATAAATAAAAACTTGGTCTTTTTTCTTTTTTTAATGAGATATATTTGAGGTTACTCATACACAGCCCTAAAAAGGCATACAAAAAATTAGCAAGGGATTTATTTTGAGTAACTAGATCAAGGGTAGAATTTGTTCTTCACAAGGGAAAGAAATAATACAGCTTGCAGGAAATTGATCAATGCCTCCAGACCCATATTGTGAATTTTTCTTCTTTCATCTTTACACACTGAAATAAAGGGACCTATCTGTTTCAACTGGGGTTTTATAGGTATGTTTTACCTGCACTGACTGAGTTATCTGTCTCCTTGTTGGCAAGGAGGTGGATAATCCCCTGTCTGAAAGTGTTGCATTTATACAATGAGCTTTTTTGGGCAAACATCAGAAGTGACCACAGTCTCAAAACACAAGGAAGAACACAAATTGGAAGAAAAACACAGCATAATAGACCTTCTCATATTGTGCTCAAGGGGACTCCAGGGACCAGCCAATCCATACAAGAAGAATAGTATGAGCTAGATGGGACCCAGTATGATTAATCACCTGAGCAATGCAGATTTAGCGCATTAGGTGAAAAGATAAATGTGTAAAACGCTGTGTCAGAACCCATGGAGTGGCCCACACGGTAATTCAGGGTCAGTAATTGAACTTCACTCTAATTATCCTGGGGAGATAATATTAACTTATAGTTGAGTGTGAAAGAGAGAGTCCATAATTCATCACTCGATGGGGCTGCTCATTGCATTGTGTTATTGAAATATGATGGCTCCATTTTTATCCTGTCATAATGACAACTGATGTGCTTATTTTCTTTCTCTGTGCCTCCAGGGGATGATGAAATAGTAAGCAAACATTCTTTCTGGTGAAAGAACAGCACTTTATCACACTGGCTTCAGCTCTAAAAAAGCACTTGCAATCTCAGAAACAATTTCTAGAATGAAGGCCAGGCATTTTCGCTTGCATTCTGGTTGCAGTCAGATAACCTAAAGAAAAGCCACTGCCTTTTTCTTTTTATGAGATATAATTTTTCCTTCCTCAGTTATCAGTTTCTGTTTCTTAATTTATTTTAGAAGTTTCCTTTCCTTCTCTATTTTTTTCCAGGAAACATTTGGCTTTCATTCTGTTCCTTTCAAAAATATAAATTTTCATCAGCAAAGATTTTAACATCAGCTCCTAATTCAGTTTGACTTTATTCAGCATCTTAAAAGTATTCAAATTTTTTCTGTGTCAGGAACTTCCTATCATTTGTAAACTTTTTCTCCAAGTAAAGCAGATTCATAGAATCATAGAATGGTTTGTGTTGGAAGGGACATTAAAGATCATCTAGTTCCAACCACCTTGCCATGAACAGGGACATCTTCTACTAGACAAGCCGCTCAAAGCTCCATCCAACGTAGTCTCGAACACTTCTGATGATGGGGCATCCACAACTTCTCCAGGCAACCTGTGCCTGTGTCTCACCACTCCCACAATGAATGGGATATCCTAATATCCAATGTAAACCTCATTTTATAGCCATGCCTCCTTGTCCTTTGCAACATGCCATTGCAAAAAGTCCCTCTCCAGATATCGTATAGGGCCCCTTTAGCTACTGGAAAGTCTCCATGGAGTCTTTTCTTCTCCATGCTGAACAACACCAATTTTCTCTGTCTGCCTTCATAGAAGAGGTTCACCTTTGGTCATCTTTGTGGCCCCATTTTTGTTCTCTCCAACATATCCATGCTCTTCTTGTATTGAGAGCCCTAGAGCTGGATGCTGCACTCCAGATGGGGTCTCACCAGAGCAGAGTAGAAGGGGAGAATCCCCTCCCTTAACCTTCTGGCAGCACTCCCTTTGATGCAGCCCAGGACATGGTTGGCTTTCTGGGCTGCAAGCACACATTGCTGGTTCATGTCAAGCTTCTCATGAACCAACATCCCCAAGTCATTCTCCTCAGGATTGTTTTCAATCCATTCCACACCCAGCTTGTGTTTGGGATTGCCCTGAACCACGTGCAGAACTTTGCACTTGGACTTGTGGAACTTCATGAGGTTCACATGGATCCAACTCTCCAACTCTCTCTCAAGACCTCTCTGGATGGCATCTCTTGCATGTCAGTTGCACCACACAGTTTGGTGACACTGGCAAACTTGCTGAGGGTGCACTGAATCCCACTGTCCACATCACCATCAAAGATGTCAAACAGCACCGGTCCCAATACCAACCCTGAGGAAATTACTTGACACTGTCTGTACTTGGATATCCAACCATTGACCAAATATCTTTGAGTGCAAACACCCAGCCTATTCCTTATCCACTGAGTGATCCATTTGTCAAATCCATGTCTGTCTGATTTAACAATGAGGATATCATGAAGGGACAGAGTCAAGTGCTTTCCACAAGTCCAGACAGACAGTCAGTTGCTCTTCACTTGTTCACCAACTCTGTAACCATGACATAGAAAGCCACCAAATTTTTGAGAAATAATTTGCTCTTAGTGAAGTCATGCTGACTCAAAACCTCCTTACCTTCCATGTACCTTAGGATACTTTCCAGGAGCACCTGCTCCATGAGCTTGCTGAGTACAGAAGTGTGACTGACTGGCCTGTAGTTCCTCAGGTCTTGTGGTGTTTTTTCTTCTTCTTTTTTTTTTTTTTTTTTTTTTTTTTAAGGAAAATCTTCCATGTACCTTAGGATACTTTCCAGGAGCACCTGCTCCATGAGCTTGCTGAGCACAGAAGTGTGACTGACTGGCCTGTAGGTCTTGTGGTGTTTTTTCTTCTTCTTCTTTTTTTTTTTTTTTTTTTTTTTTAATGGAAGCTATTTCCTCCCCTTTTTCCAGTTAGTAGGAGCCTCACTGGACTGCCACACTGTCTCAAATATGATGGGTACTGGCCTAGCCACTTCATATGCTCATTCCCTCAGAACCCATGGATGCATCTCTTCAGATGTAGAGAAGTAATAGATGCCTCATCGCTGAAAGTGTTCAAAACCAAACTGGATGGGGTCCAGTGAAGACCATGGGAGGGGGTTGGAACAAGATGATCTTTCAGCTGGTTTCCAACCCAAGCCATTTGATGATTCTACAAGTTGCACATCTTCAGGTTCCTTAATGGTCTCAAACCTGATCTTTTCCTGCAGTGAGTGTTTCTCATTCTACCAATCTATACCTTTGCCTTCTGTAACCTGGGCAGTGTGGGTGAAGCACTTGCCTTTTATAGAAAGATTTAATTTTTAGATGCACGTGGTTTTTCTGCAATATTCATAAATAAATATATTATACTTGACTATGCAAATGTGACTCTCAAGACTTTTGAGGCATTTCGTTCTCTTTTTAAACAGAAAACTATCTTGTAAATAAACTGTACCTTTTTAATTTCTCTTATATTTTAGCATCAATCATTCTTTTGAAAAAAATGTCTTTGGCCAATGTTTTCTGATACATAAGGTTTTATTAAGTGTTTAGAATCCTTTACTTTATGGGTGTGCAAAATTTAAACCTCTATACTGAGGATGGAAAAAGCTACAAGTATAGGTAAAAGAACATCTTAGTTCCCATAATATATACTTTCTATTGTTGGACTATCTGAATTCAGATCAATCCTTTAAAGAAAAGGCATTAGTTTTCCTTAAATTTTTCCTAAAAATTCATATTAGCTTACACATCAGATATAATGGAACCTTTCTGAAGCATGAAATAATTTTATGTAGCCTTATGTTATATAAAAATGGTTAGAGAATTGAGTTAATTAAGTCAGTGATCTTTAATACTAGCTACGTTCATCAACTTAGATTCCTGCTGTCTTTCAGAACAAGTGGGTTTCTGTGTGTATCATCGATCTGTGGTATTTTAGAAGTTCCACAGTCAATATAAAAAAGTGAAAATAAAAGGTACAGCAATATTTTCCATTAGTCTCACAAATTAATCTAGATTATCTTTAAATAAATGGCAACATTTATATTTACAGACTTTTGTATGCAAGTAATAATTACAAGAAATCCATTTGTTCTTTAATAAAACTTATCCTAATGATGGAAGGTTTGATTTATGGGCAGTTTGTTATCATCTTGACTGCCCAAACCATTTCATTTACTGCAAGAGTTCCGAGACAGGTCATGATATTTACATTAGGTCAGAATAATAATGTCACCAGGATCACAGTCCCTGACAATAGCCTATTTGTCTCATTTAAACAATGAACACTATCGGTGAAAATTGCAGACTGAAACCATAACACACAATGGACAGTAACATGCAACTGTGCAGGATACAAAGAACCAATATTGACACAAAACATGATCTAGTTGTTCTCATTTGTTAGCCATCTATATTTTTTTTTTCAAAACAGTCTCCAGCAGTACACACATGATCATGAAATAAAATATGTTTGTTATGTTAATTCACAAATTAAAGCATTCATTCTAATAAGTATGGGGGTCAATGTGGTGCCATCTTTCTCATGGTGTAGTAAATGTCATGGCAAACACAGGATATTCTCTTCAGATATATCAGAAATAATTTATTAGGGTTGTTTTTTGATTGACAGAGAGCAGAAAACCAAGTCTTCTCAAGCCCTTAACAAGTACTTCCTGATTTATTTCAGCTGTTCAGACCCAAGATATTTCAAATAGCTGTAAAATTCAAAAGTGTACAAGCACAACCGGATGCCATTGTGTACAATGTAAGGACCGGAATAAAATATTACTGTGCCAAAACTCATATTGGACAAAGAACACAAAGGACACCTACCTGTTCAGAGTCAAATTCATGAAATTCAGTACTCAAAGTAGAAGCCTATTTTCTATCCACAAGAAATGGTACAAGGTAAGCACCTAAGGTTGCATGGGGACTAGGCAGGCAGTAAAAACAGATAATAAAAAGCAGAGACTTAATGTATCCCCTGTTCTGAGGTCAAAAGTCCTGCTTGCAACACCTGCCTTGTGTACCCCCATGGGTAGATGGTTCTGCACCCACCTGCTGCTGTGAGCCTGGGGCTCCTGCGGCCGAGTTTGGTGCTGCAGCCCTTTCACAGAGCACCCTTAGCTGATGCATTCAACCTAGGATCACCTGTGCTTCCCAATGCTATGCATACACATGGTGCTCCATAACCAGCAATGCCTGTGGTGAGACCTTTCTAGACATGGTCACCTCTCTGTCTTCTCCACGGCGTGCTATGTGTGTCACATAGATGCCATATATGAAAGTGATCTGGAAACAATGATGAGAGGAATGCTGCACGCTGCCCAGAGCTCAGCATATCTCTCTGTCTTCTCCACGGCGTGCTATGTCACATAGACACCACATATCAAAGTGATCTGGAAACAATGATGAGAGGAATGCTGCACGCTGCCCAGAGCTCAGCAATTACACATGCTCCTGAGCTGCATGCCTCCAGAAGCTGGGATTTATGACTCAAAGGCTCTGCTTGACACAGGCATGTAAATTTTTCCTTGTGTGCAGATAACCGTATTTGTATTTTCTTGCTGAACATAGGTGGATGAGCAGCTGGTGATAGTTTGAGACGGTTGAAACTCCAAATCCTCAGAATAGAGAGTTTTATCCTGTCAAGGTTAAGGAATGAAATTTTCCAAAGCAGAACTGAGGTGAAAGCAGGAAAATTTACTAAGTAGTCTAAGCATCCCATCTAAGCTAGGCCACAGTGCACCAAGAACACAGAAAGAATGGTACTGGAAATAATTTTTCAGATTATGCATATAATAGGAAACATTATAATATTTTCAGTTAACTACTTAAATTGATGAGGACCAAGCATGGTGCCTAAAACATATGCAAGTCTTCTGAAAATTAATGTGTAATGTATCCAAATATTATAATAAGATTACCATTCTTATTACAAAAGTGACATTGCCTATTAAAGCAGCTGGTATTTTAGTGTTGCATTGTGTAAGTAAAATTATCTATCCTGAGATTTCAAATGAGAGTTAATACTACCACATAAAATGAAACATAACAAAAGAGCTTTAATATCAACTTCAAATTAATACATTTGTCTGCAAATATTCTCAGAGATGTATTCCTTCTTAGTGCAAAAGAAGGCCTCCTCAAATGAAAAATAAGCAACAAAGAAATCACACATTTACTAGCCGGGTAAAAAGTTTTATCCTCATTCCTACCTCACTCACTGAATTTGCATTATAGAGAGTGAAAGATAGAGTTCTTGTTAAATGTACTTTCCTCAAAATAGTTTGTTCAATTAGAGCTTTTTTTGATTTAGTACTTTCTAGTGGGATAATTTCTGTATTCCAGAGTTATCTAATGGCAGACAAAGGAGGAGAGAAATGGAATCCAAGAAATATTCTTGGTTTTGTTCCAAGAAGCATTGTTTTATTACAGTCTTGGCTTGGGATAGCATGTGACAGTTTGGTCCAATGTGGACAAAACATAAATTTTGAAGCCTTAGATAGATCTGTGAAATAGAAGTCTCTGAATGGACAATTCCAAACAATCATGAAAAGGTATGTGGGGACCCTTCCATCCAACTTAAATCTGTGTAACTCAAGATGACACATCCATAACATGCTACTTCTTATTTTCCTTGCTTTCTTTTTAAATAAAAGGGTAATTTTCACAGCATTTATTGAAATAGTGGATATTTCAAACCTGCATTTCATTTTTAACCAGCTATAAGGAGTTCCTATAGATAATAAGTCAGTAATTCCTTCAGAAATCAATGGAAATGCTCAGAGCTATTATTATCTTGACAGCATATTGCAAGATTAGTAGAACAATTTCACTATGTTTATAACTACCTCATGCTGGCATTTGATTCCCATTTGTCTTTAAAATGAAAACAAAGAAAAGTAGTTGCACGATCGCTCTCAATCTCTGTCTCTCAAGCCCCAATCATTCTATCAACTACACTATTATTTTCCTCAAAGCAATGAAAAAGTTCCTGTTAAGGAAATTTAAAAGTTCAAATGGATTTTAGGCAAATATCATTAAAAAACGTATGTGAAAAAAAGAGTCATTCATTTAGCACCATACTCACACACACAAAAAATTTAATTATCAATATATGGCTATATCAAAATCTACTTTTAATGGCTAGGGAAAATACTCAGAAAGGTTAAAAAGCACAACAAATTCCTAACCTACAAATTTGTCATTCTTCAATTAAAAACACACACACAGAGAATTGTAGTTTTTATTCTTTGCATTTCTCTGTTGGCTGCTATTTATCTCTTTAATGTCTTTCAGATGGTTAGCGATGGTTTCATTATTTGCTTATAATTTTTTTGGGTTTTGTGGGGGTTTTTTGTTTGGTTTTTTTTTTGACAAGAACTGTATATAACTCATGTGTCCCTCTTGTTTTCCTTCATTTTTTAAAATAAATGAATAAATCTCGCATTTTTCAGTCTCAAAAATATTTGTTTACTTTTTGTGATTTCATTTGATCATCAGAACCAAATGAGTTGAAAACATCTGTCTTATTTAAGTACTCCCATTTCTTCCTCCTTTATTCTGAATTGGAAACATCTTTTTCTCTTTTTCTCATCAATTTTGCTGGTACTAAATGATGGCTTACAATTTTAATGTCTTATGAAGATCCATAAGCCATTAAAATACTTGACCTTCTAGGCATTATTTGCAACACCTCTCCTTCTCCATGAAGAAGGTAACCAATGATATTCTTAGTGACTTTCCTTTTCTTATAAATATACATATTCTGCACCATCAATGCCATTTTGTGTAAGTTGCACCTCATTTGCTGTCTACACATTTAGGATTTTGTCCCTATGTGTCTGCTCCATGTTTTTCAACTTATTCTCAGTGAGCTGACATATTCTTTGCTTCCTGCACAGTTTCTCCATACACCAGAAATCTATAAAAAACTCACAATTCAAGAATGTTTCTTAACTGCCTATCTTTGTTTCAGTTATTTTGTATTTGTGCTTGTAAGAAAAGGCCACTTATATCACTTTTTCTTACATTCACCTGCAATATTTATCAACCTTCTGAGTACATATGTCTTCCTCAGACCCCAATATTTTTAATATTTTTTCCATGTCATTTTACTTCTTAACCCTACCAGATCTTGAATACCATTCCTTTCTTTTTATTCACATTAAGATGGCCTTTCACCTTTACACTCTTATCCAATATTTCTATGTTGGCTGGAATTAGCTCTAACTTTCTGCAACATTACTCTAATTCCTCATTCCTTTAGAAAACAAATTCTGTGTGCTGAATCATTTTTCTATTTCTTACAGAAAACCTTATCCTGAACAACTTCACATTTTAAATTCTCGTAGATCTTAACCACATATCTCCATTGTTTCCTTCCTCCTCCTTTCTACTCAGAGATTTTCTACAAGCTTCTCTCTTTTTCTTCTATCTTGGCAAGCACACACGTCCTTCATCTTCAAAGCAACACTGCTCCTTTTTTTCACTACGTGCCTTTCTTGTACAAGGTATTCCTATCTCATATTTTCATTCCTGTAATAGAAATTATCCTATAAAGTATTTACTATACCAATTTATTCCCAAACATGACCAAGTGGTAAGAGTCACAACACATTTTCTTTCCCATATTTCTTCCTTTAAAGTACCTAAAGCCGGGTATTTTGCAGACACCACATTTCATTTGCACAAACATATGAACGGGTTTCTTTAAAGTAAATAATCATTTTCTTGTGAAGTGCCTCTGCCATACCAACTTTCCACTTACCAAAAATATTTCAAAAATGCTGTATCAATACACAACTACCCAAAAACACTGTGAAAAATTATTTTTAAACTAAAGTGGACTGTATCACCTGGGTTTAGACTTTTAATAAACCTAGCTTTGTTTTCAGACATAAAATTAAAAATTCTCGTACATTCTTTGTGGAGATCAACAAGATCAACATGTCATTTATCCAGGCACGGGCCATGTAATTGTCTGTAAAAAAAAGTGGTGGAAGAGAATAACAGAGGGTGCAAATAAATGTGTAACTGTAGAGCACCTGTTTCAGTTTTGTTCATTCTTTTTCCTTTAAGTTCAATTAAAGTGCTTCTTTTATCTTTTTGTGTTTTTAGAGAACCAAATTAAACTTGGGGTAAGCTATCACAGACCTTCAGGATGAAATAAACTGCAACTACAATATGCTCTATTTTTCATAGGTTTTATAATATTAGTGACATTTTTAGATAGTAATTGACAGAGCTTAAAAACCAAACTTCTGCCGGAAAACCAGAACTGACATGACAAAGGTCTGATATAATATCCAAGATACTGATTTTTATTGTATTTGATGTCTGTTCAGGCATGTTTGACATGTCTGTTTTCACACCTCTTCTCTTCTTATAGCAGCTGTGCTCTGATGATATACAAAGTCTTCAATTTCCAGACTTTCTTTTATTCTTCTCATCAAAGTGGAAAAAATTCTCCCAACATAAAAGTAGCTTTCTCATCCATTTGAACTAGGACTCCAAATATCAGTTTTGACCAAAACTTCTAACAAAGCAATTAATGCTAAAGTAAACAGGTATCAATAATGTCTGTGTGTAAAAGGAATGATCCCAATTCAGCCTTTTATTTACTTTACACTCATGTGTACTCAACCTTCTCTAACCTAGAAAGAAACTCTACAGCTTTGTATGGTGACTAAACCTTTGTCTAATAAAATATTTTAAGCTAGGGAAAAATTAAAATTATATAACTGGAATTATGTGCTCATTAAATTTATAACTCAGTGAGTGATGGCACAGGTTTAACTGATGCACTGTTGTAAGAACCTCTTGTCAATTAGGGGTGTTAGCATTTGAATAAAATACCCAGTCACACTGTCAGAACTTCCCAAATTGATTACTCAAACCAATTAAATCTTACTGTCCATTATCCTGCTATGCAAAATTCCCTGCACAAAGAAATTAAACAGGATTTCCTGGTGTTGCTCTCCATGAAGGAAAAAAGCCATAGTAAAGGGAAGAATCAAACAAAATTCAATGACGTCTTGAAAGACTTGGTTTTTCCTCAGGTTGTATGGTATTATTAGGAAGGTTTTGGTTGGTCATTTGGTTTGTGTGAGAGATTGCCCACTAAGGACTGAACACTGTCAAAATGCAAAATAAGGCCAGTTTACTTCATTTTGTATGGAGCTTTTAAAGCTGTGGTCTAGGAAATGTGTTTTATTAGCTTATAACCACCTGTCACTTCAAACTATATAAACCATTTTCTAGAGAGCAATTAAGCCAAAAATTCTCAGAGGATCATTTTAAGGTATTAATTATGAAAAACATGGAAAAGGAAGTTGATCTAGACAAATATTATTTATGTTACAAATCGAACCCACCTTATTTACAATTCTTAAAACTGAAATTGTCTCAGATTTTACAGTTGTGATCAGATGTAGGTATTTTTATTCTGAAATTATGCTACACAGTACAGAGGTACATTTCTAGTCATGCCTTTGTTACTTGAAAGAAAGTGCTTATATATTTCCAGTTGTTTTTCTTTTCCTTCTCTGTTGGCCTTTTACTTTGAAACAAGACAGGTCAAACAGAAAAATGATGAATAATTCAAAATGTTGAAAGAAGAAGACATTGAAAAGCCTAAAAAGGTCTGTTTCAGACAATTCAGGGTATTAGTTCTTTCCTCTCCTTTGGTAATTTGCAATTTTTTTCCCTGGAAAGAGGCAGAACCTTACGTGCCTTCCCATTCTAGGATGACAGCTACAAAAGTATGACTTGATGAAAAAAAAATACTGTGAAGATTTTTAGGCTGATGTTTTCCTGTTAATTGAGATTAACAAAGTTGAAGAACAATTTACATTAATACGGTAATGTGGTGACATTCCCTCATATAACTAACTCAGCTTTTTTACACAGTTTGCTATTTTGATTGGACAAAAAATAATTTTATCCTTATTTATTTTTTAAAATATGCTTGCTGATAAGCTTAAGTCTTAGAGAAAAGCAATCATTTCCAAATAAATTTAAGATATCGCCTTAATAATTTTATTTAATTAGAGGGATTCCTTAACTTGTTGGTATTCAATACAGTGTTTGTTGAATAGACATCTGAAAAGAAGTAAATCACTTGTCAATAAAACAACCTTCTCAAGACCATCACGCACATTTGAAATAATCACTTAATGTCCTCTTGATGGTTAATTTCTTGTGTTTATAAAGATGAGGTAGGCTCAATGATACAGTTAAATGCTCTCCTACTCTTTAGATTCAATCAGATTTATTTTCTTTTCTGCAATGTTGCAAATATCTAATAAAATAATATTTTCGCATAATTTCATTATTTTAATTATTTTCAAGCTATATCATTTCAGTTGACATTCTGAGTGAACATAGTGTTGATAGGTCATGCTGTAGTTTTAATAAATTTTCTCTCTTTATTTATGATTCCCAGCCTAGCCTTAGCTGTTTTAAACAGAGGCAGAGCAATTTAGTGAATATCAATCAGTCTTACCAGGTTGGATTCCTCCTCTCCTGTCAATAAGTTTAGTCCTTCAGGCATGACAATTCACATCAAGGGGTTTTGTACAATGCTTAAGCTCCTTAGGTCATTTAGATATTCTTTCTACTAGATCCTCTTTTGACATGTGCCCAGGGATAGCTCCTTTCCCTCACATCCCACTCACTATTCAAGTGAGTATGGTTCACATCCAGGTTCTCCCCATACTGTTCTTAGAGGGATACTGGGTTGCATGTCTGAAAGAGACCTAACTTCTATCATGTCTCTAAAAATGCTGCAGATGACAGACGAGTGGTGAGCCCTTTCTCGACAAGATATGTTGGATTCTATAATTACAGAACTCTTTGTGTCAACAAAAGCCATGTCACCATTAGCTTGGTAAGATAATATGCACAGGAAAAATACCCATCTAAGTACTTGAGGTTAAGGCAAAACTGGTGACAAATTGTTATGTTGCAGCACAGAACACAAAGGTTGAAAGTAACTTCACAAAAATTGCAATTAAAAACTGAAGGTGAAGGGAATATATTTATTTTTATTTGGGTTTTTTTGCTAAAATGATGGGTTTTATCAAAACGCATTGTATTCAAGTCAACAGTAATTTTTATCAAGCAGCTTGCCTGAGCAAAAAGGAGCAGTCATGCACAAGTGAAATTCCAATCTTTCTTCTGTCCTCCATGTGTTTCTGTTCCATGACAAAACTCTATTTTTTTACTGTGCTTTCATGGATAAGACATTTAAAGAGGGGCTATAACACAAAAAACTGAAAAACTATCATTGCAACTTTCAAAAAATTGAGTATATATGTCTAGCAACCTGCAGGGAAATGTAATATTACTAATGCTACTACTACTTCCAGAAATAGTAGAATATTTATGAAGGATCATAAATAACATAAGATACTGTTTATTATTTAAGATTAAACACCCATTCATCTAGACAATAATAAAAATAATAACATTAATGTGTTCAGGGGATCTCCAATAAAACCACATTCCCTTCAAGACAGAAGATAAATTAGAAACTAAAAGTCAGCTGTGTGATGTTTTTTATAGATTCATAATTTTAAAAGAGCACTTAGAGAGTCAAGTGGACAGAAGAATGGCAAGGTTTCCAAAGCTACATGATAATTGCACTTGTTAGCAATACCCCACTTTGGCTGCACAGTGGATAGTAGTCAGTATGAAAAAATATCAACAAACATCCTTCAGTCTCTGTACAGTCACTATTAATAGGTTCTGGGAACAAGATGGGACTGCACAGTGGACACCGATGGCAGTATCTTAGAACATTCTGAATGAAAAGGCAATGTAATTTGTGTGAACTGCCTGACCATTTAACTTTAAATATCATTCCAGTAATTTCCATTCTAAAATTATGCCATCTGCATAGAAATTCAAGTGGTTATGTCTGATAGTAAAAAGAGAAATTAAGCTCTTCAAGTTCTATCTGTTTTATTTATAGGACAAGGTTAAAAAAATTGTAAAAAGGATTTTCTAATTTGAGTGTTGCTATAGGGTATATAATGATTTCTTCATACAATTGTAGAAACCCAAGAAGAGAAATATAACTGAAAAGTCTTCAGCATATCATTTTGCCATAGCTTTTTGACTTAAAAATATATGTATTTATATATTCTGGTAGCCTACCAACATAATTTAAAGTTGGCTTATTTCAATGGAATTAGATTCTTAGAATGCAAATATGTAGGTGCTGTGTTTGCATGTCTACACGCAGATGTTCATGTGTGTGTGAAAATATATTTGCAAATGAATTTCTTTTTCTAATATAATATGTTTTCTTAATTATCATTTGGAACAAAAGTGAATGTATAGATCAGGATTTTTGAACTGTACTGGAGCAATCTGGAAATCAAATTCTTACTGGTATCTGTGTACAAAAATCCCCGGTTCACGCTGCGAGCAAAGTAAAAAAAAATAAATAAAGAAAGAAAGACAACTGCTAGCTCTGATCAGCTGTGCCATATTTTCTAAAAGCCCATGAACCAGAACAGTGGGTTAAAAGGAAGTTGACCTGACACATCCAGGTAGACTGATAAACTGAGCTGAAAACATTTCATCTTGCAGCAGATGCTAGGTGAAGCATATATGACAAATTGTAATGGCTGCAGGGTAATGGATCACCTGTAAGGGCTCAGTGTTGCTCACTAACTCGCTCTCTCTCTCTCTCCTGCTTTCTCCCACATGCAGCAAGGTATTTTCCCTTCACAAATCCTAGGCCTGCAGGGAAAAATCACAACCTTGGGCAAGTTATTCAGCATCCCCTTCAAAGCAAGAGCAGTGTTTTTACACACACACCTTTATAGCAGGACAGGCTGCACGCTCAGAGTCACAGCTGGTCTCCCATAAATTCTCACTTTGGGATGATGCCTGTCTGGCACTGCAGATCATGCCTCTAAAGAAGGCAACAACTGCAGAGTTGTTAGGCCCAAAGAAACACTTTTACTGGTATACCATCATCAGCTTCCACTAGTTATCAAAGATGTGTTTCCCTATAAATGAGGGAGTCCTAAGAAAAACTACGTATTCCAAAAATATTGTGTCTTTTGATTAGACTATATCACCAGAGCAACACTCAGCTGAGGTTCCAGCTCAAGGCTGAACTGCTCATATACTTTAGCATATAAACAGATAAGCCAGACAGCAATATAAATAGCACAGTCTCTGGTTTCTGGCTCCCTGTCTGTCAAACTGCCTGCCTTGCAACCCAGCTCCCTTTGGGTGCAAGCTGCTGAGTCTGACAGAGGAATGTCTGACATGGGGCACCAGCCACAAAAAGAAGAACATCATATACATGCAACTCAGAAATATTGGATAGGGTTTGCTTAGAGGCCCTTGAACTCTCTGTCATTCCTACTTTAAATGTACAGCTAAGCTCTGTCTCTTGTTATACCAAAGAACATAACCTTGAGTGCTGCAGTTTGCTGTATTTCCCCATAATGGAAAGTACAGGTTCTCTGCACCCAAACCTGCAAAATTTAACACAAAATTTATAGCAAATTAGTTAAACTGGAGTAGTTTAGTAGACAGACATACCAAATCAGGCATCTGGCTTGTCCATTTTCATAAGGTGGTGTTTTAGAATACAGATGTGTGTGGAATAAAGGCAAGCAAAGATTAGGATTAGCAGCAGTAGCCACACACAAGTTTTTCTACTTTTTTTTTTTCTGAGTTAGGAAGGCAAAAATATGTAAGAAAAGTTAAAGGTTTTGGGATATTGACATAGTTTCTTCTAAATGATCAATCTTCCACAACTGCAATATTTTCTGGTTTCTGTTCTTTTAACAACTTGGCTCCAGGTTTGTATGAAAGTTGTCCATGGAAATATTTCTCAGACAAAACAGGTTAAAAACTATGTATTTTCTTTTATTTGTAAAAACACATCCCTTATTCATAATCAAAATATCTATATCTCTCATAGATGTTCTAATACATTCCAGGAATAGTCTCTGTTTTCCCTTCACTTCATGTACTTTCTAGATCTTGATTCTAAGTGGCTATTGCATAGATTATATTTCACCTCTTACTTCATCCAAACAGGGTCAAACAAATATATTTTCTATTTATAAAGCATCTCAGATTAAATTCACTTTGTTGTAAATTGTAACTGAGGCCGTTTGTGGAGCTGGGATGTTGGATGCCGTGTTAGTCACCATGAAGCTAAATGACACAACAGACATCCTCTGTTGACTTTCCCCACCTAGAAGCTTTTAATGTGACACAGGACATGCCTTGCCTCTCAGTTCTACCTGTTCAGAAAATCCATCAAAATTAGTGGCATTACTGTGCTATAAAAGAGGTTTCAGTGAAACAAAATTATTCCCATAATTTATAGTGGATAAGTGAGAAATAAAATTATTTTTCCAACAAAATGATTTTGTACCAGCTGAAAATGAATGCACAGTAGCAACTGGAGATTTAGAAGAGGTATTCACGCTATCATTCACTGAGACTACCCTTTTTATCATCTCATACAGCCAAGCTGGAAAAAGATCTACTTCTCCACTTCTGGTCTTTTCACATTATATATTGTAAATTTCCACATTAATTGCATCTGCAAAGAAAGGAAGAAGCAAAACTCATCCAAAATAGCCTTAGGGACAAGATATATTTTCAATAGTCAGATTTCTTTCAGTTTGGACATTCTTGGACTTCAGCTCATAGTAAATCATTATTCCAGGTAGTCAAAACTGACATAAGTTGGCGAAAATTAAGTTTATATTTGGCAATTAAAATAAGTCAATTTAAATAAATAATTAAAATAAATATTAAAATAATTTTGATAACTAAAATAATTGAAATAAAATATGTAGGTTGGGTTTTGGTAGCCAGAAGATTAACAAGAAAAGTAACAATTTTTAGCTGTGGTTTAAGTTGATGCTGATTCATAGCTTTGACACTAGAACAACTCTTTTATTTTATTTTGCTCCCTAAGATCATGTAGACAGTCCATATAAACTTCTGCAGGATTTGAAATGACAGTGATGAGCTGAAATGTTTATCTTGCCTAACTGCTGGCCACTGACAGTGTCAGCACCAGCATCTCTGTGTAGCAGTCTGCCTCAAAGTAATGCCTTGTGTTCCAAGGGTTTCCATCCTCTGACTTTGAAGAAGAGAATACCTATCCTTAGACATTGTGCTGTTCTGTGTGATGTGTAAGGTATTGATACTCCTGTCAGACAGCTCTCAGGACCTGAGCACAGAAAGGGAGAAGACTTTGTGGTATTCTTTGGCTTTGTGGCTTTGTGGTGGAGCTGTATTCTGGATTCCAGGAAAATTGGCACAATACCCTTGTTTTAAGATGAAAAGGGTTTTGCTTTTGAAAAGGGTGAAAAAGAGTATGAGGATGCTCTAACCAATCTCTATGTCAAATTATTATTGCTTGGTGGAAGCAGGGTTTCTCATGAAATATTTCGTTAAAATGTGTACATGTTTTTTCAGCAGAATTTCTCATGTCTTTCCTAGGTGTTTCCTTCTCATTCTCTTTTCTTTACATTCTTTCTTTCTTGTTCAAACTTTTCTTCTTAAGTCATCTTCATAATTCTTCATTGAATCCCTTTCTTCTTCCTATTAATTGATCAATATGTGCCTTTTAGATTGTGATGAAATATAATGTCATTTCTATAATTCTAATTTACTATGTGATATTGCAGTGGGTTGACCTTGGCTGGCTGGCAGGTGCCCATCAAGCAACACTCTCAAATCCTTAGCAGGACAGGAGGAGGAAGTATGATGAAAAACTCACATGTTAAGGACAGGGAGTTCACTCATGAATTATCATCACAGGAAGACAGCTTGGGGAAGAATAACTTCACTTACTGCCAATTAATAATGGAGTAGGATAGCGAGAAATAGTCACAAAACTAAAACCATCTTCACTACATTCCCTCTCTGCTTAGACACATCTTCTAATTCTTCAGCCTCCCTCCTTTCCTACCCCAAGGACTGAGAGTAGATGCAGAAAGGGGACTGTGGTAAGTCTCTATTGATCCTTCTCTCACTGTTTCTCTGAACCAGTGTGGGGTCTCTCCCACACTGTACTTCTCCATTGTGGGCCCTTCCCACAGGCTGCAGTTCTTCAAGAACTGCTCCACGGTGGATTCCTCCTGTGGAGTGTAGCCCATTAATCAAAGACTGTCTCTGCTTGGGGTCCCTTTCATGGGCCATGGTTCCTTCTAGGAGTCTTCTCCTGCATAAGCCTTCCATGAGCTGCACCTTTCTCCAGGGGTGATTGACTACTCTGGTGTGGGATCCTCCACAGACTGTAGTGCCAATAACTGCTCTGGTGTGGTTGTTGCCATAGGTAGCAAGGTAGCAACATGCTTCACCATGGTCTTTTCCAGGGGAATATTGAGTCCCTCAGTCACTTGCAGATGACATTGAGTGGGCAGGAGAGTTGATCAGCTGGAGGGTAGGAAGACTCTCCAGAAGAATCTGAACAGGCTGGATCAATGGGCCAAGGCCAATTGTACAAAGTTCAGTAATATCCACTGCCAAGCCCTGCCCTTGGGTCACTACAACCCTGTGCATCTCTACAGGCTGGGGGCAGAGTGGCTGGAAAAAGGCTCATCAAAAAAGGACCTGGGGGTGCTGATTGACAGCCAGCTGAACATGAGCCAGCGTGTGCCCAGGTGGCCAAGAAGGTCAGTGACATCCTGGCCTGTATTAGAAACAGCATGGTCTGCCGACCAGGACTTTGGCAAATAGAACTTTTAAGTTAGCACCACTGGTAGCATGAGTAGAACAAGGAAAGATTAAAAGTATCCTTAGGTAGAAAACAGGCAGATGAGCTGAGAACTCCAATCTCAGAGCCTAAACTCTTTCATATTAAAGACATCAGTAAAAATTCCTTTAACATTAGCCAAATAAGGTTTATATGTTCTGGCCAATCAAAGGATTTTTTTCATATGACAATGTGCTAAAGAAATGGCAAAAATACTAATTTCTTATTGAAGTACTAATTAGAAGAAGTTTCAAAGACCAGGGGTGAAATGAACATTCCTTCTTGAAAAGGTAATTCCAGCCGACAGTAATGCTTATTATTGTATTAACCAATCAAATAATTTAGAGAAAATCTAAAGGGAAAATATGATCTATTACACATAATTTCTAGAAAACACAAGAAATCTGCAGGTAAGTTGTAGCGGGTACAGTGGAAGTAGGAACAATCAGCAGACTTTTATCAGGGGGTTATTTGAAATCAGGATTAACACTCTTCATATCGCAGTCACACCACATGCACATGACATTTAATATGTGCTGTTGGCAGTTAGATAACCTCACAAGTGGGAGTTGAAGAGCCCATCTATGTTTAGGCTTTCTCACATAGTATGCATTTAAATTGAGATTCCTGCTGCACATGGTTACTCTGTCTCTCAGAGAAAATGGATAGCCAGCATTTCATAACGTGAGTATTCTGTCAGATACAACTGATAAAATTTCTTTTTCCTCCAAAATGAAAACTAAAAATCAACTGTAATGTCTCCAGCACCATTAGACAGCTGATTCAATAGTCCCAAAGTCCAACTAAACACGTGTTTCCCACTAATGGGATAAATCTTTGGAGACCAATAAAAATGGTGGTGAAGACCTAAAGCTTCTCACATATCCAATGTATGCTTCCTGTAAAAAAGTCAGGTGATTAAAGATCAAATTCTCAGTTTGTCATAGTTTTTCTGTGGCACATATCCTAGAAATTGGCATATTATCACTTTGATATTCTGCATCCTTTCTACAGTCTAGTCACTGGTTAAAAAAATTGAAGCATTTTCAAAAGCATGATCAGCAGACACCAGTAGCTCAGTAATATTCTTCCTAAAATTTTAAAACTTTCTTTTTCTTACTGTTAGTAAACAGTGATGTATCCAGAAATGTTAATGGACCTTAATGTATCCAGAATTATTGATTACAATCAGAACAAATCTGCAGGACGGAATTATTCTTATTTCACAGCCTAACACAATGAGAGTTGTTTCATTATGATTTGTGTCGTTTTGTGTGCAGTTAATATTATTATTTTTATCATCATCATCATCATCAACAACAACAACAACATCATTATTATCAACCATGGCCTTTGATGTATGCATTTTTTTAATAGCCCTTTCATTTTTTCTGCCATGAAGGAGGAAATAGCAAGATACCAGGAGAAACCTCTCATGTTATTAGACCAAAAATTGTGGGAGATGTATATTTGGGTCCATAAAAGAAAAGTAAACTGGATATGAAACTGTACCTAATTTCATGCTGTAACTGAAAACATGTCTTACTTTCAGCATGAGATTGCTACCAATTTCGTAACTGTGAATTTAAAATATCTGCACATCTCCACATGTATCTATATGTATAATTTCAGCTTTTATTTATCAGGAAATACTGCAGTTATTTACTTAAAACACTGGTTAAGTACTTTAGTGAAACCTTAATCTAAGGTGAGAATTTTCTCCTGATTTGTATTTCTTCTTATTTTGCTACCCTCATTTATTATTTGTTCTTATAGTAGGTTCAGGCACAAGAGGGACAATTAGCTGATTGTGTCATAACAAAATATATCATGATGCTATGATTCAAATTGTCTGAAGAATTTCTGTGATTTTTCTACCCACTGGGATTCCACTACACCTGTGAACAACCTTGCTGCTATAGAATGATGACAAACATTTCTAATGCAATTTGTCCAAAGCATCACCTTAGATTATAAATTGTAATATATTTTGCTACACAATGACTTTTTCCTATAAACAAAGCACTGCTGTGCAAGATTCACAGATGTCCAGCTGCCATGTCTCTTAATTGGCCAAGAAAATTTCCCTTTTTTCCTGAATGAGTCTTTTCCACTATAATGTGAAGTGCTAACCGCACACAAGTAAATGGATAGCCAAGTCTGGCTGTCCATATAAAACGGTATGAGTATGCAATATTAAAGGAGTAAGGAATGACATGCCTTAAGTAAGGGTTTCCTCCCTTACTTAAATGCTGTCAACTAAAGAATAAATTTCAGTAACATAATTCCTATTTTTTCCCATAGACTCTGAGTTCTAAATGATATTTAAGGCTGTGGAGGAAATTAAAAAAAAAATTAGAGGATATCTTCACTGGAGAAGCAGAAAAAAAACTAGCAATAGAGATGTAACAGGGTGGATTTATAATTATTGATTTTGGTATTATTCATCACTTCTTAATTACTGTTGGTAAAAAAAAAATTCTTATGTTGTGTTAAAAAATGAAATTATGAAGTTTACTGTGTGAACCCTACTGCTGCCAGGACACCTTCTTTCAGCTCATACCTAATGTATGTCTTCCAATACAGTTGTTTAGAAGGCAGAGATGACAAGAAAAAAATATGAATGAAATACACATACATGTCTATGAAAACAAAGTAATATACATGGGTTTTGAATGATAAAAATCTTGAAGTTGAAAGTACTACAATTAAGTTCAATCCAATAGAATTCCATATGCTTATTGATTTATGCACAAGCCTATTCACATATATTAGGTCTAACTCTGAAAAATAACATAAAGTTGTCATATTCCCTATTTACCCTGTTGGGTTTGAACTTGAATACTTTTATGCTAAGTTGAAGTTTAGATATATTGGTTTTGTTTTATTTTTTAATCAAGTTGCTATTGCCCAACAAGTTCAAATCATTGTGCATAAGACTAAAGGGATTAATCTAAAAAATCTGAATCTAAAAAACAATCTGGTATTTTTCTTCCTCCTTATCAGTATGCTAGAAAAAAAAATATATCTGCAACATTTCCTTGGAAAAGAAATTAAGAAAATGAAAAAGATATCTTTCCAGTTTAAATCCACCTTCTGAGAAATTTGATGTTACTTGTTTCAAAATGCTAAAAAATGTCCATTTTCATATTGTATTATCTGCAATAAAGTGCTTTCTAAACTTCTTTTGCTGAATTATAAAAAGTGATATATATGGAGTAATAATACATGAGCAAAGGAGGGGAGCAAAAAGCAAGCTATAAACAATAGCCTCAGAAGGAAATATGAGCAAAAACTCTTGGACGTCCTTGAAAGCTTTCCAAAAACAGGCTTCAAGTTATATTGTGTGGGTTTTTAAAATTTCTGTTATAATTGCCATCACCTTTCTTATTTCCTGCTCCCTTAAAGAGAGACTTTACAGGCTAGATTATTGCCACTTCAATTTGTGCTTGGTTTTTAAGTGCATAGGATTTCCAGGTCTACAGAGCAGGCAATTGAAGTATGGAAAAGGTACATGTTTTCTGGATTATATAGTAGAAATATTCATAAGGCAATCTTGGGATCACTAAAGTTGACATTTTTTATTTTGTTTTAGGTGAAGGCAATACGCATTCTTATGTATAGCATCAAAAAAAAAAAAAAGACTAATTAAGATACTACAAGGTTATCGTGCCATTCAGAGACATATAGGAAGGTGCAACAAATTCCTTTTATGCTTTCTGCATAAACATACACTCCAGAGTCATTAACAATATGAGTGATGGGCTGAAGCTTGCCACAGTTGCTGTGCAGCCAGCATCTCTTCATTTACAAAATGAATTTGCCTCCCATGAGTTATTTCAGTGTGGCTGAATGCATCCGGATGTAAACTGAGTATATTTTAATTAGTGCATCAACATGCTAGCAAGCTAGTCTCAAGATGAGAATCAGAGATCCAATTTGAATAGGTATCTGGTTTTTGATAGTGCTGAAATAATCAGCGTGCAAAAGATCAGCAGAAGCAAAAGGAAGTTACAAGGAGTAACTAGGAAGTTGCATCCTTGACCTTCATTTAAATAGCTGTACTTGGGATGCCACAGTAAGTATCCCTGGCTGGATTACCAGCTGCTATGAATCAAACTGACTCCACTGATTTTCAAAGGCAATAGATCTGTTTACATTATCCGACGCCCTCCTTGACATAATCCAAAAGTGCAGAGTAAGCCAATCTGACACAATGTAGTATCACAAATTAGAGGCTTAGGATGATGCTGAGGCCCCTTTAAAATCAGTGTCCAAACCCCAGCTGAAGTTAGGAAGTATAGGTTTTCAACCTCAATCTTTAATTGAATCACTATCATGAGAACTACCAAGGCCAAACTGGAAGACTCTCTGTAGTATTTTAATTCAGACTTTCAAACTTTTATTATACACAGGCACAGATATTTATATTAAAGTTTCAGATGCCCAAACACAAGTGAACTGAGCAATTTTCCCCTTGTTAAAAAGAAAAGAAAACAAAACAAAACAACAACAACAAAAGAAAACACCCAAAAAAAAGTCTTTGTTTTGCTGAAGGAAAATAAGTAAATTTTCTCCTCTACTTTTTTATCCTGTTTACCTGTGTAAGCCTATTTTTGCACGTGGGCCTGATGCCTTTTCTTCTCAGTGGTTGCTTTTTTTCCTCGCTATTTCTTTCAGTCTCTGAATCAAAGTGATTAATATTAAAACTTGAAGAATTTCCTATAGCCAAATAAAACTAGACATACTGAAAACTGGATTTTAAGGGACTAATTAGTTAATTCAGTACAAATCAGGCTCATTAGTTCATCTTAATCTAATTCTCCATCAGGAGAAAATTCTCCATTAAGTTAGGTTGAAGTTTAATGAAATTTATCTGATATATTTACAACTGGGCATCACACAATTTTAGCTGCTCTGTTTTAAAACTCACTGGAACTGATGCAAATTTGAAATTGAACTAATTTAATCAATCTGTCTCCAAGAGTGGTGGAGAGGCTCCTACGTGAGTGTAAAATCACTATGAGTGAGATGTGTCTGTTGACTGTAGACAACTACTGTATAGACTTTCACATCTCAGCTGGTTATCTAGACTCTCTGTAATCAGTAAAGAGAGGCACTTGGAGGCCATGACTCATGTGGGTTATTTTAGATGGCTGCTGTAGAAGAACTGTGCCCTAGAAGACTTCCTTTGGAGCCACCAGCCACAAAGACAATCCATATAAATGCCTCAAATACAGATGCATCCTTAGTAGGCATTGAAATGTAAGCTTATATCAGGGTGTGATTTTACTGTCTTTACTGTGTTGAGCTGTGCTTTTCAGAGTTTATTGCAGACTTTCCTTTCTGGGCAATGCTTAGTTTGGCTGAGATTAGAAAAATTAGGCCATACAAATCCAGGTGAATTTTCCAATGTTATCCTAAGCTAGACTCTGTTTAGGTGTACCTAAGCAATTTAGACAACAGAGAAAATGCATTTATGTAAATGAAGTTGGATAAAAGACACTATTTTCCTTGCTTTCTGAAATACTTATTGAAGTTGAACTTTCTATTTTGCATGTATATGTAAATATTTGTAAAATCATTTAATGGTAGCGTCCATAAAATTGTGATTGACAACAACCTAAAAACATATTATAGGGAATGAACAGAAATGCAAAATATTTTAGAGCAATTACTAAATTATACTCTGTTTTTTAATCTTACCCCTGCAAAATGAAATAGGTAAAACCTTCTCAAATGCACAGTCAATTGAAAAAGAAATAATTACCTGTAACCTTTGTTCTTTCTCTTTTGTGATTCAAATCACAAAACTGATGTTATAAGGCTTCTGAGTGAAAAAAAAAATCTTCAAAATTATTCCTACACTTTTAACCATTAAAGTATAAAAAAAAATAAAAGCAATTCAGGACCCAGAATGTTGTGCTTCATCCTACAGTACCCCAGTAGCTCAATTAAGAATATATCAGATCAGTTACTTGCCTGCTACTCAGCTCAGGTTTATGATCATCTAAGTGGTCAGATCTTAATCAAACAGTGGTGATATCTAAGGGTAGAAATAAAGCAGTCTTTTTTTTTTTCTTTCTTCCTTTATTTCTTTTTCTTTTTTTCTGTGTCATAGTCTTTGTTATCTGATTCAAAAACCATTTGGAAAATTTTCATTTGTTGCTGAAAAGCTCATAAGTAAGATCGGGAAAGAAAGAACTCCATCAGTTGATAGCATGAATATGAAATTGAGAAAGTGGCACCACACCACTAGATTCACTGTGACCTTAGATAACTATAGCAAATACAGATTAAAACATTAACTTATGTTCCTCTGAAGAGGTAGTTTCTCTTAGGTTTGAGGCTAAAACTTACTCTTGTGCTTAGAATCAGATTACACCTTCTGTGTCAAATTCTACATCATTTTGGCAGTTATTTTTTGTACGTTGGACTACAGTAAAAGCAAAATAATTTCTCTTGAGAATTTAAACATTCTTGAAGATGCGCTTCACCACAGATAGATTGGAGATCATGCTGGATGGCTTGAGCTTGGTCCTAATTGTATAATTAAGCCTGAAGCTCTGACAGATTTATGATCTCGTTTACTACATATTCTTCAGCTCAGCAAAGTACAAATAATTTTGTTTTATTTTAATCTAAGAAGACTTTTCAAGTGTGCAAGGCCAATATTAATGTTATTCATATTTTTGTTAAGAAAATAATCCACACATGAGCTTTAAAATAAAGGCATTTTATAGGTTCTGAACTTTTCAAATGTTTTGATTTCAATTTTCAATGTCAACAATGGCTAGGTGATGGTGTAGGCTCTCTAGAGATTCCATATGATAAGATACAAACTGTATTTATTTATTATTTTTTTGTTAATTTCTTCAGATCACGTGCAGCACATAAAAGTGTACCAACAATTACTCCTTGGTGAAGAATGACACAAATTATTAGTATGAAGATTTTCAATAGAAAATAGCAACAATAAAATCAGCAGATGATAGATCTAGCTGGATGACTTTTCCTGCCTGATTCCAGAAAGATGTGTGTACAATACTCTACTGTGCACAGTGGAAGAAAAGGCAAGAAGCATTCTCTTTGTAAATATTATATTGAGAAGGCAGATTTAGTTTTAATTTTGAATGACAAGTCAAGAATGTTGTTTAATGCAAATCCTTTCCAAAAGAGAACATACAAGACACAATATATTATTTATCATTCATTTTCTGTACTTCATTATATATATCTGCTATAGGGAATTTATGCCATTTTTTGGTCTAAAAAGATGAGAAAATACACTTTCAGGGATGAACCCAATCTGTATAAAAGCCATGCTATTCATTTGCTTATGGTGGGTTATATTTTTAAAGTCACTCCTCATTTTATTACCATAGAACCTCCCCTTTTACTTTGTATATTTTTCACTTTACTTGCAAGAGCACAGCTTGAAAACAGTAATTTAACTGTTCCATTAGCTATTGAAAAAAGAAAAAATGTTTTCCCTCTTGTTTTTTGCTTCTTAAAAAAAAATTAAGTTCAATGTTTGTGCAGATCCTAGGACAATGTGGTCATTATTTAGTACTAGCAGCCTAGAAATCCAAAATAATACAAATAAATTTTTATTGTGTCATCATTTGGTAGGGAGAAAATTATTTGATTTCCCAAAAAAGTAGCAAAACTCACTACCTAGTAGTCAAAGAGAAAGAAGAATCTATTTCTCAGCACTGTTTTGTGCCATCAGAATAGGTGTCTCAGGTATTAGAGCATATCATGCTCATAATATCACAATGCGGATTCAGTATCACTTTTGGTTAAGAAAAAAAGAGAAAGAAAAAAAGAAAGAAAATTAAAAGTCCAACTAGAGGTAATTCTAATAATAAAATTTTGTACTGAAAATGCCAATTATACTACAGGTCCCGGAATTCAGGGGCTGGGTTGCTTGTGAGTTTATTCCATAATAGTGAAAAATATTCAATTTAACTTTATATAGTCAAATACTGTGTCAATTTCTAATTTTTTTTTACATGTACCACACTTCACTTGATACATTTTGGAAAGAAAAGCAATCTGTTATGAATACAAACAACAAAAATAAAAGAAGACAGAGTACACTCAAAACAGTTCACTATTCCATCAGAATCAGATTGGTAGAGAAAAATGACTGAGACAGAGTCAGCTTTCATCACTTTTTGGTTATATGGTAGTGTGAAAAAGTGAATTAACATTTCATGTGATCCCTTGAAATATTTTTACATGGATAAGGTAATAAAAATGTATTTGTGAAAGAGACCATTTAAGAGCACCTAATTTTGATTTTCTTATAGAAACATTTTAATATTAATTTAATATATGTGCAGTCTAAGTGGCTGCCATTCTTTCATAAATAACTTTTTTCTTCACTATGTAAGATAATGTTTTTAATAATTCATTTAATTTTAAATTAAAATTTATAACGAACTACAAAGTTTAGTTCTGAAAGAAAATATTTTAACTACAAAAAAAAATTTCAGATTTTTTTTTATTTAAACAGCATAAAGAAAAGAAACAGTAAAACTTTCCTTTTCATCTTTTTACCAGTCATGTGCTTGAATTTAAAATCAAAATTAACTAGATCTTCCAAGTTGATTTTGAAAAATAATTTTGTATTCCATTAATTTCGTCTAGTATGAGTAAATATGGCAGAACTTTGTATGAATTATTTACTCTTCCTGTTTCAATGGTTTTCATAAGTATTAGAAAACATGAAAGATTTAGTAGAAACTGATGATAGGACCAACAAACCATATTGAATGTATGACTTGAATTCTTTAAGAAAAATGTCAAAGGGCAGTTTAAAATTATCAGTCAAGTATTTAAGAATTATGCATATTGTGATAAAAGCACTTCCTTACTTCAGTGGAAAAGTTACAGGAGTTTACCTGCTCAAAGTATTTTGTACCAGTGCACTTGTTCTTTATCAGATAAGTTCTACTATGGGGCAAATTGTCCTTTAAAAAAGACTCGCCTGAATGCCAGAAAGATCTCCTTGGTTAAATCCAGCTCACCTTTCTGTAATATGAATATTAAAATTTAACTCCACACAGTTATAATTTATTACTTCAATTAATTATTTAACTAAGCTTAAAAGGAAAAAAAATTAAATAAAGAAGGTATTCAGCATACTCAAGGTTTGTACGTTGCACTGAATTTCAAAAGTCAATAGATTTTTCTGGTAGAAATTGGTCTCATTACAAGGTTACTGGTAGTCTAAAATGTTATTAGTCATTTATGTGTATTTTCACTTTTTTAAATTAACCATGTTTTATTTGTGTTTAAAGGTTGGTCATCTTTTTCCACACACTGCTTTATGTTTTCTGTTTCATTTTTGAGTGTTTATACTAGCTGCACCAAAATCCAATATTTTATCTAAAATTTTATCTAAACTGTTCTAAACTTTCAACTATTGGATTGAAAAATCCACATAGACATGCAAACATCTCCTTTCACGATGATAGAGAAATAAAAGGGGTTTTTTAATGACATCTTTTTTTCAACAGTTATTGCTTCTTGTTTCCTGTTAACCAGCCAGAAAACTAGTGAAAAAGACACCAACCTTTTTTTTCCTTAAAATTTATCAAAGTCTAAAATTCCAACTTAATGAAAAATATTGCTGAAGGAAAGATATATAAAGCTTGGTCACAAGTACACCCTCTACTAGAATTCACTCTACTTATGGAAGATTTATATTGGACATTTGGAAAAATTTCTTCACCAAAAGGATTGTTAAGCACTGGCACAGGGTGCTCAGGAAAGTGGTTGACCCACCATCCCCAGAGGCATTTGAAAGACATTGAGGTGTGCCACTGAGATACATGGTTTAGTGGTGGACTTGGCAGTGCTGGGTTAACAGCTGGACTCCATGATCTTAAGGGTCTTTTGCAACCTTAATGATTCTGTGATTCACCACAGCAAGTGAGAAGCAAGGCCGTGTATTTCTGCAGGGATATAACCCACAGACCCCATTTCAGAGTGAATTTGGATGCATATGAAATGGCTTGTTCTACAAAGTTGCTTGAGCTACACGGGAAGGGCAGCGTAACAGTGATTGATGACTGACCTTCCATGTTGGACTGCCTTGAATGTTTATGATGGAAGGCTTTTGAAGGCCAGTGTTTCATTGCTAAAATCCTGGCCTTTCAAATGTCTCATGAGGAAGAAGGGAAGCTTTATTGTGCCTCACCAACCAGAAAAATTTAGCAGTCTGCATCAACAAAGAAGTTTGCACTGTATTAATACATACAATCTAAACTAATAACATAAAATCAGTACTTAAACCACATGCCTTGCTAATTAATTTCTACTTTATTTCTTACACAGTCACAAAGACTTCAGCCCGTCAGGATACAGTACTGGTTCTGGAAACGATGCAATGCTTTCAGAGAACATAATGAAGAAATCTGCATCAAGCTTCCCATTCATTCTCTCTTTTCTTGCCCTTCCTTTGTATTTCTGTAAAATGTTAATGTGATAATTTCACCAGCACCATTTCCTAAGCAGTAAAGAGTATCCCGAGACAGTTGCAGAGTTCATCTGGTCTAAACAGTTTGCATAGCCTGAACTCCACAGTCACACTGGGACTTCACAATGTTGAGCTTGCTGGTTTATATTGGCTCTGACTTGATCATCACTGAATTCTGACTTCTTATATTTTACAGTACTGAGTTTCTGGATAGGATTCACTGTGACCCCACTGGAAATTTTGATCCTTGCAGTCAAAGAAAAACCTCTAGCTTAAAAAGGTGAGCTGTGACTGCTGTGGGGATGTAGATAGAGTTTTAGATACCTCAGATCTACAAATAGAAACTGTTTTTTTAATCCTCTTTCCTGAGTAAGAGACTATGTCATGCTGCCTGTTAAGTTTCAGGAATAGATGGGACACTCTGGCTCCTCTGAATGAATGTGGAATATGAGAAGAGGGAAAAGTGGTTGGATTAGATTTGGGCTGAGTAAATGTTGATCTTTCCTCACCTGCTCTGTACAAGTTTTCACCTTGCCGAACATTTTTATTAAATTTTAATCAAAAGCACAGAAAAGATTGTTGATTGTAGAAATGTCTAACCCTGCTCTAAGCTCCTCTGCTAAGTCATTTTATAGATGTTAACAGTGCCACACTGACATTGAGTTCAATGTTGTTTTACAGCCTAGGTGTCCTACAAATTATCACAAAACACAAGAGCATAAAAAAATTCCATGGCTACATAAATGTGACAGACCCGAGACCCCAAACCTCTATGAGATACTTGAGGTTGATTTGTGTTCAGAAGATTCCCTCTGCATTTGTTATTCTTGATGCTAGTCTTCTGTGAGATTACAATTTGGTTATGGGGGGATCTTGTGCTGAGACTCCAGCCTATGAGTCTGTCAGGTATATGTTTTGGGGACTGTAGAGCTGCATCCATAGGATCTTTGATCACAAATAGATGGTCTGCCTCCTTTTTGGAAGTCATACATGATCAAAGAGATCCATCATTTAGAGATGCAAATGTTGCTGTCAAGATCATAAAATACATACAAATGACATTTTTTTACAGTCCTGCATTGTACTTCAAAAGAGCGCTTTTTAAAAAAAAGGTCATGACCATTTTGATATCAGATACTCTTATTTGTGAGTGGAAGGTCAGCAATCTTTTATTCTTCTGACTTAAACATCATACGAATATGTGTATTAAAGCAAAGATGAATCTCTCAGAATGAGGAAATGAATTTTTTAACAGATGTTAAAAGGCTAATAAGTCCACAACCCTTAGCACCCAGTCCAAATACCAGATTTTTATATTGCAATAAAAATTTACCAGATTTCAGAAAGTATGTGATCTCTTGAAAAGAAAAATCATAAGAAACTTGGATCAGATGTCTATTATTTAAAAAACTTTACAATCCACCAAAGACTGTTTTTGGCAGGGAAGTAGGAAATGAGTTGGAAAGCATTAATAAACTTTCAGGATACTTAAAAACACCAGCTTATGGTACTTGATCTATAAGTGAACTCTAGATTACTTCCATTTTTTGTAAAAAAAACCATAAGCTTAGAAAAAAGAGAGTTTATCTAAGTAAAAGAAAGAAAACAGAATGCAGGGAAAGAAAGCTTAGCTTGGACAAAAGCTACAAAAGACAGAAAATTAAGTACTTGAATTTTTCTTTTTTGCATTGAATTTGATTAATACTTTCAGAGTTCTACAGAAGGAAACAGAAAATTGTGATAGGATTCCATTTTAATTCATTTAGATGTTACTGAAATCCATTTTACAATAAATTCATAATAAAGTGTCAGTCTTGTACAGAAGCACAAGAAAGGTATGTCACCTAGTTGGTAACAGTAAAACAGGGTATATAAACATTGGGGATCAAAGAATAGATTCCAAAACATGTTTGTTCCAATGGCATGACAGGTCAGAGGACTGCCATGATGATTTTTTCCAGTCTTAATCCAGATCTACTTTGCTCTTCCATAAAAATGTTAAGTGGTTCAAATTCAGTGCAATGTTATGTAGAGTGAGGAAACCCCAATAAAAAATACCCAGCCTCTGAAAACTCTATTTCCAAAAATGGTAGGAAATTTTTTAAATCAGCCTAAGACTTTAAAAAGTTTTAGATTTCCAGAATTCTTGCTTCTTTTTGATAAAGGCCTGAAAACTGTTTCTGTATATTTCTGGAGGGGGTTTTGCTTCTTTTTCTTTTTTTTTTTTAAGTGCCCAAACAAGCTTTGAAAATTCTTTCTCCTTTTATTTAACATAAACTTGTCAAGACTCAGCTGGTTTTCTTGAAAGCTTTTTCTGAGGATTGGAAAGTGTGTTTTGTGTGAACTCAAGCACCTTAATTGAAAGGTGTCTATGAGTGTACTGAAGCCTTAATAATGCTGTGTTTTATCCAGAATGTTAATTAGATGTTGTGCTAGATGGGTATTAACAAGAAATAAAAGCAAAACAGTTTTAAAGAGTACGTCTATAAATTCCCTACCTTTCAACTTTCCTTCCTGTGATCTTTTTTCCAGTTCTTCAGTCACATTAGAATTGTATAGGGTTGAAAATATTTGCATTGATCATTAAAACAAACCAAAAATAATTTTCTTAAGAAAAATGCCCCTGTCTGACTACAAATGTTAACAATATACAAGAATGGGATCAGGACAGCAGCTTGTTTTCCTTCTGCTGAGTGTCCTTAACATAATGCTAATAAGATGGTTCTCTGTGACTATATTAAAGCAGCAGGCAAAGCAGATTTTAATAGATAAACTATGTCCAGTAGAAGAACTTGGATATAAACCTTTAAAAGACTAAAATAAGCCACTTTTCTATATATGCTGATACAGTAGACATCAGCCTGCCTAGATAATTAGATGCATATGACTATTTTCTGCACTGACTAGAATGAACTCAGAAAAAACATTTCTAAGGAATTTGAAAAAGCTTTCAGAAAATGCTGCAATAAAACACCTCTGACCTCTGACAGAGCACCCGTAGTAGAATGGGAATTCGTTCCACTGGAAGGAAAGATTTGCTGAACTAATAATTAACTATATTTGCAACATAGAAAGAAAAAGAAAAATTGGGTGTAAAAAACTTTAGGAGATGCAAGTGGCCACCATTCAATGAACACCTGGAGTCTACTGCTTCCTGTGAAGCTAAGAGGAGTCAGAGGAAATACCAAATGTTTTTTTTTTTTTTCTACTGCTCTTCAAACAGGCTGATAAGAAGCGTATGGTCAGCAAAGAGACACTTTGGTTAAAAAGTTTCTTTTCAATTACAAGATGCTTGCTAAGGCTTCGAAATTTTGATTTCTAATATAGGGAAAATAAAAAGAATTTTAACCCAAAACAAATATTATTAAAACATTATATACCTGAAAATACATCTATGGAGTGCAGAGCAGTTTTGTGTTTGTTCTCTCTGATTATTAATATTGCTATGGCAAACCACTATCACAAAATTCTCAAGAACTAGCAGTGCTGTTCTGAAATATAACTGCCTTATATTTTCCAGAGTAGAGTCCTGCATGATTAGTACTGCTGAAGACAATGAAGGAGCAGACTCCTAATGGAAAAGTTGACAGTGACACACGTAATTGGATAATATGGTGCAAAATTCTTCAGGACAGACAGGCAGGCAGACAGACAGGGAGGGAGTGAGAGACTTTTTGAGAGCCACTGCTATTGAAAAAAATACCAGTGGTTTAATTTGGATAATAATCATACCTAACATCTCTGCTTGCTATCATAATAGCATAAGTCTTATTTTTTCCTGCACCACTTTGTGAAAACCTGACTTTCCAAGGCCATGCATTCCTCAGGCATCACTTAGCAGAAGGCCAAAAATATATGACTTTTTTTTTTAAAAGAAGTTCCATTTTTCTTCAGAATGATAACTGAGCCCAGAGGTGACCCTTATACACAATTGCAGTTATTCAGGTCTAAAAAGCCAGCAAATTCACATGTAACCATATCTCCCAGCTTCAACAGTAGGGCAGACTGTCAGCTCCCTCATCTGTCAGCACTTGTTCAGGCTGGTAAATGAAGACTGGTGCATACTAGCAGTATCTATTTGCTACAGGATATGCACTCAAGAAAGTCACGAAAAGGAGTTTCAAGCAAAGGCCAGAACCAATCAGTCATTTTCTCCTGTTAGTGATAAGAAAAGCAACATAAAAGAGAGGTGCTTGTCCCAAAGGTGGTATCAGTAGCAAACTGTCACCAAATAAAAATAGTTAAAGTCCTAATGACTGTACTAATTCAATACAAATAGCCAGGTTCCAGTTAGCTTAGCATTTCCTCTTGCTAGGCCTCAGGGAGGAAAAACAGAGGTCCTACTGTTTAGAAGACAAATCGTGTGCAACTTGCTTTGGGTGAAAAAAGATGTGCTGAAATGGTGGGACAATCAGTGCCATATTGCTTCCTTGGAGCTGAAATCCTCAAAAACCATGCTGCATCTCATTAAATTAGCAAAAATCTTCTTGCCGTTTTGTTTCTCTGTGTTGTGAAGACTCAGCCACAGCTACAGCCCCTCCCATGCTGAGTGTATATTTAATAAACCTCGAGGCAGTGGAAAGCTGGGCTGTCACCCAGGAAGACTGGGAGAGGACAGCCAGGCAGAAAGGGAGCAATGCAGAGAAGCTCTGCTTGATGAGTCTCTCCCAGAGTGAAACTGGCTGCTCTTTGTAAGCTTGCCTCCTCCATTGCCCAGCACCAGAAGCTGAATCTCCGCACAGGGAATTGAGAACTGTTAAGACCTACTGCTCCGACCTGATACGATTTTACAACAGACTTCTGTTATTCAAAAAAGCCACAGAATGCCAAAGACAGTGGAAAATGGAGTTACAACTCTTCAAATCAGGAACAGATTGTAGGGAATGACTGACTAAGGCTCCACTGATGCTGCCCCACATGACAGGTATGATCTCAATCACGTTAGGTGCAACTGTATGTCTCTTCACATCTAGAGAGAAGCTGTCCCTGGCTCTGTAAATTCATTGTGCTTTTCCAGTACCCTATACAACTTAACAGTAAGTTGAATAAACCAGTAACTTAAGTTGAATAAACCAGTACCCTATACAACTGGTTTATTCAACTTAATCAGATAGCTGAAAAGGCAAGATGCTTTGATAGTTATTTTCAAGCCCGTAAGTATACAGTAGTATGTTATAATGTTTTAGAAACATTTTATATACATAAAATATAAAAAGGAGTGCCTTGATTTTATGACTTCCATTTACATATTTTCAAGAAAATATACTAGTCAGAAACTAAAACAATTTAAAATATTTGACTATTGTCCCCCAGTTTCAAAATAATTATAGCTTTCTATGAAAATTTAAAATCAGAAATTAATAAGTGTTCCCACATTAAAGTGTTTATCATAAAAGTATTTTCTACATTGGTTATCTGTATATATATAGAGAGGGAAGGGTTCTATAACCTTTCCTTTTTAAAACAAAGGATAAAGAAAACCCTTTCTATACAGTCAAACTTCCCTTCTCATAACACTTTTTCTAACACTACCTTTTTCAAACACTATCTTTGGGACATTAAAAGAAAAAATCAACACCAAAAACATTCAAGAGATGCTTTCAGTAGTGGATGCTCTATTGAACTTCCATTCCTCTTTCATTTTTCCCTGTCAGCCGCTTGCACTGATGTCAGTAATTTACCTTAGATTTGACTTGCTTCTCATGCTGCCTCTCTGAACCCTTACACAAAAGATGTTCAGAAAGAGACTATGCTGTAGTGATTTCATTCAACCTAGATGTTTGATTTCCACAGCTCCTTCAGATCCAGCTTGCAAACTTCCACTCTTCAGACAGCTCAGAGAAAGGATACTTTTCCTTTACAGCCTGCTGCCACTGTCATTCTGGATATAAATGCTTCCTGTTGTGTTTCCCCTTTCAACTTACAGCACTCAGATAGCTCATAAAACTGTGGACGTCTTTGTCTTCCCCCGGCTCTTTCCTCACATGTAACTTTCTGGTGAACTTATTGCCCTGCTCTGAGATCCTAGCCACCTGAGTATGGCAGGTAGCTCTGAAGAGGGAGTGACTGTATTTCTCAGGACCTAGATCCACTTATGACAGAAATAAGGACCATCATGAGCATGCTGTGCTATGGGTATTATGCCTCTCCATTTTTCTGTGGTATCACTCTTCATTCAAGATAAACAATAATATATATGAGCTCTCCAGCTACAGTCTAGAGGAACCTCATCAGAAAACAAAACCTGAGACAGAGTTTTTAAGGACAATTTCCCCCCCTCCATTTTCTCACTTCCAGGCAAATAGAAGTAGTACTCTGTCAAACCAGCAGATGTCTTCAGGATCTGCACCTTTCTCTGGTGAAGGCATGGAAGATAACAGTGTCCTTTCAAGGTGGCAAATTCTTAAGTGTGTTAGAGATTTATGAAACACTTCACAGAGTGGGCAATTTCCCTTTTAGAGGTTTGTGAGCAAGTCAAGTGAGCAAACAGATATTGTGATCCATCCTTTACATAGTGCAGCTAAATGACAGCATTGAATAAACTTTTAAGAGTTTTAAAAAAATGTCCTTCGAGATCTATAGCAAAACTGATAAATTACTGTAGCAGTAACACTTCCTACCTTAAGTCTGATTCTGTCTTCTTTTACTAGCAAGAAGTGGATATCATTCCTTCTACACTGGAATGAAGATCTCCTACTCTTGTGTTTTGACATTTTATGTGGATGATTCTAGGGTCATTAAATTTTCTCACTGTTAAGCTAAATAGACTGCTGGAGTATATGTAGAATATTTTACAGCTTTGATGGCATGATTCAACCCTGTCTGAATGCTGTCCAGTTTGTCAGCATTCTTCATTTGTTGTGCATGCAAGCAGTAGGTTCAGAGTTGCAGTAGCCACAGAATCACAAAGGCTGAAGGGGACCACAATGGGTTATTGGGTCCTATTATTTGGTACCTGCACAGGAAAGAAGTTCTTCTCATATTTAGGTGGAATTTCCTGTGTATCTGTTTCTGCCCTTTGCCTCTTGTCCTGTTGCTTGACACCACCAAGAAGAGCCTGGATCCACCCTCTTTTCACCCTCCTTTCTGATACTTGCAGACAAGGACAGCTTGTTGTCCACCAGGACTCCCAAATCCTTCTCCACAGGGCTGGTTTCCAGCAGCTCAGCCCCCAGCCTGTCCTGGTGCCTGGGGTTATTCCTCCCCAGGTACAGGACCCTGCATTTACCTTTGCTGAACTTCAGACAGTTCCTCTCTGCCCATCTTTCCAGCCTGTTGAGATCTTTCTGAAGGGCTACACAGCCCTCTGGAATACCAGTGACTCCTCCACAAATAATCATTGGGATGCGAGTGGACAAGTAGCCCAGAAGTCAAAAGTGTGCCCAGGGGGCCAAGAAAACCAATGGTATCCTGGGGTACACCAGGAAGAGCATTGCCAGCATGTCAAGGAAGATGATCCTGACCCTCTACTCAGCCCTAGTGAGGTCACGTCTAGAGTGCTGAGACCAGTTCTGGAGGGCAACAAGTATGGTTAGGAGAC
Source organism: Passer montanus (assembly GCF_014805655.1). Lineage (NCBI taxonomy): Eukaryota > Metazoa > Chordata > Aves > Passeriformes > Passeridae > Passer > Passer montanus. The sequence goes on from NW_024367037.1 coordinate 3,404,787, forward strand.
TCAAGCATCTCTATTATGAGGACAGATTGAGGGAGCTGGGCCTGTTCAGCCTCTAGAAAAGATAACAGAGAGGGGACCTTGTTAATGTATACAAGTATCTGAAGGGAGGGTGTCATGGGCATGGAGCCAGGCTTTCCTCAGTTCTGTCCAGCAGTAGTACAAGAGGCAATTGGCAGGAAATTATGCACAGAAGTTCCACCTGAATATGAAGAACTTCTTTACTGTGTGGATGACTCCAGAGAAGCTGTGGAGTCTCCTCAGTGGAGATATTCGAGAACCATTAGGACACAATCCTGTGCCATGTGCTCTGCTTCAGCTAAAATGTTGGACCAGATGATCTGCTGTGGTCCTTCCCAACCTGACCCACACTGTGATTATGTGATTTCAAATGCACTGGGTTTAGATCAAAGAATTGCATGAGCTTGTTTTAGTCGTGTAAATGACCAGTCTGTTAATAATCCACCATGATACCTAATTCCTTTTTTTTGAGAAGACAAGGTGAGGATATTAAAAAAAATATATCTTGCATATACAGTTGGGCCAAAAGCTTAGAAGTGTGTTCACCTCTGAACTGAAGAGAGCTCAGAGACCTTCACTCATTAATGCCCACATCAGCACACAGTATATTGAATTTCTCAAATCAAGTTTAAAAATATTTTAGGAAATTAATTTCTAAAATTAAATTTCTAAATTTCTAAACATATTTGTGCCCTTTTATTTCCAAATAATCTTATACTGATAAAATTGATCTAATTCATATTCAATGATGTTCTTGTTTTTTTCATAACTTATTTATTGTTTGTGGGGTTGCCACATTTTTATGGCTGCTGTCATTTATTCTTTAGGCTACATTGATGCTTGTTTTCAGTTTTGACCAAGCTGATTTGCTGATAGCATTTTAGACATCTAGTTAAAAAGTTGTTAAATACTTTGCAATAACTATTTAGTCTTTTCCAACTGAGTTTTTTTCTCCCAGTTGATTTTTCTCATAATTGGTTTTTTCCTTTGTTAAACTGGCCCTTTTAAGCACAAGTTTATATCTCTTTTGTATGTCTTTTATTCCTTTTGGGTACTATAGTGAAATCAAGTTGCAGTCATTTGCACCCAAGAAACCACTAATTTTTAGTCCTGTGATCAGGTCCTCTTTATCTGTCAAGGTGAGGTAAGACAAAATTCCTCTGTGTAAGATGAAACACTCTCTAAGTTAATAAATTGTCATCTGTAATTTTTAGAAATCTCTAGGATGTTTCAGTACTGGCAGCCTGAAAAAAACCCAGCATATGCTGGGCAGATTGAACTCCTCCCCCATTCCTTCCCTTTTCCTGATAAAACATTTTTTCTTCCTACACATAGCAAGGTACTTGAGAGCAATCCACAGCATGGAGAAGAAAGAAAGAGGAAAAGGAAAAATTATATAGGTTGCTTAATTATCCTTTAAATACAGATTCAGAAAAGGGGATGGTAGGGATGTGATCAGCTCTGGTCCTAGATTTTTTGCCTGGGTGACCTTCTTCCTTTGCTTCCTACTGAATGTCCATAGAAAAAGAGTATCCCCATTTAGACAGGTGTAGCACAGGGGCTTCTTTTGTGTGTCCCAAGGGTGGAAGGAACAACAGACAGCGTGCCAACACAGAAGCTGTTCCAAACCATCAAAGCATCTGTCTCTGAAAAGCACATAAATAATACATTTGTTCTGAATGTATATGTGTGATAATTTATTATATTGTCACATTGATTCATGATGCAAAATTGTTTGCCTTAAGATGATATCATTTAAATCAGAGCTGGATGTTTTTCCTTCTCAACAGCAAAATTATCAGGAAAGGAGAAGATGGAGTTTAACTGAATTCTGGTAACTTGGGGCTGAGACTTGATTCCAAATATGTCCTTTTTTATTCACAACAACCTTCCATTTCACTCTCTTTGTTGTCTGCATCATTGCCTTTACCTTTCTGTCTGACATCACTCTACCTTCCAAACTTGATTTCTGTGTACACTGAACAAACTAGAAGCTTGGGCAGGGGGAGGGGGGACAGTTTATTTCTTTGTGCATTAGTTTTGTTCAGATATGTAAAGAAATATAAAACCCAGGAAATCACAGCTCAAAATAAAGACAATAAACATAATAAAACCCTGAGGAATTTAAGTTGTTTAACTCCATCTGTGGCTACTTAAAGATGTATAACTGTAGCACTGGTAACCACATTAATGAGATTCTGAAAATTTGTGAATGATGAAAGTGATGAAGATTGAAATAACAAAAAACTGAAAATAATACTTGGCATTGAATAAGTAGATGAAGAGAATTAAGTGCCTACAACTCCTTAAATTCCATTCATAGAAATGGGATTCATGAGATATCTTCCATTTTGGAAGCACCTAGGAAAAAAAATCAGCTAACATGCAGCTGGTAGAAACAAATTCAGTAAAGACAATTTAATTCTTATCACAATTTTGTGTCCATTCCCTGAGGATCACTGAAATAAAATAAAAAATACAGTCAAAATTGCAAAACTACATTGGTCCAGTCTGCATAAAAGCTTTCTTTTGAAGAAAGCCTTTTAAATGTTCAATGAGTGTTGCTGAAAAATAATTTGGAGGCAAATACTAAATGTACCAAACATATTTTATGAAAGTAATATAGCTGAAGATAGTTTATCAAACTTAATAATTAGAAATGGAATCAGAGAAATTGTGGGATAGGATTTTTCTTTATAACAAGAATCATCATTTGGTATTTACAAATGGATTTTAGGAACACAATTATGAAAATGATAGTTGTGTTTGATAAATTAAACAGTTCTACAGTAATAGCTACATAATTTTTAAAAATATCAGGAAACCTGTACCCTGTTGACATATTCCAAGAAAAAACAATATTCATTTCCCTTTCTTTTAATTAAATTTTTAGTTCTTGAACTGTGGACACCTATCATTTTACTTTTTATCAAAGATCACATGAAATTGTGTATGAAACTACATGCATCACACTGGCTTTAAATTTGCAATTAGAATGGTATGTTTAAGTTGAAAAGTAATATCTGAATCATAAGATTAAATGGAGAAATGATAAACAGGTGAAAACTTGCTAAGCAAATTATTAAATTAGTATCAAATTGTACATTCCATGACTATTGCAAAGGACAGTAAGTAAAGAAATTGCTAAGGGTAAAATTAAATAAAACCTCCCTGGTGTATACAAATTTGGCATAAGGAGAGGAACATAGGTAAGAAATGAGAAAAATCTAAAGAAAACAAAACAAACAAAAAAAAACCCCATAAAAAGACAAGTTTGAGAAACTTTTCCTTCTAGTGAAATTGTGAAAAGGTATTTAAATAAATACTAAAAAAATAATAATTTTGTGGTTTTGCATTACTACAAATACTGTTCCATCTCTTTGTAGAAAAAGCCATTAAAGAGCTGTAGTTCTTGAAATGAAATTTTAAATAGAGAAGATCCTCTAAGACTTCAATTGCAAATGAATTGCAGCAGTAGCATTTTTTTAGACTGGAGACATAAGCTGCACAGGTTTCTTACCATGATATAACTGAGACATATGTCCTGACCTCCAAGTCCTTTCTTTGAGGAGCTCCGTGACAGCTCTGACAGTAGACTTGTGTTCCACTCAAATGCAGGAAGCCTCACTATGAAGGTTTATTGGAAGCAGACTTGACTACAAATACTATTAATGCTACTGCTCAACATTTTTATTTCAGTTGCTCCAAAACAGTTGAGACTCTCCCACTCTTGGTGGCATTTGGACTAATATGTATTGCTGAGGAAGGAATGATGTTTACATCTACAAAAGAATCTGCTACCAGAGTTTTGTAGTACTATTAGAAATCACAGTATTACATTATTTTACATTATGACAAAAAAGAAGAGTTTTGTGCTGTGTTTGACAATAAAGTTACTGTGGAAAAGAAAGAGCTGAATCATGCTTGTTTGACTATTGCTAGTTACCTCAAATCCCTCAGATTTCAATGTTACCAGTTTCTTCTCTAAACTGTGAGAGATCATTACAGCAGTGTGCATTTTCTAGAGAATTCTTTCAAGACCTTTTCAGACTGCCTGTTTCTTCTCTTACACCTTTCCCTTGCTTGTTCAATTCCAAATATTTTTCTTGACCTTTTGGCCTGCAGCTTCTTGCCGCGAACTGCAGAGAAAGCCTAGACCTCTGGCTCCTGTTAACCATAGACATGATGTAATCCTGCTTACATTACTTCACTATTTTTTTCAGTATATGCATGTATGTACATATTCTGCTTAACTAGTCATCTGGGGAAGGATGTGAGATCATTTTTTAAGATTGGACCAGAATGGAATTTAAGGGTCGTTTTTATAAGCAAGTGGGCAGCTGCAGTTAACTCTGTATGAGGAGCTAATCTCTTGACATTTTCTAAATTTTAAACCCTTGGGGTGCAGTTTTTAATATCAATCTATATGCATATTTACAACATTCTAAAATATAAACAAACCAAATAAAGTCAAAGATAAGATGGTACAGAAGTACTCAGCTATTGCTAGCAATTCTGAGCTTCCAAACACATCCATTAACCCCATGGGCTCTACAAATCTGCCTGGATCAGAATGTTATGACACTATTAAATAATATGTCATACCAGAAACCACTCTTGACTGTTACAAAATCAAGAAACAGGGTTAAATTTTCAGAAGATTTTTTAAAATTAGCGGATTTCAAAGAGAATTGTCTAAGTTTTAAATTACATTAATCTCAATGTTCCAAAAAAGCGATAAGCCATAGTAGCAGCCTACTTAGCCAATTTTTATAACTATGGATCTTTATTGCATTCCTGTCCTTCATACAGTTGCAGTACATGGAGAAGGCAATTGGTTTCATCTTATTTCACAAGTGACAGGAAAGAAGGTCGAGAAGCCATCTTGCAATACAGTTAATATGGCTCTTCTCTGCTTCTAATCCCAATGAGGCACAATCTGAGAGCATTAATTTGTATAAGCAGTTCACTGCCAGGCATGTAATACTATGACTGTCCAAGTACTGTGCATGTGACATAGCTCACAAATATTAATTTTTTTCCAGGACATTGACCTTGTACCTCTATATATAGTCAATACTCACAGAGACAACAATTATATAATTTCATTAAGCAAACACACATTTTTCGTGTTTCTGTATTCAGTTGGATTTATGGTAGTGATAAGAACTGCGGTAGCTCCTTTTTCATTCTTCAGTATCTTGCTTTACAATCCAAGGGTCTATCAGAAGACAATATTCCCTTCAGAGATTTTTTGCCCTCCAGCAAGCTTTTCTGACATCTGCAGTGGAGCTATGAGATTCTTTAAATAAGGAGCTCAAATAAGCTTGTTACAAAACAATTTTAACTTAAACAAAAATTACTTATGGGAAAATAAATTAATTTTAACCCCTGAACATCTAATATTATTATACACTACAGCTATAGCTGAAATTACCCATTGTTGCTAGCCAAAATCTCTGCAGTTGTGTATGGAATCCACCTTATTTTAAAACTCTCATATTAATTATAAACCTTGTGTAGGAAGTCCAAGGAGCCCTTGTTGTATCTTTTATTTAAATTTCCTCACAGACATATTTTCTTTATGATAATTTTCAAGAATGTCTTAGTGAGGATACTACATTTTACAAAGCTGTTTTAACATGAGCCTAGGCAGAAATGATACACTTTATTCAAGCAAATTAAAAGAAGAAAGTAGAAATTTGCAAGTAGTCTTAATTTCACTGCACTTTTAAGTAGGAACCTCTGGAGTAAACAAGTTGTTTCAGTAGAGCTGTCCTAAATTGAAAAGGCTCCATATGCTAATTTTAGAGGTGCTCAAAGTAACCAGACATAATTTCAACAAGTCTGTCATTAGCCCTGATTTTTTTCTTTTGGTTTCAACTGCCTCTATTAATTTCTCAACCTGTCAACTTTTATATAAAACAAGTTTTGTCATTTGAAAATATATTTTCACTCTTCTTTTTCTCCATATACTTGGTTGTGGCTGTAAAGAGATTTTTTTCCCCCCTAAGTCTTCTGAATTCTGTATTGAAGTGAATGACAGGTACTGAGTCAAAACTTATTATTTTTAGTATAAACACCTTTGTTCTACACTTCTTGATCAACAGTGTTTTGAAAGAAAATAAACTTTTAACAGAAAAAATTATAAACTGGTTCTGTCTCTATGTCCTTTCTTACAAGACTGAAATAAACCTTTTATATATTTTTGAGATCCACTCCACTTTCTGAAATACCCTCAGTTTTCCCTCATTTGTACATATATATAGAGACATGTAGAAATTATTAACATGCTCTATATTTTCCTTCTCAGAAAGGGTCAAGGAGCTGAAATTCTTTTTCATTTTTTAACCTATGCTCTTTATGCCCCTCTTCCAGTGCTAATTGTACTTTCTCTATATATTGAATAGATAACATGCAGCATTATTCTGAGTTTCTGACAAGGATAAAAGGCTTGTGAAAAAAAACCCCCAACAACAACAAAAAAAAAAAAAAAGAAAAAACAAACAAACAAACAAAAAAATTAAATAAATTTTAAAAAACAAAAACAAAAACAAAAACAAAAAAAACCCAACCAACAAAAAAAGAAACCAAACTAAATTGTCAGGAAGCAATATATCTTTGGAAGCTTACACAGAATGGAGGCACAACTGAGGCTTCCCAAAAAGTTCTGCTCCTGTTCTTTTGAGCTTCCTGCATTGTTTAATAACGTGACCTCTGAAGATATCACTGTTCTTCACTTTACTTCTGTTCAATCATCTACAGATCATTTTCTCATCATTACTTTAACTCCTCTGAAATTCATCCTAACTTCTCAACAAAAATAAAAAGAGCTATAAGGGACAGTGAGAAATTCAGAATCTGTCATGTTTAAGAAAGGAAATATGAAATTAAAAGATAAGATTGTTAAATGTGTTCACCTGTTGTCTGAAAAACTCTACTCCTCCAAAGGAAAATGTATGGTGAAAAATGCAAATATTATAACAAAAATATAATAATTCTATATTATAAAATAAATATATAAATACTTAGTACATTGTATATAAATACATCGTACATTGGCAGTAAAACCTTTTCCATCTGTGCCATAAATATATGAGCTCAAGATTAAGCTCCTTTGTAGTACTTGTGTTTACTAAAAGAAAAGCTCTTCTAGTATCAAAATTAAATCCATGCATGCATTTAAAAAAAATTAAATATAACACAAAATTAACTACAGGAAACTCCAGCTATAAATACCATATAGAATTTCAAAAACAACAGTGGATGGAAATTATAAAATATTTGACATTTAAATTCTTGAGAAAGAGGAATTTTGAAAGACTAGGTCTAATGATGGATTACTGAAATGAAATAATCTTGTCTTCAAAATGTTTCACTTACTGACCTTAAAAGCCATCAACTTGGTACAGCTAATTTTTATACAATAGACTGAAGAAAAAAAAAAATTATCAAATTAAACAAACAACTTGTGTGTCTAAATAATTCTGCAATTATTTTAAAATTGAGGGTTTCTTTGCCTTCCAAAAAGAGGGAGGGAAGGAAGGGGTTGAAATTTGGTGGAGTGTAATTTAAATTTGTAATTTAAATCAATATATAAAGCAATCAAAGAAAATTTTAGATAGCATGTCCTTCACTATTGATTTTTACCATCAAGTTATAAAGCATGATTTTTCCTTATTCAAATATAGAAATATTTTAAATCTGAATGTTAGACTTTGCAAAACAAAATTAGATGTTACAAAATAACCTGATCATCATTATATAAAAGTGATAGTGCAGAAGAGTATGAGGATAATGTTAACAACTTAATGTTATGTAAATCACATGCTGGAAATGTGGAAGAAAAATGCATTTCTCATTGTTAGTTCCTGAAACATGGAAATATTATAGCTGCATGCAAGATAACATGATGATTTTCTGGCTTGTCCTCTGTAGGAGTAAGGGTCTTCTACAAGATTTGTGAAAATAGTGACAGTCATTCCTGAATGTTACTTGATGATCTAATCAAAGTGGAAAGCTGTTCCTTTTGGAGTCTGAACTTCCTTTGACTTTCCTGATTACATTCCTACACCTCCATGGCTTTGCAAACAACACAGGCAATCACAAATTATGGGGTTTTTTTTCCATGAATATTCTAAGTGATTCAAATATTGCATATGAAGAAAGACACGCTTTCACAATTTTACTCCAGAATTCCAAATATCAAAGTGCCTTCTCACATAGACATTACCGCCTTTACATGATCTCCACCTGTACATGCTGGGGGCTTCTTTTTGTTATGTCTTGTTTCGTTTTATAATTCAAAGAACTAACATCATCTTAGGAAATATAATTCTTAGGGAATCTGTGGGCTAGAACTGGATATTAAACCCTTAATCTTGCTAATAGAAACCTATTGTTCTGTGACTTCCAACAGCACTGAGTTGTCTCCACACTGGAGATTTCTGCTGCTTGTCCTACAGAAGCACTTCTCAAGGGTGACAGTGCACATTCCTCTCATCACAAAAAGACCCAAAGAAGGTTTGAGATATTGGAAAAAGCAGTTGGCAGCAGCTCATTTCTGCCAAGGAGGAAGTCTAATGCCTTTGATTGTTTTAATGCCTGGAAGAAGCTCCAGTTCCCCCATGAGCAAAGAAAAAATGTTTACATCTTTAGGTAACTACAAGACTCTTCTCATTTTCCTCCTCTGTCACTGATTGAGAAAAACATGTCAATACAGAGATTTAAAGCAAGTCTCAAAGAGGTCTGTTTGAGGCTCAAAGAGCACCTCAAAGAGGCTTTGCCCTTCCTACCGTTCTGTGACTGTGATTGAATGGTCCAAGAATGAAGCACCCCTGGAACACTGAAGTGAGTAAACATAGCTACACCTATAATTTCATGGAAAGGAAGCCTACATAGGCATGAAAAGGATTGAGAAGTACAAGGGAAACTTTCAATTTGTAAATATGCACATGGGTGCTATGGAAGGTGAAGTGGTGTACTTGTTTTTTGAAGACTTGCAACACTAACAATTACCTTTCCATCAAGAGACCTTTACACTTGGGGTTGGGAAAAGTAACATCCAGACCACCTGTTGGGAAGCCTGTGTTACAAGCTTTAGGATTTCATTCTGTCAATGAAAATAGTTGGTTAGTTTTATGAAACACAGAATTGCCTTACCACTAATTCATTACTCTAATGAGTGTGTATTGAAAAAGTTTTCACAAAAAAGAACTTTTCTCATACTTTGAAATTCAAAACAACAGTTTGTTCCTAAAATTGGGATAATTTCATTTGCAGTAACAAAGATTTTATGCCACTTTGGATTTATAAGTGAAACCAGCTGAATTAAATGAAATAAATTTGCTAGTGCAGCAATTTATAGTAATTATTTCAGTGGGGGTCGGCATGGCCACAGTGGTTTTCCTGAGCCTTACCATGGGAATGGACTCCTGTACAGAAACCTTTCAAAGTCAAAGGAGATCTAAAGTACACCCAAGCTGCTGATTTTTTGCCTTTACATATGCCAAAAATGTGAGGAAAATTATGCCCATGTGTCTCAGAAGAAAAAGGAGAGGATATTTAGATTAGGGAAATGGTAGCAAGAGCTGATGAGCACAAATCAGAGGAGCAGATAGATAAACAACATTTAATAAATTATGGAAAAGGCAAAGAAGCTTTTGGACAACTTAGGCATTCAAGCTCTAGCTGGCTATAAATATAAGCAAACTAGAGATATGATCAATAAGATTTGTCTGAAAAGTTTCAAGCAGTGGTTTGACAATAAATAATAATAAAAAAAGGTTTGATTACCACTACCCCCAAAATAATTTATATTATGCATTTTTTTTCTATTACAGTGTTGCTTACACCTCCACTTATTTTCATACAATGGAACATAGGTTTAGTTTAGATATTTCAAGCAGAAATCACATATTAAGTTTAAACTACTATCAAAAGTTTCACAAATGAGATGCCATATATATAGATCTATTTAGAGAATTTCAAACAACTCTTAACATCTCTGAAAAAAAAACCTCCAAAAATATAAAAATCACATTTCTAAAGCATATTTAGTTACACCAGTTGGAAGCATTAAAAATAGTTTTAAAATGACACTCTGAAAAGCCACTACTGTAAAGATTTGAGTCTGCCTAACTGGTACGTCTAGACTCATTAAATGTCAAAATACTAACTGCCTCTTATTTTCAGAACACAGAAATGTATATTTTTCATGTCACAGATGCCAGAGGTGAAAAGCAATTTAATTCCAAACTGGCATGATATTAAAAAGAACTGCTGCAGAGATTTCAGGAACAACAAACCCACTTCAGACCTCAGGGAAAGCCTGCAGAGAAGTGTCCTTACTAAAATTTAAAAAGAAAAGCTTTGAACTACAGCATGGAAACAAATACGGACATTTTCTCTGAGCTCAAAAAAATAAAAAGAAAGAGAATAGATTATTCCAAAACGGAAATAAGGTCCTGGCACATCAGCTATAAAAAGCTCACAGGACTAAATATGTTTAGTCTCTTCCCTTCATGTTTAGCTTCAGTTTTGACTAAGAAAATGTTATCCTTTCAGATCAATAAATCTTGGTAATGTTCTCTGCAGAAGTTAATTTCCACTTTATTCTATACAGTGGGGAACACAGTATGAGACACTCAAAGATTTATAAAGCATATTGTGGGGCTGGGAAGAGCCACAGGTTAAGTGCAGATCTTGCCTCTTGAAACTTCAAAAGACAGAGAAAGAAAAGTGAAGGAAAACAAGACCCAAAAAAAGATTCTGACCAAAACCAGCAGTTTAGGATTTTTTTTCTTACACTAAAGCTCAAAACGCCTAACAGTGGTTCATTAGGGAAAGAACCCTAAAACTGTATTTTTTTTTTTTTTTCAAATACAAGTTTTTAAACACTGGGCAGTACTCCCAAGACTTGGTAACTATCAATAGGCTGAAGACCACAACCAACCCTGTTATGACTTATCAACATGAAATAAGGGCTTCACAATCTGGCTTCAACTTAAATGGCACATATCTACTTCCTCTGGCTTATCAAACTCTAATAATAGCTACCTCATCTCATATGACATTTTCACGTCAGATGGAAAATGGCAGCATAAAACCACAGGGAAATATAGTTTTGGGTCCCCATATATATAGGGTAAATGGTCTTTTGGAGAGAGGACAAGATGATAGTAAAATGTTTTGGTGCTAAGCTTGGATGAGCAACTGTCCACGCAATTTCACTGCAGCCTGCCTGACAGAGTCCTGTCAGAGCTGCACTGTCAGTGCAAATGACATCCTCCCAGACACGTTTGGAGCTGACTTCTGCAGCAGATCAAGGATGGTGAGCACAATATATGAGCCTGACTTCCTTGGAAAGAGAGTTTTCTTCTATAAAGGTACAGTGTGCCACCCACACTCTGGATCAGAGAAAAGGTGCTGGGCTTTTTATTTGCAAGTATAGGTGAGATGTATAGCCAAAGGAGTGAGGATAGCACCAGATGGGTTGGTGGGACCTGTGGAGCCTGTGGGCTTTAAAATGCATGTTCTCTATAGGAAATCACCTCTCTCCTGAAAACCTCACATAGAGTACCCTCCTAAAACTATCACCTTGCATACATTTAGGCAGTTTTATGGAGTTTTACTGTGAAGATTGTAGGGTAGGAATACGCAGCTGAAGGCAGAGATTTAGGTAGTTGGGATGTTGCAGAATGAAACTAAAATTAATAATGTTAGATGAAACAAATGCTACCTGGGCCCACCTGAATGTCAACTCCTACACTAAATTGGAGTGTTAGTCTGGAGGATTAGTGGCAGTGGGATCTTCATTCCTGTTCCTGTTGGTCATAATGAATGGAACTAGGTGATCTTGAAGGTCCCTTCTAACACAAGCCATTCTGTGATTCTATGACTCCTTTCAATAATTTCCCAGAAGAAGCAATGAGCTTCTGGGAGGTTTGTACAGTGATCAGCATGGCTTGCTGGGGTCCCACATCTCCCCCTGCCCAGGGGTACCAGAACAGGCACAGAGCTGACAAAGGAGCCCACAAGGCAGGAGACAACCAAATAGAAATGGAGAGGAGTTTTTGTTGATTTCTCAGGTAATATGTGCTCTTGATTGTCCTGATATGTTGAAAAGAAATTGTTAATTTTTTTCATTTAGCATGATATAAGACTTTAGGACTCACTCCGCAAGTTTTATTTATGTGAAGAAAGATTTGCACACAAATAGTCCTGGTAAATTACTGGTGACTGTATTTACATCTGTGCAAGCTTTATTCATATTATCATGCACATTCATTTCTGGTTTGCAGACACTAAAATAAAGGGAGTGAAAGAAACAGTTTGCTGGAGAAGAAATTATTATTTTATTTTTTTAATCTAAGAGCACTTATTACTTCTTACTAATCCTAAATGCTTATTGCAAATACAAATATTTAATTAACATTAGAGTTTATCACTGTAATAGGGTATAGATTACCATGAAGGCAACATAAAACATTACTGCACAGAACTGTTAAAAAGGTCTCCTGATTGGCTCTGCAAAGCAGTCTTGTGCACCATGCTTTTTGCAGGCTTGTTTTGTAGGAAAACTCCAAGTATTCTGATGGGTGAAAAAAGGCAGAAGAGAGCAAAGAACTCAAAGCACAGAAAATATTGTTGTATTGTTCAGACAATAAACAGACACTTAAGTCACTTAAATCTGGCTTCCATTATTTCTGTCACAGGTAAGTTAATAACCATGATCCACTGATTAAACACCACTAGAAAATAAGAGCAATTATTTCCCTTATTCACAAAGTATTTGTGATATGAATGTGTAAAAATTTTGCCTAGAACGTAGAGAGAAAAAATTGGTTTACAAACTACACCTCAAGAATTTCTCAATTTTATTCAAAAAGCAAAATTTTCCACCTTTTCTAATTAAATGACGTCAGGAAAACTGCTAGTACCTTTCAGAAAATTACGAGCATTTTGAAATAACAAGACAAAATTTAAAAAAAAAGTTTCCAGTCTGCAGTATGAATTCAACTCCTTATTTTTTAGTTAAAGTATAGTTGTAATAAAATTTTCATTACTCATGAGATATAACAACTTACTTGACATTGGATGACGGTGTGGGCAAACAGACAAAAAATGCAGAAGCAGTCCTAGTCCAAATTGTGGTACATATTTTGAGTACTTAGGAAGTCAATAAAACTTTTGCAGTTTCTGGCTAGCTTTTCTTTGATTTTCCCCCTGAATATTACAGTGCTGGGGAAGATATGTCCTATGGATCCACACACCTCCAGTGTTGATATTTTTCCTAAATGCTACAACACCAGAGAAAGCATAAGGAACAAGCCTCAACTGATGCTACTTTATCCTTTTCTGTGTCAGTGCTATACAGATAATTTTTGTGCCTTTTCACAATATATAGTAGAAAAATTAATGACTCTGATTCTCCCTTTTGTAGAACCATTTCTGGAGGAATGCAAGGATTACAATCTGTCTCCCCTGTAGAGCCTTAGAGGAAAAAATCATGAAGAGCATTGTTAGAAAAATATCTTGTAACAGGAAAAGAATAGTGTTGGCAAAAAAAGTAGGTTTCTGCCTTACTTTTTATTACTTAATACCCCAAAGAGTAAGCAGGAGTATGCTTGACTTTAAAGAATTACCATAAATTATACATCCTACTCAGCCTGAAGAGTACACACACACACACACACAGAGGCATCATATTTGACTGCAATTCCTTCAGTGGACTATCACAGGACCCCATTTACCTTCTGCATTTTGAGGTTGATCACAGCAGCTCCAGTTTAATTTATATTTTCCTTTTCAACTATATTGTTGCATGTCTGAGCCCATCTGTGTTTCATCCTAATTCTTTACAACTAAAAGAATACTAAAAATGTAACTAGATTATTTAAAAAATGGGATTTCTAAAGGTCCTCTGACTTTTGCTGAATTCAGTGATATTTAGGCCATACAGTGCTTTATCTACCCTATTCAGTCACTTCAAATTTCCAAACAAATTAGAGAAGTAAACCATAGATAGTTTTTTGACTTTAAAAAGCACTTTTCTAGAAAGTTAGAACAATGGAAAAAAAGTGTTTCAAAAAACAGCTACTGCTCACTATTGTACTGTCAGAAATAGCACAGGAGCCTGAACTGTCCCATTTCCCACAATTTTAATCCATTCTTTTTCTTTCAAATTTGAGGATTAATTTATTGCCTTTCCCACTTGAATTATGATGTCATACCACAAACTAGCTATGCCAGAACATCAAAGAAATGAACAGATCACCTAATTCTGTGATCTTGACAGCAGTGTGAAGAATATTTTCATGAGTCCTCTCTCTCTACTTTGTATGCAATGGGAATTGTCTGACATTTAGTAAATGCTATAATCTTGATTTCTAGAATTCTGTTCAGTGGTAGTAAAATTTGTCTTCAAAAAATCCACAATGTAACTGCTTTTTCATTTCCATGCAGAGTTAAATTTAAGTTTGATCTGTGTGGGTTTGTAATCATGCTGGAGAGAGGGGTGGGGGGTTTTTGGGTGGGTTGTTTTTTTGTTTGTTTGTTTTGGGTGGGATTTTTTTGCCTGTTGACCAACAACAATTGGTTTGGTTTGGGGTTTTTGTCCCCAGAGATGGTGGGGGGTTTTTGGGTGGGTTGTTTTTTTGTTTGTTTGTTTGGGGTGGGACTTTTTTGCCTGTTGACCAACAACAATTGGTTTGGTTTGGGGTTTTTGTCCCCAGAGATGTATGACCTGGGAAAAATGAGTAAAGTGACAGAAACCTCTTTCTGCAAAAGAACAGATTTTCCTTTCATGGGCTATTTAAACACTGTCTGCCACACTGAATATATTCTCATTCTTCCTTGCTCCAATTTTGCAAGCCAAATCTGCTTCAAACAGAAAAGTAATATTGAGAAACTATATTTAGTCTTGTAATATGGCATAGCAGCAGGAGAGGGTCTGTCAATCAGCTGGAGTTCTGCTCTTTCCTTGGTTGACATTAGCTGGAGAATCTCTTTTCTTGAGAGGTGCAGAATCTAAAAATGATTCTGTAAATCTGACGCTGATATTACAAGACTTCATTGAGGGGAAGCCACCATTGCTTCATTTGAAACACAGATTGAAAAACTTGTCAGCTTTAGAGATGAGACACAGAAATATGTTCCAGATTTAGAGAATGTGTTTTGTCATTTCTGAAGACTTTCAAAAAACTTCCAATTTACTACTATTTTCATCTTACTTAAACAATGATAAAATCACACACATATTTATTTTCTTTTTTGGAAAAAAATATTCCATTTTCAGAAGCAGGATTTGGAACATCTAGTTTCCCAGGAAAAAAACATGTTTAGGAAAGTACAATTTTGTTTGGTTTTCATAGTCCACTGGTGATTGCTGGCACCTGCAATGAACACTGGCCAATATGCTTATCTGCTCCATTTGATGAAACCAAATCAATAGAGAATCCAAATCAGGTGCCATAATGTCTTAAGTAAAAGAATCCTACTACCCACACGTGGCTCCCTGTTCTCAATGATGCTTTGGGAATGTGAGGCAGGCAAGCTCATAGGTCGATGCTGAAAGGTATGACCCTGTTGGCCCCATATTTTGAAACATGCCAGAAGCCTGTGTACAAATAGTGCTCTTTTCCTCACTTCACAAATTTCAGCAGTATAACAAGTCCCTGAAGTGAGGAAGAATGCAAAGCCTCATCCAAAGCATCACAACAAGAAGCTGGAAACCCTCTGGAGATCTGCAGTCCGCCAGTGCCTCCACTCTGCTGATCTTGTCTAAGCTGTGCTGAATGAAGGTCAACCTTTCAATTAATGCCTATTCCACCGTAGCAAATTACTTTTTTTTTGCCATGAATTGATATGATATAAGAGACTTTTTTTATTATTAATAATTTAAAGGTTCTATCTTTATTCCCTTATCCAATGGCCTGCTTTAAAGCATTAGTGGAGAATACTAATAGGGCTACTTTCACATGGGATATGTTGGTGTAAGAGATAGTACCTATAATAAGGTTGAGCATGAGGCATAGGTAATCCCCAGGTACTTTGTGATATTTGATTTGATTTGTGGTCCTTTGCAAAAGAGGCAAAACATGCTTGAACCTGATAAATGTCCTGTAAGAGAAAGAAAAATGTCTATTGGTCAGAGACCAAAATTACTCCCAAGGGGATGTGTTGCTTTAAAAAAGAATATTTTCCATATC
Source organism: Passer montanus (assembly GCF_014805655.1). Taxonomy (NCBI): domain Eukaryota; kingdom Metazoa; phylum Chordata; class Aves; order Passeriformes; family Passeridae; genus Passer; species Passer montanus. Next base: position 3,421,016 of record NW_024367037.1, read on the forward strand.
CAACTTATTGCTAATAGCACAATGAGCTAGAGGAAGAAGCAGAGAAAGGTCAGATTTAGATGACTCTTCAAACTGCTTCTATTTAGCGTGTAATAATGCAGTGTAATAAAGTTTTACAAAGAACAAATTCTTTCCATTAGTATTTTATTAACAATTATCAGGTTTTGAGTAGTTTAGTTAAAACACTGCTCCCTCTACATTTATGCTTATAAAACATGCCAGTAGACTTCAGAAATTTTTATATCTATTTTCCTTATACCTTTTCCTGATAGGAGTCTATATTTTAATTTACAGGTTCACAATGCCTAAAATTCTGGGATACAACTCTTGCTTGTCTGCAATTAAATTATTGCTATGAACAGCACTGCAGCTAATGCAGCATGTCTTTAAATTGCATTCTCCAAGGCTCAGACCAGAAATTATGGAGAATATTTTTAATAAAGACAGTAGACAATGTTTTCCCAGTTCCGTTTGTCAAACAAAAGGTTTCTTTCTCATCAGCACACCCTTGACTTGGCATCCAAACCCTCACAACATGATGCCCTTGGGAAAGAAACAACTTGAAGATTCTTAGCATCGGAATTTTTTGTTATCCATGTTTTTCTGTTTGGCTGCAAGTGCCTTGTAGGTTGTGGATGTTAAAACACTATATTTTTGAAGAATAAATACTCATATATATAAAAAATAGTGTAATTTTGGGTGTTTTTTTTATTGTTTTAATTTTAAGACAAGCCTTCTGTTACACAAACACAAACAATTATTTTGATTTTTTTCAACGCCTTTGGTGACATGGTCTAGTGCACTCATGAAATTTGAAAAAAAGTTTAAAATTATAGAGAGAAGATGAAAGTAGCTGAATATCAATGAGACTAAAGCAGTATAACAGACATATCTCACACAGTGTCTGAAGAGCACCCCAAAAGTAAGGAAACCTGGAGATAACAAATAGAAGAAAAGTTTTGAAAAGCATCTTTATGATTTGCATAACTGGGCTATTTCAACTTGCCATTATTCAGACATTAAAGTAGAGACCTTTCTAGATGTTTAAAATGTGTAAATGTCTGAACACAAGTAGTGGTGAGACAGCATATCCTAAAAGAATATAGGACCAAAGAAGCCATGTACTTCAGAAGTGAGATGTCTAGTATTCAGTGGAATGCCAATCTTGCCACCCCTAGGGTAAAACAATATATTTTCCCTTTTTCATGAGCTAAGTCAATAACATTAATTATTTTAACTAACAAATATGTTTCTGTAAGAAAAGGTTAAAAAAGGGTGCTAAGTGCTTGAAAAATGACAACACTAGAAATCTTTCATATCTTGGTGTTATGGCTTGAAGACTTAAATCATTACAGGAAAAGAAATGACGCTGCTTGTCCTACCCTCTTGGTGAAAGTGGCTGACAGAAGGACTTCATCATGCACACACACCACACACAAACTTACACAAATGCACAGAGAAGATTTGCACTAATCTAGTTATCACCAGCACTGAAAACACTAATTTTCCTTTTATTCTTTTTGATGAAAACTGCAAGCATCTCCAAGCTTTTCTCATTAACATCTTTTCTATACTTATCAGCATCTTTTCCACATTGTTGGGGCCATTTTCCAAACAATCATTTGAGGGAAGGGGAAAAGCCAAAGCAATAATGGGCTCAGGATCACAATTGAGACTGTTCCATATAATAAGCAAACCTGAAACAGTAAACTGAGAAAGAAAGAAAGAAGGAAGGAGAAGGAGAGAAAAGAAAATGCTGACTTTGGGTCAGGGGTCAGCTCTCTGATCTCATTGTCAGCGCCTCTGCCTTTTGCGTTATGGAATTTGTCTTTCATTACCCTGTCTGCCACTCCTGTCAATACACCCTGAAAAGACTCCTCAATAGGAAATTGTAAAGTTCTGGTTGAGGTAACAGGGGGAACTACCCGCTGAAGCTAGCTTGTGGCTCACTGCCCTTTCCTGGGTCCCCGCCCTGGTGCCACTCTTCCCCCAGCATTGCCTCACAGAGCATCAACAAGGACTGCAAGGAGAGAGGGGTTACACAGCCCAGCCCACCCCTTCCTCCCAGGCAGGGTGTCCCTGCTGCTCCAGGGAATGTGGAGCTTTAATATCTGAGCTCCTCAAGTGCTGCAAAGGCAAACAATGCAGGAACACCTACTAACACAAAGAACATTGCAAAATCATTTGTTTCACCAAGAGAAAGAGCATAGTGATTTTCTGAAAAAAGGACATGAGGAAAAAGGAAGGCTCTGAGTGTGGTAATGGGAACGTTAAGCATCATATACAATGAAGATATTTACGTCTGGTTTATTCCCTATAACTTCCTACTTTTAACAGACTGGGGATTTCCATCATAGTTAAGAGAGTTATAATCTCCCCTGACACTTGTACTACATCAACCTATATTGAAGGCCTTTCCAATTGAGTACTCAATTATTGTTAGCATTGCTCAATGTCTCAAGTGGAGTTGTTATTTGGTACAAATTAAGGAATGATTTTCAGTTTTCAAACAAAAATAGTTGTACATTAAGTCCCTTTTGAAATGTCAGATTTTCCTTTGTTTTTTATTTATCCTTCAATTTAAATAACAGTGTATTTAAGTGCTCCTTTTTAAAATTTGAAGTTTTTTCTTAAAACTGGTGTAATCTGATCAAATTTTTCATGCAAACCCTAAATTTAGTTATATAACTGGTGAACTTAAAAAACCCTTCACTGGAAAAATTTCCTTGAAATAAGGAATCACGTGTCCAGTCTGTTTCTGAAGTTCCAGCAAACTGTAATTAAAGTTTTGCTTTTTATTTAGACACAATATAGATTACCAAATTTTTAAATGTCAGTGTCCTTGGTGGCACACTGAGATCTCTGAAGCCAAACTTAAATCTTTGCATAGCGCTACTCATAAATATGCTAGGATGTGTCTATTCCAGCTGCAAAATCAAAATTTACCAAGAGTTGGGTTATGGTTCATTTAATCCAGTCTAATTAATCTTACACTTCTTATACAGGGGAGAACTCATTAAGGAGGATGCTTTAATTTCTGTAACATTTTCTGCAAAAGTCCAAAGTAATCCCGTAGTGGTTTTACTAAGTAGTTTAGACATATCAGCTTAAGACAGTATTCTGATATCATCCTCTGTAGGTTGATTACTTTCCCCACAGTTTCTCAGCCGAGAGAAAAAAAATATATCATTAACAAATATTTCTACACCAACTTTTGACATCCCCATGGGCAGGAGTTGCAATGGGGGAAGGATGGGAAGATGGGTAGGGAAGGGGTGTGGGAAGGAAGGAAGGAAGGAAGGAAGGAAGGAAGGAAGGAAGGAAGGAAGGAAGGAAGGAAATTGTTCTTGATATTTCAGATAGGACAGCACCCTGTAAGAGTGACAGTAGAGTAGGGAAATAATTAATTGTTAGTGAGCAGCTTAAGAACATGACATTATGCCAATTTGCTAGCCTTTTTCCTTTGGAAAAAAGGAGACGAACTATATTTTCATCCCCAAGCTTGTAATATTGGTATAAGTTATGCTCTGTCAGATATGTGAGAAGCTTCTCACAGAAGCCATTCATATTTCTCCTTTAAGTCCCCCACCCTCCCCCCAACGCAGTTACAAACCTGTCCATGCAAAGCCAGTAGAACTATTCAGGAAGAAAAATTAACAAATCTTAAAGGATCATGGGAATTTCTCCATGACAAGAAAATTGAGACTAGACTTTTTTTCCTAAAATTGTTATGTTCTCATCCACAGTAAAATGAACTTTTTACCAGTCCTATTGTCTTTGTTTTGCATAATCAGATTAGTTTATCACTGTGGTTTTTTTGTATCCTAACAAATCTCAAAAAGGGACAGAGAGCCTGATCCAATCTGGAATTGTGGATACCATCTTAGAAATGAAAGCTCTTAATTCTTGTTTGGACCCCTAAATATCTTCTCATCACTCCCCATCTCAAATGAACAACCAATTGTGCTTCAGATGTTAGACATTATAAAATAGTCATGTAATACTATCTTCTGCTCTTACTGGAGACTGTAGATAGTGGAGACTCTCCATCAGTAGGACAGACACTTTCATAGACATGTATATTTGGCAAAGGTTGGTATCTGAGGAGGCTTATGTGATAAAGCCTTTCAGGAGCACTGATGTAGAATAAATGCTACCAAGTTCATTTGGATAAAAAGTAAATTACACAAGTGTCCCCCTCAGACCAAAGCAAGCTGATTTATCTGTTATGAAGTAGTTCCAAATGCTGATACAAAGGTGAGCTTTGGAATGTGGAAATTGGGCTTTTTCTTTTCCTCAGATCTTCTTATGTGCTTGCACTAACATAGGAAAGCCTAACATTGTATCTTAGAAAAAAGCATTTGAGCCATTTATCTGTATCTTACTGGTAGGTAAAAAGTCTAACCCAACTCAAAAGTTGAACTGTGTCTTTTCAGTAAACAAAAGTGAATTTCCCCTACAGCAATTCCACTAGCCAATTTACTAACAGATGTTGATTTACAGGGAGATCTATTAAATGAATTTGTCCTTCATTAATAGACACTATGTTATAAAGTTTTCCCCAATAGCTTTCCACAGCACACTTGCTCCCAATTTGGTTGAAGTCCAGTCTTTGCTATAAAATACAAAATACTTGGCTGCTAACTAAAAATATATAGCAAGCAAGAAACACTTTTTAATTAATATAAAAGAAGTAGTTGTATTATTAACAGTGGTACTGGGAAAAAGTCAGTTTTATTTTTCCTCCTAAATTATTATTATATGTCTCCCACTGCTGGAATTTTCTTTGAAATAATCGTCCTTTTTCCAAAAGGTAATGGATTCTTTTACCGTCCATACTTTCCCTTTATGAGCGTTTATAAGCCTCACTGCACATACTTTATCCAACAGGTAAGGTTCTACCTTATAAAAAAGCAATTTAGCTTTATAGATTTGGCAATACTGAACACTTGGTTAAATGAAGGGTGCCTTATTTAAGAAATGGCATATCTGAAAAGGCCTGTTATCACGGCTTTAAGTCAGTGTAAAAACACTATCCAGTACACTGCTTTGATATGGACAGAAGCTATTCCTTCTGGCATATTCTCACATTTGTGGGTGCCTGGAAATCTTTCCATATATGCCTCTCTTTAGCTGGAGAAATGATGGTGTATATTTTGAGGATGATTTTTTTATTTAAGATGGCGTTATTTTGTTTAGGAAAATGTTTTTACAGAAATTTCATATATTAATTGGTCAAGTTTTTAAGATACATTGCTTTTCAAAATAAGGGACTTCAAAGGAAGCATTTCTAGAACAGGATTAAATCATAATGAAATTTTTGGCATTAAATGTTACGCTTTCCATATTCGAATCTTAGCCAATTTAACATTCAGACATCCCAAAACTGTGTTTATTTGAAATAAAAACAAGTCCAAAAATGGCAGAAAGTTGTAATTAAATACTAGGGTTTATAATGTTAATGTAATTAACATTTTTATAACAACCTCAGGTTATTCTATATTATTTTTAAGCTGACAGAAAATAAAGTATCTAAATACTGGGGCGTTTGAGGGTCACTTCAGGAGCTGTGCCTATGGCCATTTTTTATTAGAATATTAACTGATTGACTTTAAAAGATAATCTGTTAAACAAAATAAGAGTAATTTTGCACAATTTAAAACTTAATAGGAATCCTTTATTTTCATTCAGCACACAGCAATATCTTGTAAAACTTGTTTTTTTCTTTTTGGTGGGTGTTAGTTGAAATTAATATAACTTTATTTTATTTTGTGGTTTGGTTGGAGGTTTTTTTTTTAGAATGGGGTGGTGGGGTTCTGGTGTGGTTGGTGCTTTGAGCTGGGACTTCTTTGTCTCTTAGTGATAATCTAATTTGAAAAGGAACAGATGATCTTAGACTTCAAAGCGACAATATCTCTCTGCTTTTGAAATGTTCCCCAAGATATCCAAAAAACCCTTCAGCTTATTTGTCCTGGTGATCCTTTTGCAATAACAAAGTTGGGGAAGTTTCTTACAACTCTCTATTATTGCATTTTGTAAACAATTTAGTTGCCAGGACTGTAGAGCCGTTGTCACCCATAATCCTCTCTTGTGTACCATTGACAGAGTGACCTTCATACTCCCTGGCTCATCCATCATACAATGAACTTTTCACTCTGCACCATGCTCATCCCTTCCGAGTAAGGAAAACCTTTGTCCACATCCCACTTTGCCATTCACTGGAGATTCTGTACTTTTGCAAATGTGTATCATGAGAAATGAAAAAAAAAAGGAGGAAGTGGGGTAAAAAATCACTAGTTCAGCACCTTTGAAAGTACAGATGGCTAGCTTTAAAGCACATCTATCATTCTCATTTGGAGCTCTTTATCCAATAGGCTGCCCCCACTTGTGCTGCCCCACTGGACAGAAGATGCCTAGTGAATCAGTAACAGGGAAAAACTAATTGCCATTTGAGAAAGGCACTTTCTCTGCATTGCAGGATGCTCTCTGCCTTTGCCCCAGGTCCCTAAATTTAAGGATCCCATTAAAAAGAGTTAGGTTTTCAAATCATAAGCAAACTCTTTAAATGAAATATATTAATAAATTAAGACTAATTGATATTTTCTGCCATTGGCAATGTTTGATTTAAAAATGGCTACACAAAACATTATTAAGGAAAAGTGATTCATCCTGTTCACATATTCATGTACAGGCTCTTGAGTACTCCTGCACTACAATATTTCTTGCTCCTCCAGAGAATAGGTTAAAACATTTAATTCTGGTGCCAATTAATCCTTATTTTTCTCAGTTTTTATTGGCATAACACTAGACTAAAACATAATCTCAGGTTTTTAAAGTCACCTTTTCAGCTGCTTATATGAATAAGTTGTATATGGATATAGAGCCAGCAGAGAGTATCAATAACTATGCAGTTAACCCCTGGAAAAGAAAAAAGGGAAATATTTACACTTAAGTTAGCACAAGGCACAATGTAATAGAATATGAAGTGAATTATTGGATCCCTATGACTTCATATTATTTTACCATTAGTTTGGTTGTTTTTTTCCTTTTTTTCCAGAGATTTTCAGAAAATTTTAAAAATAATAGACATCTATTCATTATTTTAAATTATTTATGAGACAATAAACCATAGAAAGACCTCAAGCTTGGAAAAGAGCTATTTAGTGGTATAGCTGATGTGATAAACTAGGGGATGAGCACTGGTACATCTGACATCATTTTCAGGTAAAGAATGTAAGTACATTTGGTTATGTTTAAAATCTTGTTTCATTTTCTTCCTGAAGGTAGAGTTATACTCCAAACATTTCCTATTTACTGCTATTTTTCACAGTTATATGCAAACAAATTTGCATTAAATTTCCTATTACCAGAACATTATGAATTAGGTATTTCCCAAGAATTTATCTGCCTTTATTTTAAAAAACATAAATTCCAACAAACCAACCAAAAAATCCCATCCCAAACAAGAAAACAAACCTTTTAGACTAACACCCATGACAGAAAATATAAGTAGCTTATAAATGCCCTGTGAACATTTTTTTCTCCATTTCATTTGAGAGTCTTTCTACTTTGTATTCTAAAATTTAGTGCCTTTATAAACCCAGCTTCATGGACTTGAACTCTCTCTCAGAGATGTTGACATAAATTAACATAACCTGAATAATTTCCACCAAAGAAAGTGAGTAATTACAGCACGGGGAGAGAAGTACCTCCCTCAAAATCATTCGCTGTCAAGGTTTGGTCAGGTCTTACACTCATTCACTGGTATTTTCTCCAGCTTTGTCTCCTAGGTGCTTAACCTGTGAAACTGCAAACCCTTATTTCCCAGCTGCATATATTCCCTCATCAGTAAGATTTGTAATTTTAAAAGTGTGGGTTTTAGTTATATGTAAATAGAGGAAAAATATGAGAGTAAAATATTTTTAATGTAAACCGCAAGTAGAAAGAGTAGTACTTATGAAAACAAGTTGAAGAAGAATTTGAGTATGCGTGTTTATCAAAAGCCAATTTAATATATATTTTTTTAAATTACACTCTTTCCACTTCAGTTTACTGCATATGGATTTTTTCATGATATAGTTCTGAGAAAAGCTCCTCCTCAATCCTTCTGTGGGTACATTATATAACTAGTTTCTCTACATGCTCATAATAAAACACTTTCAGATTTGCGAGTGAGCTTCAATAAAGAAAATTACTTGTGGTAAGAACATGTAAAGTACAAATGCCTTTGAAACACCTCTTTAGACTTTTTTTAGAGCTAACTTCCACTTTACTGGGTTGAAGCCTCTGCTGTCTGAAGAACAGAGGTGCTTCTTGGTTATGCTGGATGCCAGTGCAAAAGATATTCCCCATTTCTACTGATTAACAAAACAAGGAGATGTCAAAGTGGCCATGATCTGCCAGGCTTTGGGTAAGAGAAAAGTACACAATTTCTGCAAGTGGAGCACAGTTGTTGCTTCTCTTCAACATGACATCCACTTGCAGTCACCTCAATGTTTACTGGCCAAACTTTTGGGACCCTCCTGCCCAGCTCAGAGACTGAATACACACAGAAATCAATTTGCACCTCATCAATACAGCTGTGAGGTTAAAGGTTGGGATTCCCTTCCCAATATGCTAATGCCACAACAAGAAATTACAGAAACATTATATATTACCTAAAGACAAAAATCCTCTTTGCAATGTCAAAAAAAAAAAAACTGTGAGGTTAAAGGTTGGGATTCCCTTCCCAATATGCTAATGCAGAAACAAGAAATTACAGAAGCATTATATATTACCTAAAGACAAAAATCCTCTTTGCAATGTCAAAAAAAAAAAAAGGATCAGCTACTGAGAATCTTAGCTTAACTATTGAAACTAATCTTTATATAACTAATTAAAGTCAGAGAGGACTCTATCATTGAATTTCCACTCACTTACACAGCCTGCATGCAGAGAATAACAGAGAAGAAAGAATAAACTGCAGCATTTCTGAAGGGAATGACTGCAACAGGAGACCAGCATGAAGGAAAACCTTTTGCAAGTAGAAAGTGCACCACCAAACAGGCTGAGTTCATACTGTTATTGCAGTTTTTCTGCCTTGTCTCTCAATCTTAAGTCAGCTGAGCAGCAGCTTTCTTAGTGGGAAAAAACAGGAGGAGGTCAGGCGGAATGACCTCCCTATTTTGTCTCCCAGTGGCCTGCCTCCCATTTACTACACCTTTTGACATCCTTAAGTAGATATCTCTTTAAGTGTTCAGTCAGTAAAACAAACTGCAATGCAGGCAAAGCAAAGGGGGGGTGGGGAAAGAAATGTTCACTCTAGGACTCAGATTGAATGTGAGGCACACACAGCCTGTAAACGTTTCTTGTATCTCCAGCACTGATCAAAAATGTCTATTGTCTATTATTTCATGTATTCAAAAAATACTAATTTACAGTTTACTAACCAGCTACTACAGCTTTCCAATTGCGTCACTGAGAGTCACTTGGGAGAAATGCCATATTCTAAAATATGCTCTGGATCTACATCTCAGGCAAATCTCTACTCAGATTTGATAATTCAGCAGCAGTATTTTGGATGTTAATAACTAGACTAATCGATTTAGAGTGAGGAATGCTAGTGTTTACTGAATGAATCTATGCCATCCACATATGAAAAACTAATTCATGGAGTAGTTGTGGTAGTACATATGTGAGATGCACTATAATGAGATCTATGGCTTGGAGTATATTATTTCAAGAATGTTGTGGAAAAGTTCCAGATGTTCTGCAAAACTTTTAAGACCTTTTTTCATTTTTTAAATTACACATTTCCCATCTCTTTCTTTTATCCATTAATTAAGCAGTTTAAATATTATGCTAGGAAAATAAATTCTTAAATAAATGTCAGATGCAACTCATGCACTTTAAATAATCAAAACCATAAATTTTAACACCCTGAATGCACCTGCTTTTATCTGTAATCCCTAAAAGAGAAACCTGAAAGATGTGCATTGCATTTAGGACATTAATAATTGGTAGAGAACTTTACCAGGAAATGGATTTATATGATTCAAATATTACAATAAGCCCTGTTCAACATATCAAAACATAGGTGAATTTTTAGTTTTTCAGAATTATTACTGATTTATTCTCTGATAGTCACAGAATTAAAGCTGACGAATAAAAGCTGATGTAAAGTTCTTATGATAATCAGTAAATTTCAACATCCATATAAATTGAAACCTCCAAATACACAAGATTTTTCATGAAACAGTAAATTTTTTTTCGTAGGCTCAGACTCATACAGCTGTAAATGGGTACATACCTTTCTTTCAAGTTTAATTTTCTTGAATGACATTTCCTTTAAAAATTTGGAAAATTAAATTGTCTTTCATTATCTCTTTCTAAATCTTGCTGTGCAGCTCTCCATGCATTCTGTTTTAAAGCAACTTCCCAAATAGAACAATTACTTTTTTTCCCCATACTCTGTTATTTAAATTTGTTATTTGTAATACAAATCAATCCCTACTCAAAAAAAAAAAAAATCTAGGTAAACAAATTATTAAGCTGTTGTACATTGTTTATATTAGTGAAACATGCTATTTTCTATTGCTGCACATAACAACTGGTTTGGGCAAGTTAAACTAGATTTTAGTGCTGAGTCAGGTGAATGGAACAGGAAAATAATAATAAATCTACTTTTGTTGTTAAGGTGAGCAAATATGAATGAAATACAGAGACATCAGGTTTCAGATATGCTAATAACAAAATAATTCTGAAAAATTAAACATCAATGATATTTTAAGAAATAAGTAATTAATGTTAGCACATGGCACTGGCGTACACTGGGAGAAGGCAACACATAATGTAGATTTGAAGGCTCTGTTTCCTTTGAAATTAAATCTCTGGATAACAATAAATGGCACAAAAGATTCTCCCTGGGTTTGGTAAAAACATTTTACCAAACTTTATTTGTTCAGTTCATTCTTTGGCAAAGCTAAGCTTTTCTGCAGTAACATATATATTTATAAAGCTTTTGATGGGAGAATCCCAGATGTTTGTGGCTTTTAAATAATCTTCTTTAGGGAAAACACTGGAATTTTGTTTGTCCCATGGATCCAATCAGCTGCATCAGTATAATGGTACTCACTTATTAAGCCCTTCCAAAAGGAAAGCTATTTAACTTGGAATAGACAGTGTGATGACATGGCTTCCAGTGTGGCGTTATTCTGCGCCCTACTTGCAGGCAGAAAAGGTCCAGGATGGCCCCTAATGATGCAAACACTTCTCTAGAAGCAAAAGCTTTCTCAAGGTTAGGCAGCCTGACAGTACACTGTCCGTAGTTCAATCTAGGGATGCGCTCTAGAAGATGCTCAGACTAGAAGATGATCTCTCTTGGATATATCCTTTCTGGAGAAAGGTGGAAGAATTCAGGAATCAGCCTTCATGTCCTAAAAAAATTCTGATATTTTAGAGCATGCTATAGAAAATATAGTGACAGGATTTATTGTTTAGACACTGCAAATATAACCATCCCTGAAATATGTAAACTTCTTTTTCTGGGACCCATCTTCTGCTTTTGGTGCATTAAAAGAACTGACTGATTTTGTGTTCATTTTCAAAATTTTGACAGTCTGATCATAAAAATTTCCTCTTTTTTTGGCCACATTTGACAAATGAAATTTATTTGCATGCTTAGACAAGTCTACAATACATTTTTAAAATGACCCTGTTTTAATGAATGAGTAATTATTTTAAAAGCAGTTTACATAAGAGAGATGCTACTAATGTATTTTTCTCTTCAGTGGTTAACACATTTCTTAAACTGACCTTCTGAAGTGGGCATTTTCTCTTCAAAATGTCCCATTAATTCCTATTAGGGAGCTACTAGTAAAGAAAATTGCGTGTTAACTTTTATCAATCTGTACGAATAAATGTTAACCATTCTCAGTTAAAAGCTCTCCTTTTAGCTCCACTCAAGTGAAAACACCTAAAGCAGTGCACACGTTGGCAAATCATTCAGAAGATTAATGCACTTAGGCCTGTACAAAGAGTTAGAGATGTGTATTAGCATTATAGATTTTAATTTGAAATGATGTCAGTCTTTTCTCAGCAGCATTGTAGTGCAAGGACTGCCATCTGCTTATAATAATGAATCTGACAATCCACGTAAATGTGATTTGCTGCTTCTTTTGCCAACATAATGGCCTGGATATTGATCCTAATGGTGGAGCAGTTGCTGCCATTTCATTCAATAGAAATGGGAGGAGAGGGTGAAAGAGTGAAATTTCCAGGATTTCTTCTGGAATGACAATTAAAAACAGAGCTGTGGGCTTTTCACTATGAGAGCGGATGAGGAAAGGCATTGGATGGCAAAAGCTAAGTGTCATTCATAAATCACAGATCTCAGAGAAAGTTTGCCTCCAGCTAACACAGTGGATACAGGGATTTCATGCCTGCCATTTTCATCACCTCAGTGGAGAATTGCAGGTGTCCCTCAGGATGGCTTTCCTCCAGGAAATGGAACCTGTTTTCCTGGGAAGTGCTCAGACTTGGAGCTGCCTAGAAGAGAGGCAAGGGCCTATTTCCCTAAGCTACAACCATTATTATGTCTAAGTTGATTTCCAACTCCACTGTTAATGTGATTTGTGCTCAGCCCAGCAGTATTACAGTACCTTTATAACAGGGTGCATGGCGTTTCCATGACAGCCAGAAGAGGTAGGGATGGAAAATGCCATTTGAGATAGCCCAGAAGTGTTTGATTGATACAAGACATAAGGTCAGAAGCTTTAAGTAGCAAACTCCAGTAACACCCAGTGTGATTTTCTTTTAAAAGTGAAGTTCACAAGTAGTGGCATGTCATTTTTTAATAGATTTTAACCAGAGATAAACATAAAGATGCTGTTAATTTTACCTCAAACAGTTCCTGGACAAGTCAGTGTGACCTCAGTGACTGAAATACTAATCTCCATGGCAATTTATAGTAGTTGCTCACACCCACACTCAAATTTTAAACCATAACAAAGGGTGATATATGAAGCAGCTTATACATAACTCCATTTCAGAACTGTTCCTTTCCTTAGAGCAGCTTTAACTACTGATGTTTCAGCTTTCATTTCTAACCTTGAAGACTTCCATTCATAAATGGAACAGGCACTGCTCATTTCAAGATATTCTTGGCAATCCATCATCTTCATGTCATTTGATCTCCCAGGACTACAATTTTCAAAAAGTGTTCTCAAAATGTTAAACCACCTGCAAGTAAAAACTGCAGTGTGCATGTAAAATTTTTGGGATAATCTATCAACCACAGAGCCTCCTTATTTAATGTAGAACATCCTAGAATATCTTGCATCTTCTACCTTACCTGAAAGAAATTTACTTCCCACAGAGCAGTGCAGTACTGAGTAAAGGACAACAAGAGGAAGAGAACCCACACAAAAACAGTGAATGTGAAAGCAATGGAAGAAAAAGAAAGAATAAATTCCAAAGCTGTTTCCCACAAGCTTATATGAGAAGCATAAAACTTTTCCAAAACAGCACCATACTTACTCTCCAATCTTTTTTCTGATGATTAGTGATAATAAAAACCACCAGTGATATTCAGCTGACAGTCAGAAAAACCCACCTGCCCTGAGGAAAGTAGGTAAACAGAATTTGGCATAACCACAGAGAGGTGTTATTCTCAGATGTGAGCATAAAATGAAGGTGACTTATTATAAATCACCAGTTTTTGTCTGACTGACACATCTCCAACTCAAAAACTTCTCTCATCTCAGAATGAAGGAGAAAACTGTTCTCTCATCTTCTCTCCTATTATTATTGTCCAGTGTTTCTGCTCAGGTAGCAGCAGACAAGAAGATTTAACACACGCCCCCAGTATAGTGAGCCTTCATCTTTCTGCAGTGAACATCTGCTTTCCCACTGGTGTTCCCCAGTTTGCTCCTCCTAGAGCTTTATTTCCACTAGTTTTCTTTTTCTGAGAGGAAAGGTCAGGTTAAAAAAAAAAAAAAGTAAAAAGAAGAAAAAAAAAAGTTAATATTTATATCACTCCAGAATTTTCCTGTGTGGAAACCATTACATAAAACCTGTTTGCAATCAGAGTGGATGCCTTTAGAGGATGGGGATTGGATATGGATGTCTTCTATCCTCTTCGGTTAGGACCCATTAGCCATATTTCACTACTGTTTAAGCTACTATCAGCTATCCAGATGTACGTCTTTTCTTTTGATTCAACTTTCTGAACTCCCTTGTTATGGGAAGAAGAACAAGCATTTTAGGAGGAAGAAAACTCATGTTCCAGTCCCAGTTTCTGATGCTGCAGAAACTCAGGACTAGTTTGTTTGGACCTCAAGAAAGCTTTTTAATAGCCACAGTTTCCTAAGGAAGATCATTAAAACTGAAATAATTATTTTAAAATCTGATTTAATACATATATTTTGTTGGACATCTCTAGTATTTCTTTTACATTACAGCAATATTTGCATATTCATGCACATGTAGATGAAAAAAAACCTCAATATATATAGTCTAAGCATATAGAAGTTGTTCATTTATAGCTTGGGCATATGACTCAAACTAGATAATTCAGCTTCAGGAAAGGGCACTGGGAAAGCTGTTAGCATGATGACAAACATAAAATACTTCTTCACATCATCCCAAATATACATTTGTCTTCAAAAGGAAATTAGTATTAGTAGGGAAAAAAAAATATGTTCAGCTGGGATTGGAACAAATACATCTTCAAAAATATAAGTGATGTGTAACTCTTAATATGAAGATTCTCTACCAAATCTCTCTGAGATGTCAAGTGAATGTAGACTCACAGAAGCATATTGTCCACCCTGAGGTCATGCCCATAAAGATCCACATTTAATAGAGACATAGAACATTTTCTGTTGGAAGGGACCTTAAATATCACCTAGTTGTAACTCCTCTGCCACAGGGGATCTTCAACTAGATGAGCTTGCTCAAAGCCTCATCCATTGTGGCCTTGACCACTTCCAGGGTTGGGGCATCCACAGCTTCTCTGGGCCATCTATTCAAGTGTCTCACTACCCTTGCACTAGAGATTTTATTCCTTGTCTCTATGTAAACCTTCTCTCAGTTTAAAGCTATTGTCCCTTGTCTTATCCCCACATGCTTTTGTAAAAAGTCCTCTTCTAGGCTCCCTTCAGGTACTGGAAGGCAGCTTTAAGGAGCTTTTTCTTCTCCAGGTTAAACAACCCCAACTGTCTCAGCCTGTCTTCACTGGAGCAGTGTTCCAGCCCCCGGATCATCTTTGTGGCCCTGCTCTAGACCCAAACTTACTGTTTTGGGCATCATTGGTGTTCTTTTTTTTTTTTTTTTTTTTTTTTTTTTTTTTTTTTTTTTTTTAATGAGAATTGGAAGAACACCAAGATACCTAGAATACTATCCTGCAAATTAAAGAAGAAATACAGATTTTCTACCTTATGGGGAGAAGAAGGGCGTCTGGACCTGTGTCAGGTCTGAACTCTGCCAGCAATCCTCTAAGGAGCCAAAACTGAATAGACTCCATTTGTCTGACAAGAAAGGACTTCATTTTGGAGACACTTTTCAAGGCTTCTGTCCAGAAGAGTTATGGGGAAAAAATGGCACAATGTTCAATTGTAATTGTAATTTTTTTTCTGATACATCAGCTAAATGCGTGGTATATCATTATTGCTACCAGCACATCTCATCCAAACCATGCCTGTCTTCTCCAATTTAACAATACCTTCTTTTCAGCAACCACAGTTAAAAACATTGAATGAGAAGAGCCCATTTTTGAGTTTACAAATATAAGCAGCCAAGAAGGTCTTTGTGAAAGAAAAAAAAGAAAAAAAATGTTTGTTGGTGTTTCTTAATCAGCAGAAAAGGAGCAGCTGTCAGCCTGCCGGAATTCAGAATTTAGATGAGCTGTGAGGCCACACTTCTGCTACCCCACATCTGGTTTGGAAACAAAGAACAACCTGTCTTTGGTTGCTCTCATCTTGTAAGTACAACTCCCGCATAGGTAATTAACAGTCCATCATGAGGGCTTAGTTTCTGCACATCTTCATTTCTTCTGACTCTTCCACAATGTAAGTCTTCTTCCCACTTTCAATTAAAACAAAGACTATGTAGAGGAAAGGAACTGAATCTTTTCTGATATTGAGGGGAAATGAGGTAAATTTACTCTTTCAGTTCATTTCCTGGAGAGCACACCATGGTATATAATACTTTAAATGTAGTTTTTCATCTTATGCTTAAAAGGGATGAGTATTCTTTCCTTCCTTTCTATACTGTTTAGAGATTAACTGTCTTTGTGAAGCAAATGGTAACTAATGGCAGTATTTTTAAGGTATCATAGAAGCAGAATGACCCGAGTTGGAAAGGACCTTAAAAATCATCTAATTCCAACACTCCTGACATGGGCAGAGACACCTTTCACTCGGACTAAGTTGCTCAGAGCTCCATTCAACCTGTTCTTAAACACTTCCACAGATGGGGCAGCCACAGATTCTCTGGACAACCTGTTCCAGTGCCTCATCATCATCATCACAGTAATTTTTTTTTCCTAATATCTAATCTAAATTTACTTTCTTTCACTTTGAAGATATTAACCCTTGTCTTGTCACATGCTGGTGCTATATGAGCAGTATTATTTCAGTATTAGTATTGAGCAGTATTATTTGATGTTGTATGTAATGTGAGTTCATTTCTGCTGTCTATAAAGTGGTGAGTTGAGATTCACCACCACGGGGGAATGAAATTTCTCTTACTCTTTGGTTGTCTACAAAAAATCCTAGGCAGAAGTCACTCAGCACTGCTGGGTACAGGCTCTGTGGTGAATATTGGGCTTCGTGGGCAGCAGAGAGGCAGAGGGGAAAGACTCTCATCCTCTGTAGCCTGAACATCACGCATGGTCAAGACAACTTCCACAATTTCAGCTCATGAACTCATCATGAACCATGGATTTTTGAAACCTTACAAAATCCAAATTTTCAACAAGGACGTATGAAGGCAACACTCAATAAGATAAAGGAAAAAAAAATCATAAACCTGTGATTCTTATATATTTTAACACTCATGACTGATTATTTCTTCCTCTGTAATTTTAGGACTTGAACCCAAGTACATCAAGTACATAGATATTTTATATTCTTGTAAATTGCTTTTAAACTCCTAGTGAGTGAACGTATTTTTACATAAAGCATGCTTCAAAGTAGGGGAAAAAATCCTAGTGAGATAGTTTTACCAAAGTTTGCATCTTTGTTTCAATTCAGTTTCAGTGTTTCACAGTCCTTTTCTGCTTAACTGTCACGTGAAAGATAAGGCAGTCATACTATCTGAATAACAAAAGAAATACAATTTTCCTACACTAAAGTGTACTGGCCTTGTGCCACTGTTAAAATTAAATTTGTCCAATACCACTTAGCTGCTGCAAACATTTTTATGGCAATAGTTGGCAAAGAGAAGAGGTCTTTCTGGGGTTTTGTGTTGCTCCATTTCTCTGAAACAATGGGAAGAATTGACATTGTCTATTCAGTGTAGAAGATAGGCTGTCAAGTAAAGCAAGACAAATGTGATGTCCTGACTGATTATTTCCTTAGATACTAAATCAATGAGCTTATTATCACAGCAATTACATTACTAATGTAAACAGATGCTATGTGTAGAAAACTGGTTAGCAATAAGGTAGGCAGAGTACAGGCTTTTGTCTGTTACACAAAAAAAAATATTTGGAGTGTCTTATACTACAAATAACATTTGATCTTCAGTTCATGTGTATCACTTAACTGAATATATGCTCTATACCATGATTTTACATGTAAGAGAGATGTACTGCAAAATGTACGTAATTAAAGTTTTATTTGTGTAGTCTTTATTACCAACATGTAATTAATGCTCTTATCTATATCAATCATTAATAAAATTCAGGGATTCTGAAATAAAAAAGAAGCACTACAATTCTGCTCACAAATTAACTCTGCCAATTTTCTTAATGCAACTAGTTATTTAGTTTATAATGAAATCAGGGAGAAAAAAAGCAATATCCTTTACAATGGCTAAAATTAGTTTCATATAACTCAACTTGAATTTCCTATCTATTCTTTTACTTTATAGATAGTTATCTCTAAATTTCTAAAGCTTTCTCAGTGCTGGTAATTGCATATGTGCTTTAGATTTATCTAGTATGCATAAAATAAATCATTATAAACACAACAGCATTTTAGCAGAAGGCAGTTCCTACCTATGAAACAATTCAATCAGCTCTTAAGCTTTCTCAGTATGGGTGAGTATTTAGGATATTCACTGTATTAATCCAAAAAAGTAATGGAGAATCAAAGTAAATTGGTATGAGACTTCTATAAGAAAGGACCATTAACCAGTATTTGACCTAATAGCAGGGCACTTCTACATTATACTCTGGTCTTTTCAGTCATAGGAAGGATTCTAGCAAGTACTAATAAAGGACATGGAGCTGGTCTAGATATAACAGAGATCATGTCAGAAAACAGCTTGTCAGAAAACATTGTTTCACCAAATGCAAAATTTTAAATGGGAATGCTGATCACAGAGCTCTCGCTACAGAAAATTTTGACTCCATTGAATGCAGACAGTGAAAAGCTTCAGAATATTTTCTCCTCAAATTGCATTAAAAACAAATGGCAGATAACAAAGCCAGAAATTTCTCTTTTCACCATTTTTATTATACATATTTTAAAACTGAAAGAAGCAGTCATATTTCTCCCTACTTTATTATTTCATGAAAAAATTTACATGGAAAGGTTCCTGCTCATCATCATGTTAAATTAAACTATAACTTAATAAATCCAGTTATTTTCTAGGGCCTTGTTGAAGCAGTAAGATATTTTTCTGAATCATTCAGGACGGCTCTCTAGGCAAATTGTGTTCACTATATTCTATAAAAAAATCTGAGTTCTAATCAAAAATAATCAAAAAAGCAATATTTCCTCAAAGGTTAAGCAAACTACTAATTTGACCACCAAGAATGAGCCAGAAGTTCCTGAGCTGCAGCTGCAGGACATGTTTCTCTGTGAGCATTGCAGGAGTTTATTTTCACAAGATCTTGCAATGTCCTAGCATATTTGGAAGTAGATTGCTTAAAGATGCTTCCATTCTACAAATCCATTATGTACGTATGTATGTACATATGTACCAACAACCTCTAAGTGCATTTTTTCAAGTCTGGCACATGATTCTGTTGTTCTGGAGAGAGAAGTCCTGTCTCTACTGCACCACTGAGGAGAATGGGTGCAGGACAAACCTCAGCACCAACACACTCGAACATCCATTCACAGGCAGCATAAGATTTTTAGTCTTGTCAACAAACTGCATAAATAAGTTTTCCCTGGAAGTCAGTCAAAACCATTTTTCCTTTGTGGAGACTGATTTCTATGACAGATATCAGTCACAGCTGTTTATAGTCATATGTATATTTTGTGCTAACTGTTATCATCTGGAATTTTTCTTTCAAAAATAAACCACTTCTGTTAAAGTTTAAAAACACGCTTGGTAAAAAAAGGATGAGATCAAGTGGAAAGCGTTGATAAATTACAGTCTTTTTATGGAATATCTACTACAGAATAAAATAGTCTTAAATGGACAAATAATGGAAATTACAAACGTAGGTATTTTTAGTAATGAAAAAAAACAACTACTCAGTACTTCTTTGAAAATGCCAGGGAAGTTTTAGGTGAAAGACTTTATCAAAGTTTACCTAAAGACCACTCTCAGTTAAAGAGAAAATAATTTGCAGAAGTAGAAAATCTGTTAAGATTTCCCTGTGTAATAAATTAATCTTTTACAATATAATTTGCATTTATTATGTGTGGCAGATACAGTGTAGTTATACTTCTTTTAAAATCTGTTAGCTTTGTACACAGCATTGGTCTCTGTCTTCAGAGAATTTCTCTCCCTCCTGCAAAGTTTAATTCTGCTGTTTTTGAAATACTTCAACACAACAGCCCCTTTTAAAAGAAATGTTTTGATTAAAATTAATACAGATTTGCTTAAAACCACAGACCTAGACACATCATTGTTTACAGTGTCTGTTCTTGTGACTCAATTCCTCATTGGCTTTCCATATATTGGTTTCTTACTGCTGAGTTTCACTTTTCATCCAAAACACCTATGAAGAAGATGAGTCTTCTGTTCCCCAGTTTACTCAGAAAATAATTATAAATTTGATTCAGATAATTAGGTGAATATTTTTTGAATAGTTCAACAACTTTTTTAAAATTTAATTGTAATTTGAAGTGAAAATCTTGTGGGAGAGATGTCCAACTCATACTTTCACTTTTCTGGAATTTTTGAAGTCTTGAGAAAAATGTTCTGGACATGAGTTTATCACTAAAGGTAAAGAACCATTCAAAAATAATTGTTTATAGTAGCTAGTAGTCATTATTCCAGTTTTCCACATGCATATTTCAGAATCCATTAATTTCTGATATTATTATATAGGTTGCTAAATGCTGTAACTTCATAACTTCATTTTTATTGCAAGAGACATAAAGTCTTCAGTGAGAACAAATTGAGACCAAATAATTTTGCCATATTCAGCACTTGTGGAATCTCTGTTTCTGTGTTTTCTTAACATATATTCACTTTACTAATTGTATTCATTAGAATCCTTTTGCTAAAAATATTAAAATTTTAGAAATCCTTTTGAAAATCCATAATTTTTATGCCTGTCAAGAAAAGATATCACATTTTGCAGACGCAGCTGGATGATATTTTTAAAGAAATGGCAGTATGTATTTATTACTTCTATCAATGGTTAATAAATAAGATAAAGGTTTTTAGTTTAGAGGTTTTAATTTCTTTTAAAATCATGTATTATAACATTGAACATAATAAATCAAATTGTTTGCTATCTCATCCACTGTCTGAGCAGTTCTATTGATCGGTGATGAATGAGTCCCCAAATTGCCTACTGTGTGCTTTATTCACTGCATTGCTTATTTCAGCTATGCTTTTTGTGAGACACAAAAAAACCCCAAAAAATAAAAACAGCAAAGCTGCAGGTGTGGGAAAATTAGAAAGCTTTGCCAAGGGGAAGGGCTGAACTTTGGATAGGCTGCACAGCTCTGAAGTACTCTAGAGATTGACTTAAGGTGTGAGACATCTGCCTTTCATTTTCTTACTGTATATTAACTGAGACAATTGCAAATCAAAAACTAGAGTCTTTTAGAAGTTGGATCATATACTGAGGAACAAAAGGAAATTTTAAATAGACTCAGGCAACAATGATAAACTCATAGAAAGGGGATATTCTTTCCTCTCTCTTTTTATTGTACATATGATCCTAAACAAAGTGTTTATAGAAATATGTAGAAGACCATTTCTTCATGGCTGGTTTTCTACCTTGTTCTTTCACACTCTCCCAAGGTCTCACCACCACCACCTCTCATGACAGTGAAACCTCGGTGCAGCACTGGATACTCTTTGTGCTCTGAAAAGACACACCAGGCCCTTTAAATGAGGCAGAGCTGAGCACTGTCGTTTAAATCACAGCTTATTGCTGTGCATAACATAACGACAGATAATTGTTATCTGAGAAGCCAACTTTGAAGCATGGCTGCAAGAGAGCAAACATAGGTTTCATTTTGCCCTAAGGTTAAATTCCATTCCAACTTTTTAAAAGGACAGTATCTGGAAAATAAAACTAAATAAATAAGATCATCTCCTTATTTTTCTGTGGTCAACAAAATGGACTTCTCCATTATGCTCACAACTGGGTAAAACAACAGTTGTTTCCATCAATACATATGCAGGCAGCTAAAAAAGGAAAAAAGGTAGTTTAGTGTATTTTTTCTAGGATATTTTTCTTAGAGTTATTGGAAAAGACACGTCTTCAGAGCCAAATGCTCTACCACAAGATTTAGGATATAACTGGAGGAATCCTTGTTTAAACATGTGGAATTTAAAAATAAAAATTCAAAATAAAAATATAGATAACCCATTTCTTTTTTTCTCCCAGAAGGGCTGAATTTAAAAGAAAGTAATGACAGCTCATCACTTCAGAAAATTTGACCACTAATAGATTCTTAATACAGATTTTAGGAACTAGAGTCTATCTTTCACCAGTCTTTTGCCTTGTCACTGTTATTTGTCCCTTTAGAATCTCAAGCAAGTGAATTTAAACCTGCAGTTGATTTAAGGTAGAACTTCTACCCAGTATTCCTCTCACTCCAGTGTATTTTGGACATGGAAATATGCTATGTGCTTTTGCACAGTACAGGACTGTAGAGAAAGGGAGAAAATGCTAAAGAGATCTTAAAGCACTTGAAAGGAAAAATACAAAATTATAACTCTGAGAAAAACTCACTAAAATCACTTAGAAGTTTGGAATACCAATGGCAAAAATGAAGCATGGAGGAACTAAAATCATGTAATAGTGGTCAAAGTTTTGTATTACTTAAAATTCATGGCTTTCAGAATTTTCACTGTTGAACATTTTCTTAAATATTTTCTCAAGGATCTCACTATCCTAGACACTCAGCCAGTATAAAACACGTATAAGTTTGTTATAAAATAAGCATATTAACATTAAATTCTCTTTCATCATACAGACATATATAATATTTGCTAGCAAAATGTACAGAAAAAAAGGGAAAAATTTAGAAAAATATATTCAGTTTTTCATTTAGGTGGCATTTTCATTTATAAAAGTTTAAAAAATGTGCTTCAAAAATTGCTTAGAAACTGTATTCAATGATCCACAAGTAACGCAATTCAATTTTTTTATGTCACATATATAGTAACAAAAAATTATTATAATATCACACTGCATTTAGCAAAATAAAGAGTGAAAGTCAGGAATCCCTGAGTTCTGCATCTGCCACTGTAGTCCTAGCTTTTACATTTGAACATATCATCCACTGTCCTTGACAGCTTCAGGGGAGATTTGACTCCTATTCCTGCCTTCCACCTTTGCTCCAGAAAATGACAAACACAGACAAATAATCAATGGATGGTCATAGAGGCATAGCCACAAGCAGTGAAAGCCATTTAAAAAGACAGCCATGACAAAGTATTTCCCACTGTGCTTCAGAATCCAGGTAACACATATAAGCACTAGCTCAGGGAACAGTGTTGCCTGGATTCCAAAGACCAAACTTTGATTTCATCCAAGCCTTGATTACCAGCAAAGCTACTGTGCACTTCCTACAGCAACCAAAAGATGTTCACACTCAACCCAGTGACACCCTGATGATGATTAGTGCTAAAGGCAGGACTGACAATGTGGAATTGTTTTTCCAGTATGGCCAGTGTTATGATCCTTGTTCTGCACAACTTGCTTTGAGTCATTGATTTGCCAAGGTGAAATAGCTCCTTCTTAAAAACGTAGGCTTGATTTTCTAGAGATCAAGTATTTTGGACAACTGTTTTCTGAAGGAGACATTGAATCAGAACTGACTAAAATTCTTATATTTTTAGGTTATTGAAAAGTAATTCCACTATGTAACCTTTAACAGCTAAGTTTAACCATGCACAGATGCAGCTGCTAAAACAAGGAGCAGAATTCATTCCAGATCATCATTATGCTAGATCTTTGAAGGCTATGGAGGAAATGAGTGTAGAGCTTCTAATAAAGCATTTACAAGGCAATTATGAATTTGTGTGCATTTCTAGACTAAGAAGACTGGCTACTAAACTAAGACATTCAAAAGAGCTAAACAGCATTATGCATACATAAAAATAACATTAAATTCCTGCTTTTAGCACAATATTATATACTAGTGTTTCACATTTGACATGGTAAAGTTGTACATAAAAATGTGTATTCTGCTGTGTTTCCCAGGAAGGATTGGGTTTGCCACTCAGGGATGCATTATTTATTTATTGAGCAGGAGAAGAGCTACCTGAAACTGTGACTTTCTCTAATTATCTATCTTTGCTGCCATTGAGTAGGCAGTGGACAAACGATACAGCCCTCTTTGAAATCAGCACAGAGGCTAATTTACTGATAATTCTTAGAGATGTGGGGAAATGATCTTAACTTCTTTGTTGAGTACTCAGAGCACTCTGAAGAGGATTAACTGAAACCTGAAGCAACGAGCACCAGTCAGGGTATCACGTGCATTCTGCATACTCATTTCTGTCTGCTGAAACAGAGAATATTAAAATCAACAAAAGAAATCGTTACCAAAATGATTTTAGATTTCTATGGCCTTTGTCTACAGTCAGAAACAGCGAGTTGCTGCTCAAAGTGATAGCAATATCAGAAAGCAGCTGTGCCCTGTACTGGCTGCTTGTACCCATGACCAGCCCAATACCACCAAATTAGCTTTACTGTTTGAAATACACACAGATGTTTTCATTTTCACACTTTTTTTGAAAGAAATGGAACAAAACTCAGGTCTTAACCTGAGACACACTTTTTGTAACTTTACCAACCTGGCAAAGAAACTTACTCTCTGTTAATCTTGTATCTAAAGTCTCAAGGAACAAATGTATATAAGGATTTAATTTTTTCCACATTATGTTCTTCAAGTATGCTTAAACAAGAAACAAAAGATCACACATTTCAATTACTAAAGAACACACAAGGATGGAGCAACCTGTTTTATAACCTTTTATACATTTTATAAACAACGCATAAGTATTAAACAATTTCCTTGGCCTTAATACCCTTTATTGTCTTGATTCTTTCTCCTCTATTTTTTAAAGCCAAAATCAAAATGTTTTGTTGTGTTGATCTTATTTTCATTGTATTTTACTTTCAAGCTGATTTTGAAAGCTGTTTTAAAGTTCTAACTTAAGTGAAAAAGCAGCTACTACACAATAAAATCCTTGGGAAGAAATGTGATTTATGCAGATGAGTTTGTTAACAAAATTTACACATAAATGAGAACATTTTTTTCCATTCCAGTTGCTATTACAAAGAAACACTGGGAAGTAAATTATCTGTAGAAGAGTACAAGATAAAAAATGTATTAAAAGCTGTAAGAACGAAATTGAAATGTCAAACATAGTTACTTATAAAAAACAGGTGATGGACTCCTTGTAAGCTACCTATTAAAAAGAGTAATCAAAGTGAACTAAAATGACTTTAGTTCTCCCACTAAACTTGTGGCTCAAATTCTCCACAGCTTTATTGCCCGTTTGCAGAGTTTCATTCACTCCTAGGCAGTGCAGGCTTTCAGAATGTTAAGGCTATATATGATATGGCTCTTTATTACTCACATATATAACATTTGAATTCTGCTACAGGATTTCACAAAATCCTAATAAATGCTTCTTGGCACTAAGATTTTATGCATTCCATAACCAAGATACTCTGCAGCCTGTAGAAGAGAGAGATGTGGTGCAAATACAGGTTTTCAAGCTGTAAAAAGGCTGTGAAGCCAAAACCGAGACAAGGTCATTGTGACCAAGGCTGCTCCTGGCTGCAGGGCACGTTTTCATCAGGAACGCCCCCCTCAAAACCTCATCCCATTTCTATCCCCCAGTCCCACCACCCCTGGTTGCCTTCTGGTGGGGTGGTGACGCCTCCTGCCTGGGACCTGGGGTCCTGAGACAATGGGGCCAGGAGCACAAAGCATAACGCTGTGACCAAAGTCTCCTCACTGGCAGGCCTTTTCAAGCCGATGGGAAGTACGGCCACTTGAGCTGGACATGGCTGGCTTGTCAGTTCCTGACAACAAACTGTGTTTGGTACGCAGTGCATTCATGGGCAGTGTCATGCTTTTGTCCAGAGCCATGCTGACTTTCCCCAGGTCGGTTTCTGGCTTTTGCGGACAGGCAACGGTGTTGAGAAATCCACCCAAGCAGAAAGGGCCCCCCTGGCTGGTGATTTCTCACATTTAATTACTTGATTTTCCTTTCCTGCAGTCAGGAAGAAAATGGAATTACATCACGCCCCATGTAACCTTGGAAAGGGACCAATTGTTTCTAATAGAGCCGCTGGCGACAGGCACAATGCATGCGCTCCTTGTTTCACGTCGGATATTTGATCGTCCAAACAAGTCTGAGTACTCCTGCTCAGAAGATCCTCAATAGAGAACAAAGGGCACCAGGCTTCTCCTGTGTCACTTCCAGCACCACATAAAAAGAAAATCTTCATTTAGGCACACTTCACCCTTTTTCACAGTTTCCAAGCCTCTTCTGAGACTCAGAGATTGGTTTGGAGAGCAATGGTTTCCTACTTGGAATTCGTGATCTGATGCTTTATTCTGCTCATCAGTAATTAGTTGAATGAATGCCTCTACCACTTCACATAACTGCAGACGTGTCTGGTTGTAAATTTACAGTCACCAAGAAGTATGTGACAGGCTTATGACACTTAGCCCTGGGACTGAACAGTAATGACAATTTATTAAATTAGGTACATTTCCCACAGGCACACAGATAATACAGATCTTGTGCAGATGCTAGGCTACAGTTTATGTTTAAAAAACCGAAACAAAGAAACAAACAGAAAACACTCAAGAATTTCCACATTTAATCAGACCAGTGATGCATTGCAGTCAGTACTGTCTCTCTAGTGGCAGTGTATGGCGGATGGGTATGGAGAAGCATGGGTACATAGAGTAATACCTCTCCAGAATACAGCATATATGTCAAAAAAGTAGAACTTCCCTGGAATACCCTCTCCTTTTTCAGTGATTTTTGGCTTAAGGACCTTGTGAATCAGAGTATTGAAGAGCATTGGATGGACTTCTGTCCTACCAATCTTGGCATTACTGCAATTCTCAGGCCTTGAACAAAATATCTAAAAACACTTTCCCCAATCACTTCTCAATCAGGGAAGATGCGTACCTGAAAGTTATCTGGGTACACCTTTCTTCCCAGCACATGCTCACTTGCATGCCTGCCAAAATGGATGTTCAGTGCCTGTGCCTCTAAAGAAGTATTTAGGATCTTAGAGGTTATTTTTTTCAGGTGCTAAAAAATATGTTAAAAAATTATTCTAAAACACGGTTTTTCTTAGTAACCGTTTCAAACTAATCTACCTATGGGAAAAATTGAGGCAAAACCTG
Source organism: Passer montanus (assembly GCF_014805655.1). Lineage (NCBI taxonomy): Eukaryota > Metazoa > Chordata > Aves > Passeriformes > Passeridae > Passer > Passer montanus. The sequence continues at coordinate 3,447,973 of NW_024367037.1, forward strand.
TTTTTGTTAAATGCTAGAGATGGGGGTTACTATTATATATACCCATGTTAAAATATTTACCCTATCAATATCAATCTCTGTGAGTGAATTGCAGAGATGAGAGTTGCTCTTTCATAACATATGTGGACAGTAGACCACAGAGTCACCCTACTCCAAAAAACAGGACTAGAATGTAATCATGACCAACAAAAGAGTATGGAGGAACATTTGTAGCAAACAGACTTTAGCAGGGAATATTATCAGGATAGGATGTAAGGAAGAGTAAAAATTACTGGACCTGCATTTCTTCCTAGATGATTTTGTAGATGTGTTTATCAGAGAACTCCTCATTATTCCTAATGACATGAAGGCAGAAATGTTGTATTTCCCTGTTATTTATTGCAAACAACAGGCCTCCAGGACTGACAACGTCTACACAGATAGACTGTGTTCCTGTACCAAGAGAGGAAGAACTCTCCAAGCTTTCACTGAGAACTTTTGGATTCAATATTAATGAACAACACAATATGAGTCCATATGGCTGGTGAGGCCTGAGCAGGAATTCATAGGACATCAGTCAGTGTACTGCAGGAGTCAGGTCTTATATATATTTTAAAATAGAGTTTGTTTTAATGGCGTATTAAGCCACTGATGTCAATAATGAAAGAGAAGCGACAGATGTGCCTGTGCAGATCAACTAAGCTTTTTTTAATGTTTTTAAATTATTTGTTCTGTTGTAGACCTACATTACCTAACAAAAGAAAAATAGATTTGACTGGTATACAGTCTAATTATACTAAATTTAGTCAAAAGTAGGAGTTTCTCTTTCATGCATGTCTTTTGATATGTTTTTTAATGTGTTCATTCTGAACTGGAATAAAACAATATATTTTGATGTTTCCAAACCAGTGGCTGCTTTTGTCACAACAATAAAATATCAAATTTACAAAGTAACAATTCTCTAGAAGAACAGAAAACAGAAAAAAAAAAAGGCACATTAAAAGAAATTTTACAGGAATTAATGAAAAAGTAGGCTCAACACATAAAGTGCATTTGCCAAAACCAGATATTTTGTCTGGAAATAAACAATTAAAAAGGAAAAGAAGACATTTATTTTCTGGTAGCTTGTCAGTCAGGGAAAGAAATCTCAACAGGTAAAACACATAAGGTTGAACAGAGAAGACAGAAAACACCATACTCCAAATAGGGCCTCCACTCCTGGCTTCCCACAATGCAGTCATTTTTAGATGCATCCACCAAAAATAGACACAAACCACAGCAGAGTGGTAGATTAATGGAGCTGGATGTACTCTTGGCAGCTGAGGCCAAGTAAGACTATAGGTACAAATGTTAGAAAACTGCACCATGGCTGTGTTCTGTCTAAAACTAGAACACAGATAAGGAAGCTGGGTGAATATAATGTACAAGTTGTAAGTTTAACTAACCTGTTTAACAGTGTTAGTGGGCAACTGACTATTCCAGTGCAAGTTAGCATTCAGTGGTGTCTGTCGGGGCTCAATAACCCATAGTTTCTACAGTTTCAGTTTAGGATATTACACTTCACCACTCTTAAAGAAGAGGAATATAGTGGGTAAATCCTGCAAAAAGGATTTCCAGCAAAAGTGATGCAACAACATTAATAATCTAGTGGAAATGATGAAGTTGGATAACTCCTGCTCAAAGATCTTTTTCCAGAATTGAGATAATGGGTGCTACATGAACTGAAGGTTTCCTTGATGTGAGAACTCATTAAAACTTGCTGTAGCTGCTCTCTCTACAAGCATGTTCAATTAGATGCAACTAAGATGTAATTATACATATCCTGTGGGTGGGTTCTCTGTATCAACTCATAATCGGTTACTGGTATCTCCTTGATTTTGACAACTCCTTCAGCACAAACAGTCCCAACCAACCTTCTAGTCATCTTATCAAGGCTAAATTCATTCCTTAATTACATTTATCCTGATAAATTTAAATTGATTTCTGTGACAGAGGTTTGTATTGTGCTGAAATACCTTTAATATCCAAAAGTTGTATATAAGAATCACTTAAGAATCCAATGCTGAGTTTGTCACATACCTGGCAGCATTATCTGAGCTTCAGAAATATAACAAGCGTTGGCTTTATGTGTGAAAATCTCCCACAATGACATTAAAAACCCCTGAATTATTTTAACATCCATATTGCTAAGTCATGATTTAGACAACTTTCTGTGGCCCCTTAAGTAAGTGTTATTTTCACAGTAAAGTATGACTTTGAAACAACAGCAAAGGGCACAGTGTTTTCCTGGCATTTACAGTAATGCTGAAATTGATATGTTTGAAATGCCACAAGTAAACACAGATACTGGGCTCAACATGTAAGGAAGGCCACACATCCCAAACTAAAAAAGGTAGCATCAGCTTGGAGCTTGAGCTACATAGAAATTCAAATTATATTTGCTGGCTACTTGCTTTAGACAGCACTGCTTTCCCATGATCACAGAACTCTGTCTGTATTTTGATTCAGCATTCACATGTAAAGAACATTTGTTAATTGTCTATTTTAACACACAGTGAAATGCATGAGATCAGCACAACTGAAGACTTAAAGCCGGTTTGACATGTATCAAGTGGGTGCATTGAAAAGGCAACTTCAAAATTGAGGGATTGTTTTAAGTGGTTTAAACCTACCCTCTAAGCCAACTTTGCTTCTAAAAAGCTGCAGAGGTTTAAAATAAAAATAACATATTCTTAGCCTGTTTGCATTTGCTATTCAAAGACCCTGTTCGCCTTTAATCTTAACTCTTTATCTCCAGAACTCTGAATGAGGGAAAAAGACAGAGACTATACCAGAATCCTTTGCTCTATCAACAGATACACGGGAATTAGAAAATAACCCTTTGCTCATTTGCCAATAGCCTTTGCAAGTCACCTAATTAGATGATTAAGTCATTAAAGGGATACGCGCATCTGAAAAGCCTCTAGTCAGCCTCTGAAATCAGAGGAGATAAAGACAAGACTCATTTCTTTTTTCTCTTACACTGAAAAGGTAATTAATCCATTTAACTCTGCCTAGCACTGTTTTTCTGTAGTAAAAAGGAGAGACTGAAGCAGGATAGCTTTTCAGAAACACTCTTTGAAACATCAGAATGACAAATGCCTCTTTCTTTTGCATGCCACATGAAGAGGTTAGGCTTAGCCTCCAGTGGTCAAAATTATTTAGACAAGAGATCAGCAGCAGTGTGTGTAATGCTGACTTTGGTATTTGAGATGTTACTGACTACCTGCTAATTTGACTTTGTTGTATCTCAGTGCAATGTCTTTCTCCAGAGCAGCATGTAAGGCTGGTAAATAAAATTTTGAAGATAAAATTATTTAGCATCATTCACCTTCTCGTATAGAGGCTCCACAAAGTCAATCTTGGGTGCTTGTCACCTGCAGGATATGGGCCGACTTTGAAACAATAACAATAATTTCCAGGCTTTTACTGTAAAGCTGGAAATAGTGTTTTGTAAATGACATACAAACATGTGCTGCCCTAGCAACTAAGGAAAGCTCCCCATTTCGAACTGCCAGCTACACTGTGGATAAGCCAGTGCAGCTACAGTAATTTTTAACATGTCCATCTGTGTAAGGTTTCAGGTTTAATTTCTGTGAATACATTTTGATATTTTCAGTATAACACAACTATGAAGAAATAAAGGTCAGCAGTAAGAAACAGAGCTCAGAAAAACTTCAATCTACAATGCTGTTGTCAGGTCTCATCAGACCAGTGAGCACAGCCCATGTTGCAATAGCTCAGCCTCATAATTTCAGTGATGTGAGAGGATCTCAAGACAGGTGACAGTGGACAGAGGTCCCACACTCTGTTTTGCAATCCCTCTCTCTAGAATTAAATTGGTGAATGAGGTAAAGAAAAAAAGTTTAGTCCTGTGAGCTTAAAGCAAGAAACTTTTTCCTCTGGTTCACAACTCTAGGATTTTTACTGGGTCTGGTTACAGGAATCCTAGCAACACTATACAGCAGAAAGCAATGTCAAACATGGAAAGCATATTGTTATAAATAACTGCCATTGTTACTCTAAAATCTGACATCTCTATGTCAAAACAATTCCTAGTTTTAAGCCACATTTGGAGTAAAATTCAGGTATCTTACTGACTCACACAGTTTTTGTACTTGCAGTGCTGTAAGTTCAATTAGAACATTGTGTGATTTCCACAATAATTTTTTAAAGAGTTCAGCATTGACCTGTTATTCTACTGTGTGCAACCCTCATATTGATTCAATACTGTATCCAAGAAAAGTCAGAGAAATCACTCCGAGGTTTAGTACACCTCTCAGTGCACATTTTAGCAGTATGTTTTGACTGAGATTTTCAGTGATGTCACAGAGATAAAAAACCTGATGTATGGACAGACAACACTTTGCAAGTTTTATGACCAGATTATTGTGATGTGTCTGCATAGGCACATATTTTCTTGGGATAGAAAGTGCAGAAAATTAACATAAATCTTCACAAAATACTATAGATCCTTAAAAATCCATGAATTGTCAAAGAAGTCCAAATATTTCATTTAAGATTCAATTGACACCTTGATATCAAATAGATATACTGCCAGGATGTGTTCCTTTAGGCAAAATGATTATCATTCTTCCTTAGTTGACAGCAATTTAATAATAATACTAACATGAATTATTAATTTCTAACATTACTATAAATACATTGAAAATTTCTTGTCAGCCCTTGCCTAGAAGACCATAAATGAAACTTCCCCCAGATAAGCTGAAATATAGCTCTTTAACCATTATTTTTCTCTGAAAAATGAAAATGGATGAAAAGCATTGACTTAGCAAATGTTCTCAATTGTATTAATTATTTAGTAGTCTGTGCTTGCTTAAATCCTTGTAATAATTTTGGGTTTTTCCTTAGTATTTATAGTACCTATATTTGATATGCACAAAATCAAATTCCTTCTTCTCACCTTCTATAATGAGAATAGTTCTTTCTGTCCCACATTAACTAATGGGATTCTGTATTATAAAATAATTTTAATTTTAAATATAAAAAGGGAACAAAAAGGCAACAAAATATGTGTCTTGAGGATGTCCTACTAATTTTCTAGTTTCTCAAACTAGTTTTTATTCCCTAGTTTCTTAAAAAAATTAGCATGTACAGGAATGGCCAGATCAAAACACCAAGTAGATCAAAAGATGGTGGGTTATTTTAACTGTAAGGTCTTTAACAGACAAAACCTAATCTCTATGCAAGTTCATTACAGCATGAGCAAACAGAAAAAAACAGCAATGAAAAGTGGTTTTAACTATCTAAGCCATTCTTTTGAATTCTAATTTTATATATCAACATTATTTCCCTCATTATACAAAAAAGAGCAACATATTATTTCATGTCTCAGTATATTCTAGATTTGCAGGGAAGGGGAGCAAAGCTGAAAAACCTTAGGCAACAAACTCAGCCTTAAGCAAAAAAAAAAAAAATCCCTGCCACTGTCTTGTTTGAGTGGCCCTTGAGAAATCCGTGAATAAACATTTTTTTGCTCTTATTATACACAATATTTCCTTCCTTCCCTATCTCAATTTGCATTACATACTTTTGACTGAAGGCAATAACAACGATACCAGGAAAAGAAACACATGTCAAAGGACATCTAGATAGCAACATCTCAGTGGTTGAAATCCTTCAAACAAAGTGTAACTTGCAAATGAAACTGGTACCATACCATAAAGCAAGCTACATCAAGCTATCAGTTGAAGTGAAGATATTTGGTATCTTGGCAAAACTTTCTAGTTGCTAGAATTTCATCTGCAATGAAGAAATATTTTTGACAGGACGCCACAGCATACTGAGTTATTCTACCATACTTCTGAAACATTCTTAGTTGCAAACACTTAATGAAATAGTTTTAGGCATTAAATATGTACTTTTCCCATAAAATAATTATTAATCAAAATGGAAATATATGTAATAAAATTAAAGAAATTAGTGTAAGGGAAACACAGGGAAAGTTGTAACAATAGTTGTTGCAAAATAGTTGCATAGAAAACAGATTGTACACTGTCAGTAATTAACAGGTAGGAATTATGTCAAAATTAGAAAAACAAGGTAACCAGCAGGGCAGGAAAATTCTGGATGGCAGCTAATTCATCAGCGATGACTTCAGGAAGTAACTAACATACCTGTATAAAAGAGACAATTAAAATCCAGTTTCAGGTAAATACTTAAATATAGTCTATGTGTACATTGAGTGTAAGGGATAAATAAGCATTGCACAGCTAGCATAGAAAATCTCTGTCGTCACAAATTTCCTCCTTCCTTTTCTCTCTTAGGTCAGCCTACCATTTTCAAAACCTTCTTAAAGCATTATAATTTTTCTGTTTCCCCCTTTCTTTCCCTGTGGTTTTTTTTCTTTACGTTTCTATTTTTCCACCTACTTCCCATTCATACCTCCTATATACCAAGGTCTCCTCCAGTACACAAATTCCTATAATGCAGTTGGGTAGGGAAAAGAACATATGCAGGAGCTGAAAGAGGATGTTTTCAGCCTGTGCAACATTAGGTTTTAATGTTTGTTGTCTAAAGTAATTTTGTCAATCCAAAACCAAGAAAACACCACAGAAACAGAAATCTTCCTGAGTGGAATAGATCTTTAGAGCAAGTTTAATGTAAGTAAGCTTTTAGTATCACAGTCAGGGCTAAACAGCAATGCTTAACAACATATTTCAATGCAAAATTGATTTATTCTATTTTGTTCCCAAATTACTTTTTCCAGAGTCAGCACTAGACAAGGTCCAGATGACCCTGTGCAGCAGCTTAAGATGTGAGTACCTCCCCAGCCTGGAACAAAGTCAGCAATAGGGCAAAGCTGACCAAGAAAGCTTGGCTGCTCAGCATCAACTCAGCACCACTGGTGATGGAAGCACTGAGATTTCTTGCTGATGCAGCTGAGCTCCAGACACATCACCATTTTGGTTTCCCTTTTTTTTTTTCCTCAAAACTGATGCCTATAAATTCATAACAGGTCTTCCTTCAATGCCATAACATAAATCCTAAAGTTAACAAAATGGTCTTTGACAAGAAATTTTCAGACTGCACAGCATTCTGAAAAAGCACATCCATTGACTTTCAGTTTTATATCATCACTTTGAAGTCTCTTGGGTGATGCTCACAAAAGGTCAAATGAACAAATGAGACACTTGCCAATATTTATTATGGGTATTTATGCACTATTAAACAGGGTTACTATCACCTGCTTTCCAAGACATCATTTAGCTCTTTGGATTGCACAAGGTATAACAGTGACAGTGAATGGGGAAAACACAGGTTGTTTCTATCTCTGGATTTATCTCTGCTTAATTCAACTTTGTTTTGCTCTTCAGACAAAGTGATAACTTCAAGGGAAATGACCAGAGCTTTTTGGAGCATTGTAATGCCATCTCAAAGAATCATCTATCAGACCTTGGCATGTTTCCTCTCCTGTATTCTCTCCTGAATTCAGCAGGAGGCTTCCAATATGACAACTGATCTACTAGACTTCCTACTAAACAAGCCAGAGCTTTATCTTGGATAAGCCACTTTAAAGGTAGCTGTGAGGAGCCTGCCAGCCATGAGCTGCATGCAGATGAAAGTGAATAATGCAACATGCAGCATGCAGCAATATTCTGCCACTACTGATTCCATCTACACAACAAATACTCATCATGTGCACATAGACGGCAACTGAATCAATTATAATCTTTCAAGAAGGGTAAAAACAAAGACTTTTGTTTTCAAAGCAAATGTCACCAAAACAGTTAAAAAAGACAAAAGCCAGATAAAAATATGAATAGAAAAGGTTTCTTGATTGCTCTTCTCATTGTAAACTGCATGGTGAGGGTTTTTTCTCCTGTTTGAAGGGTCAGAATAAAAAGTCTGAAGTAAAAATCATGTTTAAGTTTTCATCTTTGAAAGGATCTACTCTTGGAAAGAAAAAAAGCGAATAATATTTTAACATGTAGGGATCAAACTAACAGTGCCACTCACTATCAGAAAGTAAAATAGATTTGAAGCATGTTATTTTCAAACTTTCTTGCCCTAAAGAATAACAAGTTTTCTAGCGTAGCTAGGGAAAGTAAATACACAATAATAAAACCACAGAAACGTCAGATGACTCCTTTCTGGTGGGCAAAAATAACCCACTACCCAACATTTACTGCTCTATCCTTATTTCTGAAAGGAAGTCCCTTCAACATAGAGCAGCAGTACAGCTTCTACCCCTTAAATAATTTGATAATTCAGACACAGAATACACATATAAAGCATGTATTTAATCTGCACTCTTAGGGAATGAAACATAGTTACAGAATGAAGAAACCTCTAAGACCTACCAAATTAAAACAAGGAGATACACTTCGAGTCTGACAATCTTTTTTATTATGTAGTGTATCAAGTGGTGTTACAAACTGTTTATACCCAAGACAAAACCAAACTATGTTTTTTTTTCTTCAATTTTTCATTCTAACTTACCTACATAGATTAAAACAAACAAGCAGACATATACCAAGACATAATTGAATAATTAACTCCATTCACACCTTCTGCTTATTCCCTGCTCCCAAAGCAGATTCTGCAGCAGCAGAATAGCACCCCCTTTTACTCGTGGAAGGAATTAAAAGGTGCTCCCTCTGAGGGAACCCAGACCACATACAGGTTGGTATTTATTTGAAGATCTTGTCACCCGCCATGGTCATGTCCATCTTAGACTGAACAAAAACATATTGTAGTCATGTTTGAATACTGCTAGTTGCTAATTTTATTCAGTGGAACTGAATAGTCAAGCTGGTGCTTTACTTTCCTATTTATAGGCAGCCAACTGACCATTATATAATTTTAATCTAAATAAAAGACACCAATATAAATATTTTGTGTTCTGTTATTATTGCCATCATTGTGTATAATGTTTATTAATGAGACTGGGAAGGTATGAATGTCCTTTGCACGGTTTAGTACAAGGCTGAACAAAGTCAGGTTTTAGTACTACATTTAGTTATTGATGAAATGTTGCATTGCTGTGAGAAAAAAGAAAAAGAAGTTGGACAATTTTGAACTATTTTCCACTGAACACCACCTTCCTTTGCAACAGCAAGTTCAAGACTTCCAGATATGTCTAAGAAAAAATCACAGAAAAATTTGAAATAGTTGTTTTCCTCAGTTTCAGTGGGATTTCTGGAATTCACCAGACAAAATATGGCTGTGAATCTTAGTCTTACAATACAAAAATTAAAAAGTAAGTCCTAAAGAAGACTAGAGCAGACATGTATTTTGAAAAAATGTCTTTCATTATGTTGTTTTCCTCTGATCATCATTATATTTTCCTACACTTTAACAAGACTCACAGAAATACATGAAGTAATATGAATTCATAATGAGGAAGTGGAGGGAAATGAGTGAATTTTGCTGTTTGCAACTGCAAAGAACAGCAGTCTTTCCTCCCTATTCAGTGCCTCTCTGGAATGGAAAAATCTGTCTCTAATTTTCCACTTACCCTCAGTGGTAGATTAGAAAACATTCCCAAGTGGAATTGTAAATCTTTGACCACACTCCTTAAGAAAGCGAAGACTTTTGGTTCCTTTCAGAAATGAGTTGTCCAAGTTTATAGTGAAGAAAATTGATTCTGTCACATTCTAGTATGTGCTTAATCTAAGGTACTTAAAGATTGTGTAAGAGGAATTAGCAAATTTCAATATAATGATAAGCATAAGTTCTTAAATTAATCAAATGCTCAGCTTCATGAAACGATTTTGTAGGCTATAGTTTGTTAGCACTGCCAAAAGGCTGGTTCATTTCTCAAAGGCATCACACAGCCTCACATGCTCCCCTTTCAGCAGAAAATTATAAGATTTTCTTGCACATAAGGAAGGGTCACTGTGCAATTTCCTTTTACTATAATTTGAAATACCACAAATATAATTTCTCATCATACTCTAGGGAACATAGCAATTTTGACAAAATGCAAAGACAAGGTTGAGTTGAAAAAGAAAGTAAAGAAACACACAGATTAATTTCTGCAAAGTACTTTTGTGTTTTCTCCTAGAAAGTCAGTAAGTACCATCAGGTTAGCTTGAGATATTTGGATTTTATTGAAAGAAACAAAGTTGTGCAAATATATGCCCAGAGAATATTTTGAGTCAAAATAGTCCAAAACCTACATTTTTCACTTTGAATCATACCTTCCATTCATAAAATTTTCTTTGCTTGTTTGCTGAAGCATGAGAACTACGATTTTAAATATCAAGTTAGCACTATGCATAGAATTTAATAATACTGATTCACAAAAAGGTTAGATTGCATTCACAAACTTAAAAGTAAGTCTGTTATCTCTTTTTGAGTGTTTGTCCTGAAAGACTTAAATACTGTGTTTCAAAAACACTTTACAAATAATCAGAGGTTGTTCATTGTAAATTATTTCCAAATATTTATTCAGGAGATAGCTCACTATCCTAGGATACTGTAACTCACTATTTTTAGTGATAATACCACTCCAGTGACTACAACAATCAGAATTCTCCTGGCTGTGCTGTGGGCTTTCCAATAGAAAGTGCATTTGACTTTAAAACAAAGAGTGAGTGCTGTCCAGGAAATATGGCCAAGTATGAAACTGGAGGACAGGCTGCCTTGTTAATATTTCTTGTGCTTCTTAAACAAGGATGGTCATGTAATGAAGCCAGATATTTGTGAATGTAAATATGTTGTGAATTTTGTGTCTTTTGAACACATGAGAGAGCTTTATAAAATGTTGATGTAGCTCATCCTGTTTAAGACAGGTAAATGCTATCTGCTAGTTGGGCATCCAAAAGTTCTGAATGCATCTTCTCTCTTATTACTTTTCCAGCACTCTATTTGTGGGGCTCCAAAATAGTTTTTGTTTCTTAGGGTTGTAGAACTGTTTCTGGAAAAAAAATCATCTTGCATTTTTCCACAATGTACCCTACAAACAGGGGACAAAAATGCAATCTGTGTCCCATTGGTAGGAAGGGAGAGCTCTGTGTTATTCCCTCCTGCCCTGGTCTCTTCTGAAGTTAAAATTGGGAACAGACTGCAACTCCTCTCCTGTCTATTTGTGAATATCTTGCTAAGAGAACCAGGAAAACCATTGGGAACAGACTGCAACTCCTCTCCTGTCTATTTGTGAATATCTTGCTAAGAGAACCAGGAAAACCAAAAGGACTGTTGCATGTTAAGTCTTAATATGAAGAAATGCACCAAGATATTAAAACAAAGCATGTCACAGAATAAACTTCTCTGGTATGATCTTCTTCAGTACTAGGTGAACAAATGGCCAGCTTCCTTGCTTTAGGATCTTCTAAATCCATGCCGATTTTGCACACATTCCCAGAGCAGGAATGATGTTCATTACATGTATCTTTTTGCTTTGTAATGGTGTTGGAGGAATCTGCAATGTCTAAATTGGTTGGACTTGATGATCTTAGAGGTCTCTTCCAACCTCATGATTCTGTGTGAAATTGTCTGTCATATCTGCCAACATTTGCTTAAAACAGAAGATGAAGTGGGACCTTTCAGGCACTACAAGTTTTTCTGCTTTACATGGTTTTGCATCATTGATCCTCGCATACAGTATGCAGAAAAACCAGCAAGAATTCTATTCCATCCAGAATGGTTCTCTCCAGAAACTTCTGTCTATGGAGAACAGCTGAAGTGTTAATGACACTTTTTAAAATTTTTTATTTTTATTTTTAATATTACTTTTATTTGTACTTTAACTTATGATTTTACTAACTCTTGTGATTTGTTTTGTTTGTTGCATCTCCTGCCAGGAATACTGGTTCAGATTACCTCAGGGTTCTCCTTCCTCAATAATTCGTACAGTAGGTTGAGCGATTTTGGTAGACCTTTAGACCTTGTTCATAACATTCAATCTTTCAAATAGAACCCAAAACTTTGCAAAAACATGCTTCAGAGTTGTAGTCAAAAAGAACATAATACTACCATAAGCCTGTATATGAGAACTGAGAGCAAAGCCAACAATAATGACAAAGAGCTTCACAGTAATATGATGCCAATATTTTTCTTGATGCAATCATCTATAACCTCTGGGTCCTAGAATTATGTTCCATTTCCGTTACTCCTGCTTTACATCTTTGTATGGGACAGTTAGTCAATGGTCTATAAACTATTAAAATGATAGAAAGTCAAACGTTTGGGAAATATATAGCACATCACAGTGAATATGACTGATTTTTCTGCAAGCTTTCAGGAGCTTACAAGACTTTTTGGACCTAACTGGACTCTTTAATTGGTGGAGGTATGTTATTAAAATTCTAAACTTCCTCTTTTGCATCCCTTTTTGCTTCAGATTAATGTGGGACAGGAGGAGCACTGCCTATACTATCCAAAATGCATTTACCCCCCAACCCACCTCAATCGATACATCAACATCCCCTGATTTGTTCTCTTTCTTTCCTAAAAAAACCTATCTGTGAGGCTTTTTGGGGTGTTTTTTTTGTGTTTTTTGGTTTTGATTTTTTTGTTTGTTTGTTTGTTTGTTTGTTGGGGTTTTTTTTTGCTGTGGCTGAGCTTTGCAGAAAATACTTCATCCTGCTGTGTTTCAGGGTGACAGCACCTTTTTCACCCTGCCCACAAATGCATTGTACAGAGCACTGCAAAAGAGGAGAGTGGGGAAGAGCATTATACACCTCAGGATGGGCAGCTGTTTCATCTCCAAAAAAGAAAAATCAGTGTTTTGAAATCCTCTCTGAAGTGAGAAACTCTTTGTTCTGGATATAGGAAAGCAAGCAGTGGTGGTGCACAAACCATGCCTCACTCAGAGACCACTCTCCCCTCCAAAGGCTGCCTCTGCAATGCTTTGTGTATCTGACTACGGTCACAATCTCTCCTCACCCACTCCAGTGAAAACACAGACCCACTCTGCTGTTTACTCATAGGATTTTATGGTCTTACGTGACACAGACAGTTTTAGAAATGCAGGATAAAATACTCAGAACTTCCTTTTCATGTCTCCTTCCTTTGCAACATGTTTTCTTTAGTAACAGACAGAGTACAGAAGGATGGCAGATCAGATACGAGAGCCAGGTGATCCCCTGGCTGATGAGGGGGTTTGGGTTGTCATTGCAGGCACCAGTGAGTGGCTGAATGCCTGGCATTTCAGAAAGAAGCCTGACTCTTATTTTCTTTCCTTGTATTTGAAGGAACTTCACAGTATTTGACAGGTCTTAAAACTGTGCATATCTGCTGCCATGTAAGAAGCTTGCCTCTAATTTAGAAAGGTACAGTAGATAAATATTACCTCAGTAGGGCTTACTAAAAGTGTTTCTTAAATTAACAACTATGCAGTGTAGTTAGAACTATATGCATGCAGAGCAATTTTAGTTTTTTTGACATCTTCACAAAGCCAGTGGTGGATACCCATTTCCCATTTTCAGGCTCTGAGAATGATTACATGATATCTTGGCAGGCCAAGATGACAGTATGCAGCTGGTAAGCTGTTTCTAGCTGTCATAATAGGTAGTGTTTGAAAAGGAAAAAAAAACAAAGGCTTACTTTAATGAGGCCTACAGCAGCAGCAAACTGAAGTTATAAACATATTTGCTTCTATTTTGAAATTTTCAGTGAACTTTTCTCTTACTTCACATTCCTTTTTTAAACGCATTTTGCTGTCTGCCTTTATAACTTCAACCACGGCTGTGTGCTGTCTTGTGTAAAACTTGCTCAGAGAGATTTAAGGGTTATTTTTGTTTGTTTGTTTTTGGGGTGTTCTTTTTTATCTTTATCCCATGTCTCCTTTGAATTTTTTCCTTGAAGAAAGAAACTGTTTCCTCTAAATACAACCATTTGGTTGAGTGTAAAAGTGTTAATTGGGGCATTTATTTACTCTGCCGAAATAAATTCCACAGTGATTCTACAGAGAGCTTCAGCAAATCCAGTATTTTTTTCTTCTGAAAGCCTATGCAGGTGGCGTCAGTACTGGATATTCTGTTTACAAATCATTAATGAAGTGATTGTGGCTTTTTTCATTTGCTCACACTTTTGAACTGCTCAGAGCGACACATTCCTAAATAGGGAACACAAGAGTAGAGAGAAGCACACAATAGCCTTATTATGGGGGCCACACAAACACTGGTAGTGCTGAGGGTTTATATTAACCCAATCAATTAAAGATGTACGGAAAGAGTTCAGCTAGTAGGGGACTGGGAAAAAACGGTACACAGCAATGAGTTGCTAGGCATGCTAATCTGGACTCTGAAATTTTCGCTTAGCGCTATATCTGAGCTTTCTTCCTGCACAATAAAAGGTCCCTTTCAAAGCTGAGAGTCCTTAGCAGTGCAACCATTGGAAGTCACTGCATTCTCTGAATGAAATAAATGCCTTGCTTTAATTTCTATAAGGCTTGTGTAAATTTCCTTCAGTACTAAACCATTAGAATTCCGAAGGAAAAATGCATATATTAGGCTATACTGTATCCCTATTGTGCACTAAACATCAACTCATGCTACTGATATGGAGTTTAAAAGCTTAAATAAAGTGCGGAGCTCCTGCTGGGCAAACAAGCTGAACTGGCCCAATGAAGTAACCTTTTTGTTAAGAATTCTCATTTGAATAAACAGCATGGTAGGACTGCTGAATGCAGATGGCTTAAGTGTTTGGGTTCTTCTAGAAGAAACAAGTCTTAGTAGTTTTACACTTTCATGAACAAAATCATATTTTATGAAGGACAAGTGCCCCAGTTTCTCACAGACTGCATGGCAGAAATGAAAGGAGCTTGTAGCTAACAGGTTCGTTTTGAAGGCTGGATCAACACAAAACAAATATACAGATTTTATTCTGTAATTCTCATGTTGCATGTTTTTCTATGCAAACACATGTACAGACACTTGTATACAGAAAGATATAGCTCTATAAGACAATAAGACATCTAATTTCTTCAATGAATAAATGAAATCCCTGTGCTTGGGTTTGGCTTTTTTTTTTGTTTGGTTGGTTTTTTTTTGGTTTTTTTGTGGACTGCACTTATTTGTAATACTTTCTGAATTGGACATAGCATCAAGAGCTATGAAAGACTAAACACAGCACAAAGCCTTCTGTAACATAGATGCTTTACCTCAACTTTTACTGAATTCCTTCTTATTTGTTAGGTAGATATTTTCCCTCCTAACAGCAGAATGCTAGCGCTGTTTTCTTCCTTTGTCTCTGAAAGTGCACAGGTGATAGAGAAAGCTACTGACCATGCAAAGAGCTTATAGAGCCATCTTGAATGGAATATAACATCTGAGAGATACAAACATCAATTTGGGATGCTATTTAATGGGATGACATTGTGCAAATGGAATCGAGAGCTGACTGCCCTCAGCTGTGCAATAGATACTGCATTCTCTGGATCTTTTATAGGAGGTGAATAAGCTATTAACTGTTGTGTGAAGCATCAGCTTGCTATTTCTACAGGCTTCCCCCCCTTTACTGTAAGGACAGCTCTAACAGACAAATATGAAAGACTGAGAAGTGGGAAAACAATAAAAACATCTGTCAAAAATCTATCTTTGAAAGGGTCTGCTGACTACAGGAAATGAATTCTATAGAAAAAAACCCAGAAGGTAATTGGCAAAAATTAGGGAAAAGGAAGGGAAAATTGTCAAGAGTCTATCAGTAAGAATAAAATCTCATGTACATGAGAAAATACTTTCTAGTTATCAACATCTGTAAAATAAGCATTTTCATGCTGGAAAAGAAAAATGGGCACTATGCACCAAATCTCTTAAGACAACCCTTTCCTCTAACTCCATTTTGTTGCCATTTGTTCCCATAAAGGTTAGGTAAATTTCTACCATGTTGTTATAGCACTAATTTTATGTATTTGTTATTATTCTGCTTTTCTCATAGCACTTTAAAGAGTTCTGTAGGCCTATGCATTTGAACTTGTCATGGTTTAACCCAAACCAAGTAACCACAGACCCACTTACTTTCCCATAAGTAGGATCAAGGAGAGAATCAGAAGAGTAAAAGTGAGAAAATTCATGGGTTGAGATAAAAACAATTCAACAGGGAAGCAAAAGCCACACACATGCAGAGCTAAACAAAAATATTTCCCATGGACAGGCAGATGTTCAGGTATCTCAAAGAAAGCAGGGCTTCCTCATGTATCACGGTGACTTGGAAAATGAGGTCTGTGTCTGAATTAAAGACTTCCCCCAACTAAAACTACATAAGAACAACAAAAAGAAAATGTGTGACTAATTAAAGGAGGTATTTCTCTTTCCAATCTAGACACATAAATCATAGGAAATAAACCATGTGAAACTGTATTGTGCATTATTGCAGATCAAAAACATTTTACAGACCTTATTACCCATGGTAGACCATTTTGTGTAGCAGATACATTTAATCTAATGACATTTAGCCCAACAAGCCCTCTTAATAACCTAGCTTCCATCAACTTTATTAAAAAGTTGATGTGAATGTAGATAATTGCTCCTCATTGCTCCTCCCACTGCTCTCACTGCTCTGCTGCTGCCTGCATGGTCTGCTAATTGCTTGTAAGTGACAGCCATCCAAATTTCACATCTCCCAATAGGGTCCACACCACTTGTTGTGAAGAAATATTGCAAGACCAAGAGCAGCAGGATATCCAACTTGTTGAGGTGCGCTTTAAACTCAAAGACTTTGGATAAAGGTCTAAAGTAGCGATGCTCTCACCAGGGGAACAAGCCAGGCCAACCAGAGCAGGAACAAATCTTCCCTAGCTGTCTCCCAAGATAAGAATCAGAATCCCAACCATCTTAAATGTATTTATACCAATGCAGACAGGTTGAGGAATAGACAGAAGGAAGTGGAGCTCCTGGGTCTGTCAGAAAGTTTTGATATCACAGGAATAACTGAAACATGGTGGAACAACCCACATGGCTTAGACAGACATGATGGATAGCTACAGGTGTTTTGTAAAGACAGGGAAAAAGAAGAGAAGAGGTTGCACTCTATATTAAGGATACTAGAAGTCAACTATGGTTGACTTTACTTCATCCCACAGGTATCAGTAAACACCACCTCAAGCTTGAATCGATTCAAAATAAGAAACATAATGACTAAATGCTAATAAAATGCTAAGACATTTCAAGTAATTCAAAGAAATCTGATATATGGCTTAAATAAGGTCAACATTTCTGATGCTACGCCTAATTGGAGGGGAAAGAACAGCTATTCAGTGTGTCATTCATCAAAACACCTACTGCGAAAGAAGTAGAGTTTGATTTTGAGGCTCAAGATGGGCTGCTGGCATATTTCTTGTTCTAAGAGATGCTTTGATTGGACTGAGCCATCCAGAAGGTCCTCTGTGACATGCCCTGGAGCTTTGAAATGCTAGACATCTCCTTTTATGTGAAAATTATGATTCTGCTGTCATCTTTTCCCGTTATATGTCTTTTTCCTACTCTTCTACCTGACCTCTATTTTTTTTTCTCCTGCTCTCTAAATATATCCCTGTCTTGTGATACTACCATGACCAAAAGGACACTGAAGTGGTCTGGCCACACAAACAGAGAAGGAAGCTTTCAGATGTCAGTGTCTCAAGGAATGAAATACAAAATGCCACTCGGGAGACAAAGGTCATCTTTTGGAAGATTTCCCATACTGATATATACAGCCAGAGAACTGTGTGACAGCAGAATTCTTAGGCAGGGCAAACCTTTCTTCTCTCTGGTAAAAATTATTCACTGTTTGTTGTCTGTGTCTAGAGGGATATCAATTCCTTGGTTTTGTGCACAGTTCTGTATTCCTCACCACTCAACATCACTTCACTAATTCTTTCCGTGTTGCCCTCTGAAGCATGGCTGCCACCCCTTCCCATCAACTCTTCACTGATACATAATATTAGAACATTCCTCCAACAAGAACTATACACAAAATATAATAAATTTGAACAATTCCTTCAATGGTGATAGATTTTACATAGCCCCTAAGTATAAAAGTGAATGGTATTAACGTGTTACAGAACTTTGAAAAAGTCAAATATTATTATAATATTGTTGTTGCTATTATTATTGAAGAAAAAGAAAATGATTTAATCTTAAACATTATAACTTGCAGAATGCTGAAAATGCATTATTGTTTATTAATTAATACAGACTTCTGTGCCACTATAACCTGGAATAAATTTTGCAAAATGCCACCAAATTCTTCATAAACAAAGTTATCTGGAAAATGGCCAGGACTCTTGTAATTAGGTTAGATATCAAAGCAAAATATGAAACACTTCACAAATCTGGCACTTTTGCTATTACGTCTACAAGAAGTCTCTCCAGAATAACTCTCTGCTTCTCCCAATCCAGAAAGAGTTTTAAAAGGAGAAGGAGTGGAGTATCTGATCTTCCGACAATCATTTCCGTCAAGACATTTTTTAATATGATTTGCATTGAGATCCAGGAATGGTTCATTACAAATCTCTAAATAAGGGTAACTTGGAGGCAATCACAGATTGAAAACTTTGTTGTTGAGGCTGTGGATGATTTTAGGAGATCCATATGATAAAGAAAGAGGATATCATCCTTTCACCTGTGAATGAAATGAAACACCTCCTCCAGTGCTGATGTCTGTCTACCAGCAGAATAACAGAGAATCTGTTGGCAAATTAAGGGCAGTTTGGAGATAAGCAACAAAATACGAGGACCTGTAGACCTATGCCTAATAAAAGTATTATTTGGTCTTGTAGAAATTCAGGTTCAAATGGTAAGTTGAAACTTGTTTAGATTGCAAATGGACAAATAAATATTCAACATAGTGATTTATTGAAAAATAATTAATCACTTTGATTTGGATTGAAATTATTTATAAAGTATGTTGCAGCACAAAAGCATGGATTTGTTTCCAGTGCGGTAGCAAAATTACACAGCAAGATAAAGAGTTTGTTTCCTTCAGGAGGAAGCAACTGAAAAAATGAAAACATACAGATGGAAGTCCAGGAATATAATAGTGACATGGAAAATGGCAAATTATCTGGGCATGTGATTTTTTTCTTGAATTCTAGTAAAAATTTGAATTAATAATGAAATTATATCAAAGGATTCTAACAGAGGATTAAACCACTTATTAAATAAATAATAAGGATCAAAACCTAAATTATTTTTAATAAGAAACTTTTTATTCTGAGAGTTATGTTAATTAATGTGGTGTGGAGAAGAGGAAGTTCCAAGAGACCTTTGGAATAATTAATCCAATGAGAAAACATTTAAAAAAAGACCTGAAGCAGTATGAGAAACAGTTCATCAAGTACTAAAACCTAAGTCAGTCTCCCAGCCAACCTGGCAGAAGTCCCATTACTTGATATAAATGCAGCTCAGTTTCACCAAGACCTCGGACCTGAGAAGAGCCATTATCAGACTTTCTGATGTACCACTTTGCCAACACAAGGACTTACATTTCAGAAGTTACTTCATGTATTTGGTCTTGAACTTCTCAGCCAAAAATGAAGTGGCCTTTAATACACAACTTGCTCTGGGTAATGTGATGCTCAGTGTGAAATTAAGGAGTTCCCTTTCCACCACCTCTCTTCTGTTTCTAAAAATGGTCACTTGTTACCAAGCATCCCATAACTATGTTTTCAACAAAGATTACACCGATATTTCTGTTCAGCTACATGTCCTGCAGGGCTGTTCTGCGGTCTTCTGATCAGTAAAAATGTAATAACATTTTCACATAGTCAATATTTAATTCTGTAAATGCAACTGGTAGTTGTAATCTAGGTTATTAACCACACAGTGATTTATGAGGGAGGGCAGACAGTGAAGGGGTACAGAGCACTAGGAAGGTCCTCTGGTGACAATAAAAATGTTATAAATTTCATAGCTCTGCCTGAGAAATGTATTTATATCCTATATTAAGAATAGCTTTTTATAAATTTTAATGATCCATGTTATTAATGGTGCTGTCATCATTACTGCCTGTGCAAGACTGCAGTCTTTTTTTTCTTCTTATACTTTTCCATCAGCTGAAGGTCTTACAGTTTCTAAAAAGCTCTTATTAGCAGTTTGCCAAAAATCCCTAAGAGTTATAAGTCTATCTTTGTTTCATTGGACTGCAAAGACTGCAAGGAATATTTTGCATAAAGTTTTACAGTCAAGGCAAAGGTTGGGCTAATTGGACAGAAAACAATTGCTTCTCTATAATTTTTACAAAACCTAGGTCAATACACAGGAATAAAAGTAACACCACATCAAAAAGAGGAATTTATACATGAAAATTGTCCTTAAACAGTGTAGTATACACTGTTGGGTAACTATAGGAAAGACAGTTATATAACAAAGACCTGATATAAATATGTGTGGCACCACAGACTCCATTACAGTGAAAGTCAAGGGTAGTATTTACAAAAAATCTCTCCACATTTTTACTCCATTTATATTACCTTAGAATCACTGTCACACTTGGCTGGGTTTGCCAAGGGAAGGTAAACTATGGCACGGCCTGATAGCTGAACAACCTTCACATTTTTCTGACCTTCATACAGGAATTTCAGAGACACAAAAATAAGTTTAGGAATGGATCAAAGGACACAAAAGGAAAAGAAAGCAGAAGTAGCACCATTTCATTTCTGAGCATTTCCCATTATCCACCTCTAAAAGCAGAAACAGACACCTACAGCAACCTCCTGATTTACTGCTCTCAGAAAAGGAGGCAGCTTTTCTAAAACTGTCAGAAATCTCTACAGTAGTCAAAATCCCTCCCACTGTCAGAAGCCAACAATAAAAAGTGGTACACAAACCTCTGATCTATTGGCAACTCAGAGGTGTTCAGTAGGGAAGAAACACAACTTTACATGATTGTACATGCAAGTTATATAGATCCTCTGACTTACAAACATAGGTACTTTTAATCATAAAATCATAAAAATAAACCTGAGCCTTATGGGCTATCAGGCACTCTGATGCTTTGGTGATAGCAGCTGTACAGTAGAGGCAGGGATATTAAAGAAGATATGTGAGCTGGAGCAAGGTCGTGGGGTATTTTATACCTGCTGTGGTATTGTATGCCTACTGTTTAATTTTAAAATAGTCACCAAAAGAGGAAAAAACAAACACTAGCATTGCAATCTCCAGACAAATGTAAGTACCTGATATTTTACAGGTATTAGTATCAATAATGATTTTTTCAAGGATGAAAACAAATTTCCAATGCTGAGCCATTATTCTCCAAATTTTTTCTTCTTTGAAATTAATTATAATTTTTTGTCTTCTTTGGTTTTATACCTATTCTGTTTCAATTTGATATGGTGAAAGTAATTTTTCCTCTTGTCTTTTGGCTTCTTATTCCTGAGATAGAAAACATGAATATTGCTCTTTGGTAAAGCAAACATTCCACTGAAAATACTGCACTTCAAATTTGTATCTCAACTAGAAATATTTTCTCACCTCACTATCTACAATTTATAGCTTGAATCCCATTCTTTTAGTTTTACAGTTCTCTCTTCCATTGGCTTCAAGTGTTACATGTTTAGCCTAACACAAGTTAAGCTCTGGACATGAAATATAAATTCCAATCAATCTGAATATAGAAGATGAGTAAGGGCAAATTCACTTCCATAAAAGAAGAATTCCCATGCCATTCCTAACTGAGAGAAAAAAACCCAACTTCTTAAAAGAAAGTTCAGTCTCCCTGCAGCCTAGTTCTCTTCCTTAAGCAAATTCTGCCAGCTACATCACAATTGTTTTATTTTAAGAATTATTTTTCCAAGATTTTTTTTTTGTTTTGCAAATAGGTCCTGCACAACAATTCATATTTATCTGAATTTCTGATCATTGTTTACAGTAGAAATGTTGAAAACTATTTTGGGGAGACTGAATAACATGATTGTTAATGATTACTTATGTGACTTGCAGGATGCCTCAGCTCACAGCACCTGTCTCTGCAAGATTAAGTACAAGACAGACTATGGATTACTGAGCAATAAGTCTGTTAGAACACTTTGCTAAATTAAACCTTCCACAAAAAAGTTTGCCTAAACCTCCAGAAGTAGGAAACTCAGTAGTTCTTATGTAAAACTAACAGAATTTGACATAAGTCTGGCTTAGAAAAAAAACCTATTTTTTTATTCATGATAAGTTGCTTTCAGAACTGAACACTGTGCAGAGTAAGAATTCTCAACCGTGCATTTCTAGTTCATGAATGAGAAAAGCTTATATTCAAGGTGATTACAGAGTATTCTGCTGATTTACCTAGTGGATATTTAATTTCCTTTAAATTACTAAAAACCCAGTTAACAGCATGATTTCAAAATGTATTGTTCCAATATATCTGCACTAATGCGTTGAGGGTATTATCTTATTTTAAGGAATAAGCAGGTAAAAGAACAAATATAGATGCAAAGGTAATGTGCTACTGCTGCTTATTCTGAAGACAAATAAAGCAAATCAAGGCAGGAGTAATGCTTCAGCAAAGAAAATAGGAATGCATCTTTGTGTGTGAAACAGTTTGCCTCCCCAGAGGTTCACACTTTAGCTAACTTAAAGTACAACAAAAAATGATACTGACTGATCCACATGTGAAAGCTGAGGGTGGAAAAAGCAAAGGGAAAAGCAATTTCTCAGATGTAGCATCATATGAAGATAGTCTAGAAGGAAAGCATCAAACTGGAAAAAAAAACCTGAAATGTCAGGGAATCTCATTGTAATTCTGGAAGCTGTCTTTGAAAGATTCCAGTAGTGTTTTTAAAAGTATGCCTAGACATACGTCTCAGGGAGTGGCAGGAGACTTCCTATTCAGCAAAGTAAAGAAGAAGCAAAAAATGCGACCAGCAAAAGCTGGCTTGTTTACTTGGAAGCTGCTGAAAGTGCCCAGTGTGAAGGATCAAGGGGAGTGTGACGTGAAGCCACTTAAGAAAGTTTTATGAGAAACAGGTGAATCCCTGATACTCAAAGCCATAACCTCTTTTTCCAGCCAGCCTGGTTCTCACAAAGTGTGTCAGGGGAGGTTGGTGAGACCCTCTGTCCTATCAGCCTCTTGGTTACATAACAGTGGTTCCTAAATAAGCTGGTCTGCTGTAAACTGTGTTTCTTGGGGATCATTGATCCCTCCTTGAGATTAAAACATTTCTACAGCCTTGTTGCAGAGCTATACCATGGCTAGTAAGCTAAGGACTACACCTGGAGGGGCATCTGGCACAGGACACACCCAAGCTCTAAAAGGCTTTTCCTGGGTGTCATAACCATCAGGTTATATACACTGTGATCCTTGATGAAGATGCCCTTTTTTCCATCTCATACTGATTACTGAAATAAGAATGTATGTCTGTTATGCCAGTTTCTCAAAACTGTTGTTCACTTTGTTATTCATTCGCTTTTCCCTTCTACTAAGACTCTGAAACAGTGAGGAATATGACTTATTGTTGTCATGTTTTTCCTTACTGTTCCTTGCAAGGGAACACTCTAACCGCTGTCTTAGGGGGATTAGAACAAAGCTATCTATTCAAACAGGGCTCTGAAAGTCTTACTGAAGTCTTGCTTTAGCTCCCTACCTTGCAGCTTTCCATGTCCTAATCTGTACTGTTTCTTTTAAGCTCATTTCCCTTCAGCCTGCTTTTCTTTCTTTTCCTTGTTTTATTCTTCCTACTGCTTCCCTCTCCACTGTAGCTGTCCTAACAGAAATGGAAACAAGAAGTCTATCCACACTGTAAAATTACTCGTCTTCCATTTTATCTACTTTTTCATTCCAGGTAGCTACCATTTTTCTGCAAGGAATAGGTCTCTATTTGTTAAGACAGCAGTTACACTATTTAGGGTACTGCCACAACCTAGACCACCTTTTTGAAAGAATGCTACTGTTATACACACATATAGACACACACTTTCAAATCCCAAAGGCCCTTCATTTTTTTTATGAGAAAGAAAATCTGGGGTGACTTCCAGAAAATACATAAGAACTAGACAAATAGTGCCAGATCCCACATTGGCAAGAGAAAAGGGACAGCCACAAATCCTCATTCTTCAATTAGAATGATGGAGGAGTTTCAAGACAAAGAAAGAACTGGACTGAACCAACTCATACACACTGTTATTTTAATGGTTTGGAGTTTTACTAAGTAACTGAAAAGAACACTGAAAATTACAAATATTAAAAAGGACTGTATTAATAAATGACAAAAGATCAGGAAAAGGAAAAAGGCAGCCTGACCACAAAAACCTTGTGGTATCCAGAAGGACCCAGTAGAATCTGTGATGGATCTCCCTTTGACTTTTTTGAAACGCTTGCGCAATATTCCAAGAAACATAAAATGGAATAGATTTTAAAACAACTATCAACTGTGTGTTCTACCTACTCTCATCAACATCTACATCTCTGCACTTCTTGCTGAAATCCATTAAAGTCCCAGTTCTGCAAATATGTGCTTCACATTCTGCAGCTACTGAGATCTAGTGAAGTCTGAAATGTATTTGCTTATAAACTAAATTACTGGTAAAAAGATCAGGACTTGCAGGTATAAGTTCTTTATAGCAGAAATCTTAAACAGCAACCCAGTCCTTAAAAATCTGAATTGATTCAAAGAATAGGACTAGAACTCCTTCAAATTTCATTCCTACCGTTCATAAATCCTGCTTAATACCAAGATTAAATTTTTAAACAAAATAAATGTTATAAAAATGGGTTTTGTGAGGTATTTTACATCTCTAATCCCACTCTGCCTAGCTTCCAAGTGCATCTAAGATTTAGGAGGCTTTATCTACTGCTTCTGCTTTGCTGGTCTCTATGCATGTGGCAGCTCTCCTACTGCCTAAGCAGTAGAGTTTGGAGAAAGAATGACCACTGCAGAGCTGTGACAGACAAAACACCCTTCTACAGTCACAGATCCAGAAAAATAAGAAAATAATAGAGATCACTGCCTAGTGCCATTCCATTAATCTTCAATGTTCTGCCAGTTTTAACCAGTTGTTGTATAGATCGGCGTAGGAATCAATAAATGCATTGGCATTGCTGCAGTCTATCATCCAATTGAAAATGTTATAGTTCAAGTGAAAGGTGTCCCACAAACTCCTGAGTTTAAACTTAATGTGAGATAATGAAAAAGGAAAATTTTTCCTAATTTTGACTTTCTTGGAAATAAAGAAATTTGCAAAGGAAATTTGTAAGTGAATGATATTTTATTATATTTCAGCATATTCTACTATATTCCAGCAAATTTTTAATTATTATTTTACTTAAAGAATTTAACAATTTATAGTATACTTATTTGTCATAAATTATGTTTTAAAAAGTTAAAACTAGTCCATAAATCTATCCTAAAATGCCAACGACCTCATTCAAATCAAGTCAGATACTGAAAATACACCTGAATTCCAAGACAGATATCTCTTCTTCACATCTTTTTCTTAGGGTGAAGACCTCATTTGACTGATTTCAAATCAGAATGAACATTTATCTTCTTCATAAGTGTAAAACAAGAACCTTTTAGCTTTATATCATGTGAATGTTCCAGGAAACATAACAGATGTGCAAAAACACATCTTAAAAACTGAGTTGTGTTTTTCTTGACTTAATTTTCTCTCTTTATGATATAGATATACTGTTTCATAATTGAAAAATACACATGCTGACTTTTTAAAGTCTGATCAACATTGGTTTTTTTATTATCACTTAGGCAACCTAAAGCCTCACAGAATATGCTTTATCTGATGTTTTGGATGGAAAAGAACTGGAGCTTGATTATGCAAATCTGTTTCCAGTGCTACAAAGGCAAGAACACTCCACAATTCATAACACAGCTCTGCAACCCCATTCAACCAAAGCGAGGAAGCCACATCTGTTCATCAAGGTAATAGTGGCTACCTGCTTCCTCAGCTGACATGCATTTAGACCCAGACTTGTTGCACAACGTGGACAGTGACAGTAAGAAAATACTGAGGAAAAAAATTCCTAACCTAGCTATTACAAGCAATCAAGTTCAACTCAAGTCAGCACACTTAAATGAGTGGAATATAGGCAAAACAATCTGTAATGCTGAGCATAAAATTTTAAAGAAAAATAAAAGTTTGAGACATTTCTGAGAATGGGTTCAGAAGATGTGTTCTTTTGGCTTTGAGGCATACATTTAAAGAAGGAACTCAGACATACTGTCACGTCATTTATTTAAACTTGACATCTTTAGAGTTTGTAGCAAAACATGCAGTTTGGTGGGAATATTTCAAGTTTATCTTCTGCTCATCCTAGAAATGCACAGCCCAACATTATCTGAGGAAACCTTAGTTTGCATAGATGCAAACATGCTCAGGCCCTCAGCAGCCTATCTCCTCTGAGCATCCTTTAGCTCCTCACAACTCCCACATAGGAAGAAGCCTGAGCACATATTGTGCTTACAGAGCAATTATCTACCTTTCACTCCAGACTGTGGGAGCAGATTTAGGAGGCAAGCCATCTTGAGAAAGTGGAAAGGGAGTGCCAGAAGCCTGGCAGGTGAATGGAGCAAAAGAACAGGGAGGAGCATTGGTTTAGAACTCAGACCAGAGCTTCTTCAGTGGGTAAGGGCTCAGACCTCGGGACAAGGTCTGTCTGTAAGCTAGTATTTGTCAGTAGCCAGTGCCAAATAAAACTACTTTTTCTAAGAGGCACAATTCTTTGCTTTTACCTTTCTGTTGACACTACTGAAAACTTTTGAGCCTCATCTGTGGGCAAACCACTTAATTATATAATCCATGTTTACTGCAAAATAAGACAAATATGGGCATGTTACTTTTGCCCATATGAATCACCTTTTAATATTTCAGATCTTAAAGGCAGGTATAGAGTCTCCCTGCACTCCCAGCAGAGCAGTTTTTCACCTCTACCAATGAATTGAGTTTACATGAACATGAAGCCACATTCTTTGTATAAAGAGTAGAACAATGGAGGATAATCAGCTCTGCCATATGAAGAGACTCTGAACTTATCTTGAAGGCAGAACCAATTTTGATAGCTTGGCATCTCACTTTTTTCCCTGGAATGGGACTTGTCCTGTGGAGTAATAACTCATTATCATGGGAACAGAACAGCTTTAGGAAGTCTTGTGCTGGATCAACTACAACAAGAGAGTTTCTGACTGCAAAAGCAGCTCTGCTTTGGAGTAATAAAGAATCTGAATAAAAGGCAGCTGCAACTTTTTTTCTTTGCACTGAGTCATTTTGTCTTTGCTTGCTTCTGCATCGGTTCCATTACATAAGTTGCAGAAATGCCTCAATGACAACTCAAATGTGAGCAGCAGCACAACCCTTTAAATCTGGCAGAAGGACAGCCCATGGGTGACTACCCAAATGCTTTATAATATCCACAAAAAGAATGAAATCTTTTTTATTATGGATTATTTCAACCTATAACCAAACCAATCATACATATGACCAGATAAAATCTATATAATGGGTCCTGCTTCTTAATCATGCAATAATAAGAATATTCACAATACTCATGAGAACATGCTCTCTTGATAATTGTGACAATTTCTTCAGGGTACTAGATAATATTAAAAAAAAATTAGAAACCCCTGCCTTCCATGTGATTCCAGGTGTGTATAATACTGAGAAAATATTACACAGATCTCCAGTTTTGCAAGTGTAATTCTTTTTCTTTCTTCCCAGAACCTTAAAAATTATGTAGTTCATCAAAGTATATGAGTGAACAAAGGAGCTTTTCCACATAATTGGTAAACCACATGTCAGAAATAATCTTTATTGATTAGAAACACTGGGATAACAGAGAAAGTCAGAGAAAGCTGTCATTTTAAAGGTATGTTTCAGTGTTGTAAACATCTCTGAAAAATGCCAGTTCTCAATTCTTGTCCTCATGCCACATTCTTATTTTCATGTGAAGTCTCAGGCAATTATAAGAATTTAAAAAAAAATATTAAAAACTGGTGTACTAGGTCAGACCAAAGGCACCAATTCTATCTGGTCTCCTATGGGAATGAGAAATGAAGGCCTAAGCATGGCTGAATAGCAACTCTACAGTGGTACTTCCCACAAATACCATTCCAGTTTTGAACAATTTGCAACATGGGCCTTCTGAGGTAGAGATAGTATCTTTGTGCTTTACAATCTTTTTCATTTCCATTCACCCAGCTGTTCACCTCTTGAACTCTTGTAAATGTTTTAGCACTAGTAGCATTCTTATGTAGAAGGTCCCTAGACTAGATATATGTTATGACAATATCATGGACATTTGCACCATTTATTTTGAAGATGTCACAGTCTGTTTTATGCTAACAGACCTTAGACCTTTTATTGGAAGAGTAAGCAAATAACCGAACTTTATTTCCCTTCTCCTTTATAGATACCCATTACATATCCTCACAAAATTCCTCCTTTTCTCTGAGCTGAAGAGTCCCCCTCAGTTAAGATGTTCCTCATGCCAGATATTCTATGCATTTGGTCTTCAAAAAAATGTCAGCATTCAAGACACAGGGCATCTACATGTGTATTTACAAAATGATGCAATGTTTTGAGATTTATCTTGAGTTGCCTTTCTGGTAATCCCTACCATTTGATTAGAACTTATTGCACTACTGAGCACTGAGCAGATTTTTCACAGAACTAGGTCTTAAATTCAAGAACTTCCAGAATGGTAATGGTCATCCCAGAGCTGGGAATCACATTGTATGCAACATTAGGACTTTTCGCTGTGTCAATTTTCTCTGAAGAGTGAGCAAGAGTGATAGCATTATCACAAAACATTCTTTCACATCACTTAAATTATTCCAATGGCTTCTGGAGGATATCCACATCTTTAATTCATTTATATTCTAAGGCATAACTCATCTTCATAAATCTGCACCTGATATCCTTAATGCATTTTGGAACTGGCTTTGGTTTGTAGGGGTGGTGAGGTGAATAGCACTTTAATTTAGTATTCCAGTCAAGGGTAAAAAAAGTGAAAGCAGGAGTATGAGATTCAGGCCTTTCTCAGAGGAGAGAAGAGTGTGGTAGCATGTGTAATGAGAAGACAGAGTGTCTTCTGAGTATTGACTCAGCTGCTAACATTAGTTATGAAGCACTTATGAACAAGATCTTCTTTTCAAGTAAACAAACCTAGAAAAGAACACACAAAACAAAAGAATTATGGACAAATACAGTCTGTACATTGAATCTTAGCATGAGGGGATTTTTGCTAAAAATTGCTAAATCCAAATAAATTCTATGGCGCTTGAAAATTATTTCCTTGCATTAGTCACTTTTAAAAAGAGTAATATCTGTAGGAGAGCACCAAGATGGCAAATAAACTAGATTGGTTCTTTGCCAACATTAGTAATCAAAAATTCTGAATTTGGGGAAAGTATGTTGCACATTTCATAGCCCTTATGTGCCTCATATACTCGGGGTTGTGTATGTACTGTCATGTTAAGATACAGGGCAGAAA
Organism: Passer montanus; assembly: GCF_014805655.1. Classification (NCBI taxonomy): domain Eukaryota; kingdom Metazoa; phylum Chordata; class Aves; order Passeriformes; family Passeridae; genus Passer; species Passer montanus. The sequence goes on from NW_024367037.1 coordinate 3,477,316, forward strand.
GCATTTGCCTGTGTTAAATTTATAATTTCATTTCATTCACCTGCACTCTGCCCACACGACTCCGGACCTTTTCCTGCTATTCTAGCACCTTCTGAATAGTTTCAAACCCCTATTATTTCCAGAAAAATGTCTCAGGAGAAAAAAATGCAAACATCCTCAAAAGATCTCTGAAATAATCATGACAACAATCACAAAGTAAGGTGGAATTTAAAGATTTGTTCCTCCATTCCCATTTTTCACTGGATGAGAAGAATTTCTGAAGAGTTAATTGTAAGCATTCAAAAACCTTTACAAAACATTGCTGCAATACATAGCGCAGAGCAAACAACCCTGTTCAGGTTCATTCATTGCTCAAGAAGTGGAGAGGAATGTGCTAAGGATATGATTGTATTTTTCCTGGTCCTAGAATAATTATTGTAGCTGATAATAACTCTTTATTATAATTGCACCTGAGTAATTATCGAGGTCACAGACACATTGAGTGAGGCATTGTACGAACACAGGGAAGCTGCCCCTGTTTTAAACAGCTTACAATTAAATTAAACAAGATGTATGAAAATGACAGGAAGGAATAAAATTCACAAAGTGAATTGCATGATTGCAGCAAATGTCAACCCATGACTGCATTTCTCCAGGTGAATTGGAGACTATTAAGCATGGGCAGAGCGCGTGAAAAGAAGAATGGAGCCACCAGAAAAGGTAGGACCACTAGTGACTGAATGACATTAAATATAAATAAATTCAGGGAAGGGCAGGGACACGCAAATGGCAGGTATAACAGGTTTGCTGTGGCTCTGTCCACGCACCTAAGGCATTGTAAAGCTGCCCCCTATGAAAATGGCCTAAGAGGAACTGCTCTCACACTTTCTCATGAGAGGCTGTTTGGGCATGCCCAGCCTGGCACAGGCACAGTGCCACACACTCAAAGGGCTCTTACAGCCTCCTTGGGCTACTCGCATATACAAGACTCTGCCATGCCTTCGAGCAGGCATAGAAAGGATGGGAAAATAATGAGCAAGGGATGCATGGGAAGCATTCATGCCACCTGAACCTGCCATATCCTGCCTTCACTAGAGTGTCCACTGCCAGGACCCACTCCCACACCCATCTCCTTTCTCAGAGTCCAGGAGTGCTCCAAAAAAAGGTGTAGTGCCCTTGAACACAGAAAAGGCTAGAGTAAGTGCTCCATATTTTTTCAGCTGTGTCTGTGGAAGGTCAGAAAGATAGTAAGCAACCTGTTCCAATAATGGAACTCCACCAAGGTTGTCCTTGAGAAAGTCAGCAAAAAGGGCCCAGCTGGCCCCATCTCCAGCATGCAGGGATGTTTATGGCATGGACAGAGACATTTTTAGTGCGAGTCAAGTGCCAAGTTTGCATCTTGGCCAGGTTCCTGAAAGAAAATTTCCCAGACCAAACTTATGACCTTGAGAAGCCAAGCCTATAACAAAACCATCAGATTGAATTTAATCCTTCCAGAGTAATGGGCTTTGCAGTGTCTGAGAAACACCAGCTTCACATGTCAGGATTTTGAGTCTTGTGTACTGCAAGGATCGTTGTGCAATCTAAAAAGCTCCAGTGTTGTTTGGGTTTTATCTGGTTTGTGAATGTCCTTATGCAGGCTGGCTGCTCAGATACACAGATGCAGTAAGGCCAGCATCTAAGCAGGGACTAACACTGTAGGGCAGCCTTCAGCAGCTGAAAATCTATACAAAATGGAATGAGCTCGGTTTGGGAGGCAGGGGCAGTGATGTAGCATGATTGGCCTTTCCAGCAGGTTTCCACATCTCATGATGCGTATATTTATTTATTTTTCTTTTAATTTGTAAATCAAAACACAACACTTTTGGCTTTTTGATCCAATAAACAAAAAAATGGTTATTTTTTCGCCAGACAAAAAATATTGTTCTGAAGCGTAAAAATAGTTTTTGTTAGACAATAGTTAAACATGAAATTCAAATTATTTTTCCATATCCTTGATAGAAGATTAATTCTATATAATAATAATAATAATAATAATTATTATTATTATTATTATTATTATTATATCATCATCTCAGTCTTCAGATGTCTTTCTACAGTTTAAAAAATAAATTATTTTTATCACTCAATATGATATAGACTTTTTTTTGTGAATTTGGCACTTTGTTTATGTGGGTTTTTTTTCATTCAGATGTTTAAAGTGGCACTGAGTTTAGCATTACATATTCAACAAACATTTATGGGTTTTGTGAAAACTGCAATTCTTGGCATATTTTCTTCAATTAGATCAACCATAAACACATGTTATGTGGGTGTGCAGTTATTTGGTTTATTTGTAAACATAGGTAATAAAATATCTGTATTGCAATGCCTCTGTGCGTAGAGTATTCATGTCATTTCTTCCACTGGAACTTACTCATTAATCATGGTGAGAGCTGATATTTTTTCACTGACATGAGATATACAATTGTTAAAAAATTTGTTAGAAAGCTTAATATTGTCATTTATGATATCTACAAAATATAGAGAACCTTCATGGGAAAACGAATGTGACGAATATTGGTACCAGTGGTAGATGCCTTTTGTCTCACAAGTAGTGACCTCCTTAAAAGGCACTAAGGGGTTAATTGTGAAGACCATAGACTTTTAAATGCATAATGCATGTGTACTCAAGAAACTCTTCACACATAAACTCAAAATTATTTGACCGACACTAGATATCCGAAAGTGTGGGAAGGAGCAGAACTTCTATTCTTAATAGGATAACATATGCATACAGACATGTAATAATTAATTTTACCAAATATGCTATGCCTTAGGAAAAAAATATTTAGAATTAAAGTAGAAACTGACATTGAAGAAACGGGTGAGGCTGTAAACTCTGATCTGGTAAGGACATATCACCCTTATGAAACTGGAGTAAAAACCATATCTGAAAACAGGTAAAACTTCAGAGCTCCCCAGCTGGACAGAAGGAAACAACCATAAAGGATAAACTCTCAGACCAACTGAGTTTAGATTTCACTTTGACAAGATCCTCCACATTAAATATGTTGTATAATAGTGCTACAAGAAGAAGAATGATAAAACATTTGGAGCTGGTGATGTCCTCCAGTGACCTGAGATGGATGAATACCAAGAAAAGCTTATGAAAAAAAGCTCAATGACTCTAAGAGAACAAAAGTAAACTGTTGAAGGAAGCCTCAGAATGAAATCTGGAAAAGTCCAGATTCCTGCATGAGAAGTTGAGAAAGAAAAACAAAAGTAGCCTCTTTTCTATTTCAGTCAAGCTCTTGTCACAGATAAACTTGGAGAATCTAGAAAGACTTCAGCCTTCCCAGGCTGCTTTTGTGCTGGTGTGACTATGAATTTGGGATCAGAATCAATTTCTTTGGACACTTATCACTAAATTCAAACCGTTAATAACTCTCCAGCTTGTATTTTCTTTATTTTAAATGTATATTGAGGTGTTGCTCTATGAGGACTATCAGGAATGACTGGGAAATTTAGTACCAGCTCATACTACACTTTCAATCTTCACAAGTGCAACCAGGAGTTTCTGTTCGAGAAAAGACTGTTTTAATGCATCACGACCACAAGAGGAGAGAAAGTGCCTGATAAAGGAGACAAGAACCCCATAAAATGCATACTTAGAAAAGCCAGAAATTATGAGAGTATGAGTTTTAGTGATCTGGCAGGGGAACTGATTAATTGCTATCAATTTCCTTTAGTTAAGATAGTAGAATGTCCCTTTGTAGATACCTCTTTTTTTTTTCTTTTTTTTTTTTTCTTTTTTTCAGGGAATATTCATGGATGTAAAGAGATCTTTGGCAAGAGACTAAGGAGACACACATTTCCTGACAGTGAAACATATTATCTTACCAGTGTTGCTAAAAGACTCAAAGTAGAGTTTTGTCCTTGAATGTATATGCCAGTGCTGTTTACTTTAATGGGAGTTATGTGCCATATTCCAGTGATCAACCTTGGCACTTGCAGAGAACTCCAGCTAGGAAACCAAATGCTTATTTCTTAGATGTGCTGCAAATTGCTGTTGTTGGAGAGATGTAGACACCAGCAGACCATACACACTCTTTCCATTTTGCTTATTTTAGAAGAACAACTGGTCTAGGACATGCTTGAAGAAACCTCACCTCCTTTAATAAAGTGACTGAGCACCAGCTCTTACACCAAAACCTCTGTGAATATCCCACCATCTTTTTTTTCTTTCAGAATGGTGGACTGACTTTCAGAACACACCCTTATATTCCTAGCACAAAATTCAGATGCACCATGTTCTTCAAACATGAAATTATATGGAGAAGAATGAAATGGAAGACTTATTAAAGTCTCTGAAATTAGTTCTGGATTAATCTTGGGTTGTCTGGGTTGTTTATTTTTTGTGAAAGCCCAAGGTCCCACCCTAGTGTATTTATTTTGTCATTATAATTCTCGCTGGATTCATCCCTCTTTATTTCATATTGGTTTAAAACACCGAAAATCAAATACTTTTTTGGTTTTATCAAATTCCTCAGTCCATCAAGTTCATATATTAATTTGTCATAGGATGCACAACATGTATAGTCAAGTTGGAAGAGATCCGGGAGTAGGTACAACCAATTCATTTCTGAAGGAGAAAGGCTTCATTCCCTGGAGATAGCATAGCAGGTATTTTGCAAGTGGAGGCATACTATTACTTAAATCCTCAAATACTTTTGTCTATTGTCTTCAAAACTAGAACATGCATTAGCCCATATTAATTCAACCTCACTGTGACCCACAGCGACATATCACTGTCCTTAATCTTTATAAATGGCTTTTGCACTCTGCACCATCAAAAAACTTTCTTTTTGCTGATCAATACAAAGTGTATTTGAAAAGAGCATTATCTGCCTTTGAAAAGCCTTCTGCACAATCAATGGTCTTCAGAAGCAGATGCTGATCAAGCAAGCATAGGCAACATTGTAGAAAGCTAGTAAATATTGATCCCAATTCAGAAAAGGAAATTGCCTTGTAGTTGCAGTGTCTGACTTCATTTGGCTCATAAGATTACTAAAGGTCTGATTGGCTGATCTGGTAAACACTATAGTGCATCATCACTGATCTCTCTGTGTTTGTATGAACAACTTGCTTGTTTTCCCTGGTCACACTGTGAGATAAAACTACAGTTTAAAAAATTCAAAAATGCTGATTTTTGTTGTAGAAAAACACGACTAATTGTTCACATGATTTCATAGTGCATTAAAGCAAGCAATACAAAAGCTCTGACACTGGTATATTTTATGAATTTGTACTCTTAACTAAAAAAACCCAAAACACAATATTCAAAATAATGTTTGATTATCTTTATATATCAGAGAAACACCGGAACTCAATTGGTTTGACAAAGTTACAGACTCAATTAATTTCTTTGTTTCCTAGGTTTTTATTGACAGAACCTGGCATATATGAGAGTAGAAACAGTAGGCCTAGATCTCTAGCCAATACTACTCCACCAGTGCAGACAGAAACCTCAGCAGATGATCTAAAGGTCCATGCAATACATTACAATAAAACTTGAATTATTCTAGATTTATGATGTTGTTTATAACAGAAATCTTGTTTAGTACTTCCAAATTGTGAGAGTCACATAATTAGCTGTCAGAAAAGTGCACTGATTGTCATTCTGCAAAAGATATTTTAGCTCACAGCATGGTATAAATCATAGGAAGTGACGGCCATATCCTGTGTCACAGAAGTCAATAGGACTTAATTGATATTCAGCAGCCTATCTGAGCATTCCTTCAGACTGTTGTAGGAGAGGTTGTCCCTCACAAACAGAGGGCAAAAATATACTAATTACAGGTTTAAGATTCAGAAGGAAATGGACTAGCAGAGGTGCCACAAATATGTGCTAGTTAGCTTGCATGCTCTGGAGTAAGAATCAGCCCCAAATTCTCAGCAGTCAGAGGATGGGTCACTTGTCTTTGAGCCAGACACAATGTTGGGCAATAAGTGACAGGACAATATTATGACACCATATGCATTGTGACAAATAGCTATTCTTCATTGTGCATCCTTGCTGGAAGACTGGGATGGGATGGATGAACAGATACACTCGTTCAAAAATTTACTCTGGAGAATCCGGAGGAGAAAGGCAATGGCCATTCTTCCTGTCCAGCCTGAGGCTAGCTAAATTCACTGGCCTTCACTGGCAAATTACCTTTATAAAAAGGCCCAAAAGGACTTTTCAAAGAACACGTGTCTTCTACTGAACAGGAAAAATAAATTCAAAATTTAAAAAGAACTTGTATCACAGAAGTTTATGATAAAATATTTTACTCTTTAATTTTAATAGATTTACAGAGATTAGTTACTAAAAATCTGCAAAGCACTTTCATCTCTACTCTCAAAGATATGTCACTACATAGATAAAACAAACTTTCAGATTTTAATTAGTTTTAAGAACTTAAGAAAGTATGAAATAAAATTCAAGACATACTTTGGTCCCAGAGTTTAGACCTATCTCAGTTGAAAGTAATAATTGATTAATAATAATAATAATAATAATAATAAATAATAATAACAATAATAATCCATAGGCTTCAAAACTAGTTCTTGAACAACTTAGAGCAAAATTTCCTAGACTGAGAGCTTACTTTTCTGCACAAATAAAGTAATTAGTCATGAAACTGTTCATGTACCATTATGCTGCCATATTGTGGTATTTGGCCTAAATCAGGAGGTAAATCAGGGGACAATTGTGTGGTTTTACAGCCACTATATATTTGGAGGGTGGGAAGAGTAGTTTGGGCTGTCCAGATCATAGCTGAACAATGGATCTGAAATAGAATTGTTTCTAGTATATATTTGGAGGACAGAATATGACAGAACAATATTTTTCACTGTCAGTTTGTGGGCTGTTAAGAAAAGTGCTTGGTTTGGGTTGACAAGTCATATGTGATAAATGGTGCATAGTTTTGTAGGACAGTATTTTCCCAGCAAGAGGTAAAGGCTCTTCTTATTTTAGAAATGAAGTGGAATGACTTTGTTTTTGCAGAATGGTGGTCTAATGCCAAGGACTATGGGAGGAGTTGTAAAAATCCACATACATATATCCACCATAATGATGTCAACAACTTTTTAGCGTTATTAGCATTATTTTGCAATAATGCTCAGAATCCTCATTGGAATGAAGAGCACACTGTGGTCTACATTTGTTCCTGTTCAGCACAAACACATAATGAAATTGGGTTCTTTGCTTACTGGAAAAGGCTATTGTTGCATTTTTGCTGCTGACTCAATATATTACAAATATATTACCAGAGAAAGTCCCATATAACTACTGTTGCCAACAACACACTAACATACATGGCTTAATTTATGTTTCCTCTGGCACTGGTACTCCTGACTTACACAATACATGTGAAGGAGGCCCATCAGAGGGCTCTTAAACTATTTCAGAATACTAATCAGTCCCTACACACTACAGCTTTTATGCTGTTTACAGTAAGCTACAAAGGCAGAAGGAAGCTGCAAGTGTAAGCCTCAGCCAGGGCAGCAGTCCTTAGTCCTGTACCGTTAGCAGCACCCAGCAAATGCAATGCTAAGATAATTACATCCTTGCTAATCACCAATTATATGATGACACAAATCCCTAAAATAACAGCTGTTAGTGAAATATAATTCCTATTGCATGGAAACTACTGCTCCTCTACAAGACCCCACCCTCCTAAGCAGCACCATTCAGAAACCTTTCAGTGAGCTCAGCATACTCAGAAGAGCTTGCACGGTGCAGGTCAGAAACCATCTTCCCCACACCTCGCACCTGGCTGTGCAGGGTGGAGGCACAGGGCCAGGATGTTGACTTGTCAGTCCATGGAAACTGAAAAGAGCAAGTAACAGCAAAGGACACTGCAATATAAAAACAACTGAGAGGGAGACTGCATCAAACCCATGTATTGGTGGGGCGTGATTAAAAGATCAGTCACCAACAATGAAACTCAAATAAAGAGCAGCATGATAGAGCAATGAAAACTATAAGAAAAGAAAAAAAAAGAGAAAAGCTAGGTATTTCATTATGCAATGTAATATGCCCATTTTAAGGATAACATCATATCTGCAAGCTCCTAATTAAGAGTTCTCTTTCTTTTGCCCTGGACAAAGTAAAAAAATTAAGTTTAGCACAGCAACTTTTTGTATTAAACTGAGCAATGAAAGTTTGATCCCCTGACATAAACGACAAAATCCTCTAGGCTTTTGCAGCTTGGTGGAAGCAGCCAAATCTGCATTCAACTTGTTTTTCACATTTCCATCATTGTGCAGAATGAAGCCTTGCGGAGCCCAAGGGACATGTGTTTAGCTGCCATTCTGCACCACTTGTAGCATTTTAACTTCAAGCCTCTGGGAAAAAGCTGCATACCTATTACTATGGCTTTGGAGTTTAAATTGTTAGTTGATGTGTCCTGTTTATCAAATCCAAAAAGCAGTTTGTGCCTGAAAAATAGACCAGGGCTCTGCAAGCAGGGAAGGATTTTGGCTGGTTGTTTTTTAAATAAAAGCCTAAAGAAGTGGCAGTCAAAAGTAAGTAATTGAGTATTTGTCCCTTTTTTCTGCCCCTGGGCTATTTTACACTTAAATTGACTCATTGGTGACATTTTAATTTTGGCAAGGTACAGTGCTCACTATCTGACCTTCTGTATGAAATATGCTTATGAGAGTAAAAAGGAGATGGGCTGACCCATTCTTCTTTCAGTGGAGTTTTTACTTCCATGTTTAGTCAGTGCAAAATAAAACCAAAGTAACAACACCCCAAGCCTAGAATCTCTTTCCACACTCTCATATAAATCTTATTATATATAATCAAACATGATCAGCATTTTGCAAATTCAAAGTACATTTTACTTTTCTCCACAGCTATGAACAAGGAAATACATATAAAACATAAAACTGCATTTAATTTTATATGCTTTTGCAGATAGGCATTTTTCTGTAAGCATGGATGGGTATGTTGTTGATTTTCAATAATATGCATAATCTGCCATCCATCTATTGTATATGTGGTAAAAGAAATAGTAGCTGACTTACAGTGCAAAGATAGTCAATATACTATTTAAATCTAAAGAATAACCTTCATAACTGAAAGGATTAACTTTTTTCACTTTTTTTAAAAACACTCCTTAAAAAGATGTCTGTTGTTATGAATGAGCTCATGTTGGCCAGCTAGACTATTATCTGGGGAACAAATGTTTCCTTGTGAACATGAGACAACTCGCAACTTTTATTATTGTATTTCAAATAATGGAAAGTAATAGTAAAATTGCTGCAATAAACTAAAAGAAAATCTTGATAGGCAAGTCTGTTATGCCATATGTATTCCCCTCGCTGTTCCCTCACTGGTGCCAAAAGCATGTCACTCAGGTAATTTGTTTTAGACCCTTAACAAGACTTAGAAGCAATTATTATGAAACACTGACACAACAGATCTCACCAACAATTGAAGTTTGACAGCTTGTGAGAAAAGTCTCATGTTTATGTCATTGGAGAGGTGATCCTTGTATGACCTCCTTTTTCACTGCTGTGAATGATAAACTATCGCTTTCCAGTGGTTGACTATAGCTGAAGGCCCAGTGTACTGTACTTGTAAAGGAAATTTTCAATTGGTTCTCTGAATCAAATGAAGCTGGAAGATCCTTTGGTCGTTTTGACTGATCTAGTTTAGGCTTTATGATACGCTCTAACTGTATAAGGAGTTAAAAACCTAAATATATCCACACTGCATTTGTAAAGGACTGTAGAACAAACAATAGAGATATATGTGTGGGGCTAACACACATACACTTACAGACTGAATATAGCTTCACATTGCTTTTCTAAGGAAACTGAAACAACTTGCATGTGAGACAGGGAGAGAAATTGCAATATATTTATTTGCCTTGTTTCAGAATAGAGGTTGGAGGGATTCTTTAATGGTTTATGTTCATTGCAGAATCTGCAAGCACCAAATCAACTACCCTTAATCCACATTTCAGAGGCAAGTGGAAGGTGACGTGCTAGGCAGGTCTACATATGCATGCTGCAAGTGTTCCTCAGAATTCATCTGAATCAGTTGAAATTGCTGTGGAGCAGTGGAATAGAAATAATCTTCAGGCAGTGAGTTTAGACCTCCCCGCACTCATGCATTCATGCACTTAGTTTGAACAGCACAAGACAAAATTTATATTTCTTCCTTTGCTGTTAGGTAGCTTTCCTATTGAAGATAGTTTTCTTAAAAAAAAAAAAAATCAAACAAACAAAAAACACCAAAACCCTATTGAAGATAGTTTTCTAAAAAAAAAAAAAAAAAAACCAAAAAAAATCAAACAAACAAAAAACACCAAAACAACATCAACAACAACAACAACAACAACAACAACAAAACATGAACAAAAAAACCCCAAACAAATCCACAAATCAACACCACACCCCCAAAACAAACAAACAATCCACCAGCTTTCTGACAGTTTTATTTCTTCGTGTATTCACATCTTGGTTTCTTTGTTCTAAATAAATAATTGTAATAAATGGCCTTATTTTGTTCTAAATATTAGGTGATGCTAGTTGGAGAGGGTAGAACCTTAACCTGGACACGTATAGTGAGACTAGCTTAATATATTAATTGTGCAAAAGTTGCAGCTGGTAAGTTAGGTTGAGAATCCTGTGATTACAGAACACATTGACTGCATTTCACCACACACTTAAAAAGTGCCTAATTTAACATGAGTTAGATTGTATCCCAGCTGAGAGGAAACCCAACAAATACATCACTCTTAGGTCCTCTCTGCCTGACCTAAGGTGAGCTTGGCCTGCATGACACTTAGAGTCAGGACTCTCAGAGTGGGATGGAGCAGGTAAATAAAGGATTTCAGGTATGTTCCAGAAATCCATTGGTATCTTCTGATCTTGCTGTGACACCTGGGCATTCAGTCACAGTTTTAAATCAAAGTGTAATTCTGTGATACTTATCTCTTGGAACAATATGGTTACAATGTGCTTAATGCAATCATTCTTGTTCACCCTGGAAAACTAAACACACATGCTGACTGTACACCCGAAACTCTAAGATGAGTCTTACTAAACTTTGGGCCATCTGCTAACCAGAGAGGCCTGAACTTTTGGAATCACATTCTGTTTCTCCTTTTGTTTATAAATATATTTTAAAAAAAGTATACAAAGTCCTGCTAATTGTGTCAGAGATGAAAGAGTAAAAACACAAGCAAACTCAGCTTGAGTAATGGTTATCTAATAATCTGGGAAGTAACAGTGTATGCCTTCTGCATCAGGAAGTTTCCAAATCTTTGACTTTCCAAGACTTTCTAAGAGTTGACAGAATAGCAAACTGGTAATTTTGGTAACTGGTAAATTGCAAACTATTGTAATTTTCACAAAAATATATATTGCACTTTAGTGACAACCTGGCACATGTCAGTAGCATGTTGAAATAATAAAACCAGTGTCAGGAACATGAATACTTTGCCTTGCAATTATTTGAGACTTTTAAGACAGTAATGCAGTTTTACCAGTGAATTCCTTGTTGGGAATGTAGCCTTCTGCTAACCTGGGGTCTTAGCACTTTTATTACCATGGTTTAACATCTCAAAGATCCGTAACACAGATTCTTCTTCAGTCTCTGAAAAAAAGCTACAAACATAGATGTTGTGATATCCCCAACAATATCAGCATACAGGTCCATAGCTATATTGCTAAATGCGACTGAACATGATTCTTTAAGTGCATGTAACTAAAATGTTAAAATCTACAAATCACAGGCATGATCCCTCCACCTTTCTGCTTACACTCCATGATGAATCTTTGATCAGTGCCCCTCCATATATCTGGTCCCCTCCTCCCATTATTACTTATCTTTATTTTAGTTATTGCCATTGAAACTGGCAATCTCAAGGATATGAGGTGTTTAATGTCTTGCTCATTACTGCAGAACAAATGCAGGTTTGTGTGAATCACCATCATTAGCAGAAACGAGAGCACTCCTAATTGCAAACAATTACTCAACAAGTGTTGCTCTTCCCCAAGAAACCTATTAAATGCTCACAGTGGAGCACCTGGCAGCCTTCTGAGAGTTCAGTTTCCTGTGTAAATGGAAACTGCCACGGAATTTGGTGACTTCTATTCAGTTGTTTTAGATAGGTGGGTAGGACTCATTTAGATGTCTCTAGAAAGAATGCCCACAACGGGCACAACTTATCAGATTTAACAGCATGCTTATCCCACTTATTCCAAGTGGTTATATGTTTAGTTGGTTGGAGGTGTGTGTGTTTAGTTTTCTTTATTTTTGGGTTGGTTGTTTGGTGGTTTTGTTGCATTTTTTTTTTTTGGTTGGTTGGGTTTTTAACAACACCAAAAGAAACAAAAAACCCCAGCAATCTATCTTCCGGTTCCAAAGATCTCTCTCCAGAAGTGTTAATACTGACAAGTTCTAGCCATGATGCCCTATGGACAAACAAAGCACCTTGGTTTTCCAGGGGCATTAGCAATCATGTCTTTTATCAATAATTTAACCTGAAACAGCTCAGGTTTCTGTGCAATTTACGATTGCCTCCTTGATCCCAGGTATTTCACATCTGGAAAGCTGCATCATAGTGTCACACCTAAAAACCAAAAAGTTGTGCTTTCTATTTTTGTATCCCCCTAAGGATACAAGTCATAAGAACAGACTTTCACCCTCAAGATAATAGCAACAGTTGTATTCTTCTTGTGCAGCACCTCAACCAGGTGATGGACACAGCAAAGCTTCTGCCATTTATGAGTTAATGCAGCTGGTGTGTGTGTCTGTGTGTGTGCATGCACTAATTATAGATCACAGCATGCACTAGGATGCTAAGGAAGTTCAAAGAGAATATTAGATCCCTGACTCCAGCAGATGCACAGCTCTGGGGTATAAGAAAAAATGTGTGAGCAAATCACACAAGCTTCCTGAGCAGCTAGAAACAAACCTGGAACCCTGCAGGCTATTGTTGGATTTGTAAAATTGACAATAGCCTCTGCAACTTGTAATTTAGTCTTGTTTTTCATTATTATTAAGATTATTGTTTCAGTTTACTGAGCTCATCAAAATGTAAGTAGAGAAGAATGCAGGGATTATCTGGCAGTATTTATGCTATAAAATATTAACCTGTTGATGCCTTGCATTAAAATGGATTCATTTTTAGAGAGAGCATAATAGTTCTATCATCTTTATGTAAGCATTATACAGTATTCTGAAGTACCTTGGAACTGCTCCTTGAGTTCTGCATTTCTAAACACAGTTTATACAATATTTAGAACACATTTAACACACACAACCCTTGCTATTTGAAGACAACCAGATCAGGTCATAGAGCTGGTGGCTGTGATGTTGCCTTACAGCTCTTTGACCAGATCAGGGCAGAATAGTTAAGGTTAGAAATACCCAGTGAAGAGCTCTTTCACTCCTCTAATGTAAACCATAGATTTTAAGGACAAAAGCATTCATTTTGCTGTACCATCCAGTTAATCTTAAAGAATTTCACACGGTCAATAATGGGATAGGGAGCTTCATTTCCCAGTAGGGCATCCAATATCAGGCAAAACTGACCTCCTGACTGATAACAAGCCTGCCTTTTATCTTGTTTTCACTGTAGGCAGCCCAATAGCTTGGAGAAACATCTTCCAGAAAGACATCCAGTCCTGAACTGAAGACGCCATGAGAAGGAACAGCCACCACTCCAATAATCTGTTTCAAGGGCTTCTCAGACCCACTGTGAAATTGTGCACTTGATTTCTCAGATGACTCTGCCTTGCCTCAGCCTCCAGTCATTGGTTCTAATTATGTCTCTCTCTACTAGATTAAAGAGCCTTTAGTATCCTACACTATCTCTCTTGACATTACTTTTACAGTGAGATCAAACCACCTCTGACATTCTTAATACAATAAGCAGAATGATCTTTAATGTTCTTGTAGTAAAATATCTCCTCCTGGGCCTCAAATAATTGCAGTGGGTCTTCTCTCCAATTCCGGGCACTTTTTCAGATGAGGATATTAGAACTGATTGCATTGATATACCTATGTATTTGTTCATTACTTCCCTCTTAACATATTGAAGGAGCATATATTTTGAGTTTTGCCCCAGTTTTGCCATTCAAACACTCCACTGTCTGGATCAGCTTTTTCTCAGGATGCAACTCCCCCTACTGCAGCTAAACACTGTGCTCCTTGACATGAGATTCTGTTTGTCACTGTTTCCCACCCCCTATGGATGCATCTTTTTCACTTATGCATCCAGGCTTGATTACCTGCACCTAGCACTGGTAAGCTCTCCGTTAACCCCCACCAGATTTTTTCAGCAGCAGTTCTGTATGTACTTCCAGATCAAAGTCTTGAGGCTAGACCTGGAATCTTTTCTAGATACAGATCACTCAACAATGATCTCCCACTGACATTTTTGGACTTTTGAAATCTGTGTTAGTTATATCCATGTTACACCAGAGAGGAGCTCTGCCAAAATATGACATGTCCAAGTAGTATGGCACAGCACCAAGCAAAACCTCTGTTACTGTAGATGTCCTGTTGTGGCCCCTGGTCATCACTACCATGTGCAATACACTCCTGAGTAGCACACATAACACTCCTTGTTTTCCCATGTAGCACTTCATTGAAGGTACTTCTCAAGTAGGTATAGCTGCCTCTTCTCACAGAATCACAGAAGACGTAGGATTTGAAGTTACTTCTGGAGATCATCTAGTTCAACACCACTTCACAAAGCCAGGTCAGCTAAAACAGGATACTGACCAGCATCATTTTTTGGAATATTCAAGGATGGGGACTTCCACAACCTCTCTGGACAGTCTGGTCAAGTGAACAAGCGCCATTACAGTGATTTTTTTTCTTATTACATTTAAGTAGAATTTTCTGTTTCAGTTTGTGCCCATCACCTCTCAGCTTCTAGTGGATACCATTGAGAAGAGTCTATTTTCTTTGCTCCTTTCTATCACACATTAGTAAGATTTGCTTCTGAACCTTCCCTTCCGTAGCCTAAGTGATCCCATCTCTCTTAGCCTCTCATGTCAGAGGCTACAATCTCTTCAGCATTTTTGCAACCCTTCACTGGCCTTGCTCCTGCATGTCCAAGTCTCCCTTTCACTGGACATCCTAGACTTGGACACAAAATTCCAGATGTGCTCTCAGCATGGCTGAGGAGAAGAATCACCCCCCCCACACCCCTTAACCTGTTGGTGAAGATCTAATGCAGGTTGGCTACTGCTGGCTGTCTGCCACAAGGGCAAATTTGTGGCACATATTCTACTCGGGGTCCACTAGGAGGCTTGCAGCCTTTTCTGCAAAGCTGCTTTCCAGTCAGACCCCAGTCTGTTCATGGGGGTGCCTGGAGTTTCATTCTGCCCCAGGGGTAGGGCTTGATACTTATTTTCTTTCATTCATGTCTGGAGATTCTCATTGGCCACTTCAGCAACCTCTCAAGACCCCACTTAATGGCAGTGCCTGGTGTATACCTGGTGCATCAAGCACTTTTCATGTGTAAATGTGCCAAGGGTGCACTCCATCCCGTCATACTGGATATTAGTGACTATGTTGTACAGTACTGGCCTTATTAGTAACATCTGGAATAAACAACTAGAGATGAAACTTCATGCATGTGACCTCCACTCACCCATCTTTTATCAGCTGTCCTTTTATCTCACTGTCCTGTATCACATTGTCAGTGAAGAAGTCAGAGATGGCACACTGGGAAGGTTCACAGCCATTGCTTTCTGCCAAGCCAGTCATGTAGTTACAGAAGGCTATCATTTTCATAAAGCATGATTTCCCCTTTCTAAAGCCAGGCTGGCTACTCCCAATCACATCTCATCCTTCTTAATGTCCAGAAACACTTTCCAGAATTACTTCTGCATCACACTGCACACAATCAGCAAGGCTGACTGTTCTGTAGTTTTCTAGAACCTCCTTCTTGTCATTCCTGATGAAAAGGATGACATTTGCTCTCTTAGTTGTCAGGGAACTCCCCAAAAGCCTAAAATCTCCCAAAGATAATCAAAAGCAGCCTCATGATGATATCAGACAGCTCCTTCAGCTTTTGTGGAAGCATCATATTGGGTCCCACAGGTTTGTTTACGCCCAGTTTATGCCCAGTGTACTTAAGCTGATCCTTCACAAAGGATAAGGTTTTCTTTCTCCAGACTCTCCCCAGTGTCCTCAGGGGCCTGGGATTCCTGAGGGCTAATTTTACCAGTAAAGGAGGGAGGCAAGAATGGTATTCAGTACCTTGATTACAAAGATCACTGTAAGAAACAGCTACAACTCTCATAAGGGCAAGAAGCTTACTGTCTTTTTTCCTTCTTTATTCACCAACCAACCAAATACAGGTCTTGATTTCAGTAAACCAGACTGCATAACAAGCTAGAAATTATGGCAAAATAGAGAAAAGTATTTGTAATTTAAAATGGCAAGTATTATTTTAATTCTTCCAATACTTTGTAATGTTCTCAAAATGTAGGGGAAATGAAAATGAAGAATAGCAGAAAAAAAAAATACCAGAATTAGAGAAACAAATTACAATCTTCGGGATATAATGTTCTGTATTAGAAAACACCCCAAAGCTGAGATATGATCATCAGAGTAGCAGCATGGCTATGCTAAAATAAACATTTTTAAAATTAAATATACATTAGAAACATAAAATAATGTTTTGTATTTCCTTTCTTGAACTATTAACACAAGTAGACCCTCATGGGAAAGCATGATGATTTGAGTCTTAGAAATTAAAGCAATTTTGAGTAACCTATACTGAAAATGCTAAAATCACAAAAGGAGCATAAGAACCACCATATTGATCAGCCAGTTGGTAATAAATATTTTCTCCAACTAAGAGGAATAGTGGGCACTTGGCAGAAGTTAAGAAAGGCTGGATAGTTTCTAACATGAATGGAATTGCATTTTCTGAGTGCATTCACTGTTTTTTATATTCTCCTGTTAAAGAGTGCATAACATTCTTTTTTGTGTAGGTGGTTTAAATCTGCTTTCTGATATCTTCTTTGGGTGCCCTGAAAACATTGTACCGAAGTGCTGAAAGCTGCTCCCTAACCAAGCCTCTCCCAGTTACTCACAATTTTATCAACACTCACCATTATCCATTTCAGCTACCTCCCCTTGAAGCTGAAAGGAGTAGTGCCTACTAGAGGAAAGTTGCTCCATTCCTCTGGCAAAGGAACAAAGTTCCTCCATTCCCCTTCTCCGCTACAAAGACCAAAAATATGGCAAAACTCAAAAGGAAAATAGTCTCATGGACAAGATGAACATCCTGATTTCTGTTATATA
This sequence comes from Passer montanus, assembly GCF_014805655.1. Taxonomy (NCBI): domain Eukaryota; kingdom Metazoa; phylum Chordata; class Aves; order Passeriformes; family Passeridae; genus Passer; species Passer montanus. The sequence continues at coordinate 3,494,618 of NW_024367037.1, forward strand.
ATCTAAGCAGAATGAAACAAAACATCAAGTTTTCAGCATGGGTTCATGTGTATTCAACTTTTTCCATTTTGTCTTCTGCCTTTTTGCCTTGATTTATTAATTTTTCAAATAAATGAGTCCATTTGACTGAGTTCTCCAATATCCTGGCATGCACGTACAGTTGCTGGGAGAAGGGCATTGTCTTTTAAGTCCACCTAAAAGAGTAACGTCTGGCTCTAATTCACTATTCTTCTATGAAGGCCATGGGGAGGATTACATTTCTTTCTTCCCTATTCCCTCTTTTCTAGCTAATGTCTGCTGCTGTCACACACCGCTGATAGCAGCAGAGCGAGATGGGTAAACCAGATCAAAGAGAAATGTCAGCTCCAATTTTTGTCCATAGGCTTGCAAAGTAACAAGGAGTTAAAGAGTCATGCCATTTTACAGCATTTACATTTCATAGCTGGTACTTTTTTGCCATACATCTCACATTAAACAGCTTCCTAGTAAGTAAAACCCAAATTTCTTACCCTCCATAGTGTCACTGAGTTCAAAAAGGTCTGAAAAAAGATAGCACAAGGCTGAATTTGGCTCTGTGCTTCAGAACTGACAACCTGGTGTAGCAGCCTGCAGCAGCAGCATATACAGGAAGAATTTCTTTCCCTCTGTGGATTGCTATTGCAATCCTTGACTCAGCCTTTGCACTGATTTTCTCTGGAAATCAAATGGGAATTTACCGTATGGAACCAATGCAGAATATGCAGCTGCGATTTTCAGGTTAGATAACTGAATACAATCAAAGAAGAGAGTTTTGCCTTTCCCTACAGCCAAATCTGCATCCAGAAATGGAAAGGCTGTCCTAGTTGCAAAATACACTGTAAAAAACAGAATCTATCATCACAGCATTAAAAATGTTACTTGATAGTCACACACTGAATAACTTCAAAAGAAATAGTAAAGAAATAAAAAAAATCTCAGCACCTACGGTATTTAATGGCAGTGGTACTCGACCTATGGAACTCATTCTTCAGGGGCCTATATACAGCTTTTATCATAGGTCTGAGTGAGAAATCGCATGACATGCTGCCTCAGTTCTGTTTCTTTTCAGCTATTCTGCAAACTTGTTGGATGATATCTTTCACCATTTCCTTCCATTTACGTATGTAAAGTTTCTTTTTTCCTCCTTGTAAAAACATACAACCTACACAATCAATTACTTTGCCCTAAGACACAAATCTCACAGTGCCTTCAGGATTTCCTTAACTGTTTTTGATGAATGCATTCATTCATAATTTTTCATAAAATGGTCACACGCGGTTTTGTATTTTTGACTTGTGTGCCTCTTGTGATTTTAAATGGCTCTTCGATTGTTAAAGGTCGAGTGCCATTGCTCCAAGGGGCATATTTTCATTGCGGTGCACGAAGAGTTATGCACGTCAATCTTTAATCAAGATTAAATTCCCCCTAATGCTTGCTGCTCACAAGCTCAATGCAAAGCAAGAAAAAAACTTAGAATAGAAGTTGCAAGTTTAAAAAAAATCTATTTTAGTACGTTTGCATCTAGTAAATCATTAATAATGTCATGATTCATCGTGAATTATTTTCTTCTCTGAAGCCAATGTCATTAACATGAGTAGTTCCTAGAGAAAAGCCTGCGTCGCCTTGTCAAAAAAAAGTTTTATCATGCGGGAACTGCTTTTAATAAATAAGATTTGAATGTTCTTTATCACAGCTTCTGAGGAAAAATTAAAAATGAAATTATGCACATGTGGATCAATTTTAACTTCGAGGAAAAAAAACCCAAAAACTACAGATAAAATTCTGGGATGTAATAAAAACCATGCATTTGAAAGCAGCATTTCTCCCCCACAAAACCAATAAAGAAACAGACTCCTGATCCAACTGAGACTGCGGCTATATATGCTAATGCATAGAACATCCCATGGAACTGTCACAGGTAACATGTGCATGCAAAAGCCCTAATTCATACTGCAGCAGTCCTGCTGATTCAAACAGACAGACCCAAGAACTCCATCCTTCTTTTCATTCCTTGCCTTATCCTCATGTTGATAAATGGATCAAATTTCTTATTTACCTAGGAAGGGAAAAAAAATCTGTAATGGATTCGCATTCAAGAGGAAAAAAAAAATTAAATTACAGTGGTTTTGCATAGTTTTGAAAACCCAAAGAAACAGAGTATATAGTGATTTGGTTTTTATTTTACTGATTTGATATCTGGTTTTTTTATACAAACGACCACAGCAAATGCATTTGTTTTCCAGTGTATGAAAATACACTAGATTAAAACAGATGGGGCTTTTGGCAAGTATTTATTAAAGAAGAGAATACAGGAAGTTTTTGAAAAAAAAGAAAAATAAGAAAAAATGTGTTGAAATACAGGGGAAAATTTATTTGGACTATTCACCTAGGTTTTGGTCTGATCAGGTTTGTGAAATTCCATTTTCTGTGACAGAAATAACAGAGCATTTAATGTAAAAGTTTCTGAGGTCTCTTTTAATGTTAAAGTAAGATCCCCCTTGTTCTGATAGCTAAAAAACTATGGGGGTTTTTTTACTTAATTTTTCAACAGGAATCTTGGAGATAGTGAAGGCACTACAGATTTCCAGAGATGACTCTTCCAGCTTTGCTTACCTACAGAAAACTAGTTTCAGGCAGCTTTTCTGAATTTGTAATTTTGTTCTGGAATAAAGTTACTAATTACAGTGAGAAGAAATTGACTTGGGGTTTGTCAGGTTTTTTTTTTTTTCCTTTCTCCAAGTAGAGTAGATTAATACACATTATGAAATTCATTTATTTCAGAGAAAGAATTACACTTTAGACCATAGCAAATATTAAAGTTAGCACAGTGCAAACAATCTTTTTTTAGGCTGAAAAGATTTAAGAAAATTACTATAATATACCATCATAAGATTATCAGTTTTGTTAAATATGTTTAATTGGGAAATTTTTCCTTATATAATGTTTCTTAACCGTCTTCCTAAATATTTGATACTGTATCATGCAATACAAGTATTGAATTAATTTTCTCCCCTGATGCTTTTGCACTTCTGTGGGAACAAAATGATTTTTTCAAGTGCCTCACAGAGCTTCCGTTGGCTTTAGTTCCCTTTAAACGTTGCCAACTCAGGCTGCACAGATTTGGATCTTCCCTTTTGTACCTGTTATTTTCAGGCTTAACCCTAATTTCAGCGTTACAAAATTCAGAGCTATAAATAATCAGTTCATACTTTTAACTGCCGAGTAGCTCTGTTAATCCTTTGAGAGCCACATCTTTACGTGCCCAAACACTTCTTCAATTCTTTATTTCCTGTTGTCAAGCTGTGATACCCAACGCACAAAACACACATGCAAGAACAAGCAATAAATACCAGTTTGCTAAATCTCTCCCCCTCTCCCTCTGGTGAGAAATGCATGTGTCCCGACTGGATGTACATGTGTTTTCCCATGTGAGAATCCCCTCTCTGACAACAAACAATCCATGTTTGTCACTGCCATTGAACTGACTAATCCAGGCAGTATAGAAGGCGACTTATATATCACAAAACAATGGGACTAATTTGAGTGACAATCACTTAAGCGGAGCCGGCTCCTCAGCGGCATTAAGGCAGCACGGGGTTCCAAACTGAAATGTGCCACTGCTTAAAAACGCAGCAATAGCAATGGTAATACAAAAGGGAAAAAAAAAAAAAAAAAAAAAAAAAAAAAAAAAAAAAAAAAAAAAAAAAAAAAAAAAAAAAAAGAGAGAGAGAGAGAGAGATAGAGGGATAGACATTTTAGACATTTTTTCATGGGATCGCCCAGATAAAATACTAGCTGAAATTATAATTATAAACAAAATTCTCATGAAAAGTGCTTTCTCATTATATATATTTACATATATAAACGCACACATATACATCTATACATATTACCTTTTTTCCCTTACTCTTTTTATTTATTTTTTTTTTTAATTCCCCCTGTATGGCCAACACACCCTTGATCACTTTTTGATCACTTTTTCCTGGGGAAGAAACTAGTTCGCCACTCCTTTCCGGGGCAGATCGCCCTTTCCCGCACCCCGACGCGACCCTCGCCGTGCTCCAGCGGCGGGCGGGGGGTTCGGCTCGGACAGAGCCGCGCGGGTGAGCGGCGGCTCGCTGCCCTTTGAGGTCTCACTGACACCTGCGGGTTTAGCACGGCGGCTGCCGCCGGCCCGAGCCGTGCCGGAGCGCTGCCCGCTGCCAGGCCCGGGCCCGGGGGTCGCGGGGCTCCGCGGGGCGGTGGAGGCCGGCTGCGGGCGGGGGCTGCCCTGAGGGGACGGCGCGGCTTCAGTGGAGCTCTCGCACCCCCTGCAGGCCGCCCGCGGTGCAGCGGCCGAGGGGCGGCCATGGCGGGGACAGCGGCGCCGCGCCGGCCCCACGCAGAGAGGAAAAAACCCTTCAGTGGCATTTCCTCCGGCCTCTCCTGCCGTCCGGAGCAAGCACTGCGAGCTTTTACCCTTGTTCTTGCGGGGGATTTTTGAGGGGCACAGAGGGAAGGGAAACTTCTGCTGGTCGGCAGGGTGGCTCACAGTTAAGGCCGTGCTGACAGGAGCTGGGAAAGAAATAGGAGAAGGCCGTTCGCAGTTAAATAAATAAATACATTAATTAATTAATTAATTAAAACGGCCAGGTGCCAAGCCAATGCCAAGAGGGGAAAAAAAAAAAGAAAAAAAAAGGAAAAAAAAAAGACTTGTCAGCCTGACAGAGGGCTATGTGGAAAAAACAAAAGAAAAAAACACAGTGTGGGAGATACCTGTTTGCTAAACAGGCATCTCAGCAGAGCAATGGTCCCACGAAGGATAATTAGGCTAGTACAAGCAATTCCCATCCTTCCAGCGAATCCAAAATAAAGATGCCTACAGACGGGGCACATCTGGCAAGACTCTGAGTGTCCCATCTCAGGCTGAGCTGGCTGTAAGTCCGTCCGTGAGCCATTTCCCCCATACACACATCCCGAGTTCTCAGCCACTCATCCCTGCTGGGTACCACCGGGGCTTGCAATAGGCACCAGTGCCAGGGAGCAGGACAGCCTCACTGGCTTGAACTCAGCTCCAACTGAGCAGCCTCTTTGCAGGCATCCTGAAGCCATTACATCTGTATAAAAATTGTGTTTGAAACGTTTTGTAGCCCCAGTTGCACCACATAAGTCTTGTTTGACTCAGCTGCAGTCAAGTTACTGGAGATTGACATGGATTAGAGTACTGCAGAGAAAAAAAACATAAAAATAAAAGAGGCAAAGACAAGGCCTCTAAAGGGAAAGTTCACTGTATGGGCCCGTTTCCAATTTTAGGCAAGTGAAATTCCTGGTTTTGCTCATCATGCCCCATCCCTCACCTGAACAGTAGTCTTTCTACCATTTTTATTATATGTATATCCATTACATATGAGATACAATTCAGACACGAATTCTAATTTTATACGGCAAATTAACAAAGTTAGTATTAGTTTTGAAAGCTCAGAACAAATCATTGATCCTATCTCTTCAAATCCACAGGTTTCCTGTCGGTCAAGTTTAGCAGAACATGAAACTAAACATAAGATATCTCCCTTGTACTCACTTGTCTCCTGAAGTGGAGTGGCTTTTTGCTTAATGATGATGTAGGGGGACTGAGAACCACCAAAACACCTTTCCTGCTGCCACAGCTGTAGGGGAGACCCACCACACTCCCAAAATTCATTTTCACTGATACAAACCAAGCAGAGAGAAAAAATCATAAAAAGTACCCCATCTTCTCCTTACAGTCACAAAGACTGGACTTCATGTATCAATAGGTGGAGGAGTTTTTTTGTTTGTTTGTTTGGGGTTTTTTTGTTTGTTTGGTTGGTTTTTCTTGTTGTTTTTTAATTAAATGGCTCTTTATGCAGGGTGGTTAGTAAAAGCAATAAATAGCATCCATCTTCTCATTAAAAAACTCAGGACTGAAAATACTACCATCTCTTATTCTTGGTTTACTGGTACACAAAAATGTGTGAGGAATTCCTTCCCTCAATTACACCTCCTCAAGATAACATTTCTTAATTAACACCTTAATTAGCACTGAGAGGGTATGGCCTGTAGTTTATTGGATCTATTTTGCTCTCCAAGCAGCTGCATTGCTTTTAATCAGCAGTGATATTTCCCAGAAAGCAGAAACAACACTCCTGTTTTAAATATGCTGCAATATGTTTCATCATTTATCTCCCTGTCCACCAAGGGGAATCCTATGTAAAGACATGCTTTATACGTGGGCTTTTCTCTTCTCTGAATACCTGGAGTTTACGGGTTTTTTTCTGACTGTCAGTAAGAAATTAATTTCAACAGCAAAGGCTTGGGCAAGTGAAAAGACTCACCTAGGTTTTGCTTCCTATCCAAAGGTTGTAGTATTCAGGTAGTGAATGATAGGATGTTTACATTCTCAGGTGAAGACAAGATCTCTTTAGTAACCTCATTAAAAATTACTGAGAAAATATGTTAATTAATTGTGCAACACAGCTTGTCTTTTAACTTCTACTTATCTCCAGTTTAAGCTGAACAATAATATTTTGGTGTTGCTTGTATGAGAAAGTTGATATTACAATTTGGCCTGACCAGCACAGAGAACAGGGAGCTGCTACTCTCAGCTAAGCAACATCTGCTCTATGCTTGCAAAAGCAGGGTATGCCTCCATGCTGCTAGGCTTGACAGGCTATGCTAGTTCTTAAATTACAAGTGAAGTAGGATGCTGTTGGCAGGGTGGCCATTTTCAGCAGAACAAATTACATTCTGCCATTGAAACACAGCTCTTCTGAAATCAACTAGTTTCAACGGGAAGAGAACTGAACTGTATTCCTGCTGGTATTTCAATGTAATGACAGTCCCTAATTTTCCCAACCACTAGAGCACTAAGCATGTGCCCTGGTAATTGTCTACTTTTGCAGCCAAAAAATCCCACAAAGTCAGCACGAGATGTGCATAGACAGCATACAAGAGAGTAGCAGACAGAGGAACCTGAGAAGTGCTGAAAACAGTAAGAGCTAAAAACAATAAATTAATTTTTAAAATGCTCAACATACTACCTTTTTCTGGAGCTTTCCCACACAAAGTGCCTAGTAACTCACCGTCAATAAAGCACTGACAATTTTTAAAATCTATCCAATCATTTATGACAAAAGTTTAATTCATATTTTTATATTATATTTCAGCATCATTCTGCTTTCACTTTTTGGTTTACACCACTTTCATTCACTTAGCAACTGTCCCGACCAAATCAGCGTAAATGACAGAAACCAGGTAACAATTTATAAGGTTGGGTTACTAATCCCATAGGAGTCTTACTTCAGCTGCCGTGCTGAGAAATTACCTCTCAATAGACCCACATCAGAAATACTGAAAATGTGACAGAAAACACCAAGCAAGAGGGCAGAAAAGAACATTTGAAAGGAACGTGTACTGCTAGGATTTCTGGAACTTTAATAGCTTTCCACCTCAATTTTGGCTATCATGAACTCAAGCTAAGAGAAAAAATATATCTTTTTAATGAGTTTTACAACATGCAAGTTGCTTTATAATATATTACATAATGATGTAAGTGCCATAAAGAAGGCTGTGTGCTGCTCTGTAAAATGTATTAGATCATCAATATTTCTAGTTTCGTACTGAGGAATTAGAAATAATGATGAAGATTAGAGTTACAAGAATTAAAAAAATCCTTTGAATTGAACCATTCAGCCATCCCCAGGGAAATACCAAGGAATTTGTAGGCTGAGAAAATAGGTAAGTTTATAGGTTCTCCTTAGGTGAAAGAAGTCATGTTAACATCATAAGTTTTATACAAAGTTTCCATATGCTGTAGTACCCTCTCTGCTTACCCCCAGGTTTCTTTCCCTTGCGCCCTTATTGTGTAGCTCAGTTGGAAGCAGGTTTATTAAAAATGATCCATCAACTTTTACACAGAAGGAGGTCAAACATCTTCCAGTAGCATGATCCAAAACAGGAATATCAACTTAATCCTCCTGCAAATGACAGGCCAGGAGAGTTTACATCAGTAAGAACAGAGGCAAAGGAAGTTTGAAAAAGATTAATCCTTCCACTTAGTACCATGTTTTCTTGAACTCACACTCACTCCATCTCACTTCTGCAGATGTTCTGTATTCCTGAAGAGGAATGCAGACACCTGGAGATGTCTTCCTTCCAAATAGCTTTTTTCTTGTTTTTCTTGTTTTTTCTTGTTTTTCCCTTTGCTCAGGCACGTGTTTTGAGCTTTTGGAATACCTATACAATTGCTATGCACATTAGGTATCAACAAACTAGAAAGGAATCTTTACTGAGTGGGTCTAGAAAGTGCTCTTGTGTAGTTTTTTGACAGTTTGATTAGAGTGGTTCAGTATTTAGCTATTTCTGAAAGGCTAGCTTGGCACATAAGTGCCCAAATGCAGCTTCAAATCTGACACTGAGCAAGCTAAATCATGCTGGCTGTCAATAAGACATAGATTTCTGTGTTCTTTTTTTAAAATGGGACTTAGGTTTTAACGATATTATGCAAAAACCATACTGAGTCTAAAGTGATTGAAAGCGAAAAGAGGGATTAATTAGAGAGCTAAATGTAGTGATTTCCATCATATGCAACTCATTGAGTAGTAACACCAATGACCACTGTAGGTGCACAGAAGAAATGCTGTCTGGATCTAGGGTCCAGGGTCAGAAACCTTGGCAAAGCTATATTAAAAACTATGACTAATTTTAAAGTTAGAAAGCAGCTTCTACCAAAAAAGATTTGTGATCATTATGTTATAATGAACAGAAGATGGTGGAAGCATGTGAGGTATAACACAGCCTGATGACATTATGTTTCAGTCTGCATTTCCATTTAAAATATCTGTGATTTCCAAATTCCTAAGCTTTGTTTAGAGCGAGAAAGTAAATCAGCATAAAATTTCTGAAATGCTGATTCATGTGGAAACATGGGAAAAGAGGCCTGAAGGTCTCAGCAGCTATGAATGAACAAATAAGTTGATCTGGCCTGGTAAGTTTTCCAATATTGATAAGGGGTAAAAGTGGCTTTTGCCATATTTGAAGCACTTTTCATTGTAAGTCTCTAATTTTTGTGACAAAAGATGTGAAGAAACTGCAGTAGGTAGAGAATGCTGACTGATGCTGCAGAAGCCTAGGCATCTAAAATGATCAAGTTAAAGAAGACCTAAGAGGTAGGAAGAAATAAACATTAAGTTAGGAATCAGAGAAATAAATCTCTTTGCTTTCAGCAGGGAGTGCAGTCTCCAGGCTGGTATTAAGCTCAGAAAGATAAGGCTGTTATAGATATGTTCCTCAGGCATAAAAATTAAAGGAAGTAAGGGAGCACTGAAATGGCTCTTTAATGTCTTCTGTGATTATAAACTTTGCACCTGGCCTCACAAATTTTCCTTCTATAGCTCTTTTGCCTAAATCAAATGCAATGTAGCAGCTACATACTGCACAGGCTGAATGAGTGCTGTCTCATTTCAGAAGAGCCAGAATTTATATTATTTAGAGTTTATAGAACATTGAAAATCAACTGGATCATTAAATACCTGGAGTGATTCTCCAGATAGCAGCTGTTCCATACCTGTCTTGCTGTTCCCTCCCAAAGTGAAATAAGTTCTTGGAATAAGTGCATCAATTCTTAGATGTGAAACAATGCTGACATTCAGATGGGAAACCCAGTGCTGGCTTCATTGACATTATCTTGGTTCATTTTGCTTTCTAATGAAAATTAAAATCAAGATTTCTTAACACACTAATATTTTGACTTGCTACCAAGTAACTGGTGAGTGATAAGCAATGTAAGTCAAGAGCAATGCATTATTAAATTGTCTGAATGCCATTTCTCACTTCATGGTTATAGCCATTTTTATGTGTGTGCTTTCAGCATAAGTCAAGAGCAATGCATTATTAAAGTTGTCTGAAATGTCATTTCTCACTTCATGGTTATAGCCATTTTTATGTGTGCTTTCAGCCACTAAAATTTCAAGGATCTTTTTTATGATGTTGTGTTAGCCATAGACCTACACTGAAGCTTTGTCAAATCAAGCATTAGGTAAAGCAAGTTAATGAGAGAACTGAGAAGTTCTTTCTGTTGTAAGCTTAACCACAAGATAATAACGAAACAGTTCCAAAAGTCTTCCCTGGCATTTTTCAGTGAGTTTCAAAAATACCCCATTATCTTCATTTATCTTAGGGTTCAATTTTTTAGTGTACTGAACTAACTATTAATTACGAAGAAAGAGAGGTACTTTAGGGTGAGCTGAATTGCCTCCTTGGCCTCCACTGGCTGTTAGACCACATAAGACCACTAGGGTAGAAGCTTCAGACTCCTGCAGTACACTTAGGAATCTTGTGGATTTTCCTTCCAGCATTGAAGAATTTTAACCCAGAGAAAGGTCTCAGTAACGGAGTCCCAGAGTAAACTCAGCATGGCTAAAGTTATACAGTCATTTTATCAGTATGGAAATGACAGAAAAACCTCTGAGCACCCATCTGACAAATTATATTCATATAGTTCAAACATGATTCGTGGAATCGGGCTCTTTCCTTAAGAGATTGCATTATGCATGGGACATGTTGCATACCAATAGTTTTTCTGTCTTGGGAGAGACAGGAGATGAAAAGTGACTATAAGATTAATAAGATTAAGCCAGTCCTTCAAGTGATATGATCACTGTTCTAGACAGGACATTCCACTTTGCCAACTCCTAATGGTGCTAAAGCAAGTGCTGAAAGAGTAGAACATTTCTGTCAGAGGTTACATATCCTGCAACAAAAGAGAAAGGAAATGCAAAGCAAAAAATCCAGACAGCAACGAATTTACAGTAATACCTTTAATAGCTAATCAATTAAGTTGTACACAGAAAAGATTTTATTTTTTAAAAAAAACTGCTTTGCCATCTGTGATATTGTGCTGCAGGGGTTGGATGGCTTCCATCTCAGTAGAAGAGAAACCGATGTTCTCAGAGAAAGGCTGGCTAGATTAGTCAGGATGGCATCCGAAATGCAATATATGTACTTGGTGCTTTTAAAGTACCATTTCACATACCTGAAAATAATTAAAAGACATGTCAAGCCAGAGAGAGGAATCAAAGAGAAAAATGAAATTGGCAGTTTGGAACTATTAAACAACCTTTTACTGGATGTCCAAAAAACATTTCCATAGCTGATAGAAAAGGCTGTGTGGATTTAAAAAAGAGCCTGGTTTAGTGAGGAAAAGAAAGTACCTATAAAGGGAGCTGAACAGTAATATAGAAACAAGATTAAGGTAAAGGGGAGGAGAAGGGGAGAACAATTGAACATAAACTAGCTGCCCAGAACTGTGAAAGAAGCAAAGAATAAAATTTTAAAAAAAATCATTGACAGAAGGAGCTAATGTATAGACAGAAGACCCTGTCTGATAGTAGTTTCAGAATAAAGGGAATCTTAGTAAAGGAACAGAGCATTATCAGATAGTAGTGGGAAGTGTGTAAATTAATACAGCAATGTGCAGTGTTGTGAGGAGAAACAGGGTGAAGTGTTGATCATCTCATGATCATGATGTATATTCCACCCTCACATTGAAGCAAAGAAATGTTAAGTGGTCTTTAAAATTGGACACTTTGAAATCAGTAACATTAAATATTTGCTTCAAATAATCCAAAGGCATTCATTTTTCTGTATTGTTATTGTTGCTTTTCAGTAATTCTTAAAATACTGAGGTTTTCCTGAATGCTAGAAGGCAGCCAGTGAGGTACTGATATTTTAAAAGGGAAAATTGGATGATGTCAGTAACTGCAGGCCTGCTGTCATAATAACACTGGAAAAAGATGATGGGATGGCTGATAGGAGACTGAATGTACAAAGAATCAAAAGAGAGTAAAAAAACCTAGTCTCAGTCAATATGGGTGTATCAGAAATAGATCTTATCAAGGTAACTTAATATATTTTTAATAAGATTAGAAATTTGGTTGCTAAAGATAATCAAGTTGATATAGAGTACTGAGGTTTCAGTGAGGCATTCCATTTATTACAACACAACACTTTGATTAAGAAATGAGAGCAGTACAAAATCAACATGTGATATATTAAATGGATTAAAAACTAGCTAACCACTAAGACTCAGAAAGTGCTTCTGAGCAGAAATTATCATTAGCCTGTGCTTCTAAATGAGGCCTGAAAAAATAGTTCTACTCTTTATTCTATTTTTATCAATTATATAAAACACAACATTAAATAGCAACCCAAAAAAGTTTGCAGGTTCAGAAAAGCAGCAGGTACAGGAGGTGATAAAGACAAGTCACTACTGCAGAACTATCTGGCTTGCTTGGCAACATGAGGTCATTTTAATGTAGCAAGTTGTAAAAACTTACATATACTCACAAAGAATGAAGGACATATTTATGGTTGGAGGACTGTACTGGATAAGGTAGTGATGATGAAAAGGATTCTTGGGGTGAAGGCAAGGTCAGTGGGAGATAATCAAATGAACAAAAGTTCCCACTATGATGCTACACCAAGACGAACAGAAATTTGATAACACAGTGCTCTTTGATCTATCAGACAAAACTATAATAAGATCAGATGGCTAGAAGTTAAACCTTTGTTAATTCAGGGTGAAAAAGGAAACACCCTTTCAGTAGTGAAAGTACATATGTGTCCTTTAATGTAGGCAATTTTAAAATATTGCTTAGTGACTTGCTTTTTATTTTATTCCTTTTTTCCCCACAAAAAAAGCAAACAAACAAACAAAACCAAAAACATAACAAAACCAAAAACATACCAAACCCAACAACAGCAACAAAAACACCAACAACAGCAACAACAAAAAAAAGCCACCAGAAAGGGTGATTGAGTCACGGCTTATTTTACACAGAAGGCCATACAAATTCATCTCACTCTGTTAGTATTATTTCTGAATTTTACATGCACTTGGCTAATGCCTTCATTCACACTTTTAGCAATGGTGCAGCCACTGTCATTCTTGTCAGGTAACTCCAATTAATGCATCTCTGAATAACCACCATGGTTTATCACAAAGTCTACATTTTCCAGTTTTGGTGGGGATTTTAAGTGTTATCAGTAGTGCTACAGGTGGCATTGTTCTAGCCATTCCTTGTTGTATAAATTGAAAATAGAAAAAGAATCAAGTTCATAAAAAATTATTAAGGTCTTCGTTTCTCCATTTAAAAGCTTAGCGTTAGATCTGGGGGCTCAGTTGACTTCTTTGATCTGATTCTTGCCTTCAGGACCATCCCCAAGTGCTTGAAGAACATGTTGGTCCTGGGCACAACCCTCGCAGTGGACTCTGTTCCTTTAAACTCCTTTGCTTAGCTTGCAATTCACAGACCTATGCTATTTGCAGCAATAGACAACTCAATATTTTTCCATCCAGACAGGAAATTATGGGAAAGTTTGACTGGGAGCAGTTTGCCCCAAAAATGGTAGGGTCTTTCCACTCTCTCCAAGAGTGACTGATTCCCTGCTCTTCCTTTGTTCTTGGGAAATCACAGTGCCAGCCCTGTGTAAAAGATAGCAGCTCAAAATCTTTATGCAGTTTCATCTAAAAGTTTGTACTGAGATCCAAATTAGACTTTTCAAATAAGGAATAAAGTTTTAATCAGCCACAAGTACACTAAGTGTTATTAAAAATCACGACCTACTTACCTTATTTAAAACAAGAGATGGAAAGCATTTCAAAGTAATATTTAAGCCTCCTGCTGACATTTCTATTCGGAAATATGGGGACTTTATTATGTTACTTGGATGTGTGTTAAGGGACATTACTGACATTCTCCATAGTATATAAAATTGGGGAAACAGCTAAAAATGTTTTGATTACCTCTCAGACTTACAAAGAGAAAGTATTAAAAGTTAACAATTAAATAAATATTTTCTTATTAGAAAGAAAATTAAAGTTGTTCTTGATCTGCTATTTCAGCATGCTATCTCAATATAGGGTAAGGGGAAATTAATTATTTTTCTGATATGTAGAATCAATTTTAATAGAAAAAGAAATAGAATGAAAGAAAATAAACAATTCTGAAATGTCTGTTAGAAATCAGATGTGACGTAAACACCAAACAAGATTCTGGGGTCTGACCGTACCAGACCTTCCACTAATACAAATGAAAAGTAATCCACAATTATGGACTCTAATTATTTAATAAAATGTTTATTTGTATTTCTAATTCTCTGGGTGAAATTTGATCTCCTGCACTCGTATGAGGCTGAAGTAATTGGGGGGTCTGTGCACTGGTTGTGTAAAGGGCCTGCTGAGGTGAAATTCATCCTTCCCAATCTGAGGCTCACAACTACTCCGTGCCGCTCCAGTTCCCTGGCCAGCTGCTCTCGTCTGTGCCTTCGCAATGCTTGGTTGGGAATGGCAGTTGCAATCACTCCAGGTAGTTTATAAGGGTTAGGAATGGTATGGGTGTCCCGTGAGTGCAGTGTATAATTTCTCTTGCCTTTCATTGGGGAAATAGCTATCCAGAGAAAAAAGTTCTTCATTCTGCACAAGTGACTTCAAAAATATTCAAAAAGAGGACATTTTTCTGATTACACCACACATGATGCCACCGGTGTGGTAATAGCTTGAAATATCCCTGGTCTTCAGGCATCAGACATGAGGGCAGACACATTTTACATTCACTCACAATGGAAGGGAAAGAGACATCCAGACAGAAAGCATTTGTGATATTTTTAATGTTAATTCTTTCTCTGTATGTCAGAATGAGGCAGTCTTTAGCATACATATGTATGTGTAAGCTAGCATTTTGCTTTTGTAAATAATTGTGAGAAGGGAAAAAGAGACTAAATCTCTTTGGGCCTGGGTTTGGGTGCATGTGTGTGTATTAAAATTACTAGAGTCAAGAAGAGCTATGGAGGTGAATGACAAAACTGAAAATTTCCATTCTCCAATTACTCTCATGTAATAGGAGATTTGAACAGAAATCAAACAAAACTCTAAGTGAAGTTTTCATCCATTTTACTGTAAAATGTGCAAGGGTTAAGGCAGCATTTTGGATGCTGTGAATGTAGTGGCCTAAGACAATCATGTGCTATCAAGCCCGCAAATTATGGGTCATTCTTGTTATCTTGCATATGTGAGGCTTTCAGCCCAGATACTGTTTCAGAGTCACTGAGCATTTTCTCTTACCCCCAAACAACAGAATGTGAGCGATGATGTGGGAGTGAACAATATCTTGTTTCAGTCCACATGGAAGAGTCTTAAATACACACTATCAGTGCCTTTGCAAATCTCTGACAATGATCTATACATTTATATTCTGCAATAAATAAGCACTTTTATCAGCCCATCAGAAGAAAACATTCAATTAGACCGTTTATTTTAAGGGAGATTTGAATGTAAAGCTTCTAATATGGACTACCAAATCTTCAAAAACTCCTTTTCCTTTCTCTAATGGGAAGAGTTGAGGGGAAAAAGTGCCTGAGTACTTTGAATGAAGACTTTGAGCAGGCCCTTCTTAGGGAAAGTTGTTACTGAAAGCCTTGGTGAGTGTCTAATTATTTCCTTTAGAGCCACTTTGAATTGAACCATAAGATTCCAATGTGTATTGAATATAAATTCTACTTACGGGCTCTGCTTCCTTTGATTCTGCATTTCTAGCAAGGGGAGCTCCTTACACCACATTAATCATAATATATGGAAGGGCTTCTGTGTTTGCTTCTGCAGTGCACTAAGTTGTCCCTGAAGATAAAAAAAATCCCCTTGGAAGAAAAATCTCATTCTAAATGAAGATTTAAATTGAAATTATTGGAGAAGTTAAGAGGAAAAGATATGCCCAGTAAAATTAGAACAAGCATTTAAATGGAAGAGGGTATCTTTAATTATTTTCTTCCTTGGCATTGCAGAAAATCCCATGATATGATAACTAAGGATACTTTGGGGGGTTAAGAGCCCAACAGCAGAAAAGCTAATGGGATTTTTTTTTCAGATAGAGGTTAAAGTGATGGTGCTGTAAGTAGGCTGTCAAACTATCTCAGCTCACCATCTGCTACATATTAATTTACAATAGAGGGATAGGTGAAATGGGTGTTTCTCTTCAGGAGCTATATAAATGTGTAACTTTCTCAATTAGTATTCACTTCAAATGAAGAATAAATCCCAGGAAATTCAGACCAGAATACAAGCCAGGCAGTATTATATTTAAATGGTAATAGTATATCTGTAATACACAGCTAGAGCTGCAGTGTATTGCCAAGAATAGAGTCCAAAAGACTAGGCTAAGCCATTTACCATTAATGTCGTGAGATGTCTTAGTTTTGTATAGGTATGCAAAATGGGATAGAATATATGTGTGCTTCCAGAAGGTTTTTAATTTTACTTTTCCCCTTTTATTTCATTGGAAATAATTGTTGCAGTTTTAGTTTGGAGAAAACTGTTTTTTCCTTTAAAAATATTGATTTCCAGTTGCACCAAATCAGATCAAGAAAAGGAAACAGCTGCTTAAGAAAAACAAATTCTACTTTCTCCCATTCCTGTGTGAATCATATACTAGTTGAAGAGAAATAGAGGAGAACTCTTAATGTTTGTACATAGAAAGCCAGAAGCTACTTGTAAAGGTGGGAACAGATTTCCCTTTCTCACTGTAATGGCAGCACAGAGCCCTCTCCCATCTCTTGAGTACATGGGACTTCCTTCAGGTTAATTCCTTTCCTCTCTGAATGAGACTGAAAAACCTTTTCTTGATCTCAAAGGAAATGGATCAAACACTGAGTGTAAAAATGTGGGCTGTGTACAGTTTATGACTCTGTCAGAGATACCCATTAAAATTTGGTAATTAAAAGGTTTGAGTGTATTGTGATATATAGAATAATATGTTCCTTTAAATTCATAGATATTATTTATTCTGGTCTCTTCAGCATTTACTGTAGCATGAAATATTGGTTAACAATTATCGGTGCTTAAGTGAAAATGCTGTTCAGGCTTAGGCTAATCATAGCAGACCTGGCCTTGTTTTATGTAGAAAAATCTCTTAAATCCTTATCCCAAGTTACAAGCCCTTTTGTTTTCCTCATTCACTCATTGGACAAAGAAAGATGATTTCCCACCATGACAGGGTTTTTTTGTCCCACAACCTGAAGTTTCCCCAAACCTCCTCCCCTTCTTCCCTCATGAAGGAATAATACTGAATTCAGGGAAAAGTAGAGCTGTGCTCTAGCTTTCACTATTCTGTATGTCCTGTGCAAAGCCAGGGTGGCGACAGTGAGTGAGCTGCAGAAAGCAGGGGACATGGCTGTGACACTGGAGCGTGGGGGTACAGCACTCCAGCAGATCAGAGCCGTAATGGTGCAGTCCACCTTGGAGGCAAGTTTCTTTATAACACACAGCCATCTCTTGCTAAGCGTCCAGAGCAGAGGTGGTATGCTCAGCCATAATTTAAAGGACCATGACATGAGGAAAGGGTTATGATGTTTAAGTTATAGGCCATCCAAATGTTATAGGCCCAAGCAAGTTCCTATTAGCAATAACTCAAGTCCACTGAGGAGATTTGACATTCAAAACCGATGAGCACTAATCCCTCGAGCCTGCTCCGACCCAGCCACACTCAGGCCACTTGGTAACCTGAGTGACCCAGGAGTCAAACCATGATAACCCTCTTCAATTTAAAGAGCAGCTTCTCCCCATCTGTCTGAGTTCTGACTCTGCACAATAAATTTCCCAAAGAGCATAAAGACCCATCTAGTGTATATCAAATCAATATCATTGTGGCTTGCAGCGATATCTGAGGCTACAGTTCACAAAATAAACTAGGCCAGGGGCTGGATTTCTGCCCTTGGCAATCAATCAGACTCACTGGGTCATAGATTTTAGTGTAAATTAACACAGCAGAAACAATCATGCTCCCCAGATGATGATATAATACAGTATTTGCTTTTCTTTTTCCCCCCATTTCATTGCTCATGCTCAGCGGCTAAGCTGTACTGAACAAGAATAATAAAAAGCAATGATTAGAAAGGTGGTGGTAATCATAAAGCAGAACATTAATATTCTCCTGACAAATGTATATAAAATGCACATAAAATATATACACAATATTAAAACGAAAAAGGAAAGGGGAAGTGGTGTTAAGCCACTGATGTTTGAAAGGTGTTATTTTTGCTTAAGAATTGTAGAAGTGATCTTGTAAATCAGTGTGAGTGGTTATCATTTTCTTTCATTACCATATTTGAGTCCAAAGACGCTAAATGCTCCATTATTGTCTGAATATACCACTTTCCCTGCGTGGTGTGGAGCATACTGTCAAGTCCTTTCTCCACTTACAGTTCAGGTTTTCCCCAGTGTTTATATGGACATTGCCAACACTTTCCCCCAGAGAAGTTTTAATTTTTTCTCTTTAGTATGTCATTGTTGTGGGAGAAGAGGCACCTGTATTTTTCTGACATGCACCTTTATGCAAATTTCATCTTTTGAAATTTTCTTAGAATGTGCCACATATGAAAGCTTTGCAGGAATTACTATAATCTCTAATTATTCAATTGACATAAGACAGTGTATTGTATTTTCTGTCAGAACCTTAGGAAGAAATGTCAATACTTTCAGCATTAGCAGGACATTTTTTGAATTATAAACACCTATCTTCTAATGTTATCTCATGCATCTTCACAAAATATTTTACAGAAAGAAAATGTGATACACATAAAGATGCCAGCCAGATGTTTAATTTAATGCAACAAAAAATTCTGGCAAGCAACTGTTTCATTCTTTAAGTATTCAAACCTTTACATTAGTGTTCAGATAGTGTAATTCTGCTCTGTATTTATTTGCAAAATACCTAATTAGATTATACAAACAATATATAATTTATATATAATAAAATACTAGTCTGTGTACAAAAGGAACATAGTATGGATTAGAACTGTATGAGAATAATAACTACCATGCAGGAGTGGTTTCTGTTGAACAGTCAGAATAATAAGATCTATCAAATAACAGTTATAAGCAGGAATTCATTTCTTAGATTAAATTTATCAACTATTTTCTGCCAGGGGCATAAAGAAACAGAAGCTTTAAAGGTGGCTCTCTTCTGAGATGATTGAAAGCAAACTGCACCTCCTTTGGTGACAAATCTACTCTTCTGTTGTCTGACTAAACAAAGGAGCAGGATTAAGAGTGTGCGGAAGGGGGAGAATCCCTTCTGTGTGTGTTGGTGTGTCCCACTCAGGAAAGCTCTTAAGTAATTGCTACAGGGTAGAACTGAGGAAAAACTGAGAAGGATCTGACACCCCAGCTACACAATATGTCCACGGCACATACTTCCTGAGCAATGGGGAAGTGAGCTGGACTAGCAAAATATAGTCATAAAGGGCGACACAGTGTCCCTTCGTGGTAATTATGAGGGAAGCCCATTTCTCACTGTCTCAGTCCTTGTCTTTCTTGGTGGGTATTTCTTGTGTGGATGAGGACTTTTCCATGGAGAGAATAAAATTCCTGAGAAAGACTCAGTGAAATGTACAGGATTAGTGACAAATAACTAAATAGTTTTTCTGAGGTGAAGCAATATTGTCCCCCTCAAATAAAACCTCTAAAGCAAAAAACACACAACTGACTCAGTCTGTAGGCTGAAGTGGATTTTCTTTTTTCACAGTTGTCCGCCTATGAACAGATGAGTCACAAACTCTCACAAGTTATTATTTTGGTTTTTAAGTTTATATTCCTCAGGAAAATGCTGATTGTGTGTCACTAGAACAGCTGATGTATTCTGACAGCAACTAGATTAACCATTTTCCTAAAAGCTGGTGTAGGCTACGATTGCCTGGAGGTACCAACCACCTTATGTGATTGTTCACAGTAATTCTATGTTCAACTTAAGTAGTTGAAAATAATTTCTTAATGTCCAAAATGTAGCAATTAGCTCTGTGTTCCATGGAGGTTACTGTTAAAACAAACTTCTGACTTTTACTTCTTTAAAAAAAAAAAAAAAAAAAAAAGACACACATTTAACTCGTATGTAGAAAAATTTAGCTGAAAAGGCTCCATCTCAGTAGGAAGACACAGAAAATGCCTCAACAAATTTTTTTTTGATCTTTTATGAACCTGTGTTATGCTACGAACCTTAATTATATTGTGGCAGGGTATTTTTCATGACACTGCCTGCTTCTTTCAGTGCACAGGCTGGATGCACACAGGAGCAGAATTAAGATTTCACAGGGTACCATAAATCTCACCTCACCCAACTTGCTTTTTCTGGAGTTTGCCACATAAGCATCCTTCCTCTGACCTATTTTCAAGAACTTAAAAATAATAACTTTGTTGCCTCCCTATCTTTCCCTGCATTTTGTCTTCCTTTGGTGATGTATCCATGAAACAGCTCTGGATCTTTGGAGTGTTGCAATGATAGTATCCCTTAAATAAGGAGCAAGTGCCATCTGTCAATATGCTGTGTCTTGCAACACAGTGGGCCATGTGAGAGGTCTGCATTACATCATTCGTGTACTTTCCAGGCTTGTAATGTCCTTTCAATGAACCTGAACTGAGTGTTGAGCTTATAACGAAAAACAAAACCCGGGGCATTACTTGTGGTTTAGGATTTTTGCACAGCTTCAATATACACATACTGGGAGTCATTGCAATAGGCCAAAGATGTGTTTCAGCCACTTGTGAGGTATTACTGTTAATAGGTAAGAAATTTGCTTCCTAGCATAAAAATTTTTCATTTTACCAATTTAGAGGTTTTGTGTTGGTTTTGTTTGGGTTTCTCTTAAGTGCACATAGGGCATCTGTAATATTTTTTGCAGTTCTCCAACTGTAGGAAAAAAGCATATGTTGCGAAAAGTATATTTATGGATACTATTCTGTAAATGTGAGTGTATGATTCTCTGTGTTTTTCTGTGTGCCTGTGTATAAAAGTAATGAAATAGTCACTGGTTTAGAAGAAAGAGGGAAATTACAAATAAATCCTACAGTCCAATGGTCAGGGTACTCCCCTGGAATGTGGGAGAATCCAGTCACAGTCCCTGCAGAGATGAATGTTAATTATGTACTGGAAGTAGAGCACTTCCAGAGGGAGTGATTAAGAGGTACCTATTCACTACCCCATGGATTAAGTCACCTTTGTGGGAGATTTGTGTTCAGTGCCAATTGGGATTCACTCGAAAGAAGAGCGCTTCTGGGCAGTAAAAAGCTCTTCTCCATGGTGTGAGACAGAAGCTCTCCTCCTGACCACCAAGTGTTCATCTTGTAAGCAAGATGACCACACCTTGCTTTTTAAACCTATGACATCTTAAGACAAACATTACAGTTCAGACACAGCCCTTTCTATGAAATTCTGGGATCTGGGGCATTTCTCTGGAAAAAGCAGACATGTAAAAATGCAAATACCTATGACATAAAGGAAGGTGGTCATGAGATCGTGTGGGCAGAGGACAACAGGAGAATGGGAATCTGAATCTTGTATTTGAGTCTCCTAAAAAATAAATGGTTTTTCTGTATTCACCCAAGGGAACATAGTGTTATTTTTTTCCCTTTAATTTCCAGTGTACGTTTCTGGCTTTGTCTTCTCTGTTTTCCTTGCCATAATTATTCCATGCCAGACCTTGGAAGCTAATTACTTTAAGGACCATTTTCATAGAGCTTCCTTTGAGATGATGCTGCCTTGAAAGTCATCTTGTTATAAGGCTATTCTTAGGTTTCAGTAAGCCTAAGAGCTTTTGCCTTTGCTTGCTCGAGGAAAGTCAAATGCTCATTATGTGGGGTCCCAACATCATGAGCCAAATGACAAGTTAGGGGAAAGGGTGCCCCAGAAAGCAATTATTCTTTCTCCCATATACAGCTGCCATGTGTCAGGGTCCTTTTGTTTCAGACTCAAGTCTAAAACTTTGTCTTCTAAACTGTTACTGTTTCTGTGTTTTGTGCTTCATGAGCAATTCTTGAGATCTCTCTCCAAGCCTTTCCTACCTGCCTTCCAAACACAACTATAGAGAAACTATATTTACATCTAATGACACACCTTGATAAATATGTAGAAGTTGCAGTCTTTAAAAGGAAAAGGAAATTATCTTTTTCCTTTAAAAGGAAAAAGATAATTAATATTTTGTCTTAGATCTGGCATGCAAAGGAAAACTTTATAAATCCAGATTGAAGAGCTGAACAGGAAACACAGTGGAAGTCCTCAAATTTCTACTGAACTACCCAGATATTGTTCCTATTTGGATTTACTTTTAAATTCACTTAAGTGTTTAAAATATTTCACTGATTAATGGAAAATAGTTTATCCAAATAATATTTTTTGTTTCCTTTTAATCAGGAAAAGTACTTCTTAGATTACAAAATAAAACAGTTGCCAGACTGTATAAAGGCAGGTTGATCTTTAAATCCTGAGACAAAACCTGGGGCTCTCAGCTTTTAATCCTATTTTCAAAAATTTAGTTATATTCGGATAACTTGAATAATCCTTTGGAAGAAAAATAAATGCTGTGTTTGGGACTGAGGTGATGAAAGCAAGCCAAACTGAGATAATTTGGAGATTGGCCCCCATAGCTAATTTGACAAATGGCACTGAAATTTAACTGATATTTTTTTCTATGCATGCCATTTTTTGTTTGGTGGCTGTAAGGGTTATTAGCATGACTTGTTTCCTTCATGTTACTGCTTTTCATAAAATTAACTAGAAGAAATGATGCCAAGAAAGAAAAAAAATATTCAATTGGTTCATGGTTTAAAGTAATAAAATGATACAGTATTAAAGTGGCAACAGTCCTGCCCTTACAAAATTAACTGGTACAAAACTAGAGTTGGTTCTAAACTGTATGCAAAATATAAAGCAATAAAGAGAAATGCATATATGCCCATTGTTTTACTGAATGTCATAAACAAAGCCAACTAAAATTCTGGGAAGTAATGCTGTGCTTGTTTTTCTAAGTAACACTAAGAAGCTGCTTAACTTAAATGGTATACCATGGGAAAATAATTTCTAATTATTTTAAGTAATATTTAGATCAATTCATAATAATCTTATTATCTTTCATGTTTATGTCAGTATTAGATTACTTTCATGTTTGTTTAAGCTCTTTTGCTTTTTAGAATGTTGGTTTCAAAGGCAAATTGAGCATAGTTAAAATAATCAATGTCCTTTGTGGTTTCAGCATATGCATAGAACAACAACAGTTGAAAGGAATCTAGTGCTTTCTTATACAAACTATTAAGCTTTTACTGAAGAAAAACAGAATTATCTAGCTAATTATATCATTCCTTATTGCTACCTGCATATAGTCAGTAACTTACAGTCTATTAAAGAAAGCTATGGTGAAAGAGATACGCTGTGAGAAGGAACAGCAGCTGGGAAGCCTCAATCCCTGTACAGCACTGCTCAAAAAATGGTCTTTGTTGGCTCATATGAATGATTGTGAGTAAAAAACAGTGTGGAGCTGAAATTACTGGATTTCACCTGGGAAATTCTGCATTCACTTTTTTGCTGTGCCACAAACTTTCTTTATGACCTTCAGCTTATTATTTCACTGTCTCTGAGCTCTGGTGTGGAGCTAAAAGGAGCCAAGGCACTTCCTTTCCCCTGTCCTTTGCCTACAGCTGGACTGTAAGAAACCTGTGGTGGGGGTTATACCTGTTCTTTGTGCCGTGCTGGTGTAGTCCACAGCCTGGTAGGGCACCTGTCTTGGCTGCAGCCACTCTCCTAGGTTGTACAGTGAGTAATGACACTAATCCAACAGGCCGTCTGTACATGAAAGCACTCATTAGCTGCACTAAGATTTCCACTGGAGCCATAATTGCAGCGGTGAAGTGCTGACAATTTCTCAGCATGGGTCACCTTCTGAAATATTTAATGGGAGTGAAAAATACCTGAACTAATTGCTAATGTCTTATTCTTTGTTGTTTTTTCTTCGCTTCATCCTCCTGTGCTTTGTGTCTTACTGTCATGAAAGGAAAATTAACATTTTGCAAGGACTCTGGGGGCTCCATTGCAACAGAAGAAGCAATAGGTGTAAAGGGTTGGCAATACTCAACAGGGTGCTCTCTGCTCCTGCTCTCCTCCTGAGAGAGGTGCCTGGGGTGTGCTGTTGTTCCTGCTGGTTTATGCATCTAGGATTTTTACTGACAGAAGAAAATGAAGCATGGAAGGAGAGGGATTAAATTTGTGTACAAGGCACAGCTGAGCTTTCCCCAGATCCAGAAATACAAAAACACTATATTGGGACTAGTCTAATTTTTTTGAAAGTCAGCCTACAGTATTTTGCTGCTTCTCCACCTCAAATGTGAGCAATGTATGTCTATTACAAGATACCAAACAGTCATAACACCAAATCTCTGTGCACAGAGAGCATTCCTGAGATAACATACTGATAAAAATATATTAACCAATCCTGCTCAATTTTGAGATTAGTTTGCTGTTTTTCTTTTTCAGTAAGAAGACACTTCAAATTTCTCTTTCCAAAATGGTAGTAGAATGTTTTTCTTTTCTTAGAAGCCATCTTTTTAAGTGTCCTTAACACTTCAGCTCTCTTTGTATAAATCACTCCGAAAATATTTCTACTCTGATGAAAGCATAGAGCCTGCTTTGCAAGACCCACAAGTTGAACTTGCTAAAAGATGACATTTCTCTTCTTAATACTGGAATGTGACATATTATCAGTTTGTGGAAAATTTTATTGCCTATTCAGTGGCAATACCAGTGTAGCATTGTGTTAGCAGACTAACATATTTTTATTTTAGCAAGTTTCTCTTTTGCAGTTTTAAGTTCCAGGCAGTAGCTCAGACTTCCAGACCATTTGGTAGCTGGAAATAAATGCAAGGAGAATATTCACCTCAAGGATTTCAGTATGTTTCAAAGAAGATAACTTTTGGGTTTGTATCCCATCTGCATCTTTTTGATAAACCCAGCTGTAAATTGATTTGTGGAGTTCAGTATTTCCAGACATACACTACATATGGGCAGGCACTGATGCTGAGTTATTTAACAAATATTTGCCACCTTCTGTTTCTGATTCTTTCTCTGCTCATCTAATTCTCTGTTGGTCAGCAACACTTTCTAACGCTATGTAAGAATTATACAAATCCTCCACTTTCTTCTTAAAAAGGGTGTCCATGTATGTAAAAAACCTACTTGGTAACTGTACCTGTCTTTAGCCAAAATGCTCAGGCCTGCATCAAAATCACTCCTTCAATATTCACATGGATTCAGATCTAAGGTTTCAGGTCACACCACTGAAAGGAAAGAGGGAGGTTTCTAATGTGCAGGAGATTCCCTCTTCTTTTGAGAAGGGCTCTGCAAAAAAGTACAGCTAGTAGATTCTGAGTATTCTCGTTGAATTCTACATGGATTTATTTCTCACAAAGCTGGAATTAAGTGAAGCTGTTGGTCTGTAATTAGTGAGACACAAAGGAAACGATGATGGCCTGAGCATATATCAAAACACATGAAAACTTGAAACACTTAGCAGAAATAAATTGCATATAGGAGTCAATAACTACACATAACAATGAAACTGCATCTGGAAAATCATAAAGGAGAGATTTTTGGAAATTGTAATTTCATCCTTTTTCCTGTAATGGATTGTAGGAAAGTTATAAATACCATTAACTACTCATGCAAGATTATGAAGTGAGACAGAGGTGAAAAAAGTAAATGAAACAACCTGAAGAGTAGATTTTTCAATAACCAGTCAGACTAGAAACAGCTGGTTATTAATATAGAAGTCAAAATAAGTAAGTACAAATTTTTATCATAAAATATTTGTAATATGTCAACATAGCAATCTGAAAATCAGAAAATACTGATTACTTTGTAATATCCAGCATGCAATTTGAACCTATTTAGGAAAAAAAAATGCAGTCATATTTAATTTGATATAGATGTTCTAAGGAAAAAACCTATAGGGGGAAATTTATACATACAGGAATCAAAAGGGAAACTGTATTTATCCTGATAAAAAAAATATTATAGAACCACAGAATTAGTAGCCAAAAG
Organism: Passer montanus; assembly: GCF_014805655.1. NCBI lineage: Eukaryota > Metazoa > Chordata > Aves > Passeriformes > Passeridae > Passer > Passer montanus. Next base: position 3,520,540 of record NW_024367037.1, read on the forward strand.
GCAATTGTGAATCAGGAAACAAAGAAAATAAATATTCTGTGAACTGGTTATTCTATATGATAAAAAGAGGTGTAAAAGAGGTGAAATTTTAGCACTGACAGACTGTGACAGTACATTTGATTCAATGAGCTTCAGTGGGACCAAGAATTTATTTCACATCCCAAGGAGCACCAACCAGCCATGAGTTTCCTTAAGGAAAATTGTCTGTAGAAGAACAAAACTTTTAGGTCATGCCAGTTCTAATGATTTTGTTGCAAATATAGAAGTATTTATTGTCCCCTTCAAAGTTTATGCTCCTGGAGTCAGACTTTTTTCTGAGACCCTCATCCAACAACTAAAAAAAAAAAAAGGTGAAAAAAACAAAAAGAAAAGGTTTACATGTTGAATTTTATTAATTTTTTTTTTTTTACTTCAGTCCCATGAATTCTGAATATTTTCATTTGGCAATGAGAGAAGACTAAGAATTCAGTGAAAGCTTCTTTGAAAAAACATAAAGACTAAAAATGTCGTAAATTATTAGCATGTAATTTAATAATCAATCTAATTTCAGACAAGACTAACTAAATATGATATAATAAAGAAATAAGGGAACACTTGCTTTCTTTGAAACGCATATTTTAAGCAAGTGCAAGGAAATAATTTACTACTTTTATAATAAATGTTTGGGATTGACTTTTGCAGTACATTTAATCCTAAATAAATATAATTAAGCATACAGTTATAAACAGTCATAACATCATAATTTTATAAAGAATACTCTCTGGTATTGCATTAACTAAGGTAAAACTAGTAGTGCTAGTCATATTTATACTTCAAAAATAAAATATCCCATTAGCCTCAGGAAAAGTAAACTGTTGTGACAGAATTTGATAGGTATAGGTATTTTTTTAATACATTAAATGTTGAGCGTTTATCCCAGTTAACTTCAGTTGCTGAACTGTGTTATTCCTGTCTTCCATCAATTGTTAAGGAAAAAAACCACATTAGAATCTTTCAGATCATAATGGCATGTGTTAACCTGTACTGTGAAGGTGCAGGTTATTCCTGCATAACTGTGAGGTTATTCCTCTCTACTGCCATAGGTCTGGGTTGCCAGCTTAGAAAGTTTGACCAGAGGACCTCTTGATGTCTCTTCTAATCTAACTTGACCTATGAATTATTAGTCTGTGTTCTTTAGTCACCTCAAATAAGAACCCAAAGGCTTTCTCCACATCAATGGTATCAGTTCAGCTTCTGATACTCACCTCCCAGAGTTCTCTCCATTCCTATGCTTTAGTTCACGTTGGGACAGACAACCTGGCTGATTCAAAACTCTTAAGATGTGCTCCTGGGAGTGCACTTATACAGGATTACAATTGCAACAGAGCCTTTGGTCCACTGGTACCACACCAGACCTAGTCTGAATTAAAACACGCTGGAAATACAAACAATGGCAATATTGGTCCTCAGCACCAACTACTGTGCTCCACAGATTCCCCCTGCTGCCCTGTTACTTGTTAATGTGGAGACAGACACGGCTGGCAGGAATGAGCCCAAGCCTCCAGGCTCAGTGTGCAAATGCATCCACAAAATGCAGACCAAATATTGTTATTATCTGAAAGTGAAGAAGATTCACTTCACTAGCAATTCAGAAGAACTTTCAGTCTATTTGCCGCAGAACAAAAAGTACCAAAATAGCCATCATCTAACAGAGTTCATATAGTATCACACAAATAATTAGGAAAAAATTTGCTACAGAGTTGTGCAGTTTTCAAAAGATTAATTTTCCTTTTTTATATCTTTTTCTTGGAAATGTTACACAGACCCTGTACAACTATATAAATGTTATAAGTATCAAGTATAAATTTACTTAACTTTTTAAAACAGACATTATTTATGCAGAGCATAGCCACAATCATTATGAAAAAATCAAATATTGACAGCATTTGAAATAAAAATGCTTCATATTACCAGCAAAACTAATTGCCATCTCTGATGAATCTCCTATTTTTAAAATGGACTAATCTATAGAAATAGATTACTAGAAATCATGCATGGTACTAGTAAATATTTGAGATCACAGGCATTCCAGCCTCATCTGAAAAAGTCCATTCTTAGTGTTGCTTTTCAAAAAGAAGCAGCAGTGCTGAATATCTTACTATTTCACCGCTAAAGTTACTGGACTGTGTCACAGTAAGAGCAATCAATATTGGTTAATAGGCCAGATCTGTGTTATTAGTATTCTTTACAACCTTGACATACTTCATTTTATGTACAGATTGCCTATGAAAACTTGGGCTTATATCTTGTCTAGACAATGCCTTACATGGCCATTCAAATTAATAATGTGCCAAAATTATCCTATGCTTAATGCAGCTGTGCTCTGTATTGACTCTGAAAATTAAATTTACTTCATGGTGCCTATTGACAGCTGGGTCTCAAGCATATTTAATGGATTTGAAAGGAGTTTGGGCTATGGCTTATGCCTCCAAGCAAAATGTTAATAGCTAATAATTTTCATTAAAAGTGAGAGCATTTATCTATAAACATTGCATTTCTCAGTATATGAAGTCAGCATAAAAACAAGTTTAAGATCACCTTTCAGTTCACTCAAAGCACCCAGAAGGAATCAAGAGAAAATAAAAATAACCTGTTTGCTGTCTTTAAATGCAATTCGTTGCCTTATTAACAATGTATTTGCAAATATATGTTAAGGGAATCTTATTCTAGTTGAGAGAAATAGCTTTAGTTCCAAGAAGGCAGAGACAATACCTCAAGTTGCATCTGAACATAATGAAAAACCTCATACATAATATATTTATTGACAGCTCTGGAAATTGAACTTCTTTATTTATTGACAGCCTGCACACAGCATAGGCAGTTCAAGTTTCTCTCGCTGCTGAGCAAACACACTTTTACCTGGACCTAAAAAACTACTTTTTCTGGAGGAAATAGAATTTATTCACCATATCCAGTTTTTCCTTGGACTCTCTATGAAATGTCAGAAAGGGTTGTAAGTTAGTTTCAATTCTGCTGGTCACTTTTCTGCTCTTGAATGTGTTCACAAGCAAAACAGAAACACATTTTAGTCACTACTAATATGAGATTGACTTCTGCCACTAAATCTACAGTTAGGTCCTTACGCTTCTAATTAGGCAAATAACCAACCAACTTCCTGTTTATAATGAAGATCAAAATTGTAGTTTTGTTTCTGGTAAACCGTAGGTAAACAGGTAAAACTGTGGGGTTTTGCCATGAGAATTTCTTCCTATAGGTCCTGTATAGTGTTACAATGCAAATGGAAGTATTTATCTGAGATAAAGATTGCTTCCTGGCCTTCAGTCAGCTTAGACCTCCATAATGTCGGGATGAAGGAATGTAGTACATTTCTGCACAAGACTGTTTGCTAAGCTCAGAGAACAGGCAGCTTAGGAGAGACTGCACTGGGCTTTAGCAGAAATCAAGGCAGGTCGGAAATGCAGATAAAAGTGCCACATACTGCAGCAGGCATTGTGAAGTCCATTAGCAGATACCCTGCCTTGCATGTGGCAAAACTGTTTCTATTTAGGACCTCCCAAAATGTGTTTGTGTAGTACAAACCACTGAAAAACGTTCTTGTTTGTTTGGTTTTGTTTGGTTGGTTTTTTGGTTGTTTTTTTGTTGGTTTTCTCTCCTTCCCTGCAGGTTCTTAACACATTCAATATGAAAGGCTGGGGTAAGATTAAATGGAAAGAAGAAAGCGTACATATTCTGGATGTAAACTTTACAGATATTTAATAGAGACATGTTAGAAATACACACACACACGTGTACATACATACATACATATATTTATAGGTATATATAGGTAGAGATGCATATGAACATAAGTTTACAGAACAATCAATAACCCAGAGAAATGTAATGGAAAATGGATTAGAAAACAAACATGACACCTGGCTCAGCTTCCTAGGAACTGTCAGAACAAACACAGTCACTGATACACATTGCAGGCAGCAATGATTGAAAAACAAAACAGAAACAAACTAAAAGAAAAAAAAAGAGTAGTAGTTTGATGAGGAAGAATGTTAAAAAGAATGTTAAAAAGATTATATTATAAATAAAGATTGAGGATGGGCAGTGACATACAGGCCAACACACCAATGAGTTGCAATTAAAAAGAAAGCAAGAAAGCATGATATTTCCAGCTGGCACATCCTCCATAAAAGGAAATCTTGTGTGATATTCCATGGTCTCAGAAGAGACATATGATGTGAAGCAAGTGTACAAAGGCCTCACACAAAACCTTAATTTAATTATTTTCTTTTTTAGATTGGTTCACCTTTGAGTTCAAGAATTTTAGGGATCAATAATGTCTTTAATTAAAAATGGCTTTTTGAAGACAAATTTCAAGATTCTTCCTCTTAGACTTCACACTCAATTCAGTCCCAATGAGAAACGCATTTTGTCTCCATACAGAATGATATTATTTTGTACACAGTGATTCTTTTATATACCCCTAGATTTGAGAGATCTGATTGAATTTAAGAGCTTTTTAAGCCACAATCTCATGACTGAAGCCCCATTTCCTGATGAAAAAGCTGGCTACAACTCTCTTTCCTTCTACAGCTTTTTTTTTCTGCAAGGAGCTGCGACAACAATGTGCCTCGCTCTCTCAACAGTGCTTGGATTTGTCTTTTATCCTCTCTGACTTGTTTTGATTGCTGACAGTCCTGCTATGCATTTTGCCTTTCCAACAATCTGCACAGACCCCAGCTTCATGCAGAAGTCCAAAGGGCACAATCCCCCACCTCTTTTGTACTGAGCAGCATTATTTGTAACCTGAAATGTATGGCTTTTTCTCACATTAAACAAACTAAGAAACTATTAATGTCCATCTTATTGGAAAAGGAGAAACTTTTAACTCATGAAGACAAAAGTGAATTGCTTTCAAAACTCCAACTAAAACACTGACTGGACAGCGTATTTTCATGCTTATAAAATGCTGATATTGCTAAGGATGTTTCTTGATGCCAAAAGTTTCTCCTCCTGTAGCTCTAAGCAAACAAAAGAACAAAGATTGTTTCAGAAATGCTGTCAGAACTGTCCAAATTGTTCAGTTACAGTTTTTCTTTCTTCAGATAAAACCAAGGAAACTCAGCTAGTCCTCTCTAACACAAAAGAAAGTCAGTATTTTTTCCCTTGTTATGCACTTACCTTTAGAAATGCATCAAACTTTACAAAATTGTTGCCTCTAAATTTCTGCTGGTGCTGATGATGGATGAAGTGCATCATATGAAAGTGAAAATGTGTCCCAAAAGAGTACTTTAATAGCAGATTTCTCCCCCTCACACACACACACACACAAAAATAATCAGCAGGTGTTTTACTCCTTTCTTTTCTTGTTCCTTCCTTTCTTGCTTCTTTAATTTCTTTTGATAGGAAAAAAAAAAAACCAAAAACCCCACCCTTTACTCCTTTGGGGCTTACCTTGTGAGGGATTGGTAATGCAGGACTAGACTCTATAGATTTCACAAATTTTAAATGACAGGATTTGGGAGTCATATTTTTGGCTCATGGAAGTAAGCCTGGTTCCTAGATTTTACACAATAGCCATAGTGTGACACTCTGTGACTTGAATTTTCCATGACACGTATACTTTTAAAGTAGAGACAACTAAGACATTCTTTTAATGCTATTTTGCTGTTCCATAGCTACAGAAAACAATAGCTACAAAATTTTAATTAATTTCTATAATACAAATCCTGATAACATCCACTCATGGGCCATTTTTCATTTTGAAATAAAAGAAACTAAATAAAATAATTTCCTAATAGCTATAATAGACTCCTGCTAGAATACATAATCTAATGAACTATTAACATCACTGAAGATTTTGCTAATTGTTAGCAGGTTTTTCTTTCCAATACAAACCAGTCACTAACCTATGAAAAATAGTAAATACATAAATCATATCTGTATTTCAGCTGGCACAAATTTCAATAATTTGGGGAGGATGGACGATGCTGTATGAAGCAGCACTTCTGAAAAAGAGTGACTAAGACATGTGCTGGTGGCTTGGATTTTCTAATGAAGTGTGCTTTTATATTCCTTTAAATCCTCTTAAAAATTAAGTATATTGTTCATAATTTTGCCTGCATTACTTTCAATCTCCAGATGGATTTTGTTTGAATAAGAGTTCCCAGGAGATCTTTGCTATAAGAAGCCTTGCTGAATACATTACAGAACTAATTTTTTTAATAAACAGACATTTGTAAATAAAATAAAATAAAATACCTGTACAATATGTCATATATGGAAAGTTAGCCACTGTGCACAACAGTAAAATAATTTTGTTTTAAATAAATTACTTTGCCTTAATTAATTATGAGGTGAACTGAGCCTCAATTCCTAACAGAGTTAAGGAAGAATACTCCTGCCAAAAAACAGATTGTAAAAAATATGAGGCTGAAAAACACTTTTGCTTCACTAACTAGTGGGACCCTGAAGTTTCTGCAAGCTGGGGAAGGTCTTAGAGTCAACTCTCAAGGCTGCTTTGTATCACTACATGGCAGGAAAATGGCTATAAAAACTACAGAATTTACCATTATGTGATTTATTTGACCTTTTGAAATGGTTCCTCATCAGGACGGAGAGTCTTCAGAGGAGTAAGGTGACAAAACCAACAGGATTTAATCTCTGACAACTGGTAGGCATCTAGAGAGAAGTTCAACAAAACATTTGAGACACCTTTTTTCCAGTAGTACCTGCAGTGGCCTGCACAAGTGTGAGATTTAAAACCTAAAGTTTAAATTGATACGTATAGGAAGCAAAGGATTTGACAAAAAAACCCCATGAGGTATCTCTCGATTATTTTTCCACTCTGAAACTTTCTCTAAGAATCACTATTGTGGCTGCCATTTGGAACTACAGTCACATCCTGTGAGCAGGTTCACATGTGACTGTTGATACCTCCAGGGACTTCCAGTAAATCCTATAAACTCTTCAGAGAGGCAGAATTACTCATGTGCATAATTATCTAAGGGACAGATAATTATCTATTACTAGTTTCCTTTAAAGCATTAATTTATAATAGTAACAGTGTATCCCTTTTAGTGGAATATTATTGCAATTGGCCTAATTCATGTTTTTTATCTTTTATCTGCTGAGGCCTGAGGGATAGAGGGAGGGAGAAGGTAGAGGGCAGAAAAACAGTAAACCGGTGACTGCTCTTATCTGACATGCTGTGAATAGACAGGATATTAGACTAATACCCACAAAATCACAGATAAATTATTATCTTGTCTTGATTACTACTGCCCTTTAACGGGCTTCTCTTTTTAGCCATAGACATTAGTTCTAATTTATTTGACACAGATTTTAAGGCCTTCTGCCAAGAGGAGAGGAAAAGCTTCATGAAAATGTTCTTAGCATAAATTTGGGACATCGCTTGTAAAATTAGTTGATAAAAAGAAAAAAAGTCTTTCTACTGAAACCAGAGGATCTCCCACCTTAAAGCAGTTCTGGTTTATATATTTTGCCATGTATTTATAATAAAGACTTAACTCACCTTTGATGTGAACTTCCTAGCAAAAGCTGAGGCTTAGAGACTGTCTATACTATAAGTATTTAATCATATAGTACAGGAGAGCACACTGCATACCTTCATATGATTTATTTCCTTACAGAAACTTTAGGAACAAGAAGCCTTTCATTTTTTCTCTTGTGTTTCTGTGCTAATTAATTTTCAAGAAAAGTCAACACTTTATTTCAGCTGCCAGGGAAATTATTTGCCTTGCCGTAGGAAAACGTATCACTGTATTATGGTACTCACTTGCTATTGGCGATGTTCCTAACAGCCTGGAATGTCGGTGAATAATGTTAGTGTTACTTTGTTATGTGTATTTTACAAAACATTTTTAAAATATTTTTGGATCCATTTCTGCTGAGTGATATGTGCTGTTCTTTCATGGTTGCACAGGTTCAACTTAGAAGCAGTTAATTTGGCTTGAGTTTTGTTTGCTTGGTTTTACTGTTTTGATACTACTAATGTTGTACGTAAAAAGCAAATGCATTTAAATGTATATTTTTATTACCATGAGTCAACGGGTTCGGAGGAAGTTGTGTGCCCTGGATTTTCCAGTCCATCGGTGGATTTGCAGTTACAAAAGTCATTGTTTTCTTCTTCATTTTGGCTGGATTCCATTTTATGTCATTCCTAAACATCTTTGTGTGTAAGGAAGCTATTGTTCAGTAACAGGAAGCCATATTTTCCCTCCTGCCATAGCTTGTTTGGGCCCTGGTGCCTGCAGTCCTCCTCATGTTCATGAAAATTCCTCTTATAGTTATGGAATAATTTGTTTTGGGCGAGACCTCTGCTACTCTTCTGCCCCAAAGAGGGCTATGTTTAAGATTAGATCATGTCAGTCGGGGGCTTGTCCAGATGAATTTAACCATCTGAGGACTCTAGTTTTAGAAAAATAGAAGTGGGACTTCTTCCCGAGACACAGTTTTAGGATACATAGTGTCTACTTCCAGAAAACTAATTCATTACACTATGACTTCTGCATGCCTATGGTTCTGAATAGGACCAAGTCAATGGCAACAACCAATTTAATTAATATTTTCTAAATATTTTACAAGTACTTGAAAGTAAAGGTCTAGAAGGAAAAGAGTGAACATTGTTAGCTGGCTAAGAGCTTTTGAGTAGACTTCTTGCCCTTTTTTAGGCATTCATTTAGAGGCAGCACTCATGAATACTCTCATCACAGCAGTCTTTTCTCCAGAACTAATAAAATATATTTCTGCTCTAGCCTTAATTCTGACAAGACTCAGATGTCTGATTAAATTTAGGAATCCAGACTAGTTCCCATGAAAAAGTCCACCTAATAAAAATCCTCATGAAATGAAATCAACAAAATAGTTTTGAAACCCTCAAAAATAATTTCTATTTTTATTCAGGGAACAATGATCTGATTGAAAAACAATGGAAAAGTACATATATTAATTTCTGCTTTCTGCATTTTCTTTACATTTATACCACGACATTTTCATCAGGCTTCTGATACAAAGACCAAATTTGTATATCCATAAAACTGGTGAATTGAAATTTCCAGCCATCGAATTGGAAGCTATCTGTGCATAAGGAGTAAAGTTAATGAAAGGGTTATTAAAAAAAAAAAAAAAAAAAAAAGTCTGTTTAAGGTTTAGCACATTAATGAAAGGGTTATTTAAAAAAAAAAAAAAAAGTCTGTTTAAGGTTTAGCACAAGTGTGTATGAGTAAGAAAGGCAATTTGCTACAGCTGCTAACAATAACATATTAACATTGAGACACGTCACAGTTAATGACTGGAGTTTTCAAAGACAATTGTTTGACAACTTTGTGCAATAGGAAGCAAGACGGTTTGGAATAATATTATTTATTTGGATAAAATACTACATAAGAGAAATTTGCCTGAAGTAAAATTACACTAAATAGAAAATCGAAGCTGAACCGTTTGACTTCAATTAATCTAAAGGTTGAACAGTCAAACCCTAACTGAAAAACACTGAGGAAACCTTCATCCGGTTCTTTGTTAGATTCCTTTTAGAAATTTGTCAGAATAGTCATAATAAGAGGTGTAATTAGGCAATCAGTCTTTTCAGAGATACATCTGTAATTGCAAACAATGAAGTGTCTTATTGTGGATTATACTTCATACAATTTAAGAAAAACAACTGTAATTGTAAGTAAAGCTTATGGCATCATACCTCATGTTTGCACAGGTGTGATGTTTTATCAGACTGAAAGTTTTCTTTGACACAAGAACAGTATAAAAATACCTTATGGCATTGCCAGAAGTAATTGTATGATTAACAAACAAGTGTGTTCACCTGTTTAGAAACTGCTCTCTCTCCATTCTTTGTTTGCAGTGTCTGCGCTCCATCACTAAAATCAAAGTGCTTTGAGTACAGAGGTTTTTTTAAACCTTTTTGTACTCATCTGGCTGGTCAGGTTTTTTTTTTTTCTTGTGGACAAATCCTCTCAGGGATCCAGGCAGAAGAAGGGAGCAGCAGCTCAGAAGAGATCCCCAAGCAGTTCTCCTTTGTGCTTGTTCGTGTGGGTCAAAACTAGTAAGGAGCTGTTTTAGGAGGAAGAGTCCTTGGCCATCATGCAACCACTCAGTCAGATCCCGTTTCCATTAGGATACAGCACCCACTTAATCCATAATAGTCCCTGCTTCCACACTCAGCTTCCTGGTTCATGGCACACCTGGTAGAAGGAATACCTGACTGATATGCTTACATCTTGCCTATAATTGTGTATACCACCTCTTCTCCATTTGTCATCACAGAAATTCCCTGGACAGTAACAACTTCGGTGGGAAAGCAATTGTATATTTTTTGCTGCCTCTGGCTCATGCTATAGAGTAGTTTTGAGTTTCTTTTCTCATCTGCAATGGAAGAGCCTGGAGACATAAAAGGGCATCTAGAAATATGATCTTTAGCTATCTATAATAGCAGCAAGGGAGCAGAGGACTATACTTCTGGAATCAATATTTAAGACAATCTCCTTCAGTGGCCAGTACTGAGGCAACATGGCTTGTTGTTTCAATCTATTGTCACCATCCTTTTTTACAGTAATAGTGGCAATTATTGTAAATGTTCTTACATTGTGAAATTTTAATTTTTGCAGGACCCTGGCCTTGAGTTTGTTGGCAGTAAGCCAACTGTTCCACAAAGGTAAAATAAGATATCCCAAAACAATAGATGCAATATTTCCAGAAATAAAATGTGGACCTCAGTAGTTATAGTACTTTCAAAAAGAAAATATTATGAAATGCTAAATAAACACAACAGCATTACACGTTCTTCATTTCCAGTGATTAAAAGTTGACCGTACCTTATCTATGGCCATAAATTGAAATGCGTAACCCTCTGAAGTAAACAGAGGCATTTTTTTGTTATATTTATTTTATGTGCAAACTTTAGGCCAGATTCTCAGCTGCTGTACTATAGCTCCTTTTCTTTCAATATAGATTTACTGTTGATACCATTTTATGACTATGTTTTCAGGGGTTTTTTTGCCTTTTTTTTTTTTTACTTATGGGGAGAAATAGTTGAAGATCATTCTGATATTTTGTTGCTTGTTTCTGACGGTCTTTTCTTCCATCATTAAAAATATATTGTTTTAAATTTTTGGAAATTTCATGCCTTAAATATAATATTGTCATTAGACAAAGACTTAGCAAGGTAAATAACTCTCATGCACTAATACACACACACACACAGACAGATGTAAGAAGTTGCAGCCTTCCACTGTAGTACTGCTTTTCTCTGATACTACTACTGTGCCAAGCTGTGATTAATTCCAAGAAGAGCTGCAAGTACAATGGGAAACAATGGTATACCTGGTGGGGTTGTGCATTTAAGGGACACTGGTTTTACTGCAGAGCTGAAATAGTCAGGGAAAATTTAAAAGGTCTGGCTAAATTATTTAGCACTTTTCATTTTATATTACTTTTCTACTGATATGTTATCTGAGAATCCATCTCACAGATTAAAAACTAAATCTGTTCTTAATTTAGTTTAGTTTGTAGCTACAAACAAAAGCTACAAAAAAAAAGCTATTTTTGCCACAAATGGTTTACAAGAAAAATATAGGATATTCTTTTTGCCAGTGCCAGCTAAAACTTCAGTGTTAAGGACCAACTCTATGTTGATCTCTTTAGAATAATTTCTTTGAACAACATGTGGTACATGGTTAAAGCTGGCCAAAAAAAGGGAAATTAAATACATGACAATTTATTCTGTATAATATGTTGATTGCTAACTTTCACCTTGTTGGGCAGTTAAATCTGACAGTAATCTTTCACCCACTCCTGAAAATTCCTGGAGCATTAGCCTGTTGACATGGATGATCTGAACCTATCATGTTTTAAGTGTGGCATCAACTCGTAATGTTAGAGTGAGACAGGAGAAGTCAAAGATTTCATTAGTGCAGCCCTTTTTTCCATGATCTCAACGTAGCTTTAAGGAATGTAAGGAAAATTAGTGGAGCCCTGAATCTAACATGCACTCTGTTTTCCTAAATTTGGAGAGTCTCTCTTGGTGGGAAAAGGAGGTGAGAAACTGGAAACTACCTACAAAAATGTTAATAAAATTGTGGAAAGAAATAATTTGTTGTGCATATGTTGTTGTATGTTCTTTTAAAATATTTTAATAACAACTAATTGGCCAGTTAAATTAATATGGGTATACTGAGCCAAAAAATTTCAGGCATGTGAAAATAAGCAGTTTAACTACATCATGCTAAAATGAAGAAAGAGTTACTTGCTGCATACCACAAACTATGAAAATGCCAACAGTAACAGAGAATGTGCTTAAAAGGAACATGTATAAAGGATCATAAACAGTAATTTAAAAAATTTTACTCTACACTGTTCTATTTCAAGATTAAGTTAATTGAATGTGAAATGTTAGTTTAAGGGGAAGAAAAGTGATACACTAAGATTCACAAATCCTGGAGATAAGTGAGTTAAGGAATATTGGTATAGCTGTAAAATAAATTTGACCCAAGAGCATGCAGATAATCATAAGCTTTTTTATCTTCTGGACCTTTGTGTTTAGTGCTTTATATTTTATTTTACTGTCTGAAAAATAGATTTTAAAGATTTACATACTTGCCACAGAACAATATCTTAAAAATGTCTGAATAAAATTATGGCTTAGAGGAGTTCAGTCATGATAGGCCTTGTATTGAAAAATATGCTATAACAAATTTTAATTCATAATTGTTATTGAATAGCAAAGACAGATTTAATTATCTCCATTATTGACCTGTTGTAGGCAAGTACTTTATGTTATAAATCCACACATTATTGCCAAAGAGCAGGCTGAATGCATAAATTCTCTGCCAGTTCTCTCAGCAGATTCTTTATGCCAGAAAACTTCTAAAGGAATAAAATATGTTTATCTTTTTCCAGTTCACCCAGCTGTAATGCAGACTGAGATTTGTCAGAGTTGCAGGCCACAAAAAATAAAATTATTATTTGGGGATTCAAGAGAGTTAGATGAGTCAAAAACTGAAATATTGTATAAGCCTGACTAAAATTTCAGTGGTGATAAAGGGGTTTTGATTGGTTGTGGCACTGGACACCAATTACACAGAAATCCTTCAGCAGATCTGCCATTCACACCCATCTGTTCCACAGTCATCTAAAGGAGTAAAGGAGTGATGGCATTGTGTGAAAACAAGTAAAATATAGGGCTTTTTTTTTTTCTAGAAGAAAGAAAAGGGGGCTATAATAGCAACGATGACCTTGGCACAGGACATTTCCTGGGGAATTGATGACCACCGTGGACCATCAACTCTCCTAGCTAGTCATTAATCCCCAGGAAATGCCCTGTGTCTGCCTTGTTATTGCTTAATTCAATTATTTGTAGTTGTGGCATATATTCTGTGAATATTTTATTGCTCAATCTGCTCTGCGTCTTACCTCTGCTCCTCTTAAAGTCCATCTCGGTCGTGAGACCAGCTCAGCTCAAAAGCACCTCACATTTACCAGAAGAGACTATGCTTAGCACATTTCTTTGTGCCTGCTATTTCATTAAGGCATCATAGCTTGAATGGAGTAATAAAGATTGTACTTTTCTATTTATCGTAACAGTTTCATAAATTGTAATGTAGGTGGAATCCGGTTTTATTGGGCATATACATGCATATATACAATCACCATAACAAAACCAATTGATCCTGCTACTTGAAATGGCATCATTATGCTGAGATTTCTAGGTTTGCTGGAATATTAAGATACTAAAATAAAAGTAAGAAATGGGATGGTGTGATTCCTCTTTTTTAGTTTGCGTTTTTCTTCCTGTCTTATATCAGCCAGTTCTTGTTTCTAGTTCTGAGGACACAGTAAAACAAAGCATTTAAACATCAGCCTCGTTGTTTCCTCTTCAGTACTGCAACTAAATGTTTATTCCTGTCTTTATTTCTGGCCTGGGACTGTTCTGTGGGGAACCAGAAAGATAAGGGAGCTGAATTTCAACCTGCATGGGGAAAAAAGCTAGCTTGAACCCCTACAATCAATTTAATCAAGCAGCCTGGCTAGTTAAGCTCTAAAATCCATTTCACCAAACAGTTTCTCCAGTAGTTGTACCAGCACAATGGAGGGTCTTGTCTGGAGGCAGGAAGGAGTGGTGAGGAGTGAGGACGGCTTAGCCAGCCTGACACGGAAAGAAATGCTCCTCTAATTACAGTCTGAGAGTTTTATTCTCTTCTACACTAAAAGCCTTCACAGTGCTTTGGCTGTGTGAAGGAGACATTAAACAAGTCTAAATACAATCTGTGTTTATGTTACTATTAAAAATGTAGCATTAAGACATTTCTGAAGGAATTGAAAAGCAGAGGTGTACAAATGGAAATTTTTAGACAGCATCTGATCATTCAGTCACAAAGGTCCGTGGCATCACATGGGATGTCTGCAAGTGCTGAAAGAGTTGGCCAATGTCACTGTGAGAACACTGTGCCATCTTTTAAAGCTCATGGCAGTCAGGCAAAGTTAATAAGAACTGAAATAAAGTCAATGGGCACTGTAAGAAAGCTGACAAGTACCATAAAAATACTGACTTATTTGAGCCAGTCTAGTGGAGGAACCAAAATGATTTACTGATGGAGTATGTGACATCTTAGAAGGGTCTGAGAAAACTGGGTTTAATCTGTCTGGAGAAGACAAAGTTAAAGGGACACAGTTTCAGTTTGCAATGGAATTGATCAGCATGTGCAGATAAGAGCCAGAAAGTTCTCAGATGTTCACCATGACAGTCCAGAGGCCACAGATACAAGTTAAAACATGGGAAATTCTGGCTAGATACACAGAAAATTATTTGTTGTTGGGGGATTCAAATACTGGAACATTCTGATCAGAGAGGTTGTGGTGTCTCCATCTTTCTGGGTCTTCAAGAAATGATGAGATATGACCCTGAGGATATCTCCCCATCCCATGATGGGGAGATCCTGAGTAACCTTTGTCAAATTACACCAGCACTACACCTTTATCAAATCACACCCAGGCAGGGTGTGAGCTGTATGACCTCAAGTTGTTCCTCTTAAGTTAAAGTATTCAATGAGTCTGTGATTCCACACTACTTCAAAGATATTTGAAGTAATGTGAGGACAACATTTCAAGCACAGTTACCTAAATGGTATGGATATAACTACGTAACATCACTGGGACTAGTGGATCTCTTTTCCTTTGTTCACAAAAAGTCCCCAGGGAGAAAAATCTCAATTTATAACATTTCCATTAAGTGCTGTATTATCAACACTTTAACATTCATGTTAATTTTAATATCTTAAAGAAAGCTACCCTTGTCTATTTAGTAGTTAAACATATTGCCTATGGTGGGTTGTTATGTTGGCATGTTATGTGCTGTAAGATTGAAAAAAAAAGTTGTAATGTCTTATATTTGCACTTCTGCTATCCTCTTAGCCTCCAAAATCATGAGATCCAAAAAAAGGTTTTTGGAAATGTGATGGGAATTGGTTTTGACTTTTTCTTCGTATCATTTTCACACAATAGAAAAAACAGAAGTTATTTGCTAAGTAACACTTTTACTTCAAGACTGAATAATGTTAGAGCACCAAGCTTCCTTGAGGTTCTTTGAAATAGTGCCTAGCATAAATATTTTTTCCATATTTTATTGGTTTCTTGTTATAGGTAACCCTAGTGATGGTCTCCACCCCTGCCACACAATCTTTCATTTTCAGAAGAGTCAGTGAACTACCTGCAAGTCCCATCAGAAATTTTGCAAACCCTGTGTGGTCTCATAGATTCAACCCTTATGTTTCTCATAATTTTATGAGTGGTGGATTCAAGAATGATTGTCAGAGTCATTCCATTTCAGGCAACTAAACAGGCAAGCACTGCAGGGAATTCAGTTTTTCATTAATATCATTAAACAGGCCAGGTATTTGAAGAACAGGATTGGAACTCAGAAGATTTATACTCTGGACCCAAATCTGCAACATATTTGAGTGTATCTTCTTGCAACTCACTATGCATTACTCGGTTCCCTAGCTTGAAAAAATAGGAGAAAAATGCATTGCTGATCCACTTTTAAGCTATGCACACACTAGTAGTGATTTTTTTATCCAGTTTTTAAAATTATTTTATTGTTTATAGACAACAAACAGGACAGAAACACATATGAAGATACTTCTGTTAGAACCAGTTTGTGATTTTCCTCCTCAAAGTTTTTAAAAATAAATGTAAATGGCATGTGTAAATCAATATTAAGTTTTAGACACAGACAGACGTATGACTGCCTATACACACGCAAACGGAATAGTTCCTAAATTCTTAAATGCTGCACTCCTTTGATAGCATAACCATAGTTAATGTTGTGTCAGGGTTTCCACTATAAACCCTCTCTTTTATAACTAGGCAATAAAATTTTACCCCAGGCATGAAGTACCAGGTCTCAGCACAGCGGCTGACATTTTTATATGTACACGTTTTCACACACATAAAAAAAAAAAAAAATTAGTTTAGCTACTTTAATGCATGCAAGTATAACTAATATTAAAAAAAAGTTTAAGATGCCTTTCAGTTGAAGATATATAATACACATATACACACATACATAGTGTAACTCCAAACAGCTTGTCCTTGTTACTGAAAGGGTGCTAGAGAAAGACAATATAGAATCTTCAACTAGAAAACATGTAATCATTATTTATATCTGAAGAAAAAAAATATGTGTATAGCCAGGTATTAAATTGGAAGTTACTTTGTTCGACTAAATATGACCCCTCACACGTGGCTCTAGCCCCATGCCACCAGCATTCCCCTCACCCCTGACATGATACACTTCATTAAACACAGAGGTGCTTTGTTGTATTAGGTGGTTTAAAAGAAGTGGAAAGGTAGGCTCCTTGCACTTCCTATGAGAAATGAACATTGACTTTCTCTGAAGAAAATGTAAGTGGATTTGCTTAATTGGACTTAGGGCACTGGAGCAATTAATAATAGATTGTGTCATAGTAAGGGCTTTGTATATATTTAAAGCAATAAATTACAAGTATTACGTTTATATTTATTCCAAGTTAAACTCATTTGTAATTGACATGTTACTTAGCCCAAGGCTTTTAAGATCTTTTAGTATAATTAAATTAATAGAGAATTATAGATGACTGCTTGATAAACAAACAGCATGGACTTTAATATGACAGATATGCAGAGAACAGGCCATGTAAGTAGATCATTATTATCGGTTTTACCTTCAGCAAAAATGCAACTGAAATAGCAGCAAAGATTCAGTGCAAACAATGATGAATGAAAGGATGGTTTCTAAAAAATTTTCTTTTCTTTTTCTAAGTTGATGTTTGAGAAACATATTTATTGGTGTGAGGGAATATTAGTCAGTGAAGCAAGCTTTCCTATCCCACCACTCCATCATTGTCTTTCTTCTGCTCTCATGCTAAATACTTTGAATTACATTTTTGAAAAGGTCACAACATGCAAGGAGTCACTAAGACTTCGGACACTGGCTTTTCAAAGGATCCTTCTGGTCCTTTGTCCCTTCCCAAGAAAGCTTAAGCATGCCATTCCCAACAGACCTTTGTTGAAGCAATTAATGAAGCTGTCATGGAGAACAGTGGTGAAGATCCCACACATGCCTTGGCAACTTATTTCAACATCTAATAGTCCTGAGGTTTGATATCTAACTAAAAATGCTGGGTGAATAGAATCTTTTTATTACTATTTACTGTGGCCATAGAGAAATTCACTTCTGTTTCTCTTCCAGCTGTCTTTTAAGGCCAGCATGAGTCAAACACTCTCCCTGCTCATTTCTGTGTATGACACACATTAAAGAGCAGAATTCTCAGCCTGTCTGCACAAGATATGCTTTTCAGATCTCTGACTGTTCTCTTTTTTCTCCTGCAGAGTCTCCCACACTTCTGTCAAAATGCCCCACACAGGGCTCCTCCTGAACTCATACAAATACTGAGCAGAGCAGAAAGCTATACCATATGTTTGTTCACTTTGCTCCTTTTAATCTTCCCAGGATAGTGCTTATCTTTTTCTCAACAGCATGACATTATTGACTTGTGTTCCACTTGTGATCCACTAATACCTTTAAATCCCTGTCTATTGGCCGGTTGCTCAACCACTTTTTCTAGATCCTGAATTTGTTTGGCTGATTAGGCCTGTCTATCCGCACTGTTTTGCTTGTGCCTCTTGAGCTGCATTTTGGTTTTCTTCACACCGTGCTTTCAATCTGTCAAGATCCTTTTGAAATGAACTCCCATCCATCAGTGTGATGTGGTGCTTTCCATCTATGCATCACCTGCAGATTTAATTACTACTCCCTTTCCATTATTCAGGTCATTAACAAAAAAAAAAAAAGTGCCAAATTCTGACTGTTATATGCAGAATCATAGTCGGTGCTTCCCAGTAGTAAAAAATACTACTTTTCAAAGATTATCCTATTGGTTTTACACTATCCTAAAATGTATTTAATAAAAGACTGCTTTCTTGTAAACATATCATGAGATATAGGATCCCAGTTAAGATTTTGCTAAGTCTAAAGTAAGATACATGTGATGTTTTCTTCCACTCTGTCCTTATTATGCTTCTTTGTCATAGAATAACATATGACATATGCTTGACCTAATTCTTAGTTAAGTAACCTGTGCTGACTGCTACTGATCTCCCTGGTTTCTTGAAAGTATACATTTTCATTTGTTATTCCAGTATGGGGTTTCTAAGTTCAACAGTCCATAACTCTCTACATTTCCCCCCCACACATTATTTTGAAGTTATGTACCATGTCTCTTTTTCCTATTTTGCATAGCACATATAGCCTTGCAATTTCTCAAAAATGAATGCAACAACCCTAAAAGAGATTTTTGATTCTTTAAATAAATTGCTAGACATTTCAGGAAAAAAACTTAATTTTATTTAAAACCAGTGTTATTTTCTGACCTATTCCTTCTGTATGCCTTCACCTTCTGGGTTAATCAAATGACTCTTTTCAGTCCCACAGCTGACCTCCTTCCTCTGTACTACCATGGTCATTGCAGCATTCCCTCAATTTCTCTCTGAAAACCATTAGAAGACCAGAAATCAATGGTCTTCAAAATCTTTCTGCTGTAAGTGGAGTTTATGCTGTCAGTTTATAGTGTTAGAATAGATTTATTTTGGGACACTTCACCTTTGAAACTATTTGTCACAACATTCTGTAGATGAAAAGGTATAATTTGCTACCTTATAAATTCAGTGTTTGCCTTAAATATTTCCTCTACTCCATGATAAAGCAAGATATTCACAAATCTTCCTGATGATGTCTTTCCACCCAGGAGTTAAAAATGTATGCTATTTTATCCTCTAGTTCTTGTGGCCCTTTCTCCTTTCCAGCTGGCCTTACATTTTGCAAATCAAAGCTGTCATATTTCATATTAACCCATATCTTCTTTATCTAAATTTTATTCTTGCATACTAATTTGTCTGTGCTTAATTGTATGGACATATAAATATATGCATATTTGTAAATATAGATCTAGTTCTACATACATATATTTACTAGCATATATATTTATATAAATTGTTCTGTCATCCTCTTTTTCTTTTCTAAACTCTCCTTTGTACAGCTTATTCCATGTTAATAGTTCCTTACTGAATCATTCTACTCTGGATGTCAGTTTAATTGTGCTGAGGTCTGTATTATTTGCTGCATGATATGAGTACATCATTTTCTGAACTAACCCCAGAGTTGAAGAAGTCTTCCTCTTTTCTGGTACTTGATGTCCCAAGTAATAGTCATTCAGGGATCAGGAAATTACTTTCTGTGTTGTTGCTCTTTCTCTTTAGATAATTGATTCCAAATAACAGAAATTATATAATTTTACTATTTTTTATCAGCCTCATTTTTTTGTATTTATGCACTATGTCTTTTGTAGGCCTGGGGTTTTTTTTTATTCAGTAGGTGGCTAAAATTGTACACTTGTACTCAAATATTTTGTTTTTTTATGCACTATGTCTTTTGTAGGCCTGTTTTTTTTTTTTTATTCAGTAGGTGGTTAAAATTGTACACTTGTACTCAAATATTTTGTGGGGATCTTCAGTGGTCTTATTTTTAAGTCAGACCTACTTAAATTTTATCAGTCTTATTTTTATGTAATATTAAATATTATATCTTTTCAATTATGATATATTATATATAATATATCCGTATATATATTATATATATTTAATGTTATATATTGCATTATCGACATCTGTGACTGAAAATGTTATTCCTATTTGATTTAGAACTAAGTATTTTCGTACCTTATTGATTTTTCTCATTGATATTTGTAATTGACTATAGTATATTAAGGTCTTCCATACGCAGGTGTAATGGCACACTGTTTGAAATTTTGTGTGTTAGAAAACAGACATTTTATCTAAGGATGTTTGATCATGATTTTGTATTGAAACACTCTGAATGAGGAGACTACTTTAAATGCATGATCACTTTTTGCTTGAACTTTTCTGGGGGGGAAGGAAGTGCAGTACTGGAGTTACAATCTTCTTCATTTCCTGTGAGAAAATGCTAATCACACAGGTAAAAATTTCTGGACTCTACCACTAAAAAATAATAGAACATATTTTTAAGTTTCTAATTTAATGTGTAGTTGCAATCATAAAATTCTCTTATGAAACTAACAATACTGAAAAGAACATGTGACAATTCATTTTGTTTAGTTATGAAGCTTTAGCAAAAGCAAAAGTGAAGCTTCACAAGCAAAAGTGAAGAAAAAAAGACTTGGAAGTAAAGAGAGTCATCCTTGTAGGTTTATCAGTTCCACTCATCATGTTGCACATCCATGTGCACTTTTAATTTTCATATGCATCATAGCTTTCCTGCACATGATGGTCTCTAAATTAGAGAATAAGCACCCCACTACTCCCAGGATACACTTCCATCGTTCCAGCACAGTTTGTTGTCACATGAAATAATTTCATATTGTGAAATTCACAATGAAATTACCGATGAAATTAATTACTTCATGGGTGCCGTAGACATAGTGATAATTAAATACATTCAGAATAAAAAGAAATTTAACTTTTTTAAAAGGCAGATTCAATAATAGCAAGTTGCTTTTGTCATATGCTCAGAAATAGAGTGGGTATTTCCACTTGCTCACTCCCAGAATTTTATAATTGCTTTACCTGCCATGTTTAAGTCACATTACTGAAATATACTCCAGACAATCCTTTGCTTTCCGATCGAGAGAGTTGATAACTGATATGAACATTGGTCTAGAGGGGGTTTTTTTGCATCATCACCTCTTTAAAGGCAAGCACTAATTCCCCAGTATTTAATTTTCCAAACACCCATACTATACATTATTGGGCTAGCTAGCAATTCCCATCTGTTTTAGGCTGGTAAATCATTAGCTTTGACTGGTATCTCTCACTGATACAGGCTTAAAAGCACCCTGTGGCTAATTTGGTTTCTAAATATGCATTTAGCACTTGATTTTGGTCTCTCAAGTTTGAAAACTGTAATCTAAATGACTTTGCTAATCTGATCTTGTGATAACTGCTATCTTTCTGGCTTACTAGAATTAGACTAGGAAGGAAAAAACCTCTCAGATATTGCTATGTGATAAATACTGACCTGTCTGACTCTCTAATTGTTACTGGCAACTACGTGTAAACCAATGTCATAACTGAAACTAGATTCTGGGGAAAATTCCGGTGCCTTGAAAGATAATGAGTTTTGCCCCCTTTTTTTTTATGTTGTGGATAACAACAGCTCATACTGGCTCTCTGAAATGGATTTTTAGACATAGCTATCTCCTTCAAAAAATGGCCAAGAGCATATACTGTGTATTCATGCTCATTGTGATCTTCTGTGAAGGCAGATTCTGATGGGCTGACATGCAGAGCATGGACTAAATTTTTTTAAATGTCATTAGCAGCATCAGGAATGTCATAATTTTGCTACATTGGAGTAGCCTGAGAAATGCTGCATAACTTGCTTTAGGACCTATGGCTTAAAGAGCTGGTCATCATCCCCACTCCACTTGATTCTCACAAATTATCTCTAAAATTTTGATAAAAGCAAAAAGGCAAAAATGCCTCAGCTGTGAAGTTACACATCTCTGTGTCCAAATGGACAGATTTATGTTCATGCAACATCCCAAGTAAAACATTACAGGATTGCAGTAGACACAGAAGTTAAGTACTAAACTCTCATTCATCCACTGAAATGTTGCTATATTCAATTTTTTACTAATGTTTTCTCTGATATTTTTAATGGAAAATTATTTTTAAAGGCAATCAGAACAAGATGATTTTTCAAAGTATTGCTAGTATGCTTCTGACTCCATCTTGCAGTAATTCAGTTTTCTAAATAATTCCAGTTGTACTTTTTGGAGCAAATCCCTACAGAGAACAATGGGGTTGATTGTTTTGTTGACTGCAATTGTTTTATATGTGGGCTGTTTCTCAAACCTCACTTTTGGGCAGGATAAGGAGTGGTTCAGAGAAGCCCCTCTAATGAATGGGTAACAGATGACTGTAAACCACAGGTATTAGACCTTTTCAACATGGAGTTTTAGTGACTCAAAATGTTAAAATAGAGACAGAAGAAAAACTGTGAACATATCCTAAAAGCTCAATGAATTAACTGTCTCCAATTAGGTAATTTGTGGCCAACCTCAGTTTGGATTTTTAACATATTTGGGAATGTGAGTGAGTTTGTAATGCACAAATAACCAAACAATCTAACACCAAATGTACTTACTGCAAAAGATATAATTGGCTGTGGGGCTTTTCAATAGCACAGTCTTAGGATATACAATGATGATTGCATCCTTTTCAAGTTTTTAACAATCACTCCATGTAGAAAAAGGTACTTGGTAAAACAATAAAAAATAATTAAAGTAAGGAGGAGCACATTGCAACAAAAGAGTTGCCTTAAATGTATTTGTTCACATTTACATCTGTGTTCAGCTGATCCCTTTTGCTTGATTTTCATGCAGCATCTCCTGACTGCTGAAACAATTCCTCACATGCTAAAGTATTTAATGAATTTCATGCAGTTCAGCATGATCACAGAAGACCTAATCCAAATATAGTTCTAAGAAATAAGGTTTCTTGTCTAGCAAAGTCTTCTTCATGCAAAATAAAATATAAATCTTTATGTCACTGCTACTGATTGACAGTTTTAGTGGAAATCAAATCATGTAGCAAAACATCCCTGAGATGTTACTCACACTTTAGTACTTTGTTGGCAACTTGAAATTAACTAATTATCTAGTTTCTACTGTGAGATCTTAGTTCACTGGGAAACATGTATATTTCTTTCTTCTAAAGTCAAAGGCAAATCTCAGATTAAAATATATCAGATATTTGTCCCATTCTGTGCTTGTGGGTGGAGGCAAGCCAGTTGAAGATTCAGACAGTACATTATGCTCTACCTGTCTTTCAGTCCTCAAAAACCTCATGAAATTATCAATCCATAAAAATATCATGTCTTTTTTAGCTCATCTCTATTTGCAAAATTACTTATTTTCTTTTTTATGCATTAAGGTCAGGAAATATTGAAATGAAATATCACCACAAAAATCAAGATAATTTCTTTTACAAATGTTGAAACACAACGTGGCACTTGACATTCTTTTCTTTCATCTAAAGCTCCAATTTTCATCAAATAAACAATGAACCAAAGAAACCTTTCTCAGTATGTAAAGTCTAAGATTTGTGTCAGTCACAGAAATCTTTGGTTCTATGGTTCTTTGCATGGAAGAAAGTACATCCTATCCCCTCCTCACTGATTAATGAAGTGACTAAAATGTTCAAACATCTTAAGGAATTTGGACACCTGATCTCCAGTTATTTTAAGTCAACTGATATGTCCATGAGGGAACTTTCCATTCCTGACATGGCCATAACTTACACATGATCCTTTCCATGTTTTTCTTGATTTTTTCCCCTGTGAAAACAGAAAGACTAATACCTGGAGAAAACAGCAGGATTTGTGGTGCATTGTTTGAAAGACTGCAGTGCTGCAAGTGTCTCTTTTCTGCTTTTCTCTGTAACTGGCTAATAATTGGTCACTGACAGTTTCTGTCCTGGTCTCCATTCATCCAGCTATTCTCATGCCAGCTTCCCCGGACTCTGAAGTGCACTGTAGTATCTGCAGATGGGCTTTACTGTTTGTTCATCTAAAGAACTCGCCTAATATTCTTTACTGCAGATGGCAGAGTTACTTATTTTTGCAGACCTGGACTTTGTTTTTCATCTTCTGCAGACTTCCTGGACTCACAGTGTTATGGCTGCTGTTCTCTCAAGTGGACCTGTTTCTCCCATTCCAGAAGGACATATATCACTGATAAGCTCCATTGATTAGAAAGCCACATGTAGTCACGAATTCACTTTAGTAATACAGTCTTGTCTTCTCTGATGCAGTTTCAAAGTTTGTGCATAGAAAGGATATGAAGGCATCTCTTTGCTTTCGTTGATGAATGCCTGACAGGATGACCAAGGAGCACTGAGAGCTGTGTGTACCATTTTGACTCACACATCAATATTTTTCATCCTGCTCTTGAACATTATCATTAGAGCAGTAGTGAATGTTAGAACTTGAATTTCAAAGCAAATTAAAATGGCCATCATGGTATCCTGTTGGATGTCAATGTGTCAATTTTTTCCTTGGGAATTAGAGAAACTCACGATTTCCAGAATAAGCTTGACTTGTGAATCACGAGCCAAGTAATGTCATAGAAAATTCACATTTTGCTCTGCATAGCCACAATTTCTTTGCAGCAGTTGCAGCCATTCTCTTCATGAGGTAGCCATAGGAAGTACAATGCCCTTGCTATCAGGGTTGAGTCTGCACAAGCAGTTTGGGAAAGAGAGCACCATGAGGAGCAATCCTGTAGGTCTCTGCCTGGCAGCAGAACACCATATTTGCCTCATATTTCAGCCACTACTCAGCTGGCCACTGCAGAGGTAAGGCATTTGGATGTCTGTCTGTCACTCCATCTGTGTGCTTATATATAGGGATAGAATCCTAATTCCTGTCCTCTTGCTTTTTCTTCCATTCTTCCCTTCTGTCTCTTCCCCTGTTCCTTACATCTCCACACAACCATACAGACTCTTGTCTTACATGAATATTAAATCATTATCTTAAAATTATTTCCCTTTGGAATTAATGTCGTTAATTCTTACATCCTGTGATTTACAATGAAATACTGCTCTAATTCATGAGTCTTTAAACAAAAGAGATATCAATGCTCTTCAGAGAAAGACTGCAGAAGCAGAAATAGAAGCTCCCCGTCCTAAATCTTAATTAAAAATTTTATTTGTACAATGCAAAGTAATATGTCAGTAGTCCTCTATTTATTCAGAATTTCTTTATACAGGTTTTCGCAGCAAATTAATTTGTATAACACAGGAGGATTTTGCTACAATTGTGACTGGACTAATGTCATTTTGGATAATCTTCATAATGTCTCAAACTTCAATCTCTCCCTGAAGAACAGAAGCAGCAGGAAAAAAGATAAACTTTCTTTCCCTGTGGCTCATGGAGCTATTTACACTGGTCATATTAAGTGTTGCAAATAATTTATTTGGTGAAATTAGCCCTTTCTGTTTAAGAGATCAAAAAGCGAAACTTTAATGCCTATGGCCTTGTGTTCAGGACATTTTTCCAGAAGGGAAAGACAGGATAAAAAAGTGCAAAGAGAGGTAAAAATGATCACTGCACCATTTGGCAAAGCATTTGACAGAGAATGTACTGTAAACAGATGTTACAGTCTGGATCTGTTGCACATCAAGTAGTTCATAGAGTCTGCATTCGTACCAAACTCGTTTGATGGCTTAAGGAACACATTGTGTTCAGTAATTAGGTAGCACAACCTTTACCAATTAATTCCACTTTCAGCTGAATTGAATAATTGCTGTCAAAAGCAGCTAGACCAACATTTTAAAACCACTAAGCTATATTGTGTCTGAGGTCTGTAGGAAGGTTTCAGCAATTTTTTGGTTTATTAGTTGTAAATATCTGGCTGCAGGAAATATCAATTTCATGGCTCGTCCTGGTTTGAGCACAAGGTTTGATTAGGATCCTCAGAAGTTTCCTTCCAGTCTGAATTATCCTATGATACCATGAGCTGGTAGAAGAATATCGTTCTATTAAAATGACCATAGAATATGCTAATAATCTGTTTTCATATAAAGATATATATATTAGCAGTTTCTATCCTATCTTAATGCTCTTCTGACTGTTCACATATTTTGCTGCATTCATTAAAAGTAGCTAAGAAAACTGAACCCTTGTTCAGAAGACTTATTTGCCTTTAAGTATCCTTATACATACTGAGAATTTGTTAGAGGCCCACAGCAAGGTCTAAAAATAATGAATTATATCAATTCTGTAGTTTTTAAAAGTAGTCTCTTTATTGCTTGAGGATTTAAACAGCATTTTAGGATATCAAGATTTTTGGAGACTAGACATAACCCTCTGCACCCAAACACTGCAGTATCATTTATTTTTAAATACGTATAATTGAGGTCCTCATAAGAAGAGCGCTGCCTACTGGGAACTTCTCAGTTTTTCTGAGACTGGTGACTAAACAAGACTTGTACTAAAAATTAAGTCTGTATCTTAAAGCATCTTTTAGAAGTGGTTTCAACATTAGCCCCTCCTACCTATCTATTACTGATTACTTGGTTTAAGAAATTTTTGTCTTTAAGAGGGAAGACAGATATTGTAGTTTTAGTAAGAGAGTCACAAAGTACTGCAGTTCTTTTCAAGCCCACAAAACTAGGTTTTTCTTTTTTTTCTTTTTTTTACTTTCCAATCTAAAAAAGCTATTTATCTATTCCTTTTCTCATCTAGTTCATCTTTTCTGCAGTAGCTGCAGAGACTGGGCTGAAGTTAGAAGAATTTAGCTAACAGAGTTCAACAAGTTTATGGTGTTAACAACAGGAAACCACCACACTAATCTGCAGATTGCCTGCCTTCACATACAGGGCTATTCATGAATTCATACTGCTGTTTTCCTGCATTCAGAACTTCCATTGTTTTATATTGGAGCTTGGAGGCTGGTTTAATTAAAGTGATCTGAATAGAAGTACAGTATGCCAGATGTACTTTATAAATATAGAGCAGGTTATGTAATGGTAAACCATCAGGAAATATATGGGAATAGTTTCTGATAACTCATTGTTAACTAAATATAAATCCTAATTTATTTCACTGTTTTAAACTTACTACTTTTTTTTTTTTTTTTTTACTAGCACAAATGAACTTTCTTTGTATTTTTACATTTTCCTATTTTTTACTACAGCTGTCCCATGGGGAAAGTCTGCTTCAAATTAGTTTGTTCTGGTGAACAGGTACTATTCAGTGTGAATAAG
The DNA here is from genome assembly GCF_014805655.1 of Passer montanus. Taxonomy (NCBI): domain Eukaryota; kingdom Metazoa; phylum Chordata; class Aves; order Passeriformes; family Passeridae; genus Passer; species Passer montanus. Next base: position 3,547,906 of record NW_024367037.1, read on the forward strand.
AATTGTAGCATTTTGGCTGGATCCACAGAAAGACTAAAAAAGGGTATGTTGTTGTTACTTCTGCCCACAACAGAGGTATTTTAAAGCCATGATTCAGCTGCCATCTAATTGGCACAAAGATGGAGAGAAAATTCTTTCAAAATATATATTCTCAGCATCTTCAAAGAATACAGCCTTTCTTCAAAATATCTACTTTTCATTATGTTGAACTGTTGTTCCATGATTCACCAATTAAGTATTGCCTCTCCTAATTTACCTCTGTGGCCAGATCTACAAACCTTTTTTAGCATTCTCTTGACAAAATAGGCAAAGGTAGTGAAGTTCTCATTCTTACCTATTTTATCATCTTCTTTTATTGCTGAAGCCCTGTACACACTCCATTGCAGTTCCCTCTCACTTTCCTTTACTGAAGTTCACTATAATGGGGTGTGTGGAAGCACCACACCTTGCATTTGGAGGAAGACTGCCTCTTCATCTCACAGGCAAAAGGTTTTTTGTGGAGCCCTGGTTCAGGACACACAACATAAGCTTTCACCAGGTAGAATGAAGTGTATATTCTTTAACTGCTTGTATACAACATACAAACAAAACTCAACCCAGAGAGCCAGTTACTACGTAAGTCATGGTCAAAGATGTTTCACATATGAATTACTTTTTTATTTTGGAAGCCTGAGAGAAACTCATTAAATAGTCAACCATTTTCATGGTTTGAACTATGCTAATTCCTACATTATTACACTTTTTGCATTTCCTTTTAGACTATTTTTGCCACTTGACTAGCACAAAGGCTTTAAATGTTGAAATAACTTTTTATAAGCCACATTTTGTATCCAAAAGGAAATATTTCTGACAAGAAACATGGTTCTACATTTTCGTGTAATGCTTTTCCTGTCTTTTGACTAGTTAACAATTCACCTAATAGGCATTTTCAAAGCTGAGTGGGCAGGAGGTGTACAGCAGACAAATCCCACTGTTTGCTAATTAATTTTTCTCTTCTTAAGATCACTAACAGAAAAATCAATGGTCATCTAGCACACGTTCTTTATAACCTGCAGTAGTTTAGTACAATTTGTTGAAAGATTACTCAAACGCTATTCCCTAAGAGGAAAAAAATATCAAAAGGTCACTTCAAGCAGAAGAGTAAAGAATAAAACAAATATTTCTCCAAGTGTGGAATTTTCTTTCTGAAGAATTTACACTTCACAGCAAATATGCCTCCTAGGTCCCTAATTAATTCCTCCATTTCAAGGAGTTCCTGCACTAGACAGAACATCTCAGAGAGTGGAAGTGTGGCACAACTCCTTTAACATCATCACCACAGCTTAACCTATGATTCCACTTCTTGTAGTGGGTGAAACTGGAATAAACCAAAGCAATGTATCAGACCTGTCTTGTCCAAATTGTCCGAATTGTCTTTCTAAATCCACAATAGGACTGTAATAACTCAAAGTATGAGCCAATGGGTGTGTTAGGGCAGTAATTCTCAACTTTCAGGTGACTCTCTGTATCATCACACATGTGGTGCTGTTTATTACAAGAGATTTTGATGAATGATTTTAAATAATTTTCATAATTTTTGGAAAACCATCTAGGGCTTCTGAAATTAGCCATAAAGCCTTACACTTATTTGCACATGGCTTTCTAATATTCCATATTTTCCAATTTCTCAGAAACCTCAAAATATCACTATGTCCTTTTCACTTCTCTGAGCCATTTCAATTGCAAGAAAAGAAGTGTCCCCATCCCATTGATATCTTCTAGATACAATTCAATTCATATTATATTAAATACTTCAATAAGGTATTGCTGTTCTTTTTGATTCCTCACATGGCAAAAAGGGGAAAGCCAGCAGAATTTGGTCTTCAAAAAAGCTATAAATGTGTTGTTTTCCATAAACACAGTTTCTGTTATTACTCCAGGCAGCTGTGAGATGTGTTAGCTCTGTCAAAACAGCTATGGCAGAAAAATTCTATAGGTCTTGACAAATGGAGAATGATGGTGAAGCCAGTCAGAGGACAGGCTATTTCAGCACATTTCTGCTGCACCCTGGAGCCTCTGCCCATGCTGATAAGAGCCTTGCACCACCAGTCTTTCCCAGCTTGATCTAACTTGAAAAATCTGCCGGTAACACAGTGGTGTTCTGCTCACATCCCTGATTTTATTTCGACAACCTGAACAGATTTAAGTACAGCCACCTCTAGAAGGTGCTGGGATGTGCACATTGCAGTCGCCAGCTCTGGGCTCACGGTGATTTTTCAGAACTCTCTGGGAAGTCATTGATGCATTGAAAGTCCTCTGGCAGCCCTCAGTGGTTTACCCTCACTTGCTCAAACAGCTTTTGGTGCCTGGCACTCAGTGAATATACAGGATGGGGCAGAGTCGACCCTGTTCATGTTTATGAGGCATGAGAAGCACATCCTGTTGTGTTGATATATTTACTATTATTTTTCATTTGGTATTAATATGTAGCAACACATTGAAAACAAATCAGAGACTATAGCTGATTCCTGAAGCAGGACACATGGGTGGTTCTCAGTAGGAGGCCTTTGGGTGCTTTATGGATGTGCACCTTCCCAGGCAATCTGTGAAGGCAGCATCTGCCTCAAACCTGCCAAACTCATTCATGTCTTAACTTAAATATTCTGCTGTAGCACATTACTCCCTGATTTTCTTCTGGCTGGCAGGAAAGGGAGAAGTGAGGGAAGAGGAGAAGCAAGGAGATGTTAACTAGAAACTGGGAATTGCCTCCTAGGTCCCAGAAATACATGCAAGAGTGTTATGGTCATGCATGATCATGTAAGATTCTTGTCTTGAAAACCAGAAAAAAGGGCAGCTACTTCAAAGTAGTGTTTTGTTTTGTTTTGTTTAATTAGTGGGATTTGTACTAAACCCTTCTGCCAACAGCAAGAGAAAGAGTCCAAGAGTTGCCGAAAACTCATACTTACAATCAATCACCAGAAATGGTGGAGTCCCTGACTTCAAAGTTCATTCTCTGCGTTATAGAGGACAGACTTGAATTTCCATCCCAGGGGACTACTTTAGATAATATTGCCTGCCTCACTGGGACTCTGCCATGTTACACCAGTATTTCTACATTCACTGAGATCAAAGGAAAGCTGTTGACTATACAACCTTTTAAATTTCATCACTTATCTGCAATGAGACACACTTCGGTATTGGATCCTCACTTTCCAGACATTCATTGGAATTGAATTCCTGCAAAAGACCCTAAATCTTGGGGGTCCCAAAGTATTTATCTGATGATTCATAGTCAAATGTCATTACAGTCTTTGGGGATGCACAGGTCTGATTTGGTGCTAATATACAATTTACTTAGGACATGAAAAAAAAAGAGATACATAGCTAAAAACTTTGTTTTTCAAATACTTGTACTGATCCTTTCTAGTAGTAGAGATAGGATAGGAGGAAATGGCCTCAAATTACCCCAGGGATATTTAGATTGAATAGTAGGAAAAAAATTTGTCACTGGAAGTGTTATCAAGCATAAGAATGGGATGTCTAGTGAAGTGGTTGGTACCATCCAAGGTGGCATTTAAACATGTAGATGTGGCACTTATGGACCTGGCAGTGTTAGGCTAACAGTTGGATTCCATGGTCTTAAGGGCCTTTTCCAGCCTCAATCAATCTACAATTATATTTTCTACTTAAAGAGCTTGGTGTTCAAGGTACTACAAATTTTTGGAGAAATTTGCACTAACAGCATTCTTATTTAACAGCAAAAACACCCCACAATGAAGGAAGTAACACCCAGCCCTGCCTAGTAATCGTATTTGCTGTCTCATGCTTTATCTACAGCCCAAATACACAGCCCTCACAGATGAAGGGCAGCCTATGAGTGGTTCCCTGAGAGGATGATTAGTGTTAAGTGTATATATCCAAAATACACTTGCTTTGGTTTCCTAAGAAAACTCAGTAAGATCACAGTCTTATCACACATGTCATCATTTGAAATTGACAGGCTCACCACTCCTCTTAGAAATAAAAGCTTTGAATGCTAATTTCCCAAATTCCCACATCATTAGGAGGATGAAATTTAATCTCCACATATGTCAGAGTGGACTGAGCCAGGGATTTGGTTTGTTAGGAGAATCCTGGACCTGTAATTTTTTGCAGAAGGAAACGGCAACATTTCAGTGTAACACTGTACTGTGCTCATCCCTCAGGGGAGGGTTTGTATAGAGTGTTTCAGTAGCATAGGGTCATTTTTTAAACTCACGGGGCACTGCTTTCTTTAAGGTCACAGCATCCAGCAATGAGCCTGCCTCTAACACTCAGGAACAAAAGGTTGATAAAAGTCAGATAAACAGTGGCTGGTGGATGCTGCAAAACTTGGGGCAAGAAAACAATGAAGTAATGGAATACCTAAGTGGGTAAAATCCTGAGAAACTAGTTAGTTGTCTGTATGAAGCTGGAAGCTGCAGATATAAGTACAAAAAAAATGAGCAAGTGACTGCAAATGAAAAAAAGATAATTTGGGGGTCCATCGTAGTATGCTGATGTCACATTGAAGAGAATAAATCCTGCAAATTTGAGCTATTATTAACAGCTTTTAACAGCCTCTAATAATAAGAGCTTTTAATAATTTTCAAGGGAAAAAAAGTACTCATTTTCATGAACTTTCCAGGGGAAAGCCAATATGGGCACTTAACCTGCACCTTGTCAACTCTCCCTGCAGAAATTATCTTTCTTCTTTGGGGAATGACTGGTAAATGACCATGCTATCTTTTTCCATAGCCCCATATGTGAAATAGCTGTTTTTCCCTATGATTAATGAGATAAGTTCAAATAAAGGTTATGTGTTTAACTAAAGCTCAGCAGCAGAGTTATGAGACACATATTTAATATTTTTCCATCAGAAGCAACATGCTGTTCTAATTTGATGATTGGAAAATTATGTCATCCAGCTAAAGAGGGAAGTTATTTTGCTGTTTGGGTCTATAGAGTTGTCTTTTTTAAATAGAAAGGGAAAAATTATCAATATTAAGGGGAAACAATTAAACTAAAAAATGTGGTTAGTAGACATTTCCAATAAATCCCTTTACCAGATTAATAATTATGTTCTGAGACTGTCCATACCATTCTTATATGCAAGATAACCATTAAATTAATAAATCTCCTACTGGTATAGATTTACTGCATAAACAGGCAGGAGGCTAGAGGGGTTATACAATCTTCACCTTTTTGCTTTGTTGGGGAGAAAAGTGCATGGGAAGAACCATTTACTTTTTCTTCTCATTTACTCTCCTTTTTGCTCTCCCACATGAAGAGATACAACCCAGTCCCTGCAATCTTTTGAAAGGATTGTCAAGCCATGTCATTGGTGTGGACATCTTGCTACCATCTGTAGAATGGATGCAATCAAAATGTGAGGGAAGTGATAAAACTTTCCCTTATAGAGACCAAAGTGCAGCACAAAGGAATCAGCTGAGGGTTTTATGATGATAATTTAGTCTAAGGCTGAAAGGCTGTGCAGAACTCCTAGAGCAAGATCTATAGGAAGCTATTGAGCCATGACACCACCAGGCTGGTGAGGGCAAGGTGATCACAGCTCTCCCAGATGGGACATTTCTCACCCCTCCTGCAATATTTACAGAAGGATTTCAGTGAGATTTTCAATTTTTATCTTTGTACCAGAACACAGGAGAAATGTAGCTGGGATGCTGATTGCCCCATGCAATCCAGAATCAGTGCTTGAGGAGGATAGGGTGATGCTTTGAGAAGGCTGACCTAAAACAGAGGCTAGACAGAGTTAAAGAATAAAATAGGTATTTATTAAAAGCTGTTAATGGATACACCATGGCCAGTACAAGAATCTGGCCAGGACTACACCCAAGATGCACCCAAAATAGTCACTAAATGGATGACCAGTCATGAGGTCTCACACTTTTATTATTTCTGGTCCATTTGCACATTGGGGTCAATTGTCCAATTACAGCTTGAGATTATGAAGCCCCATCCTTCTTGGTTTTCCCCCTTCAGTCCACATTGTTTATGCTCTTGGGCCTGAAACTTGTATTGGTTGTCCTTGGTCCCAAGCTAGAAAAGGAATTGTTTTGTCAACCTACTCTGTGAAGAGAGCTCACCAACACTTAATATGAAGCTCAGAACTACACACCCAGGCAGCACAGAATTGAAAAAATACAAAAGCTGAAACTTAAGGAATCAAGGGAAGAAGGGTTGCTGAAAAGCATCCTAGTGCCACTCTGAGAGGGAAGAAGGGTTGCTGAAGAGTATGCTGATTACCCCATGCAATCCAGAATCAGTACCTGTGGATAGGGAAGAAGGGCTGCTGAAAAGCATCCTAGTGCCACTCTGAGAAAATGTAAAGAGCTAAACTTCCTAGGGAGAACAGAAAAACTTGAAGCTAACAAGAAATTTTCAACCATGAGTCGCTTGGTTTTAACTGAAGAATACTTCCTTCCTCTTGCAAGACCGATAAAAAAGTGCTGCGAGAATACAAACACTGCAGAGACAGATCCAATTTTTCACATTTTAGAAAATCTTTGAACTTCTGTTGCATCCGCAACACAGATAAGGCCAACAATTTCTTTGCTGTAACTCAAAATGTGTAAAACAACCATGTGTGTCCAGAGCACAGCAACAAAAACAGAAACAACTCTTCCCATGAACAAAGGCTGAGTGACTTGGGACTGTTCATCTTGGGTAAGAGAAGGCTCCTAGTGTCCACTGTCAGTGCCTAGTCTTTATTCATTGAATATGAAATCATAAGAAAAACAGCTAAAATATACTATACACAAGAGCTTAACTGGACAATACAGCTATTCTTATTCATAAAGCTCTTTAACTTCTATAAAGAACAAGAATGATTACACAAACACAGATTATGGATTACCTCAGGATATGTGAAAACAATAATGTACTGATCTGTAATTTTCAAAATACAAGAAAGCTACAGTTGGTTCATTTATAGATAAAATCCTTCATCGGCAAAAAAAGGAGCAAGACTTGATATGAGTAATCATATGAGTTACTGGAGTAATGAAATTCTTTAAATTTCAAAAATTTTCCCATAACTTTGAAGAACCATTGTTCATACTGCTATCTATTTCAGATGCATTTTCATAGGAAGTATCATAGAGAAGTAATCCTCTGTGATTACTGCAGTGGACATGACTGAAGCTCACTGTGAGTGAAGATTTTTAATTTTTTTTTTAATTTACAGCTAAATGCTGAAATACTAAGTCCTTCATGTACTTAATGAAAGAAGAAAACAGTAAAAATCCAAGATTAATCTCACTAACAAACTAGTTTTAGCAAAAATAAAAACACAAGTGTTCCTAAGGGACTCTGTGCTCAGTATTACAAAGCAGAAAGAACTTGCTATGACCCATGCATTAATTTAAACATCTCTATTTTTTAATAAAAATTACAGATTTCTCTTGTAATACACAGGCACATTTTAAGAGATAAGTGTTCAAGAAATTTCACTTGAAACTTGATTGAGATATTGTAAAGGAAAGGAGAGAGGTTTAAACCATGAGGCTGGATTAATGTAAATTGATTTGTCCAAGGTTATTTGTTTAGATAATAGAGGTAATAGAAGGAAGGCCCTGGGTCTCACAGAAGTGATGCTCTGAGACATCCCATCCTGTCATCATGCTCAAAGCAGGTTCACAACAGGGCATACTCCATTTAGGCAGGGAAAATTCAATTAGGATCATTCTGTGGACTCAGGCATCCCAGTGGGGATCAGGATAGGCAATATTCAGATTTCATTGTCTCACAACAATATATGCCGATGAAAAACATTTTCTGCCCTGCCTTGTGCTCCCCCTTGTGTTTTCTCAAGGTCTGGTCATAAGGTTTTCATATCAGAAAAAAAATATTTATGGTATATTTTATTAATTACATTTAAAATAATAAAATCTACTAAAACCTATAATTAACTGCTATAACTAATGATAAAATAATTGTCAAATCTACACAAAATTATGAATTTGGCACTGCACAATGACTAAAATTAAAAAGCATGCTGCATATACAGAAAGACAAAATTATTAAAGAATAAACCTATAATTAAGGAAGAAACCAAATAACAATCAAAAAACATTTAAATAATTTTTGGAATCAGATCATTGTTCTGTCTAATAAGTACATATGTCAGCAGCAAGCCCTTGAAAAAATAAAGCAGGAGATACTTCCTGCTGTATTCCTTAGACCAGTGCAATGCTAAGATTTCAAAATAGTGAATGAGACATTTAAAGTCAAAATACTAACTAAAGCATAGATTAAATGTGAAACTGTGTTGGATCTGTCCTTTTGATTTGTCTTCTTACCCTCCACACCATGACTGTGTCACAGCTACAGAGATGTCAAGTGTCCAAAATGTAGGTAAGCTGGTTCTGCTTCACACAGCAAGAGTTCTTGTATCCTGATGACCAACTCCACCCAGGTTTTACCCAACATAAGAATGCTGATTAATCAGTCATTGGTCCTCAGCCATGCAAATACCAGTTTCTTATCCATAAATCTTTCTTACCACTGAAGTGTTTGTGGAGGAGTCTATAACTTTTCTTGCAGCAGTTTTAATTGGCTTCCTTTCCACAGTAGCAGCAAAGATATTTATTCAGAGCAGCTGTCCTTGTAGAACTGAAATTCATGTGAAGCCTTTTAGTGGTATGGCAGACTTCTGTGAAGACTTAAGATGCTATACTGAACACAATAGATGAAAATTAAAAGCACAAAGGAAGAGAAGAAAGAGCTTGAGGGAAAATGTCCAAAAGACATAAAATTAATAAACCCTATATTAAACACATCATGAACAGGAAAGTTGCCAAAGTACCTGTAGGGCCAGTAAGTAACCAGATATAGAAGGAATGTTCAAAGAAGATAAAGTTATAGTGGGAAAACTCAGCACATGTTTTCCATCTGTTTTCCCTGTGGAGAAGAATAAGAAGGATTCTCCAAAATACCCCCTGTTCTGTGCAGGACTTGTTAGAGGATTTTGTTGATGCTGAACTTCTGGAAGAATGTGGAACAAAAAAAACCAAAAAACAAACAAACAAACAAAAACCAATAAAAATGAAAAAGTTTTTTTTCTGCATGATCTAATACATGCTGCAGAGTTAAACAAACTCAGGTCTGAAGTCTCGCTTCCCAGAGCTATTGGACTCCTGTAAAGAACAAGGATGACCACATATCTCTACCCAGTCCTGGTGAGGCCACACCTTGAGTGCTGCATCCAGTTCTGGGCTCCTCAGCACAAAAAAGACAATAAGCTACTGGAGAGGGTCCAGCAGAGGCCACAAAGATGATGAGGGGTCTGGAGCATTTCTTATGAGGAGAGAGTGAGGGAGCTAGGCCTGTTCAGTCTAGAGAAGAGAAGACTGGGAGGGGATCTCAGAAATGCATTTAAATATCTCAGAGGTGGGTGTCAAGAGGTTGGTGCCAGACTCTTTTCGGTGGTGCCCAGCAACAGGATGAGGAACAGTAGCCATCAACTAAGACTCAAGAAGTTCCTTCCTTCCATGAGGAAGAACTTCTTTATGTTGAGGATGGCAAAGCACTGGAACAGGCTGCCAAGGGAGGTCGTGGAGGTGTGTTTGGAGTGTCTGCCTCTCTGGAGACATTCCAAACACACCTAAAAGAGTTCCTATGTCACCTGCTCTACGTGACCCTACCTCAGCAGGGGGGTTGGATGAGATGATCTCCAGGGATCCTTTCCAAACCTAACAATTCAGTGATTCTGTGATAACCATAAAGAAATCTGAGGAATCTTATGTCTCCAGATTCCAAATTTTCTAAAAGATATTGGTGAAATGACACTGCTACAACGTGAAAATTCCAGTCCCCATACATAACAGGTTAAATAATAGGAATCAGATAGTAGTAAGAATTAGATCACTTAATAAAAATAACTGTATGTTTTCCTCACATGCATAGTTAACAAGTTTATAATCCAGTTATGAATAAAACAATTATTAAGATCAATCTCTAATACCCCCTATCTGCGTCAGCATTAACAGATCTGACTGTTTTTTTCAAAAAGTTATTGGTCTTACCTTAGATTTCTTTAGGTCCATTGATCCACCCTTAGGGAGGACTCCCAAAACACACCAGTCAGTGTACATTCTGCTCTGTAATTTAGGAAGCTACCTTAGTTATTTTGGAAGGAGCTTGTGCTTTCAATAAAAGTAGGAGCCTTCACTATATAGGTTTCATTCCTGGAAGTTGGGTCAATGTCTAAAAAGAAAAGGGATGGAGAAGACAGATAACATTTTGTTTCTGTCAGTCTATTGGACCAGCTACCTGCATAGCAGACTTTAGCAGATAAAGAAAACACTTCTTGTCCATTGCATTTTAATTATCTGGGAACTAAGAACGGGTCAATATCTTGACTGCAGCTTTCAGTCCTTCCACACACTTTTCAATTTGCAATTTTCTACTTACGTTTCTTCTTGTCCTCTGTTTTTATTTTGAAACTAATTTTTTCTGTACTTATTTCTTGGTCTAGGAGTGCCAGCATTTGCAATCACAGAATCATAACTTGATTTAGGACAGAAAAGACCTCATCATGTCCAACTGTTAACCCAGCACTGCCAAATCCACCACTAAATCATGTCCCTCAGTGCCACATTTATGCATCAGGAGAGAATTAAAACAACAGGTGAGACACTATTGTTGTCTGGTTAAAAGGAGGAAACAGACTGCCTGTTAGTTTTATAGGACCACCTTGCTCAATGAGTACAAAGGAAAATGGGAATATGTTTGTTGGCTTGCCTTGCTGTTGGAGAGTTTTTTTCTCCTAACCATTAATAGTTTATCTCAATAAAGAACAAGGAGAAGAAAGGTGGTATCCATCCATTTCTTAAGAATTAGAAATCAGCTGGAAAGAAGGTAAAGCAGAGTGTACAACTCTGCTTATGTGTGTCACATATAGAAAGGACAATTTCTGGAAATGCTTCATCATGGGATACCTAATTTCATGACTGCTTTTTACTGTACTGGACAAATCTGGTGACCTAAGTGAGTTTGATGTCATAACAGGTCCCTCCCAAGCCTACATATCTTGTGTTTCTAAAAATATTTGGTCCAAATCAAATGTCCATTTCAGATTCATTGGGAAAAGTTATTCTTCAAAATTCATATTTATTTCAGGTGAAATATAAGAAATTTCTTGTTTCACTGAAGAAATCTTAATTTGACAGTACCATAACAATATTACTACTGGTCTGAGGTATGCAAGTAATGGTTGAAGAAAATTAGTCAACCAGCTGATGTGTTGTCCTGAACATTTTCAGTGTGCTGAAGTTGTTTCACAGCTACATTTACGGTAGCATAGCAAACAGGAAAAGCTGACAAAATAATATTATAATACTAGTATTTATCCTAATAATTTTTCATTTTATGTCAAACATACTGAACATGTATGTACCTATCTGGAAAAAAAAAGGAACCATAAAGACTAGATATGACACAAACCAAAAACTTAACTCAATAACCAGCTATTACTTTTCCCTGTACTTCTTAGAAAATGAGCCTGTGTGACTGTCTTCTTGTTTTGTACATCTGGCAAACAATTGTTCCTCCCCTCACGTTAACTTTCAAACAAACTTACCAATTTCAGTCAAATGCAGACCATATATTAGGGTCTCAAAGGTGAAATTCCTCCAAATTTTATTAAAAGAGACAGCCAGATAAAGCAAATACAAGCAATCTATAAAATTTAATATCACCACTAAAGGGAAAATTACACTCTGAGTTGAAATGGTTTTTTAACACCACAAAATATGTTTCATGTAGAAGTGGAGTAAAAATGCATTATTGTTGACAAAAACTAAAGTTTATTTTGAAAGTCATTTTATATATTATTTTGCATATTGTCATCAATATGAGATCTGTGAGGGTTTGCACCAAACTCAAGTTTTCATCCTGCATCATTTCTATAGTTAACATTATAATTATGTTGCATTTCTGTGAGGAGGCACATTTTCAGCTCCTAGACAAACCAGTAATATTCATTTTCCTAATTACAAATACCAGAATATGAAACAGAGAATTAAGACATGATGTAGGTAACAGGAGCTCTGTGTTCATTTCCTTTGATGAATAAATAATTAGTTATTTGATTAATAAATAATAATATTTTGTTACCATTTTTCTCAAACACTTCCTAAAAAAAAAGACTTCCTGACATTGTTTTATTGGTTATTATCTAACAACATCCTTTTGGGATCAGGAAATATTTTTACCTAAATTTCACAGCTGAAGAAAGTGGGGCATATGCAGTTTTAGAAATATATTTTACATCCCTGGAAAGTCAAAGGTTCTGCACTGCAAGTTGCTAGGCTTTTTCAGACACTGTGAACAAAAGAGGGAACAAAAGGAGAGATGCTCAAAATGGGAACGTGTAGGATTTTTCTCAAAATGTATTTGCACAGCAGAGATTAAGCAAGTGCTCCATTTTGTGATTGCAATTAAATCATGGCAGCACTTCTACTGATACAAACTTTTCTTGCAAAGAATATTTACGTGCTTTATGATTTTTTTGGCCTGGGTATCCTTTCCACAGTAACTGAGGCTGAGGAGGGAAGGTGCAGAGGAACGGTGGATCCCAGATTATTCTCTCTGAGGTCCTACAAGCAGCAGTGAGTAAGAAAAAGTAGTAAAGTTCCATCAGTGGAGATGTCTGCTCATGTGTCCACTCGCAGGACAGAGGAACTGTTCATGTTGCTCTAATGGGGCAAACAACAGTTTTCAGAATTTCTGCCTTAAGCTGAGTGTCAGATCTGCGATACTTTGAGACACACATGCTCAAATCAAACATTGCTTGCTTGTCACAAACCTCTGTCCTCTGTAAGAGGAGATAGTCTGCATCTCACTGTGCAGCTAATTGAAATAGAGAAAAATAAACAAGAATCTCATGTTCTGAAAGATTTAGTCAGGTCTGATAATGAACAGCACAAGAAGCTTAGCTTTCAAATAACCCAGCATCTATATTAATGTTGTTATTCATCTTCCAAATGTTCTGGCTTATCATAAGTAAAATAAAACAAAACCTCCCCACAAGCATTTTTATTAGACACAAATTCTTCTTGGATTGATACTTGTAAATGGGTTTATTAGTGAAATTATTTTGATAATCTTTTTGCAAGAAACATTATTTTGGGAATTTTAGGAAAGAGCCTCTAATTAAAGACAAACCTTGTAGCTCCTATTTGTGGAAGGAACCATTCTGAGCATTTTCTATTAAACTAGTACCTTAAAAAAACCCAAACTTTTCATGTTCTACTGCTACTAAACATTTATAGCAGTTCTCACTTTGATACTGCATGTTCAAAAGATCTTTTGTAAACAAGAGTCTGATAATGTCTTTCTCAAAAAGATAATTTTAGCATGCTACAAATGATTTTATCAAAACTAATTGAAAAACTTTTCTGCGTATATTGTTTGGGTTCTTCAATCTTGCTATGACCCTCAGCACCCTTGTCCTTTCCAGTTGTTGAATAAAGTAGAAATTTTACTACAGACTTAAATACAATGAAACCAACTTCTGTAGCAAAAGAAGGTTTTGGGGTTTTTTAAAAATTAAATTTGCTATAAAAATTGGCACAAAAAGCAATAGTGCATCTTGCTATTAGGGAAAGAAAAATAATAAACTGTAGAAGTACTAGCAGGTTTCTAACATTATATGTGCACTTCAAGCTGCCGCAATACCCAGCCTAAATTTAAGAAACTGTTTCAACTATTGGCTGAAATCAACCTCACGGCAGCATGGTAGAGTTTTATGAAGGCTAATTTACTGTGCTTTACTTTTGCTGTGTATGTGTAGACATACTTTTACTTTTCTGAAGTTTTGTGTGCAAGATTAAAAAGAATATTGTATGCATGTATGCATATATGCTACTATGTATGAATGCTGGAAAACAATGCCCAGAATTAGAATGCTGCAAAAGAAATCTTGCATAAAAGGTGCATTTCCATAAAGGTAAATGTTCTGCTGAAGGATTTTTTTTTGGTTTATCTTGAAATTTTATGAGCTGTAACATGAAAATTTAGTGTATGAGGAAAAGCAAGCAATCTACAAAACCAGAAATCTGTGTACATGGGGTATTTGTTGCTGCTCCTATTTGCATTCTGTGCAATGTAAAGGTCAGTTTAGAATGGTGATGCCACACAATAATATTCTTTAAAAGGTAAATATATTTACCAGGCTTATGTCATAACTTGATGTATTGAGAGATGTCTGAACACCGTGTTGTTTCAATAGCACATGTTAGACTTGGATTTTAAAATCACTATGGGCAATAACAAGCTGGGAGCAATTTAACTTTATGTGTAATGTACAGAAAATCTTGCTGAATTTTGTCATTAACTGGGCTAAGAAAAGCTGCCTTGATTTTTTAATTTTTTCATAGTAGATATTCCAAAAGGCTCCCCATACAAGACTCAATTACAATATTAATTAATTTTTGATTACCATTGAATTTAATTATTATTATAGAGGAGCTATAGATGGTAACTCTAGAGAATATATTTTTAGGTTGTGGGGTTTGGGGTTTTTTTAAGAACTTGACTAATATACAGTAAAAGCTGTGTTTCAAATAGGCCAGTATTTAAGGAGTCGAAAGGACAGGAAGAACACATTCCATGCTGCTGTGTTATTTGAATACCTTGGCAATCAGAGGAAAAAATAGGAGAATACAGTGCACCATGCCCAGTGATGCCAACTGTCCACTTGGAAGACAGAAGAATATTGCAGCTGGGACTGAAAAAACTGGACCTACACAAATCCATAAACAATTTACCAGAAAAATTGGCTCAAGCAAACAAAATTATGCTAAGGTTTTTTTTTTGATGGAAACATATATTTTTCTAGTAGTTGGTGGCATTTTATAATACTACTTAAATAGAAAAGATACATTTTATAACTGCTGAAAGGGATGAAAGGCCCATTCTTTTGCTTTCAGATGTGCCTACCAAAAGTTTAAAGATCTGACACACACACAGACATGGTTTTTTGAGCCAGAAACCATGGCATGAAACTTAGCCACTAGAAAGTAAAAATAGAAAAAAGAAGTCATTATCACATGATTATAGAGAAAAAGCTCACATTGCCACCAGACAAATTATGCTCATGTATTTTTCTTGCTTTCCTCCTGAGTTTATCAGAGTACCCATAATACAAGGGGAAAAGTAAATCTAATTAGTATAAGCAGGCCCTGTTCTTGATGCTTTGTTTATCTCCCCATGTTTCCCCTATTAATTTCTTCTTTATCATTATTAATTTTTCTATTTAGATTAGACATTCTGACAGAAGCGGTTTTGCCTCTAGGTTTATGCAATGTCTGGTAAAGTTTGGGGAAGAGGAGAGGAAAATTTTGATGGGATATTTTAGAGCAAAAATGTTAACAAAGTTAACATGTCTGCTCACAAGAGGAATAAATCTTCCAAATGAGCAATCCCTTTCTTCCATCTATTATTCCTAACCACACTTACTTCCAAATAGAAAAGCAACCCTCATTTATGTTTTACTGTTAACTCTCTACTTGCAACTAGTTGAATTAATAATGATATAATACTTCAATATAGATTACTCTGCAGCTGTGATATTCTGAAAGAAAACAGAAGTGGGGATGTTACCTCAAAAAAAAAAAAAAAAAAAAAAAAAAAAAAAAAAAACAAAAAAAAAAAACAAAGATAATTGAACGCTTTGGTTTTTTTACTACAGCTAAATAGAATTCTTCTGGCTCCAAAATTTTCACTTTCTGTGTCAACAGCAGCATCTTCTCAGACTGCTGAATAATTTTCTTTGGAACACTTTAGAAATCTTTAAAACCCTTTTCTGTAGGCCTTTAAAATGCTGGTAATTTCCCTGAATGATTGATATCCTTCTTCCTTTTTCCAACTCTGAACAGAATACCTTTCTTTTTAGAACAGCAATCTTGGTTTTCCTAAGGTAAATATATTCCTTCAAAACTGAGTTATAAGTCAGAGCCACAGTCTTGCAAACTTCAGCTCAAAAGAATGCTTTGTATCCCAACACAGGCACAAGCAGGGTCTATGACAACGAGTTCTCTCAAGGTCATTTATGGTCAGAAATGTTACTATGTAATTATAGAGATGTTATTATGAAATTATAGAGATGTTATTATGTAATTATGGCACCTTCTCATGTCTTTTTAGCAGTTATCAAGTGGAGTTGAAGAAGTGCTCACTATTTCATATTCATGCTTATCCTATTGATTCTTTATTTCTTATTTAATGTTATTTATCAGCTAGGAAAAACTATGACTTAAATTGCAAAATTCCACTGAAGAATTTGCTAAGTTAGAAGGGACACAGCCCAAAGCTTGAACATTCACATGTTTGCTTTGGCTTGTAAGCCTTAGTTTGAAACACTCCCTTTTTCTTCCTGACAGACAAACTCGATATGACATTCTCTGTAACATGATTAACTCTGAACTCCGGTGCCATTTTTGCAAAGTCACTTTTGGACTATATCTGTACTTTGTTTGAAAAAAAAAATTAAAAAAAGAAGAAGGGGAAGGTTATCATATAGTGTCTTGAACAAATTTAAAGCATAGAAAACAAAGTTAGAAAAATATTGGGAAAAATTCCACAATTAAGAGAGAAAACTTATATTAGAGGTTCTGATCTCTGTCTATGTATAAAGACAGAAGGTACAGAGATTAAAAAATTGCTACCCATTTTCTTGCTTTATTTTTTACAGTTTTGAATTCTCTAGTTAATGATAATATTGGATTTTCTTTCCTCCCTGCCTGCACTCCCTCCTCCCTTTCATCCCCTTCAACTACATTCAGGCTGCCTGATCAAAACAAATTACAGGACAGCCTTATAAATTAGTTACAGTAGACTAATGTCTAATGGTGACATGTCTGTTTTGCCACAGTGATGCTCATCCTCCAGAGGTAATGTCACCTAGGTTGTCAGACAAGCAACAGCATTTTCATAAATAATCCATGTGATGCTAATACAGGATGATTTGTGATGCCTTATGAAAAGTTTGGTTGGGTTTGATTGAGTTTCCCTCAAGATACTGTATACTTAACATTATGACCTGACCTGACTTGGTTGATTCTAATCTCTGAAAAGGCTACTCTGAAATCCTGGTGTGTAACATGAAGACACAGTGTTACCCAAGCACAGCTACTTTGGTAATACACACAAGACTGTAATATTTTGCATGCATCTCTGATTATATCAAAATTTCACGAATGCATCAAAGTACCTACAGAGCTAAAAAGTCTGGCTGACATTTTTCAAGCATGAATTTATTGGGTAAGGAGAGAAAACAAAGGGAGTTGAGTCTCTTCCCCATGATTACCATGGCCTCACACAATTTGCATGCTTCAGTTAACATGACACTGACCTGTCATTCAACTGCAGAGCCCTCTCACACCCCTCCTGCCCTACCTGATCATAGCTGATCTGGACCAAATTCCACCTTTCAAAAATGCAAAGGTCTATGCTGGCATTAAACAGCGGCTAAAACTACAGAGGGAAAACACTATGTGATTAATAGAATGAGGCTATATACCTTATTTGTAAAGTATCACCTCCTTTCCAACTAATAAGGTCAAAAAGGCAAACACGGGGTTTAAATATAAATGAGTCTCTAACTGGTTTACAAATATGAGCCAGATGCTCATTGTCATACTGGAAAAATCTCAGCATGTGCCCCTGTTGATATATTGAAATAAAGACTACCTTCACATGTCTCAACGCAACTAATTTTAATGTTACTGGCTGATTGGCTACTTCTGGTTGAGGACATCTTGGGCTCTTCATAAATGCTATGGTTACTTCTCCCCTTTTTTTAATAGTACATGTTTTGCCAATGTCTCAATATATTTCCCAGGAAATTACAATGGCCTGCCTCACTGTTGTCACACAAGTTACCCAGTCCTGTGAACCAATGTGTTTCTTAATTTAAAAAGAGTTTTAATTATCTTCAGCACCTTTCAAGATATGGTTAAATATTTAGCACTGATGCAAAGAAATTAACTGGAGCCTTAAAAGCCACATCCTGCTTTCTTGAGAGACAGACTGTATGTGTGCATGGATGTGAGAAGGTTCAGACAGCAACTGAGAGAAAGGAAAAAATGGGGAGGAAGAGAGAGGACAGAGAACAAAGTGCTCAGTTTAGGAGGAAGAATTTAGTACAGACCCTCTTTACAAAAAAATGAAAACTAGGAATGCCTTCTCAAATTTCTTATATTCTCTTTGTTTTCTGAGATGTGGCTTATGATACAAACACTCTAATACTCATCTATAGAAATCAAAGAGCTTATTGAAAAAATGTGAGAGCTCCAGTAAATACTGCATCCCCCTCACACTCTGATCAAAGCAACAATAAGACAACAATTCAATAATGAGGCTGAGTATGACATCCAAGGATGCAAGGTTCAGCTCAATTCTAGTAAGAACAGAAAGGGAGTGTTAATATTGCTGCAAAGTGATCTCTTGGACATTCTGAGTTGGTGACATACCCATGCCATGGTGTTTCAGTTGTGCAGTTGCAATTGTTCCTCTAAAACCCTTATTCTCTGCAGCAAATCTTATTCTCCTTGTTGTCACAGTGTAGCATCTGACTGCATACCTGGAGAAATGGAGAGTATCTTCCATAAAATGTTGATAAAGTTTGTTCTCTGGAAAAGTCAATGCTTTTTGGAGTTCACAGTTTTTCTCCCAGATGTTCACCTCAAAAGCTTTGTGGAAACAAATGAAGCCATCTTGGTAAATAAAGAGTTTTCAAAATCTGACTCTTCCATCTGACATTACTGAAGTTCTACAAGAACATTAAATGTCATAAATTAATTCAGAAGTTGATTCCTGCAAATCTCCATTCTTCCGTAAAACCGAAGCATCACCTCACTGGAAAAGATCCACCTCAAAGTCAAGATTATTAGACTTTACTTCTGGTGAGTTAACCTGAAGGATGAATGTGGATCTGTGAAGCAGCCTCCAGTCATCAGTGCCTATCTTGGAATTTTACTCAGGACTTTAGTTTACAGCCATAGTGAGAGAGGAATACAAGTTGCCCAAGCTGGATTCCCACATGACAACCATCTTCTCTTTCACAGCAATGCAGAGGGGTTTCTCTAAATAAACTTTCCTTGGCTAAAACAACATTTTATATTGCCCTGGCTTTTTCATACAAAGCCATTTACTCTTCTCAAAGGACACACTGACACATCAGAAAAATGGCTGCTAGAGTTTTTTCTCAGTCCTCTCTGGGCAACCAGTCACACAGGGTCTGGGTCTTTTACTGGACTGATTTACAGCTGTAGACCCCTGCTCCTTCGAGGGATTTTGAGACACCTTTAGAAGGGTCTGTGATTGATTTTTCATTAACTGGGCTTTCACAATAATGACTTTTCTTTTGACCTCATAATTTGGTACAGCCTGTAAACAGCTTTTCCAAACATAATTTCCAACTGGATATTTGTGGTTTAAGACATTTCAGCAAGCACACTGCCATAGTCCTTTATTCATAAGAGTTTTATTAATATGAAGACTCTCTGAAACCAAAATTCTAGTTTTAATTGCTTGAAGAGAAACTTTATGCACTAATTGAAGGCATCTTTAACACCAGATGTGCCCTCCCTGTTCCAATAGCAATATTTAACTATAGTAAAGGAAAACAATAGTCCCATATATGTCCCATCCTATGATGTTTCCAGGTGTCCACCTTTAGGACAGCAACCATGACAATATCAAGCAAGCTAAAAAGATCACTTCCCACATATGGTGTCAGTGTCCTGAGGCCTTCCCCCACCCTGACTCGTGCTCATGTTTTTCCTGGCTGTTATATACTGCTTTGAACAAGGGGCTCGAAGATGAAAGCAAGAAATCACTACTTCTAAAGAATAAAAAATGTATATCAGCATCTGTATCTGAGCAACATAAGCAACAGAGCTCCACAAAGCAGCCATTAAGCCAAAGGGCACTGCTAGCTGCTGTTTTCTAGTCAATGATCATTGAAAATAGATTTTCTCTGTTCTCCCAATTGTAATTTTGTTAAACAAAAGTCAGGTATTAATCATGTTCTCAAAAAAAAGAGTGTTCTTCTGCCTCTCATTAGCACCTGTTAATGAGATACATGTCCCAATATTAGATTTACCTTGCCAATTTCATCAGGGCTCTGTTTTTCTGTGACATAACTTGGATATGTACCAGTAACTTGGATATGTACCATAACTTGGATATGAACAGTAAAACAGTACTAAATTTTTTCTGGTTTTTTTTTTTTTTAATTACATTCAAAAGAGTCTGCTGTGCCAATTAATAAAGTACACTAGAAAGAATCAAAATTGTGTCTTTCTGCATGCCACTCATATGGCATATATGCAGACTGTTGCAGACCTTTTCTTCCACACTTGGATATACTTTGTATGGGTACTGTTTTCTGAGGTTGTTTTTTTCAGACTTTCCCAGACTGAATTGAATACAAAGGCCCAAGGCACTCAAATTATCCAAGTAGTTCATGTTTTTGGAGGAAACACAGTATGGAATTAAGGTACAGTTTACTCAGGAAGAGAATACTGGGTCTGTTTCACAGGAAAGTCTGCTTCAGTAAATTTTATTTCAGATGCCAAGGTTTGTTTTGTGTGCAATATGGCAGCTGATCTGCAGGAAGGAGTGGAAAGTAGAGATGATCCAGCAAAGCAAATTTTTTGTTTCAAAACTGTTTGGCTTTGGGAGGGTTATAAAGATCTTTAGCAGATCAATGCTTCAGAAGAAAAATTAGCTAACATTTCTGAGCATCCCCATTCAGATTCCACTATCATAGGTCATTCATTCCTGAATTGTATTGATGTTTTAGGTGTGCAGACAGCTGACAGAATGGTTTCTGACTTCGGAAGTGCAACCTCTATATACCAGAAAGTCCAGATTTTCATGGAATTTGCTGAGTAGCCCTAGAAATTGTTGCATTGTTTCTTTCATCCTCTCCTTACACTTCTGTTTCAAAGTCTGTAAGATTATTTCAGTGAGACAATTTCAGTAATCAAACACCTCTCAAAATGAATGTGGAATCTCCAGAATTATGTTAAGTGTGAAGGTAAATAAGATCCTATATAATGCTACAAAACAAAATGGTGACAATAAAAGCCAACATAAAAAAATCTCAATATTTGTTAAACCTTATGTTTTCCTAAATATAAATATGCTTTCACATTAATATCCAGGGGAAAAAAATCTTTTTTTTAAGCTATCAAACTATACTACATCTTTTTGTAAGAAATCAGAACTGAAGATACATCCTATACTTATTATTTACTTCCTAAATTAATAAAGCTCACAAAGATTTGAAAATAGTTTGATAAAGGAAAATAAATACTAGCTTTTTTTAACAGACTTTTTAGCAAATCAAATTGCATGCCTTGCATATGGGATATGACTGGAAAAAATTGCTCCAGGCTTCAGTATTATTGTCATTTGAGAAAGCAAACAATAGAAACCTATTTTCAGTCAGTTGTGAGCCTGCAATTGTTTCAATGATGTAACCATACCTTCAGTATTCATGAGTGAAGATAAGTACAGAACATTCCTAATCCTTCAGTGAAAAATACAATATTGCACTCTCCCTCCCTGCTTCTGTTCATCCCTGCACAAACACAGACAGCTACTCCACAACTAAAAGAAGTACAGTCAATTGTCTTGTTATGCTCCTTTTGCATTACAGATGCATTAGAGCTCTGCTTAGGTTTCATAATTGAGTTATAGCAATCATCCACATATTAGATTCTAGGCTGAGCTTCGGCAAGACTAAATAATAGATTGAAAAATGCAATTATTGCTTACCTACAGAATTCCTTTGCTTGGGAGGTAAAGCATATCTATCAGAAAAGTTGTTGGTTTTTTTCCTCAGGCCTATTCAATAAATAAACGTTACACCAGGATTCTTACACAGAGTATCTTTGAAATGGGTTTTGTATTGATTTTTATAACTACCCTGTTAGATGACGTTATCCCTTAGTGTGTCATGTTTAGATGGGTCCGCCCGGAGCAGGTCACTGAGGTGATAACTGTCATTTGGAGGGACAGAAAAGCAATCATAGCTTTTTCATTACTTACTGTTTTCCCCTGCAAGTGTAGGATCATTTGACATATTATGGTCTCTGTGATTTAAGCTGCATTCTGAAATTAAGTGCTAGAATATCAAGCTGTGGGTTTAGAAAAATAAACTTCATGTCAAAGGAACCACATGCCCCGTGGGTCATAACAAAGATCCAGGAGAAGTGACAGTCCTCAGCATTTAAGAAAAAACAAAACAAACCCCAAACACACGCCCTCCAAAAATAACTCAGAAAATGAATATTTTTTTTTATAAGAGACAAAATGATCCAAAATTGTTAAAGTAATTTCAGACTGACTTCCCATGTAAGTGAACAACTGAAAAACAATTTACAACCTGATCATCCTCATTTTCCATGCTGAAACAAAAACATTATAAAAATATCACAATTTTTTTAATGTATTTCGTATGCTCAGGAAAAAAATCACCAAAAAATTGTTTTCACCAGCCTTCAAAACACTGCCACATTTCCCTCAAAAGTGACCAAGTTTCTAAGGCAAGTTTTATATCCATCCAAACTCATTTTAAACCAAATCTGTATGAAATCTGTTGGCATAGTTGCCAATAGAAAACATAGACTGTCAGAGTTACTAAAATATGTTGATATAGAACAAAGAAATTTTTTCTATTTTAACAGAACTTTTGCAATTTTTAAAAATTAATCAAATATCAAGTAAAAAAACAGGTTCTTTAACTAATAGATTAGTCTTCTGTCTCAGTTACATTTTATATGTAAACTGGGTTTTGGGGTATTTTAAAAACAAGGCATAATATCAAAGTGGCCCTTTCCCTGTTAAACTTGAACATTTATTGTGTAGGAACTGTTCATGTACTTAAGGAATCAGCCCTTAAACTGTCACTTTGGGGTTTTTTCATTTATTCAGGATCTCCATTTTTGATCAAAATCATATTTCATTCACAAGTCAGTTCATGCTTCCCTTAAAATAAACTTATTTTTACATTTCTCTGTAAGTCTCTGGAAGCTCCTACGGTACTATAAAATGTCAGTACAGCATTGCTTATTTTTATATGGTCATTGGATAGAATGCAAAGACTAACCTGGAAGCAAGGTTGTTCACGCTTCCCTTAAAAGAAACTTATTTTTACATTTCTCTGTCTGTAAGTCTCTGGAAGCTCCTGTGGTACTATCAAAGGTCAGTACAGCATTGCTTATTTTTATATGGTCATTGGATAGAATGCAAAGACTAACCTGGAAGCAAGGTCTGGCAAATTGTATTTTAATATTCTGGAGAATCACTGGGCTGGAGCAATTCTCCTGTGAAGACAGTTCAGACAATCTTTAAGGTCCCTTCCAATCCAAGCCACTCTATGATACCTTGAAAATATCATAATAAGTGCCAAGTTAGAGAACTTGCTCTCTCTTGTCTTCTTTGTCACTCTTTAAACCCTGTGGACAGACAAGGTTTTGCCCTGTGTAGGAACAGTTTCAAGGCTATTATCGTAGTCAGGTGGTTCAGGTACACCCTAAAGTACAGAATGTCTTGATCCCAATAACTTGAGGCTGAGGAATCCAGGCCGCCACACACCGTGCAGAGGTTTTAAACATGAGGCTTTGTGCTTTACTATATTTTTCAAGGAGGAAGTGTAATCTATTTCTCCAGAAGAAAGCTTAACATTCTTTTCTATTGCTCCAGACTTACAGATAGGTTTCCCAGAGTCTGGAAAAAGACAGGCACATGCTCAAGCATGACTGTCTATGCTAGTTCTCAGCAGTTCCTTCCTTAGAAGATAATTTGGATTTCATAGAGAAATGCTTAAACCAAGATTAGTAAAATAAACCATCATTCCCTTACCCCTCCACTTTCAACAAAGTAAGGTAAGTAACTAACAAAATAGCATTCTTGGGGTTTTTGTTTGGTTGTTTTTTAAAAAAATAGGCAACCATTGCATTAATATTTACTGAAGTGATTATGGACAATATCTTTCCAAACTATAAATCTATATAGTGATACAAAAAGTATTGTTAGCCTTCACTGACCTTAAAGAGCTCCACAGTAGTGTTGCAAATAAAATTAAAGCCTTTAACAGGTGCTGGTTTACATTATATATATGATTCTTTTAAGTAATACTACTTTAAGTTGCTATCTCAAATCATTAAGAAAAAACTGACCGTGAATAAGTTAAATTATTTTTAGAAGGTGCTCTACTTACTTGGCTGTGAAAAAAGGTGATCAAGTTACATACTTCTCTTTTTTTCAGATATTTTAACTATGGTTGGATATCAGCACTATTTAAAAAAACTACAATATACAAAATCAAAACAATAGATATTGTATGAATTAAAAAATAACCATTTGTCATATTTCAAAACCAAACACTTTAAAATAAATTGGTGGGATTATTTCCAGTGAATAAGTCTGGTCAGTGTATTCAGTAATTCTATCACTCATAAGAAAAAGCTGATCAGATTTATCAATGACACAGGGATTGGCTGATTAAATTTAATGGTGAGAGTAGGCTGTTTATTCAGAGGCATCCAGATCACATGGCATCATGGGTGTATTCAAATAACATGCATTTTAATATACATTTAATACATTCAGTATTCAGCCAGAGGCACATTTTGAGAGAACTCAAAATCAGGTTTCTGATGGAGTGCTAGTCACCATCTTATTAATTATGAAATATTATTTTTTCTTATTCAGAAGACAGTCTTAAATTCTACTATTTAGGAGTTTAAAGAACCTTTGTATTTTTCTTTTTTTTTCATATTTGCAGGAAATTAGATCACTGGAAGATATTCATAACCAGTAGTTTTAATTTGGTGTTTTTTCACTGGTTTTCATATGCAAAGTCTTCTGGTTTCTGGATGTCATAAAATTCAAACTGCAGACACACATTTTTCCCTTGGAAAGAAATTAAATCATCATAACATTGATCACTGCAGTCATTCCCTGAGATTCTAGAGCAATTTAAGAATCTAAGCTTTTTCAAATTATTCAAATGAGTCTCACTAGAAATATCCACTGTTAATTATGAGGAATTAATAAAAGTTGCGCAGTGTTCTTTTCAAACCTTAATATGCTTCCTCCAAAGGGGAAGTAAGAGAGTATTGTGAAGCAAAGTTTATTGTCCCTACAGAAATATATAACTGTGGGTTAACTGTCAAGGAAATATGACAATACTATCCTTTTTTCACTGACATATTTTGAAAACACAGAATATTAAATCAGGATACTATCAGTTATTCTTCCTTCCTTAAATTCAAGCCACAAAAGGTAGTGAAAATTGAGTGAAATTGACATTTTTTAACTTCTCAAATCTCTTTCATGATAAAAAATTAGTTGGGTTTTTTTATTATTTTACTGAGAATACTTTCTTTTCTCCCTTAGTGGGTCACAGACTTGCCAAATGACTTTACACTGTATCATCTTAAATATGCATTATTGCCTATCAAGTCAACCTTCAGAGATATAATCCCAAAAATGTATTCAGGTTGTTTAAAATCCACGCATATAATTCTGATAGAGAAACACTGCAAGAATCTATTGTAAAAAAAGATCCATTCAACCACAATATATTTATAACTTGTCACAGACTATTAATATGCATCATCCCAACAAAGACTCTCTTTGTTCCAAACCGAAAGTGGGAGAACTGAGTGAAGCTGGGAGGATTCTTGATCCACAGGCTCCTGTTGTTCATTCTTAAGCCAGCACTGCTTCTTTTTCATGGATATACTTATTTACTTTGTCTTCTTTCAGGAATGTAAAAGGAGTTTAAAGTAGCTTTAGCTGGGCTGCAAGATTGGGTTAATAAGATTAAAGCAAATCTTTTCAGTTCTTCAGTCATCTTGCCTTGGGTTTGACTATGTGGTCTGAGGAAGCCTTTGAGCTTCTACTGAAACAACTTTCACATTTCTCAAGATGCAAACTTCTTAATTAACCCCAATCTTCACTGATAGAAGCCAGCTTCTAGAGAGCCATTTTATATTCGCCATAAAATTGTTGCAGGCACTTGGCAGATCTCTGTGACACGACTGCCCAGATGGCCCCAGGAAGTCCAACTCATTTCAAGGAAGGGGCCAGACAGTGAGGAAGAATCAGCACAATGTACTAACGTGTGATTTTTAGGTGTTCCATATGCTGAGGTGGCACTACAGTTCTGGTAGCTTGGATAAAAGGTTAGGTCATTCATTTCTTCTTCCTGACATCCGCACAGTGTCTGGTTTGTGGCCTAATTTACCCAAGTGTTAAGCATGTCACATTACTTTCTGTCAGAAAACACTCTAACTTTTTAACAAAAGAAATATAAACTAACATTTTTGAAGAAAGGTCAAATATTTCACAGAAATTAAGTAGCTTTACATCCTGTTTACCAAATATTGTCCAGTAGAAAAATATACCAGAAAATCTGAGGAAAAAAAAGAATATCATGGAGTCATGGTTATTTTTCTAAAAATTTTCTCTTACTACAATACAGTGACATAGCATTTCTGTGAGATCTTCTATTAAAACAGCATTTATTTTACTCTTTCTAACTTAGAAAAGAATTTTCACAAATGAGTTTGGTTGAATCCATTATTTTTGGAAGGTTAGATTTTAGAAAAAGAAAAAAAAAATATTTTCCAGAAGTAAACAAGATTCAGTGCACTTGATAGAATAGGATGAAATAAAATTGCTGGTAATTCAAGAGCAGTGCTTCCAAACATCAATTTACATATCTATATTTAGCTTATGTTAGTTTTATCAGTGTTTGTGATTCAGAATGCCAATTTCTAAAAAGTGTCTGCCAGCACAGGATGCCAGATTTTTTAAATTACTCCAGTGGAGAGATCTATCTGGGGAACTTGAGATCATCACAGATGGCACTAAACCAGAGCAAACCTGCAAAAAGTGTTAATAATGTATGGAAACAATCAGTCTGAGGAGTTGTGAATCAGTGGGGAAGAAATAACCCAGAACTCCTTGAGAAGGAATGTGCTTGCAGTTTATTAGTGATCTCTCTAGGATTGAAGGTGAGGGTGATCTGGTTGAAATACTATATTTTGATTTTTTCAAAGTTATCTGCCACATCTCTTGAGGAAGACTCTAAAAGAAATTGAAATTTTAAGGTGCAACACAAATACCTATTTGTAGAGCATGGAACATAAAGAAGGATAAATTGTGGTTCTGGAGAGGTAGGTCAATAATGCAGACTGGTAGGAATCTGCATTAGCTCCTGCAGTGTCCAAAATAAGCTGTCACTGCTAGCTTGTTCAAGGTTCTCAAGCTGGAAGGTCTAGGTATGTGAAAATGCCTAGGACAAAGGTTAACCATTATTTAGGAGAAAATAAAACATTATTTCAGGTGACATTCTGGTCCCACAGAAGGTAAAACAGCACTGGGAGAGGGAGTGAGGAGGATCTGTGGCACATTTTCTCTATGAAGAACTGTTAAAGAGATAATAATTACCATAGGGAAGAAAGATAAGAGTCTATAAATAGATTTATGAGAAAGTGATATAAAATCAGAAGCGACCTGGGTGAATCAAAATACTGCATTTAAAGGAGTGATACTGTACCATTTAATGAATACAAGAAGCAGAAGCAAAAATTCCTGGATATGTTCACAGAAAAAAAAAATCAAAAAAGGCATTGCCCTTGACTCACCACGTCCACATGCTTCTCCTAGCTAGGAGGGTGAACAGAGGGAATTATCACTGCTTCCCTAGGCATCTGCTGCTAGTCACAAACAAAAAAAGGAAACCAGGATAAGATGTACTCTTTCATCTGATCCATCATGGCAGCACTAATGTTTTTATTCAGGAGCCCCTGGCATTAGAGAGGCAAAACAATGTCGATTAGCTGATTAGCAGTATCTTGCAACAGGGAAAAGCAGATGCTCTTAAACTAAATTGCTTTATTTGGAATGCATACAGGACTGCAGCAGAAGTTCCCACAGAGGTCTTGCAGACTGGCCAACTGCAGAATCCTTCTCAGCACAGCTCCATCTCCATCCCAGGGCTGTGAGGCAGGAGGGGAGGTTATTGCAAACCTTCTTGATGCACCCATCCAAGCTCACTGTAGGAGCACCTATTTTAGAAGCAAACCAAGCATACAATCCTGGTATTACTTGTTTCTTTCTTTTAAGTTGCTGACACTAAACCCACAAGCTTTTTGAGATCAAGGCTGTCTGAAAATTTATACATGTGAAGCAGACAAATGTCAGTGCCCACCTCTATTACCTTACCAGGTTTGGTTATGTCCTTCATTTATGGTTCTTGCAATTGGAAAACTGCTTTGACCCTACAGAAAGAGCCTCTATTATAATCAGAATTGATACAGATCTCTTTACTAGTTGACAAGAACTAAAAGGAGACAGAAGGAATCTAATGAATATAAAACTTTTTAATATCATTTGGATCTCCAGGGCTAGTGCTTTGAAATCATATGATTTCACCCAATGCAAGGCCTCATCACAGATCAAAAGCAAAGTCTTTGGAGTGGTTTGTACTCTAATACTTTTGGATTTCTCTTGAGTGCCACTTAGGTCTGAATTTCTTTGATTTAAGGATAGATATGTTATCACTATTATGTTATATTGCCATTAAATAGCACGTCCACTTTTCAGCTTTGTAAAACAAAGT
The DNA here is from genome assembly GCF_014805655.1 of Passer montanus. NCBI lineage: Eukaryota > Metazoa > Chordata > Aves > Passeriformes > Passeridae > Passer > Passer montanus. The sequence goes on from NW_024367037.1 coordinate 3,576,578, forward strand.
TTTTCTTGTGTGGTAATATAGGGTCTGGTTATAGGACTTTTGCTAAGGGACAGTGTTTGTAATTCACAGAACACTTTGAGATTTGCAAGTAGGGTCTAATAATTCAGTTTAAAGAATAATAATGGAAGGCAGCAGAATTAAATTATTAACATCATATGTTCACTCAATTTTGTTCCAACATGGCTTTTCACCATGAGGACTTTTCTTGAAATATAAATATGAAGGTCTATGAAAGAGGGAGGTTTTTTTGGTCATTGTGAGAGAATGAGATTATTAGAAGGAAATTAGTCACTTAGATAAAAAACTTCAGCCAGGAACTGAGTAGTGCTACAGGCAAAAGCACATAGTCCTCACAAGGATTGTGAAAAATAGAGAGCTCTAATCATCTGCATCTTGTCACATTTAGGCATAATCAAATTAAAAGGGAAGTGAGGCATATTTTGTGGGGGTTATGCAAATCAGACTTTTTTGTGAAGGTTACATCCCAAAGCTGAACACAATAGCTACTGAAGTTTTTTATCTATGACCAGTTTTGCAATAGTGTCCACAAATCCACACCACAAATCATGAATCACAAAACCAACACACAGAAAAATATCTGTGTCCCAGAGACTTTGCCACCTCATGGCCAAATCCAAAGAGAACTAAAGCTGAGGAAGTGGACTATAGGTAAATTTAGCAGCCAACATCCAAAGCAGCAATCCTGAAACATGTGACTGTTCAGGAACATCTTCTTCACAGAAGAGAAAAATTTCCTGTTTATCACTGTTAACTCTGTTCTTCTCTTTAAATAATATAATATAAAACTATATTATGCTTTGGTATTCAGAAGAACACAGTGCTATACATAAAATATACAATTTGGAGTGTTTTGTTCAGAAATAACACTGAAATCTTTAAGGTCAAACAGTTCTGGCAAATTATTTTAGATGTTAGATAGAATTTGTGAATTCTTTACAGGCCAAAATGGGAGAAAAATGATAACAATTATTATTTGTTGTGAATAACCCAACTCTTCCAACGATGAATATTAGGCTATTGCAGCTTAGGATAAGCTGTTGCCCTCTCAATAATAAATTTGTACTGATTACATATTCTATCCTATTAATAAATAAATTAGTAAAAATCTCTGGTGTTGACTCCATTGAGACTGACTTGCTCTAAATTTACAAAAATATGAGCTACTGTGTTGCTGTACAACTTATAGCTATATACCTACCTGTGTTTATTTCTAACTTTAGCAAATGTTTTAATTTATTATCCACTTTTATGCATGACACATTAATTATATATTCATTTTATTCTAATCAGTGCCTTCACCTTATTTCAATGTTCCTATATTTCAGTTTCTTTTCATCATATATTTGACTTAAAAATCACTGGGTTTTTAATTCTTTGCCTTAAATGGTTTCACAGAAATGACTCAAATTGACCAAAATAATTTCTTCATTACATCTAAGCAATGGGTTGCAGAGTCTTTCTACTCACTCCCAAAGGAAAGGTACCATTCCAGAAGGCCAGGTATGCTGGAGATGACATTCAGTAGTGTCTCAAGAAGAGAGAATCAGTATTCTCTTTAGGAGACAGTTGCCAGTTACCAGTCTCTGTGTTCAAAACAACTGATCATATTCTCCAGCTGTCTGCTCACTTGTTTTCTGATTAAATTTCACTCACTTAAAAGTCTTTCTCTTTTCCCAAACATATTATTCTCCTAATACATTCAGGCTATGAGAAATGCCAAGACATTTATGCAAATATGAATAGTTTGAAGTATCACCTATTCAGTAAAACAGAGCACAAAGGAGAGGCCAGCAAAACATCTCATAACATGCTCACCCTTAGCTGTTGTGGTGAGTGCCACAGAGAATGTGTCACACTGGAGAAGCCAGTGCTCCCCTCAGTCCTGCCAGTGGCAAAGGAGGACCTGGGGACTTTATCAACCCTATGGGTCAACAGCTGGTCCTATGAGTCAACCATGGTTGTAGAAGAGAAGAAGAAAATTTTACAGGGAAGAACTCATCAAATTGTGCAAAACCCTGAGGGAAAGAAGCAAAGACAGAGCCAGACTCTTTTCAATGGCACCCAGTACAATGGGCTCACACCAAAACACAGGAAGTTCCATATGATAATGAGGAAGAACTTTTTTACTGTGAGGGCAACCGAGCACTGACACTGTGTTCTGTCATTACAGTTTCCAATACGAGTGCTTTGTAAATTTAGGGCACTGATGTATTTACAAAACACCTTCTGGATAAAAGACATATTCCTTGTGTGTTTTTTCACTGTAATGAAGTACTGGGTTAGAATGCTCAGGAGAGTTCACTGAGTCATACAATTCATCCACTTAGAAATATGTAGAAAAGTTTCTGGGATATTATCTAAAATGGGGCCAGCACAATAAGTTTCCCATAGCTGTGTTTCAGTTCTGCTAGGAAGACTAAAACGCTGCTGTCAAGCTCCATTTTATTTGATGTAGGATGCCAGTTTCAAGAAATATGCTGATTTTTACAACTAAATTAGATTACAACCATATTTAATGAAAAAGCAGGTCTCTACTGATGTTTCTAAAGCTTTTCTATTGCATAAAGAATCAGCAGTGACTCACATTGTTATCTGTAACAGAGTTTATGAACTGTAAGACATAAGTAAGTTAATCATATCTCTGTTGCCTCAATAATATGAATTAATCAGGTGTTGAATGGATTGTGGAAATGAATTTATTCTACTGAAATCACATTATATATTTGTATGGAAAAAAATGAAAATCTACTTTTAAAGCCAAAAATAAATTGAAATTTTAATAAAATTTACACTGTAGCTTCCTAGAATTGTTTGGGTTACAAGGGAATTTAAGACCATCTGATTCCAATTCCCCTGCCATGGACAGGGACACCTTCCACTAGCCCAGGCTGCTCAAAGCCCCATCCAACCCGGCCTTGAACACTTCCAGGGATGGAGCATCCACAACTTCTCTGGACAACTTGTTCCAGTGCCTCTTTACCATCTGAATAAAGAATTTCTTCTTATTATCTACTCGAAACCTGCCATTACCCTTTGTCCTATCACTCCACGCCCTTGTAACAACTCTCTCTCAGGCTGTCTTTTAGGCCCCCTTTAGGTTCTGCAAGGCTCTTGTGTGGTCTCTTCTATCTTCTCTTCTCCAGGCTGAACAGCACCGACTCTCTCAGCCTGCCTTCATAGGAGAGGAGCTCCAGCTCTGATCATCTTCCTGGCCCTCCTCCGGTCTTGCTCTGGAAGGTTCCTCTCCAGGAGCACCAGAACTTAATGCAGTGCTCCAGGAGCAGTGTCAAGACAGCAGAGCAGAGGGGGAGAGTCACCTCCCTTGCCCTGCTAGCCACGCTGTTTTTAGTGCAGCTCAGGTTATGGTCGGCTTTCTGTGCTACAAGCACACGCTGCCAGGTCAAGTCAAGCACCAACACGCCCAAGTCCTTCTCCCCAGGGCTGTTCTCAATCCACTCTCCACCCAGTCCGTATCCCTGCTTAGGATTGCCCTGGCCCAGGTGCAGGACCTTGCCTTTGGCTTCATTGAACTGCATGAGGTTTGAACCCACCATTCAAGCTTGTCAAGATCCCTCTGCATGGCATGCATTCTTTCCAGCGTGTCAGCTGCACCACACAACTTGGTGACACGGACAAAATTGCCGAGGGTGCACTGAAGACCATTGTCCATGTCACTGACAAAGATGTTAAACCATACTGCTCCTCATACTGACCCCTGAGGAAAGCCACTTGTCACTGGTCTTCACTTGGACCTGAAGCCATTGCCTTGCAAAACTGCAAGTGTGACCATGCAGCCAATTCTTTATTCTCCAAACTGTTCATCCATCAAATCCATATCTCAGGTTTAGATGAAGGGTTGAGTGGGACACTGTCAAATGCTTGGTTCAAGTCCAGGTAGATGACATCTGTCAGTCCTCCCTTAACCACTGATATCATAAGCACATCATAGAAGGCCACCAGATTTGCCTGAGACAGATTTTCCCAGGAGAATACATCTGTCATTCCCTATGTAACTCTACCATGATTCTCCTTCAGCAAGAAGACACTGGGTTGCCAATGAGAAAAGACCCCCTACATTAACGTCTCCAATCTGGTCAGTCCTTAAGCCCACAAGATGTGCAGTTCACAGCACCAATGCAGGCACAGAAACCCAACACTTAACAACCAAAGCTGGTGACCAAATGGGGAAAAAAGGAGAATTCATCTACAAAAGCAGTAACCATCCCATGCTGTACACCTTATGAAGTAGTCTAACATAAACTGAAACCCCAAGGACGCACCTCTCTATCTTTGTGCCCAGGAATATGCTTTCAGCAGGCTGATTTGCTCAGAAATCATGTTTCAGGAACACAGGAGATTGAATCTGAATGGTGTTAATTAATATTACTTTTTATATGCTTGTTCATTTGTATCAGACACCAGGTCTTCCGTTACAGTTTAGCTCAAGATTACTTCTAAAATATTTGATTTCTCTAAAAAGAAAAGTTTCACATATGAACAAACAAGCTGATGTGAGATGTACAGCTTTAAACCAGTGCAGAAACAGCATCCAAAACTAAAAGTGCCTCTTCTGATGCACCATTTTCCACAGCTGTCCATAATACTTTATTTTCTACATGGTCTTTTCATTATTTATAGGCACAGGCACAGATGCACACAAACAACTGTTTGTGTAGCTGAATTTCTGATGTGATATCACTTGCCTTCACTTTTGGTCCAAAGTTCTGCTAGACCCAGCTGATTCTGAAATAAGTGCTTTCAGGAAGCATATTGGGATTACTTGAAGAATATTTCTTCTCTTTCTACTAATAAAGGAAAGGATTCAAGCCACATCTGTACTGTTGAATTTCAGGACAAGGTGTGCTTGTTCTACCAAGGATATGCCAATAATTCAAGGCAATCAGCAGGTTACATTACAGAGGAAAGTCTGAACCAACAAGCTGTACAAACAAAATAGCAATCAGAAGATTTAATGCATTTCTGATGTACATTTAAGGCATTGACACTGGGCCACAGATGTACATGTGTTGTGTTTTATCTCGTTGAGATATGGCTTGTGAGAACCTATTATAGCACATCATCACCCACAAGTACTGGGCCCAGCAAAGGAAAAATTCCATCACACATTACTCCTGCAGATATATTAGAGAAACAAATTGTACTTGGAATTGAAAAGTCACAGGCTTATTCTGTCTTAATAAATTCCTGCCAAAAGGCTAAGTGTAAAACTAGAAATACTTCCCAAATGTTGTTACTGTATTATCATCTCTGACATCTCAAGGGCTGCTAGGGGAATCATCTAGATATCATTTCAGAGTTCTCACAATAAATCTGGGAGTTTTTTAACCACTTTTTAAATCTGCTTGGTTTTATGTAGCCTGTACATTTTGAGTTTCCTGTACTTGAAATGTAGCATCTCCTTTACCACAACACAAAGGCTGTTTTATAACAAAAAGCTCTGACACACTGGTGATGTGATGATACCATATACTATTCAAAATCATAGATACATCTTCAAATCTTACTTTAACTGTGCCAAAGACATAGCCTGAAATTCTGTGATGCATCAAAAGAATCTTAATAAATCTCATTCTGCTCCTACACTGCCGTATTTATTCTAGATTATACATCATATTTTGAACATTTTTTATTCTGTTATCAATACTTGCAAGACTCTTGATTGTTTTCTAGCACACATACCTTGTAAATCATCTAAATGTCACAGTAACATATAAAAATATTATAAAGTTCTCCATTACATTTCTGTTCTTTTATGTTTTCGATTCTATGCCTCTCTTACTGAATACATGAGGAGTTTATAATACACTGGTATGAGGGGGACAACATGCACTAGGAAAGAGCACTTTTTTTTAAACTATTCCAAAAGAAGCTATCTTTCATGTCAGCCAGGAGAACCATTTTGTCCATTTTATTTCTGCTACAACTAAACATAAAAAACGTAAGCAAAAATCAAACAAAACAAAACAAAACAAAAAAAGGCAAAAACAAACCCCAACAAAAACAAAAACAAAAAGCCCAGAGAAGTGCCTATGCCATCAATTTAATGACTCAATGACTCACTTGCACTGCCTCTTTGACAGGCAACATTTCAGAAGTGCTGGATATTTCCTGGGATTGAGCAATACCAATTAAGCAATGCTTACCCAGGCAGCACCCAGGCTTGGCTGAAAACTTAGGTAGGCAGGTACAGGAATAAGACATCTTGTTTTGTTGCCCATTCCAGTCATCCAATACCTTACATTCAAAATCACATTCGTCACACCCTCCTCTGCACAGGTTGCACACCCTCAGCTTCACTTCACTGAACATAACTATCTCTGTCCAACATAAAGTGACGTGAATTCTGAAAGAAACTTTAGCAGATTTTGTAACTGAGCCCCCAAAAAAACCAAAAAACAAAACCAATACCTTTACATCAAGAAAAAACAACCTTGACAGGTGCCTCTACTTATCCTATGCAAGACATGGGGTAACCTTCTATTGAGAATACTGGGACATGATGTCTGTGCTTGTCTAGAGGAGTCTATCAGGGCATTCTGCGATGAGGGTTGTGAACAGCAACTGGCCAGAACTGGGCCTGGGTGTTTTCAATCTAGAAACCTAAGCATTCCAGGTCAGGTTCAGTATCACACTGAGTCATGTACCCCAGCAGTCATTGGTACAGCATAGTGTGATGAAAAAATAAACTGAAATGGTAAGAAAAAAGCATTAATTAAATTTAATGTTTAATATGAAACAGGAAATTATGTATCCCTTGTGAGTAAAGTTTCCCTTATGAAACACAGTTGTGGACTTTGTCTATCAGTGTACATAATTTTTAAGTTTAATACTTTTTGCTCAAATAATTCAAGGCTCTCAGTGTTAAAATAATAAAGCATTTGTGTAAAAATAATTGCTGCCTTGTGGTCCAAGAAGTCCTACCACGTTATTCATACAACAGGAGAAAAAGGTGAATAGCAATGGTCACCTTGCTTTTCCTCAGTCATGTATCTTTTATCATTCTGTGCTTCCTTCCTAAAATGTTCCAGCACTTTTTTATATGAGAACATGGACAGGTCTAGATTTGCCATGTTATTACTTCACAGGTGAGGCTATCTGACATAACTTTCTCACCAGTCTTGCACCTTCATCCTTGTTCATGTCCCTGTGCATTCTTTTAGAGCTGAGGAATTGGCAGACTACTGCGAGTACTTTGGGTAACGAGGGTGCTTTATCAAGTATCTAGCTTTTTGGGAGGATATTTTCTTTTCTTTTTATATTTTTCTCTCTTTTCTTTCCTGTAAGTGTAGTTAAAGTCATATTGCTACTGCTGAGGTTTGTGTGAGTTCACATCTAGTGTTTCAAGAGACCTCCAAACCTCCTTCAAGCTAAAAGTGCTAGTTTTTAGTGATCAGGCATTTCTGTCTTTGTTACAGCATCTTGCAAAACCAGAAGAGCAGTTTGCTCTTGGCTGTGTACAGGCTCCTCCACAGAGCACTTTACATCAGCAATCAACAGGTAGGCCAGCTAAACACAGGTCTCAAAATAATGAAGTAGCAGCTTGTCATTTCAGCCGTGTTGGAAGTCAACAACTGTGGTGTCAGATATGGAAATGTGCAGCGAAGAGTGGTGATCTTGTTCTCTGGCATCTGAATCAGACAGAAGACAACTGGGTTTCACAGTTGCGCATCAGTGCCTCATAGTTTAAAACTCGTTAATGTTAACAGGCCCTGGTAAATGAATGAAAAGAAAATTGATCATTAAATGGTGCAATTAAATGTATGAACAAGACATACAGATACCAGAATTTTTCTGTGTACTGAATGTAGCAGCCTTATAGGCAACAAGCTTACAATGTACACCTGCAGATCCCACTAAATTGTTTAGATTGCACACTTTACTGTAGGTCAGGGCTGTTAATCACCAGAACGCCCCAGGGCAGCCACATACAGCCTTATTTATGGGCAAATCAAGAAACTGAAATACTGAACCGTGCCTGATTAGCTGCACTAATATGCTACTTGTGGCTAATTTCTGAGCTGCTTAATTCGCAGGTGTTTGCCCCAGCCAATAAATCATGCCTTCTACCTCCTCTTTGCACTCATGACCTGCCATGCATATGTGGAGCCTGTTTAAGTGACAAGCAGGAAATAATTGATGGTGCATTAAATCACTCTGGTGTTTAGTGAACTGGTTCTCCTTTGAAACAGGCCTTGCTATGTTCTCACTCCCAGGCTCATTTCAGATGTTATTGTAACCCAAGTCTTCTGCGCCACTGCTCGCAACCTTTCAAAGGTACAATGTGTACATTTCCTCATTTTTATTTGTTTTACTTGTAGAGCACATGATTTGCATAAGCCATCGCTATTAAATTTTCCACAACAGTTAATCACCAATGTGATGAAACAGAACAAAATTCCCTGGACTGAGAAGCTGGGAAGGAACACACCATGAGCCCTAGCAGATCCAGCCCTGCACTGCACAAGAAGCTGTCAGCTATAAGGGGTTCTCAGTCATGTTTTGTACCAACCAACACTAAGTTCCTCACTCTGATTTCCTTCCTTCAGGTGAGACAAAGGGATCTGAAAGTTGAACTCACAGAAACAATTAACCTCTTTCTAAATCACAGTGTAGCAGACTCATGTTCTTCCCTGTATCTTGACCCAAAACCCCTGAGAAATTGCAAACTTTAATTGAAAATGTTGTTGAGAGTGTACTGGAAGGCCCATAAGTAGGAAAGACCCTATTTTTTCATCTGTCTTATGACATATTAACATGAGGTTCAGTAAAGTAATTTTTGTTTGGGGGGAATCTCTGGTATTCAGATTATATTGTACCTGAGATCATAGTTCTTCAGGGAATTCTGGATGAATCACAAAAATCTTTTCTGTATGTCCATCTTTCTATGTCCTTGGGAGCAAAGGAGAAGAGGCAAGACCTAACAACTTCTTTCTACTTTAAGGAGTCTTTTACCACTGTCCATGATGAAGTTCCTTAGCCTTCATTCTGACATCTAAATAGAATAATCTCAAAGGAAAGGATTTCAGCAAATAAGTAAAGATTCTGGGGTTTGGTCATTTTTACTTGCTGTATATGACTTATGCTGAGTCCAAACAAAATGGGTAATGAGGTAGTCTGCTATTAATGTATTACACAAAGTTTAGTGGCAATCTACAAACCACAATGTTGTTAGAACTTTTGTGGTGACAGTTAAATTGGGGATTTCTTGAGCTGTTTATTCTAGGCATACTCAAAAATGACAATATTAGCTTAGCAGAGTGTTAAATTTTTTGATGTACACTTACCTGGCAGAACTCCTCCTGCTGCAGCTAAGAGCAGCAGAAAAAAATTCACACTTCCGTAGAGAAGGCAGCTAATTAAAGACAAATTAAAAGAAACTGAAAAAAAAGAGGATAAAATGCCTACAAGTGATAGAAAATTTTTCAAGATCATGTATTAGCCATTCAATTAACAGTGAATCACTCCTACCACCAAAATATATTTCTCATGTGTTTCATTGGAAACTGTACAGCTGAACAGAAAAGGTAAAGAAAGCAAAAGCAAATCTGAAAAAAAGGGGAATTATCCTCCTTATTCATAGCCAACTGAAAATGCTTCAAAAAGTAAAAATGTAGAAAAATTACAGAAAAAAAATCCCACACAGTAAGGCACATAAAAATGGAAATAACTTTTTTTTAAGCATGGGAAAAATAAGAAAAAAAATTAATCACAAAACAAGAAACTGTTTGGGTTTTTTTCCAGGCTTGATATGTAATCTATGAAGTGAGCAGAAGGTCAAAGTTTATACAGAGAACTTACATGCCCTATAGTAGCCACCAGTAAAGTTACAATACTGAGTTACATGACCATGTAGCCTGACCTAGCATGGTAATTTTATGTTCTTATCTTCTGAGATTATAAAAGTAAAGTTCTGCTGACAGGGTGTTCTTTCCTGCTCTTATATACTTTCTGTGAATGCCAAGAGAATATTTTTTGACTTCTAGGGAAGCTGTAAAGGCATGTTTTGCTGTAGACTTGCAAAAGAGTGGGATTAGAAGTGGTTTTTAATAGATTTTTAAACAGCAAGACCAGAAAGAGCTATTATGTTTGTCTAAAGTAATTTCCTCTGCTATCCAGTTATGGCATTTTTTCCTAAGCAGTTTCTGAATTGGAAGGAATTATTCTTTTAGGTTAAAAAGGAGTTTGTTTATATTTAGAGACATTATGAAGGAAGAAACATTTCAGTATAAGGGCATGACATTTTTACACTATTTATTACTGAAAATTTTGTTTTGTTTTGATGCCTAGTTTGCTAAGAATCCTATTAGAGAAAAATATGGTGCATGCAATTAATATCATTTCAGTTTAATAGACTGCGTGTTTTGACTGAAAAGATGCTTTTTCCTTTAAAATTATTTTTCTTGGAAGCAAATGTTTGGGGTCACGGTTTTTGTTTTGTTTGGTGTTTTTTTAGTTAAAATAGACTGTTCTTTTTTTTTTTTTTCTGTATTACTTTAAAATTTCATAACCTTCTTATTAAATATTTTTATGTGCTTTCTCAGGGATTAGAAAATTGTTATTGAAACTAATTATTAAATCAGTTAAATTCAATCATGGATTTATTTAAGAAATGTAACACTTTCTTTGACATGTTCAGTAGATAATTCAGGTAAATAACACTTGAATAAAATAAGTGCTATAAATTTCAGCTTGATGATAGGTCACAAATAAATAATAATGTAATAGAAATAGGGAGTCAAGGAGTGAACAAATTTGTACAGAACATCAGTTCTTCAATTATAACCTGTTGGAAGTGTTTCCAGGAATAAATTACTTTGTGGTCAGCTGATGTCCATGGGAAAACACCAGATGAATTTGAAGTGTACAGGGATAGAAAATAGAGACACACACACACAGACACACACACACACACATTATCTGTATCTCTATTCTGACTTGATTTTTGGGTATCCTAGGAGTTTTAGAAAAATCATCAAGATGCTTAATGATCATTGGCTCAGTTCTGTGCCCTTTTTAAAGTCCAGGACACTGTGAACATGGTGCAAAGGACACAAAAACTGTTTTCTGAAAACTAATCTTAATATTATTCTGTTGTCATTCTTGTAATTTTTGCGGTGTGTTAAAGAAAAACATGGAAATTTTCATCAGGATTTACATAAGACTCTGATTGGGAGAAAGAATATAATTTATTTTTGTTTGCATTTTTCTTTTCTTTCCCCACTAGCTTTCTTTTATAATACAGATAAACTTGTGCCTCCCTCATGCTAACTTCCTGTTTAACAGACACACAACAAACTGATGCAGGGATTATACCTGTGGATTTTCAGACCAATTTTTCACACTTCTGAAATAGTCTGAAAATCTAATCTGAAGGTTCTGCTCTCTCAAAAAAAGTATCTTTAAATAAAATGAAATGTACTTAGAAATTGCATTAAGCTGTCTTGATGTTTATGTTTGTTTCCTTTTATGAAGATATTTTCCTAGTTCAAACTTCAGTGAATTCAATAAAGAGACCTCCCTGAACTTTCAATGCTTCCAAACAATCACAGGGTGTTACAATAAGTCCTACAAGTATAAGCTGAGAATAAAACAAGCTCCTAAGTTGTGGAGGGGTGTATCAAGATGAGGGCTAACACTAGGCTGGGTCACTAGTTGGGTGTACACCAGTAGGATTCTGATAGAGTTTGCTGAAGTTCCTCTATTTTGTCAAAGTGATGAGGTAAGTAGAGAGTTAAGATAGTTTGGGTAGTTTAGATACCCTAATTGCTCCTCTCCATATTCATGATGCTCTGAGTTTTAGAAATTGAAACTACCCCATGTCATTTTTGTGCTTCAAATTATTTCTGATTTTGGGCACCAACACTGAAAATACACTCTAAAGACTTCTGTGCTAGAAATAACCAAAAGATATTTGCAATTTAAACACATGTTAACAAAGAAAATTATTATTATTGAATTTGAGTTTTGTTTACTTCATTGTTCTTGAATTACTTTCTCAGTTGAGAACCCACTCTTTCTTCACATTTTGGATCACCAAAGAAATGGTGTATGACAATCCATAAAAGGAAAATGGAAAGGTATAATGCAACTTAACAACCCAATCCAATTGTCATATTGCTGAAATGTAAGCATGGAAAGGGGTATGGGGACATCAAGAAGTGTGACTTCTGTGTTTAAGAATTAAAGGTGTGCCAGACTTTACTGTCAGAATACCTTTTCAGGAGGCAGAAATGAAAGTTTATATTACAAAGGTCACTCAGAGAAGAAAAATGTCACAAAGTTAAGTACATCCAGGGAAAATCAGATAATAAGGAATATATTTTTCAGTGCTAAAATTATAGATTGCAAGAATGGCAAGAAAGAGAACATGGCAGATAGAAAGAGAAATTGAGACAAGAGAAGAATAAAATAGAAGGGTAATACAAGTGAATCTTAGAAATCATAAAAGAAACACTTGGAAACAAGAGTGAAACTTACTGAATAAACTAAAACTTATTCAGAATATTCAGATGGCAAGATTCAGAAAAATCAGCAGCAGAGTGGCATCTCAGCTGATTGAAAGATGCTTGATGGATACATTTTTTAAAAAATGTCATGTGTTTTCATATAACAGCATATAAATAATTTAACAGCAATGCCAAGATTTATGAAAAGAGTATTATAAGTACAATTTTAATGCCTGAGACAAGACATTGTGGGGGTTTAGGGTGACTGTACAGTTCTAATTTATACAAACTTACAGCATTTAACATGGACTTGCAAAGCTGGGACAAGATCTTTCTAGATTTCTTCATATCAAGAAAGATGAAAGCTTGATGAAGTTTGGGAATTCTGTGCTAGCTATCATTTAATACAGTCTTTCACAAACAGAATATATATAAAACTGTCTATGCCATATTTACACAGAAAGCAGTCTTAATTATTTTTCATTTAATGTTTTTGCTTCCTTCGATGAGTTCATTATAAAGTTATCCTTTATACTGAAAAGGAAATTTTATTATGTCATTAAAACCTTACAGACAAAATCATTATCTAATGTTTGTCATTTTGGCCTTGAAAAACCCATAAGGAAGAGCATATGCAGCAGAATTGATTTGGTTGCTTGCACACTTGGCTTGAACATGAGAGAGACAGCGTGCTCTGGTTTCCTGTGGCATCTGTGGCACCTTGGGTCAGAAACCCACCTGTGCTCACCATCTTACACTTTCATATAGCATATCAAAAAGTTACTGAACAAGCACAAAGTAGACACTATTCCACCCATTTTCCTGTGCAGCCCTCAGCTGCAGGATTGCCACCGTTCCGTGCAGTTGTGGAGCTCTCCTGAGGGGACACAAGTGGGTGGGATACAAAAATACAGACAGTGTCTGTTTTAAATTTATGATGCTATAACCATTTTACAACTTCATCTGCCTTAGTGTATCCTATAGAGAGAAATAGAAGGGTGAATTTTCATGATTTCCATGATTTCCATTAAGATCTGATGCTCAAACACAAACCCACTGATGCTGAAATCACTAATAGTGAGCATAATCATTCTCAAAAAAACCTACTGTCATAAGGAACAACATAATTTTAAGTGAAATTATTTAGACAATGTAAGTATCTATTGTGACCAGAAGAGCAGAGATTATGGATTCAAGCCTTTAGGGCAGATGAGGCTAAGGACAACCTTTCTGGTAAAACCTGTTTAGCTATCTGTTCTTTGCAAATATATCAGAAGACATACTATTCCAATAATGTGGGGTTTCCCCCCTTTTCCTCTACCAATATAAAAAATTTGATCAAGGCTAAAAAAAAATCCCACTAAAGTACAAATAATCTCTGGTTCAACAATTATTAATAAAAATCCCCATTTCTTCCCTACATGTCATTTCCTACCCATAATAATTTCCAAATCTTACGGTATTTTATTTTAATTATATGCTACAACATCTTTTACCTTGACTAATAGTAATTTCTTATCTATAGAAAGCAAATATTTGATGAACATGGCCCTCTCTTGGAAAATATTCTAATCACTGAATTTATGTCAGGAATATAAAATTTACATCTACATTGAGATTGGTTATAAAGTCTGGCTGTGTTCTGGACCATGGATTACCTCAGTTACAGAAATACAGGTTTTACCAAAACCACCCCATCATGCTGTGGACATGGTGACTCCAAAATATTTGGAGGTGCTGGGGTCAACTCATTACCCCTTAGAACTATAACAGTTGACAAAATCACCCAGAACAGTCTTTTCAGCTGGACCTCTCTTGATATCAGATTGAAATTAGAGCAAGAAAAACCACAGAGATGAGAAATACCCATGAATTCATGGCATTACCTCCAGGAACCTTCAGCTAGGAACAGCTGTATTTAAAACTCAGTTCCTCCTACACTGGAACCCAAGCTGTGTTGTTTACTCTGCAAAAACAACGGTGTAGCAGCAGTGATTGTACACGAGAGAGAAATTGATTAAGGCCTTTCAGCTCTGAATAGCATGAAATCTCAGGCTGTTAATCTTGTTTGTCCACCTAAGAGATTTTTATGGGTCGAAGTATTACCTGAAGATATGTCCTAAGCAACTTCACTTAACCAAGTGGGTCTTAGTGCAAAGTTTTGAATTTTGCAATATATTTCTGTAATGCATTTTTAAAGAAAGTTTTTCATATGCATGCAGACCATTGCACAAGTGCATTAAGACTATAAAACAAAACAAGCAGATTCCGAATGTATTTTAATCTCTGCAGAGAGAAATATTGGAACATTCCTGTTTTCTGCTCTTCAGACTGCTGTATATCACACATGACTACCAATAACTGTTCTGGCTATTTTTCTCCTTTTCATTCTATTCAGTACATTGTGGCTGATTTTGAAAAACAGATTCTATTTCAAAACCGTAAACAACTGAAGACTCTTAATTTTAAAAAATAGATGTTTTATCAAAATGCTGTACTCATTGCATTGCAGATATTATGGGTGGGACTGAGACTGATTATATAGGTTCTTTATATTCCTATGGATTCTTTTCAGCAGTGTGGTACAAAAGGTCTCTACAAAAATTGTAATTAGGCCTCAGGGCTTTTTTCTTTTCTGTGAATAGTTCTCTGATTTCAGAAATCATGATTGTCATGATGAAATCTACCAGTTCACGAGCCAACAATTTACTTGGTCATCTGGCCCTGCAAAAGCCACAAGCAACAGGAAAGGAGGAACTTTGTGATCCTGTGATCATCCATCAGCTGAGGAACACCTAATTTCTTCATTCATAACAAAGACATATTCCAACTATTTTGGGAAACTCCTGTGCTGGAGATCCCATAAAGCTCCCTGTCAAAACCATGTACTTGTTGCTTTCAGAGAAGGATTTATTTGTCTGCTTGTTTGTTTTAATGCAGAACAAGTACATTTTTGCTGAATAGAAAAATAATTATTCCTGTCATTGATATTAAAAAATGTAGTTATGACTCTTTATCTAAGCCAAATAGCATGATTTCAATCAACCCATTCTAACAGGTGACAATTATCTTCTTCATCCTTCTATTAATTTGATTTTCCTCTTATGAAAAACATGGTATTAAGAAACTGAACATGCTGTGTCAGCTTGGACCATTACAACACTGAGCAGGATATAATCACAGAGTTGGAAGGAACAACCACAAGGATTATCAAGTCCTACTCCTGGCCCTGCACAGGACCAAGAGTCACACCAGCTGCCTGAGAGCATTGTCCAAATGCTTCTTGAACTTTGTCATGCTTGGTGCTCTAGGTCACTTGTTTTTCAGGGTATGTTCTTAAAAGCCCATGGTGGTGATTTTCTTTTTGTGACACCATTGGCATGACTGACTCATCCTGGGGCCCTCTGAAAACTCACAAGATTCTCTGCTTCAGCCCTTCTGCCTAGTCAGCTTGCATTTGTTCTTGCAACTATTTATTCTTATCTAAGTATACTGCTCTTCTGATTAAATATTTTTATCTTTTCAATTTGTCAGAAATTCTTTTTTCTATTCTAATCATGTCCACATGCATTGGCCAATCTAACAGGTTCCTTAAGCATTGTTTCAAGTCCTTTGCCCAATTCTCTAATGAAAAACTCAAAGCAGGGCAGATCTCTGTTGAGACTCATTCACAGCATTATTCCTTTTTGAAAATGTACTGTTAATAAACTGGGTACAGTTTCCTATAAGTTTTGAACTAGTAACAATTTGAAGTAAACCACTTTGGCCAAGCTTAATTTAAAGACCACCGCGCAAAATGCTTTATGAAAAGATGTATATATTCTGTCAGCTTCTTCCTTTGCCTGTCATGGAATTGTTTTGATATCATTTGCCCCTCACAATCCCCTGATGGGTGTTTATTCATTTCTGTTATCACTCAGATGTTAGCAGATCTTTTCATTACTAAATGCATGTATTTTCTCTAATAATGGAATTTTTTGCTACTGCCTTATGTTCCTTACTTCCTCCTTTTTGGTTTTGGGATTTTTTGTGGGTGTTTTTTTTGTTTGTTTGTTTGTTTTGTTTTTTTGGTTTTTTGGAGTTTTTGTATAATTTTGTTTCTATATGGAGATGTTCTTTGCCATTTTCTCCTTTGTGGAACTTCCACAAGAGCTGAGAGAAAATGGCATTGCTCAGTATTAAATGTGTGACCACAGTCCATCCTTTTGGCAAAGCTTGTAGTGTGCTGCTTTGTGGTACACTGCCATACTTTCCAGTAGCCTTCATGCTACAGCACATCTGCAAGCAGTAAAAACATGGAAAGGCAGCAGAGTGAGCCATTACCAAATTAGCAGAATATATTTAACTTTCTCTAATTGATGAGTACTTTGTTTTATGTTATTTTTTCCTAGTTTTGGCCTGACACATTTCTTACAGATAAAGGAAAGCTCTCTCCTTCTCCATCTCTTTCCATATGTCTGCCTTCTTCCCTTAATTCTTGTTCTCTGTCTGTTATTGTGAGCTACAGACCTTGCAGGATCTAATGAGATGAACGTTATAAAGTGAGAATGGGAAGCTCTGTGCTTTCACTGAACTAATCTCTACCCTGGTCTAAGGGGCTTATTTGCAGCTGAAAGTCCTGGCAGTCTAGAAATAAATGCCTCATAAAGAATTACTTAATTTAGTTAATAATGTTTGAATCAAGTCATTCTTCATTTTCCATAAAACTAGAATAGGCTAGAAGTAATTCAATTATTTTTTACAAGTACTAATGAATAAAGTAAATGTGTAATTTCCAATAAATTACATAGTTACTTGTGGTGTGAAAAATTGTGCACTCAAAACAAGTAAAAAATGTGTCACTTTTATTTTTATAGTATGTCCTTTAGAAGAGATATTAAAGCACTGTTTATTTTATCCCATGGTACTCTACAGAAAACTGTAGATTAATTTTCCCTCAGAGAAGCCGTATAGCATTTCAACCCTGAAAGAAAAAAATATGCCTTGGAGAGAATCATTCAGGAACCTTGTATAAATTCTTCAGTAATAAGAAATAGGTATTTATGCATTTCACATGCAGCCTGTATCTGTTGAGGAAACATGCTCTTGCCCTGCTAAAGGAAAGATTTGGGTTTTCTTCTAAGTCTTTTTGCCCCTTTATAATTAAAATGGAAACTTACATATAATCTTGCCCTCTTGGACAGTGCTCTGTTTTGAAGCATGTGTTTAGACTTCAGTTTCTCTGGGCAATAGGGAGGACAGAAGAGTCATGAATGGAAATGGGATCAAGTACCACTCATGCCATGCCATCCCTCCTCTTTTTCTCTCAAAGCCCAAGAATATCTGTAAGTGGAAATGAAAAAGGAACTTCATATTTTCAAATATAAAAAAAAGGCAACCTAGAACAGTACAGTATTTATAAAAATGTAATTACTGTAAGCTGGAATCCCCCTTGGCATAACAAGCAGGCACTGCCTACAAGTAATGCTTCCACTGATTGTGCTGCTGCACTGGGGCAGAAGGGGAAAATAAAGAGAATCACAAAATACATATCTCAGTAACCATAAATGAAGCAAATCCGCTTTAGCTTTGCTGTGACCTCCAGGAAGCAGAGCATGAAGTGCTTTGATTTATCACAAAATTGGAGCTTGCATCTAGAAATGTAAGTGTGGGATCATTTACTTAAAAGCTGTAGTCATCACCATAATCTTTAAGGAGCCAGATCCTGAGGCAAATTGCTGATGTGCTGATGTACTGAGGCCTAGAAGCCAGTCAGACTTCCAGGATACTTTACAAATATGGCAATATCGACAGGTTGTAAATTGGTTTCTTTGTGCATGCTGTCTAGCCAAATAACTCTTAAGGAAAGCGTGATAATAGCATAAGTCACCAAATGCATTTCACCAGGCCTCTGTGCAGATTTAACTCCTCGGGATGAAACAAACCAGCCATGCTAGTTTTGAAGACAAGGTGCTCTTAGTTAGCTGTGAAATAAAGCACCACCCAGCACAATACAATCTCCTCCTCTCCAGTCAGGTTTGTCACCAGGACATGAAACCAGCACCTTCACAGGTGGCACTGAGCAGGAGCAGACAGACATGGACTTAGAGAAGAAATGTACTGACAAGACAGCTACTCCAAGTAAATCAGTGCCACACGTTCAGATATGCATAGAGGAGCAAAGATCTCTGTGACCTACAGCGTCTGTATGTTTCTGGGCTGTGGAGGTGAACACAATCTTTGCCAGGATTTCTTGAGATGGAGTGTCCTTTTGGTTGGAATGTTTTCACTTCTGGTGGAGAAGAAGTTAGAAAGTGACCCTTGTTTCAGCTCCACAGAACAATGACCTATCACCTTCTTTCAAATACTCTACTGCAGTCTGTGTTTACAGCAAAATTACATAAACAGAACTGCCAGTAAAACATTAAGTAAATGCTGAATAAGTGTTAACTCTTTGCAATGACTACCTAGTGTCATTCTTCGAGTAATCTAAAGAGCAACAAACACGAAGCACACAGTGAACCAGCTTTTAAAAAGGAAGCAGGAAAACAAGACAATAAAATAATTTTTAAAATAAAATTGTGTAGCATTTTTTTTCCCAGTAAGCCAATGCAGAAGAGAATCTTCAAAAATGAATCATGTATGATCAGTATGTGCACAGATATGTACTGAGAGTTCATATAACAAGTGCTTCTTATTGTTAGAAATGCCTGGAGTACCTTATCTTCTCTGGTATGCTAATGGCACATGCTGATTTCCAAAACTGTATCCAGTGTAGGCTAACTACTGGCAGATATGAAAATATTTACATAGATGAACAGAACTGTGTGTGGTAATATCCTTGCAAATTTATCTTACAAATGTCATTTTCAGACATGAAGACACGATAATCATTTTCTAGCTAGCTCTAATTAATTGCTACCCTAAAATGCTGTAACAGATTCCCATCAACATATCTGAAAGCATTTTAGAAAGATACTCCTGAATTTTTCAGTCAATATATAAATGTGGTATTTCTGCTATTCTTACTCCTTCTGAGATTTGTTTTCACAGCACAGACTATATCTAGAATGAACTAGATTAGATTTACTTTTTTAAATATCAGTGATTTCCAAGTTTCCAGTAATATATTCTTTTAAATTTATTTTCCTATGGGGAGAGAAAGGGAGCTTCACAGCCATTTAAAATGTATTTTTTCAAAAAGTACAGCAGAGTAAATCAAAATTGGACCATTCCACTACTCAAAATTAGAAGAGTGGCTTATATATCCTGTCTATATGGAAAAATATATCAATTACTTAAAAAGGAATTAAAAAATTCTAGTAACTGAGCATGGAAGAATCTGAAATAGCCAGCAAGAAATGGTGAGAACCATAATGCACCCAGTCTCAGGCAGAAAAAAGATGAGACATGGGTAATCAACAGAAGGATCCCAGCAAAACTGTTCTGCCAGTAGAGTTCTCTGGCCCCATGCAACAAAGCCAGGCACTCTCTTGCACTCACTTTCTTTGAATGAAAGAATTTTTCAGTCTTGACTACTCTTGCTTCCCAGTTTCAGCAGGAAAATGGAGAATCAGTCCTTTCCAGCCAGCCTCATGAAGCCTATTGGTTATGCTGCATTCCTACATAATGAAGCCTTTGAGCTTGAACCTACTCAGACCAAGTCACCTTTTGGTTCACCTCAGTCAGTTTTTTCAAAAGCTCAAGAAAGGTAATTAAACCAGCTCTGGGGATCTAGAAGAAACTCAGGCACCTAAAGCAACACACTGAAATCTGTTCCTGAAGTAGTTAGTGCCATATATGTATTTAATGTAAGTGTTGTAGTGTTAAGAAATCCTTCTGCTATTTTTTTCATAGTACTTTATTAATCAAAAATGTCCACTTTTGGTAATTATATTTTCACAAGAAAATGCATATACATTGTTTTCTCTTTTCATCACATTAAGTTAATGGAGCAGAATGTTTTTAGCATGTTATTATTTTTGTTGGCCTAAAGATACAAAAACACATCAGTAGCATTTGTATCAAGATTTGTGCAGATACAAATCATGGTGGGAGAAAACCAATATTAATGGAACAGTTTTAAACATTAGTAGGACTTCTTGACAGTTAAGCTTAGCTTAAGAGGGTTTATGAAAATTGAGAGATCTGAATTGGGAAATTGAACAAAAATTCTTCTAGGTTAAGGCCATTTTCTTGTAGAAATTGGCTTAATATATTTCTCACATTCCATTTTAACTTGGTTCATAATTTTTTTTAATGTGAAACATTTAGGGAAAAAAGGCTTTTCCCCCCCTTATTATGGAGTTGAAAGACTTTGCAAATATTCCAGTTTTACAACTGTAATGAATAATGCCAGAAAAAAAATTGTTTGACCACAATTTCAACACATTTTTTTCACCATTAGAAGCACACATGACTTTGGCATCTGTATTTGGGAACTTGACTATGGATTTTTTGTGCAAATTGTGCAATTTTGTCAGAATATTTAGAACATTATGTAAAAATTCAGAAAACTATAATGTTCTATTAAAAACTAAATAAGGGCTCCAGCCCACATATGTTTAGTGTGGAAATGGTGTGTGGAAGTCGTTTCTACGTTGAAGACGTGTATGGATTCTCCCTCCTACCATCCACATGGAATCTGAGCACTTCCGAGTATGAGCAAATTGCTTTTGCAGCCCTTGCACTGCTCAGGGCCATTAGATGCACAAGGGTAGGAAAAGGACCCCTCCTAATTCTTCCTGTGAACTGGGAGCAGTATCTCACTTGTGCTGCTCCGTGCCCACCTCTGTCAGTTTGGTGAAGCAAATTGTCTGCTGATGGTGACTGAGTGGTAGCAGCAAGCTGAGGAAGGTGATGTTATTTATGGAGAAATAACATTTGAATTGGTGTGTCCAGGTCTGTCCTCAGTGCAGGAGAAATGGCTACTGGAAAGAGTCCAGAAAAGGGTCATGAAGATGATTCAGGGACTAGAATATGTCTCCTGTGAGGAGAGGCTGGAACTGCTCATCTGGGAGAAGAGAAGCTCAGAGGAATCTCATCAATGGATACAAATACCTGAAGAACAGGTGTAAAGAGAAGGCATTCAGGCTCTTCAGTGAGGCCCAGAGACAGGAGGTACAAGCAGAAGCACAGCAGGCTCTGCTTCTTGGGTGACTGACACAGGTTGTGCAGAGAGGTTACAGTCTCTCTTCTCAGAGATACTCAAAATCAGTCTGGACATGACCCTAACTGAGCTGATGGGTTGGACTGGATGGCATCCAAACTCAGCCAATCTGTGGTACTGCGAAATATGTCCCAAGTCAGAAGTATGGATATGCAACAGAAACCAAACATTGGATGAGCCTCTTCTGGACTCACCCAGGAGGCCATCAGGATATAACAGGGGAGCCTTCATGGCCTTACTGCCCCCTCCCCTAAGGACTTTTCCTTACCAGGCTATGTGCTCATTCAGTGTTGCACAGAGTTCATATTTTTTAATGTTCTTAACAAATGGACCGTGTATCCTGAAGATTTCCCTCCATTTTAGAAGGATGTCCCTTCCAAGTTCTCTGGCTCATTAATGTCCAACTTTCATAATTTCTCTTCCCAAAATCAGCATTCTCCCTGAAGGCTGATTTATGGTGAGAGTGTTCAAGTTCTGCTCTTCAGTGATGGAGGTTCCATGTTTATGGAAAGAAAAAAAGTCTTTTGAGAGTCTCAGGACACTGATATCTTGCATCTCAGAAAATTGCCATGGGGTAGAGCACTCTGGTGTTATCTGTCAATACCAGAAGGTGCAGTCTCATAGATTTTTATGTTAAGATGCAAAACAGTGGCACCCGGTGACTTCGGCTCCTTAAGGAGAAAGAATATTTTTGTACTGAGTCTGTTCCATTCCTGTATTCATCAAGTCACATGGCTGAGCAAGAACAGATCAGTTAATTTTTTGGCCCAGCTTGCTACATAGCCATATTAATTGGAATTTTCCATGAAGGATTTATAGGGCACAGTTAAAATGAAATGTACTTGCTAACACCTCTGCAGAGGAGATTATTATAGAAAATAGATGAGAAGTAACTGGGTTCCCTTTAGAAAACAAATGTAAATGCATACTCTGCACATTGCAAACCAGATAACATGCATTGTTGAGAGTATAAATTACACAGGGAAAAAAAATAAGGAGAAGACAAGATCAAGATCTTAAATCTGAAAACTTCCAGTTGTCTTTTCCAGAAAAATAATAATGCAAAATATTTCTCTGCTTGTTTTTTCCCCCCACAAACCAGCTACCTCTCAGCCATCGGGTGTTAAAGTTTCACTCTAAATAAAGCATTGATGGTATGGAAAACCAGCTGAAAAAAACCCAAATGACAGTCAGTTCTGAGTGTCAATCTACACATTTAATGAGAAACTCTGCTCGATTTAATGAATCCTGGTGCTTCAGTCTACCATCATTTTAAGTAGAACCTGCATACACAACTATGTAGTGTCAATTTGGGGTGTGTATTGTGGCAGTACAATACACATCTGAAGGCAGAACTTCATTTTCTGAACTATTAACCATATAAGCAACTGTTACTAATTTACTGTGAGAAACGTGTGTGAAAATGTATGTGCACATGACTGGCTTGTTGAGACAGCTTGAAAATATTTAATCAGGGCTGAATAATTCTGTGTCTACAATAGCAGTTAGATTAAAAACAATCAAAAGCAAAAAAATAATACTATCACTTCACCAGTGTGTAGGGGTGAAAGTCTAATTGGATTGTAGTTGAAGATAAACTAACTTCACTGTGAAATGAGCAGTTGAAATTTGGGGGGAGGGTCATTATTTGGAGCTTGACCTTTGATTCCTGAGTCTGATAAAACCTGAAAAGAAGGACCCAACGTGTATTTCATATGCGGGAGTTGGGGGAAAGCAGGGAGGTGGACAAGGACCAAAAAAAAAAAATAAAAAATAAAGAGGAGAGAAACTCCTTGAAAGCTGCTACTTGACATCAGAACTAGGTGGCTGATTAGAGTGTCTTGGTCAGGACGGTTCACTCATTGTAAGTGTGCGGATATAATATACCCACTAACAAACGCTGACATATATGCGCGCATTTATCAGCCAGAAGTGCCAGCGCAAACAAAACCCTCCGATTATGTTAGGAATCCCTCTAAAAGCCCGCTCTTGACATTCCTCGCAGAGTTGCCGATTTTAACAAAGGTGCTTGAGCGCTGGCTGTGAGCACAGACAGCCCAAAGCTCACAGCCTCTCCCCCGCACAGCCCCATCCTCTCCCGGCTCCAGTGGACTGTAGCCCGGCTCCTCTCTGCGTGAGGCTGAGAACCGACTCATGTAAATACAAGCTGGAGAATTTAGGTTGTGTCACGTAGCAAAAACAATGAGTGGAACAAATGAGCCGAGCAGCTCGGAGAGTTGGAAATCTCTAATTACCCGAGCCAGTCACAGGCAAACACTGAAGGAGGGGCGGGCTATTTGCACCTAGTGCCACTCAGCCAGGGTGACAATAAATTTATGAAAGGTCAGAGAACTTTCCATATGTAAAACTTGCAGCGGGAGTGATGGGGCTGCCAGGGCTGTGGCGATGCTGCCACCTGCCGATGCACTCACCCTCTGCTGAGTGAAATCCTTCTCTCCAGCCTCTGCTCCCTTCTCCAGCCCCGCTCCTTCTGCAGACAGCTTGCACTGCATTCGCTCTCATCACCCAACAGAATTTCCAGGGACTCGTTTTGATTATAACGCTTAGGATCAACCTGGAGAAATCCGGCACCTGCGCTGCTGAGATCGCACTGTCCTGCACACAATTTCAATATCACTCGCTGGAGGTACAAACATAAATATTAGTCAGCTAGCACTCCTCTTTATTGAATACAGCCTCCTTTTCTAAACAGAAAAGTTCATAGCATTCGTATTGCTGTGGACTATGGTATACTTCTTGCCAACATACCCTTTGCTGCTTAGTTTTCAGACTGTGAAAAATGTTTTTCTTACAAAAATGCTTCTTCCACAAATATACAAAAATACCTCCACATCCAGCTGTCTTGATGAAAGGCCCTGTAATAGTAATGTCTTATTTATAAAATTTACACAAAGATGTATATAGATGGGTATAAATGCATCTATAAATATCCAGAGGGAAATAGGATCAATAAAAGCTTTTTTTAAAAAAAGATCATTTAATCATATTCAATAAATATGCTCCCTCACTGAATTCCACCTGCTACTTTTTTTTTTTTTTGACAAATCATCTAGATGAAGTTTAAAAGTGGGAAGTTAAAAGGTGGTGGGGGTAGAGGGGAGGAATCAGCATTCTCACTACAGGCTGTAAAGGGACATTTCGTTCTGCAATGTCTCACTTGGGTCATTTTTGCACTTTTATAGTTCCCTCACATGGGTTCATCCTCATCACCTGGTGGTCTCTGTGAAGAAGGCTCAGAAGAAAAGCTCTTAGCAGAGGATTGTTTGAACAGGACAATCTCGAGTGGAACTTCCAAAATCAGCTGGCCAGCTAAGTGTGTCCTGTGCACTGCTCCTCCCCAGCACATACACATCCATACAGGGTACACAGACACACACTTTCAAGTAGCTGCTGAAAAATGTCAAAAGCTGTTTTGGAAGAAAAACCTTGGTCTTTCTTCCTCAAAGTCTTGGGCTTGTGTAATTTTGTGTTTGGGACTGCTTAAGACAATGATATCCTGAGTTTCCATTCATCTCTGTACCTGAAAATGTGTCTGAATTTTCATGTTCTGAGGCTGCACATGCCATCATCACTCCTGCTTGTGCTGCAATTACAGCCAGCCCAGCACTGTTACACTGTACTTTCAGTTTTCAGCATCTGCAGGAGACAACTTATCTCCACATGCCCCAAGCCTTCAAAAAACATTGTGACAACACTCTCAGGCACATGGTGTGGCTCTTGGAGTGGTCCTGTACGGGTCCAGGTGTTGGATGATCCTTGTGGGTCCCTTCCAATTCAGGATATTCTGCAAAGGCACTCACAGACGTGTGGTGACCACCATGCTCAAGCTCCAGGGGAAGCATGTGGTAGTGGCCTGTCCTCAGAGCAAAGCCACCAGCTCTCCCACGCTGTCAGCCCAGCACAAGCATAATTCTTGTTTATTTGTGCCTGATTAAGAACTCTGCACCTGAATTTTAATCATGAGAAAATCGTGTCCAGTACACAGAAATAGAGAGAGAGGGTGCCCTTGGGAGGACCTTCTGTAGCAATTATTTGGCCTGAACCAGTAAATTTCTTACATTATGTTTAATCATTATAAGACAGATAGACTAAGGGTAACAGTTCCAGCAGTGGACAAGCCCTGATGGTTACCTAAGGTACCTAAGGCTGTGCATTTTACCAAACATTTGCATAATGATGCGGCTGTTTAAAAATTACATAACAGTACAATTAAAATTCCAGAATGGCACAGTGGAGCTGCTGCTTAGGTTAACTGATCATGGGTCTCTCTTCCAGCTGCTTTCTTCTCTGAAACTGCTTGTCCACTTAAAATGTAAAGGCACGCTCTTCCAGTGGCTCCCACAGTTCTCACTCACATATAGAGTCTCTGGTGGGCTGCACGGTGTTTTGTCCAGGAAATATTTCATACCTACAACCTACATTAGCATCCAAGGATTTGCCATCAAAATAATACCAGCATTTAAAGGTCTCCTTTATCTGCTGTTATGAAGTTGTGTCTTGCATATTGTTTGCAAATATATAGGAGAATAATAAATATATGCACGGAGCAGTTTTCTTTCTTAAAAAACACCCAAACATAAACCCCAAAAAATACCAATTTTCCCAACTCCCTCCTAAGCTTCCAACATATATCCTAATTGTTTAATTGAACTTTGGGCCTGACTGTTAACATTAATGTAGGTATTTTTACTTCAGCTTTAGCACCACTACATATGATTTAAAATCTGCATTTAAATACCATTAAACTTTGACATCCACAAGAGATGAAGAGAATATTCATATTTTTTTCTTCCTGAGAAAATTCTTTCTAGTCAAATATCATAATTGAGCTATGAACAGCTGGCATGAGTCTTATCTGCTTTGACAATCACAATACCAAATAGAAAGACATGACTTCCCTTACCTCTGATTTTAAAGATTACAAAGGACTCAGACCAGAAGTCCAGAACTTAATATTTCCTTGTTCAGATAAGAGTGATTTGAGAGATCAGCCCTGAGTTTAATTTTGTGTTTGGGCCTTATCCCAGTTCAAGATATGAAATACTGCTGGGAGGAATGTGACAGGCAATGGAAGCCCACTCTAAGCTGACTTATAATGGCATTTCCTACTTCTAAAAATGAAAATGTAAGAATGAAACTTTCAATTCTTGACTGCAAATGACTGCAAGTCATTTATTTTTTATCACTGGTATTTATTTTTGATCACTGATATTTTCTAAGAAATAAATTAATTATTAGAGGAAGGTAAAATTTCTCCTGTCTGTTTCAGAGAATTAAAGATACTAACCACTGAGAAGCTTGCCTCTCTTTAAATATTAGGCTTCCTGTTGTCTATTTAAAGTTATGCAAGACCAATTGAGAATGATAATGAACCATAATCTTTCAAGAAATTGCCAGCCACTGGAATTCATTAACAAAAACCTAAAAAACATAACAATCTTTTTATAAATAAACAATTGTTTTCAAAATGAAAAGCTCTTGGTTTTCTCCCAATTTCATTTTGCCAAAAAGAACTTTGCTACCATGAATTCGGAGCTGCTGCCAAGATTATTGTAATGTGGAACTCCTCATTTGGTTCTGAAATTCATGTTTTTTCTAGAGAAGCTGCAAATTGAATCTGAAACACTGTTTCACTTTGACTACCAAATGAATGTAGCTTCTATGATGTGCAAGTAACATCTTACAACTAATATGTCAAGCTGTCTCCAAGCGGACTTTCTTCAGTATAAAAGAATCAACTGGTTTTCACTTGCCAAACAATGCATTGTTGTTTCAAAGATGTAAATAAATCTTTATATATACATATATATATAAAAATACATTAAAATATATATAAAATATATTTTGCATTTACAAAATATTCAGGAAAGGAGATTTCTTCCTCAGCAACAAGAAAATAAATTGAAAATTCAAAAGCAACATCCCCACACAAAAAACACCCCCACCCCTGTATGAGTTGACTGACACGCCTTTAGGTTATTACTGGTGTTATTGGCTACTTGCAAAAATGACATGTGCGTTACCCTTTTACTAACTAATTGTCCAAGGAGCTTCAGTTTCAGCTCATCTGCTGCATTAGATAGGGGAGAAGGAAGACCAGAACAACCATGCTTTTTATATATCAGAATTTACCTTACATTTTACATTTGTTTGGGCTGAAAGCCAAGAGTACTGTCCCTTTTTCTTATAAAAAATCAAAATTCCTTAATTTTTTTCCCAAACATTATTACTTGAAGCTGAAAACCAAAGAAGAAAGATAGTTACAGGGAACAGCAGCATGGCATTGCTCCATAGCGCCAATAAGGATAAGCACAATAAATAAACTATTTTATTTTTCTAGACATTAGACTTAGATGCCATGAACATAAAATGAGCAAGGTACAGTCCTCTAACACAAACTTATGCTTCACATAGGCAACAAAAGGTTTGCATGCACATTAATTGCTCTGAACAGAGGAAAAATGTTGTGAAGGGAGCTTGAATGCCACTTATTCAAACTGAACCATACCATTCCTATGTGGAAAGATTGATGATATGTCTGTTAAAAAAGCAAATGCTACATCCAGTTGCAAGCACACACTTAGCTGCTCATCTCTGATACTTGTAAGATAATACCTTATGGGTGATCTATATGCTGTTTAAAACAGGTTTAACATAGCTATTATTGGAAACCAGATACAAATAAGTCAGGCAACTGGATTAATTTGTTTGTTTTGCAGGAATTAAATGAGGGGAAAATCAGCTATGGCCAAAAATGTTATTGCTCCACAAAAGATACTGTGATTCTATGCAGTGCAATGTTTAAAGCTCGTTCCATACTATGCAATGTAATAAAATGTTATGTAGCAATATGGCTCTTGCTTCTGCTGGGGTGTTGTAAATCACTGCTGATTTCAGTGGAGGCAGGATCAGGTTCTTAGTTAGAAATTATAACAAGCCAAGTTTCAATTCTCTTATATATACCAAAGACAGTTGTCATATTTGACAAAGGTGCAGAAATGGCATGGAAATCTATTCATGTGCTTTGGACACTAGCTTTTCGGAGCAGAAGAACATGTATCAAACAGCAAAGCTTCACAAGCATATGCAGGACTGGCATTATAGATGACTTTCCTGAACAAAAGCCAAGTCGCTAGCTGGGCTTTTACTAATCTTTTGAATTTTACAGAAACAGTGTTAAAAATAGTTTTCAACCTGTTGTATTATACTGACTGGGTTTCAATTAAATTGCAGATGTTCAATATCCCTGAAACAGTACTTTTTATTGAGAGACAGAATAGTCCATTAAACTTCTGTTTCAAATCACACTGCTTGTCATTAAACAATCAGAGCATGTTTTCTCTTTCTTTTGACCTTGGCAATTAACATATAAACTTTCAAAGCACTGCGCTCAGACCTCTGAAAAGAAATATGATATTGAACACAATTAGAGACATAAAGATGAAGGAGACAAATAAAGGGTATCTAAATATAAAGAAATTTCCTAAAAACTCTTCCTGGAAATAAGACACTGTTATTAGAGAGTAGACAGTTTAAAGTGAAAAGACATCTGACATTTGCATTGATGCTGTAGTAGTGTAGCTCTGACTTGCAGTAGGTGTAATTAGAGCATTCAGTCTACAGAGGAAGAAAGACCTGTCACTCTGCAGCAAAGCCCCAAGCAAGGCAAGATAGCTAACAATGTCTTATCCTTAAATTACGCTTCTGATTTAAAAAAAATATTTAAAAAAAAACAAGGTTTGAGGTGGATTGTGTAGTGTTAGTAACTGAACCTTTCCCCACTTCTCTGTTAATATTATTAGAGCAAGTTATTACATATTTTTTGAAGCCCAGAGGACAGCTCAAGATTCATCTGCTTGAGTAAATGCACTGATAGGATTATTTTGGAAAAGCATGATGTAAGCAGACTCTTTCTAATACAATGAAACCCCTCAAGGTACTCATAATTAAATTGATTAATTTGGCTTTTGAAGGTGCACTATGTCATCTGATTTTGAAGGTAGACAAATATCCAAGAGATAGAATATCAGTGTCTTCTTATCCCTTCTTTTTTTAGGGTTCACATACTACCAGCTAACATGGGAAACATCTCAGACAAAAGCTACTTTTCAGCCTGGCTGATTGAAAGGAATTGGAAATTTTTATTTTGTCCAGTCCTGGACAAGAAAAAAATTCCATGCATTGGAAATAGCTTCAAGTGTTCTGAAATACATGGAATTAATAGAGTCCAATCACTGTTCAACCTTGAATAGATCCCCTGCAAACCCCACTGTTCTTAAAAAATCCCCTCATCCACTAACAGAAGTTTAGAAAAAACAGAGTTTCTCATTTCTACGTGGCCAGAGACAGAGTGGATGATACCTGCAATGCCTTCCTCTTTTATTGCAATACTGATATTTTTGTCAACTACCCACAGAGATCCACTGGCACAATTTTATCACTACAGTGTTTGTCATGAGACAGAGAAGGGACAGGTTAATGCTGCTTTCTGAAACACTGATCACAGAGACTTGATTGTATCAGCTTCAGAAAACTTTCAAATGCTGAGTTTTCTGAAGCTGATTGCCACAATGCCATACCCAATGCAAGCTATGAAGGTTTTGTTTTCCAAGCATCCCTAAATCTCCTCTGCTTGGAAGGAGCAATAGCTTTCCAGAGAAGTGGAAATCAACACTAAAAATTATTGACAGTTTCAATTTCTTGGGATCCCCTCGGCTACAGTCACAATGAAAGAGAATTATTTTGGCTTCCCTTGCCAAATTCAGGAAAATCCATAACTGAAACCTATGCCAGCAAATGAAATAGAAGGCATGTAAGCAAACCCAATGAAATACAAGAGAAAATCAGAGCTATTTGGCCAGTAAACAACTTAAGATTACCATGGAACAAGGCAAACTGGCTCTTCAAAGCCTTTCTCAATAGTTCTCCTGCTTCTGTTGAGTAGGCACTGCATTAAACTTGATCATCATTTGAACTACTTATGAATAATTTATTTAGGAATAACTTCACCGACAAAAATCTCACAGTTCAATTTGCTACGG
Source organism: Passer montanus (assembly GCF_014805655.1). Lineage (NCBI taxonomy): Eukaryota > Metazoa > Chordata > Aves > Passeriformes > Passeridae > Passer > Passer montanus. The sequence goes on from NW_024367037.1 coordinate 3,607,276, forward strand.
TTTGTGGAACATATTTATATTCATTTATAACAATGCTAATCGACAACAATCCAGACTTCAGAACCCTTAAAAAATTAACTGAACGTTACAAACTCAAATACTGTCGATCAACATAATTTAATAGAGTATCTTCCATGGATTACCTAACAAAGATCAATCATAATCACAGGACCCTCAACCATTTCTATTCTCTTGTGGTTATTAAAATAGATGGGATTTTCCAGTATGTCTAAAAGATTAATGAATCAGATTTCTGGTAGATCAGAGTGAGATACTAAATTAAGAATAAGTAGTTCTCCAGAAGAACCCTCACTAGTTGCACGTCCCCCTGTGTCATCTTTGACAATGGAGTTCCATTTGGAATATCTTTGTTAATTGCAATAACAGAAAGATCTTTCCAGGTAATACTGTTTAACTTTTTGTTGCCTTGATGTGTGTACATGCGTGTCCCATAGGAAATAATAAAAAATCATTTTTTTATGTGAGAGTGCATATGCATTGTTCTGTTGGATACAAAGACACTGAAAATAACAACTCACATGCAAATCCAGAATAAAAAAAGATAAGTAGGAGTAGGGTGACCAATACAAGGAGTGGTAACAGAACATAATATTCTAGAGAGTCAAAGGCACAGCCTAGGGTACCTGAACTGACAAAATATAGGGTACTGAATCTTCTTTCACCACCCAAGTAAGAGTAACGTTCAGTTATAGCAATACTCTTCCTCCTCACAAATCTTTCACATGATGATGAAAGTTGATCAGGCAGCTGATACAGAAGGCCTCTGGCACTGAGTATAAATTTTGGCTACAAAAATAGGACTGTGAAATTTCTTTCAATCAAAGAAGTAAATCCCCAAAATGAACTTAATAGAAAAAAATCAACTTTGTTTCCACTTCTCTATTTCTATCAAGTCGGCTTTCCTAGATAATTTTTCAGGTTTCCTACAGGCCTCTATCACAAAGACCAAAGTGTCAGAGCAGAGTGAACTTTAATTAGTGATATAAAGGTGCCAAGAAAATACTGGAATTTTGTTCGTAATGTCCGTTTTAAAATATTACCCATCCTCTTGAGTTGAGAAAACTAGTGCTGAAACAATCATAACAGTGATTTAAGAGGATCATCTTGAAAATGCCAGATTTATACTGATGGTGTGTTCTCTTCCTGTGAGGAGTTTCACCATTTTCTTTGGTGATGTTTGAAATTATCTAACTTCCACAGCATCCAGTAAAGACATGGCATGAAGCTGTCTAAATATTTATAGGTTGTTTCTATCACATTTAATACACACACAAAGGATGCCCACCATGGCACCTACATATTCCCTTTCTTACTGTGTCCTATCAGCATTCTCATGACCTGGTAGATGGATCCAATTTGGTAGGACACCAAGGGATGCTGTCCCAGGAAACCTTTCTACCGTCCATGGGTGCTTGTAAGAACAGTGCAGTACCAGTGTTGTCCCTACCTGACACCCTCCAAAGAATCTTGGGGTGAGACTGAAAACAGGAGCTGCTCAAATGGGGCCCAAGCAGAAGGGAGGACAAACTCACTGGTAGGGAAGCATGTCCTAGAGCAGGCCTGAAGATACCACTCAGACAACATGAGATCAAGTTTTGCAGCCTCCCTCAACAGGCCCATTCTTTACACATGAGACTGAAGAAGCAAAGCAGAATTGATACACACTGCAGATGACAGGGAAATAAATTTTGTTCATCCATTTGGAATTGTTCTTCAAAATATATGCAAGTTTACTTTGCATCATGGTCACCCAGAGGCTTAGTGTTATGTCATGATATACACAAATTCATACGAGTTTCATACTCCTTTTGAGAAGGTGGGAAAAGCAGAAATGAGCAATTCAAGAAGTTATAAGACTTTTGTTCAGGAAGTAATATGTACTGGCATGGAACACCAGGGGAAGACTTGGATTGTAGGTTTATCTGTCCCCTTTCATGAGTGACCTTGAAAATGCTTAGAGAAAGCTAGAGAGAAAAGCAATTACATTTTTGAAATTACACACCACTGTTCTCATTCATCTTGATAACCACTTTAAGGAATCCAAAAAAGGCTAGAATATTGCTTTTATAAAAGTTGTAAAGACCTTGGTTCTGTAGAGTCAGTTTTAAAATAAATTTAGATGTACAAAGATGAATTTTTATTTCCTTTGTGTTGCTAGATTGCTACTTTTGTAATTTAACCTTGGCAAAAAAAAAAAGGACATGATCTTTTTTTCCTTGTTCTGGAAAGATGTGCAGCAGCTCAACCTGTGTTGCGCAGCCATCCCTACTGTGTCACAAGCATCTGCATTCATCCTTTTCTGTGCATTTATAAGTGTGACTGAAGTGTTGATAAGAAGCTGCATTTATAAAAACAGGATGTTATGCAAACAATAGGCACTAGATCTTAGTTATTCTTCTTCCTGCTGGTTAAGCTCCCCTGTGTTCATTTAGGCATGATCTGTCTTCGTGTCTCTTTTACTCTCATTATTATCTTGCCTTACCAATTAGGTAAGGCACTGAACGGCCTGATATTCCAGCCTGGGAGGTCAGAAGGAGTCATGCTTAATGTTAAGTGGCTGTGAGACATTAAAGCCTGTAAATTCATCAGGACAGTTGGCCTGGCCCACTGCAGGGCAAGGGGTGTAAGTACTTTTCTGCTTGAATTACGCATGGAGCAGCACTGGCTTTGAAATGCCAGGATCCACGCTGAGCTCAGTGAACGCTCCCCAAGTGCGTAGCTCCAGCCTCAGCTCTAATAGCAGGAGCAATAGGGGTTATTTTGGAAGCTCTTGGCAGACAGATAGAAAAGAAACTTCAAAAATCATTCTGCCTTTTTACTGAGGACCCCCTTAGGAGTACTACTGGGAAAAAGTCTGTCGACCTGCCACAGCTAATAGTCACTCAGCAACCCGGCGCAACCGGCGCTCCAGAATCAATGCGCTGCAGCTATTCAGTAGTACCACATCTGATGCTTGAAAGGATGGAAAATACGACATGTGACAGCTTCTTATGAGTGATAGTGGTAGTGAACAAAAAGCCTAACGGGTACTGGAATGTCCCCGCCCCGCACACAGAAAGGACTGGAAGGGAATGATGGCTTTTCCTAGCACGGCTGCACTCTTCAGCAGGCACCGTCCTGCGTGCCAGATTGGCAACTCCAGCAGCTCAACAGCAATTATTCACATGCCACCTCTGAAGCAGTGGCTTGCTACCCACGGTATCTGTGCTACTTCATGTACCAGACTGCTGACTGCACATCAAGAGGTTTTTCACTTCTTGGATGGGAGAATAAGAGACCTACAGACATAAAAGAGAAAAAGGTCAAAGCTCTTAGTCTAGAATTTGTACAAGGAAAGCAAGCCACTATTTGTAACCCATATGGACAAGGTTAAAATCTAAGCAAGGATAGTTAACTTTGGAAAGAAGGGTTTTCGGATGTACCAAAAAAACTGACCAGGGTTTGTTACTATGGTGTTTTACTGCTGGCTTCATTGGAATCTCAGTTGCATATTCTTTTGGTCTACTTCAAATTTAGCACCCAGCAATATTCAAATATTTCTGGAATTATGGATTATTTATTGAAATACAACAGTGTCTCATTTTGATATATAGTAAGACATTTCTTTGGCAAAGGCAACTTTGCTTCTGTCTACTATATGGCTTAGCACCTCAAACTTTTGTCTCTAAATCTGAATAAATACTTATAGTTACACTTCATCTCCATGTTCTTCACTCTTCATTGTGGGAGCATAACTAAAATTGGTATTTACAGAAAAAAAATATTCAATTGTCCTGAGAGGAAAGCTCTTTTTTTTAAAAGCTGAAACTTTCTAAAATATGTCTCAAAACAATTCTCATAAACTAATCATTTTGGCAAGTTTCTACAGAATAAAGGTCTTCAATATGAAGCAATAATGCTGTGCAGAATGACAGAACACCTCCCTAAAATAAAAAAGACAAGAAGAAATTTCATCAGGAGAGAACCTAATTATTAAAGATATTGTAAAAGCAAAGATGACTCTGAATTTGGTGTACAAAGATGAGTTTGATCAAAGGTTAGTTTAATCATTTGTCTATACAAGGAAGTGCTGCCCTGAGTTGTCAGTAGCTCTTCTTGACCTATTAAAAGTCCTAAGTGAATATTATTTCATATATCTCAATTGGAAAGACTCCCTTAATAACTCATGTATGAGAGCAACTTGTTAATATATATTTTTTTACTAGTTACTTTTTACCAGAAATAAATCTTTTCTGTCATGTTCAATATTTTTATACTGTAAGATTTTTTATCTTGCTTTAAGATATATAAACTCCCTTTCAAATATTTATATAGCACCAAGAAATATTTTCAAGACTGCCTCTGCTTGCGATTTTATCTTCATGCTAAGGGATTCAAAAGGTTAAGATTTTAATCCACTGCAAGGGATTTGCTGAATAAATATCTTGTTTGTAAGAGCTGGATTAGGACAACACACTAAACCTACTCCATCTAACTACAACACAGTGAATCTTGTCAAGAAAATAAACTCTTCTGTTTATCCTTACTTATGCACAGAGCTATGAATAACTCTTATAACCAGCTAGTGATCCTGCCTACATTATCTTGTCTGTAAACATGCCCTGCATGCTGAAACAGCTGAAAGGAACATACAGGATTAGGAAAAATCACAGAAGCTGAAAACATGTTTTGACGCAACAGTGGGAGAAAAAAAATCCTCTGCTCCAGGTGAAAAGCTTTATAGTCTGTCTCATCTCCCCTTATCCTCACATTGCCCAGAATTGCCTCACTTTGTCAAAGAGAAGCCATGATGAAAAGCTCGTTAGAGTGACCCAACTTGAGGGAATGCGTCCTTCTTTATTTTCCCCAAGAGATAAAGTAGTATATAGGTGTTTGCTTTCAAACTGTTGTTTTTCAAAAGGTACACTAGGAAAGGTTAGGAAAAAAAGTTTATACTGAGCAAAAACACACACCTCAAAAGATTTGTTGATTTGTAAACCACTGCTTAAACTCTGAGTTCCAACTTTTGATTTTTAACCTAGGAGATACCAAGCACGTTACCTTATCAGAGATACTATTTCTCATTAACACATAAATTAGTGGGCTGCTTGGTTAAGGACAGCATCCAGCATTAGCCTGCAGAGGAACAACTCTTTCCTGACATACAGGAATGTTTCACCATAATTGACCCAGATGACCAAGAAGGCCAATGGCATCTTGGCCTGTATCAGCAGTAGTGTGGCCAGCAGGACAGTGATTCTCCCTCTGTACTCAGAGCTGGTGAGGCCACACTCGAGTGCTGCATCCAGTTCTGGGCTCCTCAATTCAGGAAGCACACTGAGGTGCTGAGAAGGGTCCACAGAAGGGTGACAAAACTGGCGAAGGGTCTGGAGCACAAATCCTGCGAGGAACAGCTGATGGAGCTGGTGGTGTTTATCCTGGAGAAAAGAAGGCTGGGGGAACCCTATCACCCCCTCCCTGCAAAGAGGTTGTCGCCAGGTGAAGGTCGGCCTCTTCTCAGGCTACCAGCAACAGGATGGAAGGACATAGTCTTAGACTGCACCAGGGGAGGAAAACATGTAAGTAGCTACCTGGAGAGCACAGACTTCAATAATCTAAACATTCAGTCTAGGGTTTTATTCATGTTTTCTCCTCTGAAAGGAACATATTCATGTTCCTCTGAAAGGAACATACAGGATTCATACATTAAATGAATCCAGCTGAGAAGTTCATAGAAAGCTGGAATTACAGCAACAAGAAAATATTTCAGATGAGTCTGCACACTTCAATAATATACCTGTTCAGAAAATTTCTACCTAAGTGTGTAGAGAATTATTTCCTCTAATAGCTTTAAAAATTTGAAAAGTGAACTCTATATTTTTCTAATTCTACCTTTGCACCTGAGTTTTAAGCTTTTTTTTTCCTATGAAGACAACATGCATTGCAGCTATCACCAGTTCTCTTCTCTAACCAAGTATATTTTGCAATTTGGTTTCCTTAGAATCAAATTCAGAGAAGAAATGTTTTTACAATTGTTTTGCAATTTATAAGTACAAAACAAACCTCACAGTTCTGGTTGCTAATAAAGGCAGCAGCCTCACTCTGCCTTAGGAATTTCATAAGGTACTGCATGATACTAAATAAGTTTTTCAGCATTCCTTTTGCAATATACAGTTAGAGGTATGCAGATTTGTCTCGTAACCAAGTATGTTTTACTATTTACACTTTATTTCCACAATAGAATGAAAAAGAATGTGTGACCAGCAGAACTAGGAAAAAGGACAATAAAATGATAATTTGATGTAAAAGTTGGGGCATTCCAGTCAGTTAATTTGCTTTTCTACAGGAGGCGTAGCTATGTGAATTTCCATAATATAAAACCGTTTACTCTTCCACCGAGTAGGAATTTATGAAAAAAACATCCCTGTGGCATGGTTTAAGGTCAACTATTACAGTAAAATATTCATTATCATGATACATATGAAATAAAAATTTAAATATAAAACACCTCAATTTCTTTCATCAGCAGTAGTAAAAGCAGCAAATGGTTCAGCAAGGAAGCTTTTACAATTATTTGACAGGATTTTTCATTGTATGTTCAGAAACATCAACCACTTCTCTATGAGTAAAGATATAAAGAAGTGAACACTGCTTAATATTCATGGATGCTTCTATAACTAAAATTATAGCATGGATTTATACATAAAATAACACATTCATTCAAGATATTTCTTTGTTTTATTCCCTCAAATAGTTTCATAGGATCAGCAGCCTCTTCTCATAAAAAAATAAAAAAATAAAAAAGAATGACCACTCTTAATAAAATGAGGAAAAAATTATACTGTTGATGAAAGACACCCAGAGCTCATAAAAATGAATCACTACTTATGCTGGTTAACAATGTCTCAATTTAAAACAATATAATTCCTGAAAGTTGTGAGGCATAAATAATTTCTTCCATGTGAGCAGTATTTCTATGGATACGTCACTATTACCAGGAGAAAACAAACAAATTTTAATATGAGGTCCTCAAACTCACAGGTTAGCATGCACTATCCAAAAACCGGAATCATAGCTAACAGCGATAAAAATGTTAATTTATTTCTAATCCTGTAGAAGTCTATTTTCTCTCATAGTTACGGAAATGGAAATGAAGTGGTGTCTAAAATGAACACACTGTATTTTACTTCTTCAAAGACCAAGAATTTCAACTGGGTACTTTTGTATAAGTTGTCCAACATGTTTTGTGCAAGATGTATTTAGGACATAAAAAAATGAACATCCTGAAAGGTATACAATAATACACTATGTAAGACCTTATAAATCAAAGTTTTAGAGACTTTTTAAGAGTTGCAGAGGTAGGATTCCTTCCCATGGACCACATGACTTTTCACATGTGTTTATGCATGTATTTAGTTTATTTTTCACTATTCAGTGTATCTGCACTGGCAAATAATCCATCTGGTGTTGACAAAAGAGGTTTGGAGAAGTCTTTAGAGTGATGTCCTGCCACCTCTGTCTTCTGGAAAGATAGGATTTTTCCTCATGCTTCTCATCTATTATGAAAATTATATGAATCTGTGGACAGAGATACTACAAATGTATTTCATGTGCTATTATCTGTCTGCATATGTCCATAACTTAAAATGGGGACTTTTTTCCTTAAATGTATAACTTTTTCCTCCCTCTGCAAATTCTACTGCTCTTGTCTGAGTCAGTGAGTCCAATATTCACATTCAATATCAAAACAGAGGAAGGCCATTTTCAATCTAAATGATAGAAGAACACTAATGAAATAACAGAATTGAAAAAAGAAATAAATGCATTACAAAGAAAAAATAAATATCCACAAAATCCCTACAAAGTTTTCTGTCTAAAAGTTTGTTGTACAGATAAACAGATTTCTGAATTACTTATGTTCTTCTATAGGTATACATGCTGTAAATAATATACATAATGACTATATTCATTTATAATATATCCATTGTGTCAAAATTTCCAGCTCCCTGATATAAACCCACATTTTACTCTTAGAATGTTTCTTCTGGTGGCATTCATTAAAAGTAATTCATAAAACACATGTGGCAATGTTCTGATTTAAGGCAAGCCAAGGCAGAAGTTTTCATATTGTCACTCTGAGAAAACATGGTAAGAAACTTAGAACATTTGGATGCACAAAATCATTCTTTTGGATATGTTCAACTCCTCTGTCTTCAGTGTCAGCCCAATGAAGTGCATGTTGCTGAGCAGCCTTGCAGTTCTGGCACCATTAAGAAGACTGCCTTCCCTTCTCTCTTCCGGTTCTCCTGACACTTGTTTCTAGTCTGTGTTTTCTGATGAAGCCCAGAGTCAGAAGGCCTTCCTTGAAGACCATCCTCACCATGAGGAAAAATAGACTTTCCCAAGGGGCTGGAAAAAGAAGCCGTGTAGGAAATGAGGACTGAAAAGCCACATTTGTGAAGGTTTCTGTTCCCTGAAGAGGAAACAGAATGACCTTCACTCATTAACATCTCCATGCTGCACCTTCCAGCTGTGCCAGTGCTGGAATCCTTTTGTATTGTTCTGACCCAGCTGCCTATACCCTCACAAGACTGCAGTGCTGAATAAAGTCTAATATCTGTGTTCCATTTATGTGCAAAAACTTCAAAGGCACAAATAAATTCCACTGCTTATTTATGAAACACTTTGGAGCTGTGGCAATGGACAGGAATTGATGCACAACCAGAGGATTACTGGTTTGAACTGAAGCGCCAGTGCCAGCTTTGTAGAAAAACTGAGATGAAGGCAACAAACTGAGAGAGTGAACCTCACACTAAACTTTAAAACAAGCCACATTGCTGTTGTTTCTGGCAATCTGAAACAAGTCTCTTGAAGTTGTTTTCTTAGGACCCACATCTGTTCTCTAATGTTGGAAAGTCGCAGTGGGGAGGAGGGGTGGAGAAACAAACATCAGGCAAGGGGGCGTTTTCAAAAGAAACCAATTCCCTTCCTATTTCCATGCCCTTCTATTTCAGACTTTGAAAGTATAACATGCTCCAGTAATTTGAAAGTGTTACTGCCTGCCTCAAGCCCAAATTGTTGCTTCAAAATGTGGAATTGCTGAATTTCCCCACAGTTTACACCCTTGCCTGAAACTGTTCTGTAATGCTTACTAATGTTCTGGTTTCTTTGTCAAGGCAGATGCTTCTACAGACAACCTGAACTGCCTTATGCCAGAGGATTGATATATATTAGCATTTCAGGGCCAAAACAATCAATTAATTGGTAATAACTACTAGAATTAATCAGCCTTGTCTATCTGGTTACATTACTCAGAAATAAAGCACCAGCATGGCTTTCCTGATGTCACTTCTGTTCATTTCTTCTATATATTTTGCTTAACCTTAGACAGCATTATATTTGAATTTATTTAAAAGTCATGCCTCATAGTACTTTTCAGTATCTCTGCTTTTCCTTGTATCAAGACAGCATATAGAAATAAGGTGTTCTGCTTGCTGGGTGCATTTTTAGGAGGAGAAAAATTTGGAGGTGGGAGTGCTTATTAGGAACACTGGGAGGATCCAGTGATGCTATGGCTTCTGCCTTTGCATCTGTAGAGATGCTGAGTATGTGACCACAGAGTCTTAACATGTATTTGAAGTAGGATTAAAACAAGGTGGCAAAAGTCACTATTCCTTGCCAGCCCAAAACCAAATACATTTTTGCATAGGTCATCAGCCGCCAGTCAGAGGCTTGGTAAAAGTAACAAAAATGCTCAGGTGAAATCTTGTGAGGGTTTAGGATAAAATATTGTATCTCTGCCTCAAGAACAGAAACATCCTTCAGACAGTTAGAGCAGATACTGGACCTACACAGTTTCAGCTGTTCTATTGTTATGTACTGCTGATTGTTTATCCACTTTCAGGATGGAAATGCAAATACCATCTCCACAAAGACAGACCAGTTGGTGACATTTTACAAATATTCTCAGCCAAAAGGGTTTTCTTATATGAATAAAACCAGACATCCATGTTGAACATAAACCTAGTTGGCCAAATTCAACTGTCCTGTCCTGACCTTCTATTTCATGAGTTTTATTCTTCTAGATATTACTGTTTGAAGCCTTTCCATAATTTATAGCACGTTATGCCACACTTTCTTTAGTTTTCAAAGCCAGGTCCTAAATAAAGACCAAAAAACACTTCAAACAACTTAATCCTTCCTAGAAAAGGCTGTTAGCATTCAAAGATGACATTACATCAAAAGCAAAGGTTAAACTCCAGAATGCATTCTTTGAATGAAGTAACAAAAGCTCCATTATAGCCTTTGATCACTTGAGCTCACCTGTAGGAAATGTTACACCTTTTTATTAAACTGTTGAATTGTCTTTGCCGTACAAGCTGGAGACATTCTTGACAGGCTTAAAGTCGTTAACACCTCTGAGGAATGCTCAGCAGAGCCTATAATACTCTCTCGTGTCTATGCATGTTAGTATAGCAACTCTGCAGTTTCCTAACAGCCCAAGCACTCTTTCCTTATTTCTTTAACAAATTTATTGAAATGAATATATTGGCAAAAAATAGTATATTGGTAAAATTATCCATGACACAAGTGTGCACAGCAAAATATTTGATGCTATCAAGAAATAAAGACCCTGTCATTAAATTAGAAATTTTTTTAATTACCATGAGAGGTTTTTTAAATAAATCACCACTTAATTATTGTAAAGAAAACTAAACAACTTTGCCTTTTAAATTGGCAGCTGGGCAGTACATTTAGCACTGTCCATTGCCAACTGCAGTACATGCAGTCAATTAAGTTTTCATTCAGAAAACCTGCACTCACATTCTCACACAAACTGACACACACATACCTGCCATGCTTTTTCTCCCTCTCTCAAGCATTAACTACTTGTATATAAAAGTATATGCATGAAAATATGGACTATTAAAACAAAGATCAACATTATATCTTTAGTTTCTCTTCCTTTAAGATTGCTGCATTTTTTTTTTAGTTTTAGAAGCGTTGCCAAATATAAACGTTTCCTCTTAAAAGTAAGTAAATAAATAAGCTTATAAGGATTTTCTGACAATCCAGACTGTTATTTAGTTCTAATATCTTCACCAATGAACAGCTGAAAGCTATTTTCCCCCAGCCTCTGTGGATCCTTTTTTTTCTCCTTTAATTTCTTCAGCTCTTTTGCACAGCTCGTCTCTTTATGCTTAAAGACTATTTTTATAAAGACTAGCAGTCCTACATGGATGCAGTCTCAAACACACAGAGAACTAGGAGCTGATTCTCCTTTTCTTCCCAAGTTGTGCTCTATATACATTACTTCTTACATATCACAAAGTTTTTGAATATTTCTAATAACACTTTACACTTCAGGTTCTGAGATATCTTCTGCTGAATAATCACTCACATACACGAAAGCTGACTTCCAGACCATCCCTGTATGCACACACAAAAAGAATTCTTCCATAGCAACGAATGCTATGAAACAGGTGAGGGCAAACAACTACCAAATATAAATTATGACAGATTTTTAAAAAGAGTATGTATATATCCTTTAAAAAAGAAGATGCACCTGCTGTCTGTACTGTGGCTGAAGCCTCCCACACAGCCTCATGCAATCAGCAAAAAGTTTACATCCTTCTTTCCCACTAGATCTATGATTTTCTTAGAGAACTTCTGACTTACTCCTGCTTCTATTCTTGGCCTATTTAGAGATAACTATTCAGCAGAGGCTTACAGTGAGCTTCTGGATCTTAATCCTGTTGTCTCGATTAGTCTCTCTAATGATTACACAGTTTGATTGCCTCAGAGGGAGGTGGAGAAGAATGGGGTAGAGTGAAGGGAGCAGTTTGTGTAGTCCCCATTAGCTCCTGATTACAGGAAAAACAAGATAGTGTCATGTTGTCTGAGTTCAGTGGGGAGGAAGGTAACGTGCCTCAGAATAGTTCTGTACAATCAAGAGATTAGATGGATTAAATGTAACCAAACCTTTCCTAAAACAGAACTGATGAGCAATATGTTTTTAAATGGTAAACACTGACTAATTTGTTGACTCATTTGTGAGTGTCTACTAACACAGCAAGAGCACTGGTGAGAACAAAGCAGCTGCCCATACCTGTTTCCATGCTGAATCACATGGAATGGATTTAAGATTGCTGTGCCTATATGACTTCATTCACTGAAGATTTCTCTCCTGCTCCCTTTCTGACTCAAATGGGCAATAAAAATTCAGTATTTTCTAAAACTATGAATTTTTCTGTACCTTTGGGTGACCACAACAAATGAGTGAAAACTAGCTTTCTTGAAAGAAATTTTCATCAGCAGTTTCGTCTTAGATATGAGTGATTTAGACTTTGTATTTTTCATAAAATTTGAAAATGGCTTTCATAAAAATTAAATCAGAAAAACAACAACATAAATTTATTTGCTAATTCCCTTTGAAAAAATATTTTAAAATAAGCCTAATACACTTTTCATTTTTCTACTTTTTATAATTTCTTACATTAACAAATAATGATTTCCTTATTTCCTTTTATGAAAATACCTCATTATTTGATGTAATGTATGGAAATGCTTTATCAAATGTCTTCAGTGTCTGGAGAGCAATTTAATCTTTTCTGCAATCATGGTGCTGTCAGATGCAGAAAGCAATATTCACTCTGCACAGAAAAGTCCTTTTTAATCCTCACAAGAACTCTACTGTGTGATAATATTCACAGCAGTGAAAACACAGGAGCATATCTATTCTCTCTTAAAAGCTCATAGTGATGGCTTAAACTGAGAACAGCAGCTCCTCCAAATCCAAAAAAACCACATCCCATTCTTATCAAGCAAACGTCATCTGTGCTGCTTATTAATTTTTAAAAGTCGTTTATCCCTAATGTTAGTCTGCTCCTCCCTTCAAGGCACAACACTGAGAAGAGAGGAGTAACTGCAGTGAAGTATGCAAGTTACGTGTTTCAAAATGATTTGGAAAGCAAGTGCAGCTCCTTCCTATACATGCAGTAACACCAGAAGGGTAGAGAATCTGTGGTCTGTCCCTTGCTTTCCTCACAACAGCAAAATAAAGATAAGTTTATAAAGTTTAATGTTAAATAAGACTTTATAAGGAATTTATGTAATTGGTTTAAGATTATATATCATCAAAAGAAATTAGTAAAGCAATCTCTGTAAGGAGAGAGACAATATTTTATGAGGTTTGGCAGAGTAACTGGAAAATATAGATTTCTGAAGTCCTTTATCAGATGAAATGCAGGAACTCTTTGTTTCCAAAAATGTTTTAGTGCATGTAACTCAACTTAGAACCAACTCAAGGATCTAAAAATGAAAGTAACAGCATAGAAAAACTAGAGTTTACAGCTCAAGTAGACACATGGGCTAAAGCTGACAACAAATTCAGACATAGCCTGGAAAAAATTTTGAATTGCTCTTGGTTTCAGATCCCTGGCCTTCAGTCACGAGGATGGGTCTCAGATTAGGATTCCCAAATATGTTTAATTCATAAATGCGGTGCTGGTCACAGAATCATAGAACAGCCTGGGTTGGAAGTGACCTATATGGGTCACCTGGTTCCAAACCTCCTGCCATGGGTTCACTTTTTGTGAACCCTCTTTGTGTCCCCAAAGGGACATTTTTCACTAGACCAGGTTGCTCAAAGGTCCGTCCAATCTGGCCTTGAACATTCACATGGATGGGGTATCCATGTCTCGAAGCAACCTATTCCAGTGTTCCATCACCATCACACTAAAGAATTCTTTGTTATGTCAAATCTAAATCCATCTTTTTTCAGTTTAAAACCAATACCCTTTCTCCTTTTGCTACAGGCCCTACTACAAAGTTTGTCTGCTTCTCTCTTCTAAGCCTCTTTAAGTAATGAAAGGCCACAATCAGGTCTTTCCTGAGCCTTCTCTTCTCCAGGTCGAACAACCACAACTCTCTCAGCCTTTCCTTATGAAGTAAGGACAGCTATCTACACAGTCTTTCCACCATTGCCTAAACTGGACAGTTCTCAGAACCACTCTTTCCCCATCTGGAGTCAGAACCTGATGTTTACTCAATTTGTAATAAGACGTAAAATTAGTAATGGTGGGGAAAGAGATTTATTGACAATCAGAGAAAAACTCACAGGATTGAGTTTTTCAAATACAGGCACTCTTATTGCTGAAAGCTCAGCCTCAAATAGAAAAGTATAGGCAGGAGCTGAGTTACAGATCTGAAAGAACAGGCTAACATGTGCATTTTAACAACAAAAAAAAAAATTAGTGATTTTCAAATAGTCACCCCAAAATTGCACATTTTTTTCCAGATCATTTGTTCAGTAACTTTAGTAATCATTAAAGGAATTTAGGGATTCTTTTGACACATTATGCATCACAAGCAGAAGCTAGAAAGTCACAGCACTAAAAAAAGAAGTTGGTTGCCCTAGGCATGTTTCAGCTTACTGTCAGCTCAGTCTGTTCTAGTGTTTCACTTGTAATATCTCCCTTGCTGTACTTATGACTAATAACAATAAAATATTAACAAAATAGTTTTCCTTGATGGTGACTCTAGAGACAGGAATGAAAGACGTTGTTGTGTCCTCTGTTTTGTTTCTAGCCTGACAAGTAGTTTTGTTTGCTCCATTGCTACTGTAACATTTTGATGCCAAAGGGATCAGCCACAGCAGTACTGCTGTCTTCACCACTGGTCTAAGAATAAACAGCCTGGTATGCTCTCCTCACCTTAGAGGGAATTTTTTTTTTTTTCTGTAGTGCCTCTTCCTTCTCAGCTAGAACTTCCTAATACCCTCCAACTTCCTCCAGCTTTTCCCACTACTCCCAGACGTTGCTAAAAGACACGGTGATGCTTTTCGTCCTTGGGCTGCCTTGCTGCCCATGATGTGCTCCCTTTCATCTCTTCCAGCTCCTTCTGCACTCATTCAGCCCTCAGCTGCAGACCTGAGAGCTCCTCAAATTCCCAGAGCCTCCAGAGTGATGCTTTCTTCAAAAACCAACCATCTCTCCCCTGTACTGCAGTGATGGATGTGAAAGGTTTGCCAGTTCTCAAAAGGTACTCCCGCAAAATCAACCCAAAATACCCAACAGATTAAATTTGAAATTTATAACAATATGTTTATTTCACTGTAATTACTGCTTATTTGTAAACATGCCTACAGGTCTAAGGTGAAATTGGGCACTACCCATAGGAATAAACAGTCCTCTGTACAATTTGCCATATCAAGAGACCAAAGATAAGGGAAGCAGTTACTATCATTCTGATTATCTCATTTCAGTCCAAAGCACAGCTGAATTTGTGCAAAACCTGTGGCAACTGCAGCAAAAGTGTTCAGGCTGTACTATGAACTTGATACTTTGTATTCAGAATTGAGTTTTTATTGTTTTCTGGGTTTTTTGGGAAAGCTTCACGTGGCTCTAGGACCTACAGAATTATGGTCTATTTGTTTCAGCACTGGTGCCTTATGAACAATGGATCTGTTAAGGGTATCTCAAACACCTCATTCAAACTAAACTGAAGAAAATTTAGTTTCTTTAAACCAATTAAGGTCTATGTTTTTAATCCCTTCAGTGATGTCAGATGAATAGACATCTAATTGTATGTGCAAGTTAGGATGGATTTTTAGAGTAAGAACAAATAAAATGCAAGAGAAAAAAACTAAACTAAACTAAAACTAAACTAAACTAAACTAAACTAAACTAAACTAAACTAAACTAAACTAAACTAAATTTAATCCCTTCAGTGATGTCAGATGAATAGACATCTAATTGTATGTGCAAGTTAGGATCAATTTTTAGAGTAAGAACAAATAAAATGTAAGAGAAAAAAACTAAAATAAAATAAAATAAAATAAAATAAAATAAAATAAAAATAAAATAAAATAAATAAAAAAATAAGTTTGAAAAAGTCAGGCATTAACCAATAATCCCAAAGCTGACTTTTGCATTGTCTGTGTAGTTTGTAGCCTGTCATTCAAACCAAATGATGCCTTTAAAATATGTTTTGCAAATGATGTGACAAGATTGGCAAATACTTGTGGTTTCACAGAGATTCCCCTTTTGTCCTCATGCTGTGATTCCCACCTCTCTGTGGTAGATCCATAGTTTGTCCTCTCACTCTTTTATTGTGGTGCCTTTACAATGCTAACACCGGTCAATTCCAGATGGCAACATCCCTTGGCATTGTAGTGGTGATGTGATTCACATTACCACTGGCACTGTATCTCCTGATAATTGCCTAATTAACTTACTGTGTAATCACCATTGTTTCCAGCAACTTATTACATGATTGCTGCCTCTTTTCCACAAAGCAGCACGTCTTGATTTTGACATGGTTGAACTATGTGATGTCTGAAGACTTGTGAGCTTCATGACATCTGGAGGCTTGAAAGCCAGTTTGTCATAGCTCAGATGTGGAAGCTGAGTCCATTTGAGGTATGCTATCATCCTTATATGAGTAAAAACAATCTCTCTCTAACCTCCAAACCAGAATATTCTATGATTAATTTACACATTCACAAAAATAAATACATTCTAGATACATGGAAAATTCTATCAGTTAGGAAAATTTCAACAAAAATACATAAACTAAGCACTGCATATGTCACAGTATGCTGTGGGTTTTATTTTTCTAGGTGTCTCTTTTTTATACTGCAGTCTCCATACTTTTCCATATTTTCTGTTCTTTGCTTCTGTTTTCAACCAAATTATTTTTTTCTTAAGGTTTTTATTCCATTTCTCTAAGCTCTTGCATTTCATTCACTTATTGAGAAGCATTTTTAAACAAGACTTTCAAGGCATTTCAAGAAAAGTCAAATGTGGTCTTCTCATCCCACAGTCATACAAAAAAACCCAGGAAAAAAGTGTCCCCAGTGATTCACTACAAACATGGTACCTTTTAAATGTTAATTGTTATCTTCACTTTTCTCATGCACAGGTGAATTGCTCATTTTTGTACCAGCTCTGTTCCGTTTTGGAAAATAGTAAAAGGAATCAGGAACTCCTTGCAGTTCAAACTGCTCAAATATTTTCCCCAAATCCTTGCATTGTATAAGTATTTAATAGCCTACAACCGAGACAAACATTGACATAAATGAGGATTATGTCTGCAGATCAGTAACAGAAGCAGAGTTGGACAGAGTTTTTGGGCAATCTGGGAACTAATCAGTGCTATTTAACCCAGCATGTGACACACTCTTTTCTTCAATTTCTTTGGCTGAAGATCAGGGACACCTATTCTAAACCAGACTTTTGAACCTCCCTGAGAATGCTGAACACATTACACTGGATACAACCATAAACAGAAATAGTTAGAACTGAGTCTGGATTCAGATGAGACCAAAACCACTCTTTCTGTTGAAGACTTCTCCAGTGAGACAGGCCAGAAGGGTGATGTTCCCTATTGTTTAAATATCTGCCAAACTGCAGCTTTAATATTAATGGCTTATTCAGGTCATGCCATTTCTTAACTGGTTTTTTTGTATCATCTTCTATGATATTTATGCTAATGGCCAAATACTTTCAATGAACTTAATTTCCAGCTTCAGTGAAATAACTTCTACACATCTAATTTAAAAAGTAGAACACTTAATTTAAACAGAATATACATAAAAGGTTTTTTTTCTCTTTTGCCTTATACTGCTATTGTTAAGCCTGAATCAGATATGAAATCTAAGCTTGTTACTGGGAAAAAATCCATTCACATTCAAAGTTTAATGTTACTCAGCTCTCCATACAATCACTGCAATAACACTTTATCTGCCTATTATGAGTGTCCTTGACAGAATGTTCGCAGAGCTAATCATTTACAGAAAAAAATTAGAAATGAGGGCAAAAGGATATGTACATATTTTTACATATGCATGTATATAAGTATATATGCTCCTGGAGCAGATTCTTTTTCTGCTCTGGACATTTGCAACTTCTTACTGAATTCATAAGTCTTCCTATAAGTCACTATAACCCAAGAAGGGAAATCAAGGCTTCAGGATTCAGTCAGGTTTATAAATTCTTCCAATTACATAAATAGTTTTGAAATTCTTAAAATAATAACAATTGCTGTATATTGATCCATTCAATCAATTGCATATTGATTTATTCACCTTATTGAAGAAAATGTTATCAAATATAATCCCACTCAGTGGTTATTATGGTGAAATCACATACCCAAACAACAAAAACCTTCAGAAAGGCATGGCATGACTTCATTCAACTATGTACAGTTGCTGGCCGAATACACATTCTGGCGCAACTTCTTTTTGAACCTCCTAATGAAACCTAATACTGCAGATTGGAGTCTATCTCCTCAAAACTGCAGCTTACAGGACAGCTCTGTGGTGCATTAATCTTTTAACCCCTTGAGGCACACTGAACATCAATTATAAAGTGCTGTTGCCCAGAGGTGAGATATGTGAGCTGGAGCTAAAGACAGGCTACAGCAGCGGCATCTTACACACAGATCATGAGCAATCCATCTTCTTCAGGGTGTGGGGGCAGAACAACTTTGGAAAGCCATCAAGGCGTAATACTGTATTTGAGTGTATTTGCAGCTAAAACTAACTTGTCACACAAGGAAGGGCTCGCAAATCATCCTGACCCTCCTGACCCCGTGCAATCTGCGACTGAGGAGCACAGGCTGTTAAAGAGCCTCACAAGGTCTGCACAAAAGAAGCAAAAAAGGACTCTTGTAACTACCCTGAATGCTCTTATAAGCATCTAGTTTAGGAGGAGGATGGAAAGCAAGAACCACCAGAAAAAATTGAGATTTATCATTGGTATTGCTTAAAGACAAGACAAAATCCACTTTGATAAAAAAGGGGCAAATTAGCTCAAAAAACACTATATGAGCTCCCTGCTACTGAGATTTCCCAGAAGTTGCAAATACTAAAAAGTAAGTTTTTCCTACATAATAAAGCTCCCATAGAAATTACAATAACTGTATGCCTGCTCTATATTTCCTCTTAGGCACAAGTTTATTCTTAATGCATTTGTCACATTAAGACAGAAAGAGATTTTATTGCTTTAGGAAGTATAAATCTAAAATATACAGAGTGGTTATGAACTTCAGCTTGCTTAAGGATACAAGGAACTTGTCAGGGCAACCAGTACTTGCTGTTATAGGACTAGATGCTTGTGTCATAAATACATGAATACCTTTTATGAGCAGCTACCTACAGTTTCATCAAGCCTTGCCTGGATGCTCTGACACGCTGCTCTCTATTCAAAAACTCACCAAAGCAGCTGGTCCAGAAACTTCTAAAACACTAATTAAAGGATGCATTGACTGACTAAGGATAACTGTATATTGAATAATTGATGTGTTAGGGAATGATAGATGCATTTTTCAAAGATTTTTAATGAGTCATCCTGCAGCTGAAGAAAGTGAATGAGAAGCAAGGAGCCAACAGTGGGGTTAGACTGCAAAACTAAGACTTTATTACCTGCTTTATATTGTTCCTTTATTTCTATTCAAGAGAATAACATGGAAATAAAGGAATTCTGCATTTGTGTGTGTTCAAAGCTGTACATATCTTGATACCTGTTGCACAGGTAATGAGCTATCAAAATCAGTGCACATTACTGGATAATTTCTTTCTTTGGAAATAGTGGGTGTACCTCTTCCTGTGGCAATTTTTTCTTGAGATTGGTATTTACTGCCTGCTCAATAACTTCTGTGAATTTCATCTCGAAACACCTGTTTATTATATAATTAATTAATTAATGTTTCATCCAACATTGCTATTTACCTTGCTTCAAGAATATTTCACATTTTAGAGATATCCTTTAATATAAGAAGTGATCTATGCTAGTTATATGTGTAAAGGCATACATATTTCTCTAGAAATCAGATAGAGAAGTCACTACCGTAGAAGTGGTAACTCCTGCTGTTTGTCCAACCATTGTCTATGACATCTATAAGTCAGTCAAGGCTGTCTGCTCCTGCTCATAGTCACCAACACCCTTCACACATGCAGGTTGTAGAAAGCAAAGCAGTTTCCATAGGTCTCTGGACCCACCCAAAGTTCCTCAGTAGCTCAAGCACAACTAAATTTGTCAGCTTTAAGATAAGGAACAAATAACTTACTTTTTTTCATACATAGGGTGGTAACTTTCTTTTTTTTACTGCAGCAGAGCAGGTGCCATCTTCTGCTCATGCCAGTCTCTGCGTAAAGATAGCTGAAGTTACCTCTATTTGCCTACTGTTTCCACTCTTGCCTTCATTTGCAATACTATCAGTATTTTAAATACTTGAACAAAGGCATGAAATATTTAGGAATTTGCTTGAATTGTCTAACCAAAGAATTAAATGCAGTAAATAAACAGTCACTTTAGGAAAGTCAAACGTTACATAGATTATAGCTCTTCCTAGAATTAGTATGTTGCAGCTGCAGAAGCTTACTGTGATGGCAAATAGAGTTATACAATCACAGCCTTTATTCAAGGGGAAAAAACACTAGATTGAAGTTGGGTATTTTGCACAGACATAAACAGACTTGAACCTAGCAACAAAAGTGCTGGGCTTGCTGAAGTTTGTGTAGTCACTGATTTTAGTAGGGTCCCTCTTTTTTATTTTTAATTATTGGAGGGGTTGGCAGCATCTTTCATTAATGGAGCAGTAAGGGAGAGTCTTAACTCTTAGATCTTTAACTTCTAGATAGATAAAGCTAATCTAAAATAGGCTCCCTCTAGGGTTAATGGATGCAGATAGGCATCTCCAGAGGGTGTTTCATCCCACCTAGTTTTGATGTATACCAAGGAAGAACTGCCCTCAGGAGATGCATGTTTCTCTCTGTTGATTATAGAGAAAATATAAATGACTAGTGCATTTAGGTGTCTAGCTTTCAGATAGCTAACTTTACATTAAACAAATACCACTCTGAATACAGATTTGGATATAGGTATTTTATAAATTCTTGTGATCTCACTTCCAAAATGAAAATAAAAACTCAGAATAAAGAAATTATGCACTAAAACTGCTATATAGATGCATGCAAAGAAGTGATGGGTCTCTCCCAACACCATTAAACTTTCCACAACATTCTATATAATCCTTATTTCTTTGATTGGTCTGAGTAAAGTAGTTTTATGTTATATTATGTATAAAACCACACAACTAGAGTAATAGTCATTGCTTTCATACATGGACACTTAAATACCAGCTTCTGTGTGTGTGGCTGGTCAGAATGTCTTACAAACATTAATGAATTTAACTTTCCTGTGAGCAAAATAGTTCTATTGTGTTTCCTATACGGCTGTTGAAACCACAGCAGCACACATGGGATAGATTCTAGTGCTTCAGAACTACAAAGTTTCATTTAATGCCCAACTTATGAAACAAAGACTTTTGAAAGTTGCTTTCTGGAGGAAATTATTCTTGGCAACAGTGCCAAAATTACAACCGTCCTTCATTTTTGTGCAACCTGTGACTGGCAATTTTCATATGAGAGAAGATTAAAATCAGACATGCTGAGATACTCTAAAATCTTGTTGAATGAATAAATATATTCCTATGGCATTTTGGAGGAAGGTTTGCAGATTAATATATTACATAGTCCTATCTATCACAATACACTATACATAGTATGCTGAGTTTATATCATAGAACTAGCTGGAAAAAAGTTATCAACATTATTTTTAAATGCTTACCATTTAAGCACAGAATTTATTCTGAATTAGAATAAAAATAAACTTTAAATTATTTTTCATTATTAAAATTATTATTGGAATATTTTAAAATATTGTACGTATAGAAAAATGCATTTAATTTCATATGTCAAAAACCACCTTATAGCTGTATGCAATTAGGTAATCATGTATTCTATAGATTATATAATCTACATATTTACACATATATATGCAGATGCAGACAGGTTCAGAGGAAAAAAGCCAATAAGATTGGAGACTGTGTTAAAAATTTCAGAAGATTTTGGTTTATTATTTTGATCACTGAGAAATGTTTTTAATACATTTTTACAAGCATATAACTCACTCTAGGAAAAACATTTTCATATGCCATTTAAAGTTGTTCATAAACTTGTTCCTTGACATATCACTAGTGCTTTTTGAAATCAGTAGTATTTTGAAAAAGAAAATTAATCCGAATAGCATTGATTAAGCTGGAATGTTTTATTTATTGAATGAAAACATCACATCATTCTGTCACTTACTAGTGCAATACTTTAGCATTTTTGGTCATAAAAAGGATCATTCTCTAATTTATGAAAATAAGTGACTAGGACTTCTCGTATGTAGTCTTTATGTATAGACAAAAGCACATCTATATGTAAATCTATGTACCTGTATGAATGCAGAAATTACAAAGACTTTTCAGTATATTTTATACTTTTAACTGTTGTTAAAGCGTACACAACATCTCTTTCATTATCTACTCCATCTGTCAGAACATTCCCACCATTAGGAACAAATTAGCTGTCCTCTGTCCTTAAAAAAGCATTATAGGACTTGCTTCAAAAGGTTCCATGTAGTCCAGAGAGAAATCCATGGGCTTCCAGAGATCACTACACACTATTTGGAGCCATCCACCTCAGTAGTAAATTCACTGATCCACTAGCTTCTGCCAAAATAAAACTGTTGAGCTTGTTTGTAAATAGTGTACCCAGTTCCCGTTTTCAAGAAGTAACTTAAATTAAGAACTTATTTCTGGAAAATTTTGCTCAGCATCTCTGCTGCCTCACCTCACTCTGCCCAAAATACTTCACTCAGGTTTTTAAGGTGGGGTTTCTCTCCTGTGAGAGGCAGACAGTTCACAGAGGGCTGCTCTTTGTATGTGACTGCTCTTGCCTTTCGGTTTATGGAAGAAAAATAGATGACACCGGCTGAAGTCTCACAACAAAGAGCACTGGGTGTCTGAAGCATGCAAGGAATACAATACAGGACACTTCTCCCTCTCATGTTAGTAGTCTGTTGCAGCCACAGGGCTTTTCTCAGCAGATGAGCTTACCTGCCTTAGCACTGCTTTTGGATCTTGGTGCCAGAAATACACAGAAAAGTATCTACTAATTATCTGATAAATGTGTTTGTTCATGTCTGAAGTGCAGCTTATCTAATTGCCAGTGCCCTTCCTATCTTCCTCTAAGGGGTAGGTTTAGCTGAGAATTCTCCCAAAGAGCTTGCTTTTCATGTGAGTAATTATGTGCTTTGCTTGCTTCGGAGGGATATTAGCTCATCTGCCAATGGCAGCAAAGGAAAAAATAATCTCAAGGAGATTCAGATCTAAAATAATACAGAAGCAAAGAATTTTGGATTTGTGGCTTTAGACTTCATTAAAATTAACTTTCATTAATAAAGTTATCAGTGAGGCCTGCTAGAAACTACTAGAAGGTCTGTTACTGGAAATGCTGTCTTAGGGGCATAAACTTGTAAGGCCAGGTCACTAATCAGTTTCATACTTGGGAGTCAGGAGATTGGAAAGTTAATAAAAACAATCAAAAGAACAAGAAAAAAAAATAGAGGTTATTAAAAGTGTAAACTCTTGCAAGCTCTTGCAAACTTTGCAAACCTCTTTGCAACCACGTACTCATCTGAAACTCCCATGACTTTCTGGGTGCTTCAAGGCACAGAGATCCCTTTCTTTATATTTTGAAATCTGTAGGAGCTACTACAAACCTGCAAAAGCCATAAAATGGTTTAGCTTCTTGCTACATCTACTGGATGTAGAAGAGGAGAAGGACTCAATCCATTTCATAAGATATATAAGAATTATCTTGCATGGAATATGGCTCAGCTTATTTAATACAGTAGAAAGCATTAATCTGGACAAGAATGATAATTTGTAATATATATTACATACCATTTAAGAAAATGTTCTCATTTCTCATTAGAACAATCATGGGGCTGAAGGAGAATGTTAGACAGTTATGTAGGTTCATTTGGACATAACCTTCCATCTTGAATATTATTCTGATACAGGCAGATACTAACCCTTCTACCAGTACTTTTAATACAACCTCATCTCAGCACAATACATTACAATTCAGCATAATTTCACTGAAGGAAAAAAAACAACAAGATTTTGAACATCCACAGAAGACAAGCAATTATAGGAGATCAATGCATCTTTATTTTATTTATCAGGTCACTCTAAGTTTTCTCACACATCCAGAGAGAAAAATGGTTGAAATATAACTGAAACAAAAGTATGGCATTGTCCAACACATCTAAAAGTGTCCAACACATCTAAAAGTATGGCATTGTCCAACACAGTAAAAAAGAAGCAAATTTCCATTTCTCAGCAGACTAGACTTGTGTAAACCCTTAGATACCCTAATCTGACTATAAATTTACCCTTCTTATAGCATATCATCCTCCTTTGACTTTTTCTTCTGAATATATTGTGACTGACATGGTTTTCTGTAAACCCCACCAAAATGGGAAAATCAATTAAATAATTAGCCATTGTTACAAATAATGGAAGGATCTGCTACTCCTATAGGCATCTATTTTCAGCAAGACAGAGCAATTTCATGTGGCACATTTATTTAGAAGATGTGAAAATTGACCATGGAAGTACAGTATTCCTGGCTGAATGGAAATACCTTCATATATGTTATTTTAACACCTTATCTGTACCACAGCAGATGTCTCACAGTAGTGTTCCAGGCAAGCACTGTCTTGTAAGAAGAGAGCCCAATACTGAAACACGGAGAGGTTCTATCTCACAGGGATCTTCAGAGTCTTCAAGTTTTGATAAGAAAAAAAATGGGGGAAACTAAGATACCCTAAGTAAAATATTAGTAAAATAGACTACTGGACTGTTATGGCTAATAACTTTTCTCCCAGTTGCACACTCCTTTCCAAAACAAGATAGGAAGAAACCCAGATGATTTCTGGCAGAAGCACTATAGAAAAAAGTAAAAGCAAGCTGCAACCATTTCTTTGATGCTTTCACAGACAACTACAAGTATGAGGATTCAATGGCAAGATGGCAGAGAGAGATGTTCAAAGCTCCCTGATACTGTTATGAAACAAGCAAACTCCTGCAAAATACTTTACACTTTAGCAAGAATCTGGAAAAAAAAACCTTAACCAAAGATTGCCAAGTAGCCTGAAGGAAAGTTATCTAAAAAATCCCTGCCCTCTTCTCTTCTAACCTACTCCACTTCCTGCCTCCTTTCTGACTCTACTGCTTTCCCTTCAGCCAATCATTCCTGAAAAACAAAACAACAAAAAGAAAATAAGGCTTCTTCATATTGAGGAAATGGAATGACCCTTAAATACTACCACCAAGGGGATGGCCTATCTTCTTTCCATTATTTATCTTATCTTCTGTACTAAGGTCATGCCTTATTTAGGCAGGGAATCACATTTATTCCATAGTATCTAGAAAAGCCTCAGGTTTGTCTGGTTCCTCTTATTATATAAAAAAACAAATAGCAACTAGAAATGAGACTGAAACTGTATGACAGATAAAATTGTGAAGCAATGCACTTCTTTCAGCTGAAAGGTTTTTCTTCACCCAGAACAGTTTGGGAGGAACAATGAATAGAAGGTGAAATATCTGGTATGATTCCCTCTCACTCCTAAGTGCAGTTATTTACTGCATTCTTAGACTATTTAAGTGAAATGAAGCAAGACCAACTGCACCTGGTCAAAAACGTTGACCCTCTATTGAGATAATCTAAATAGGAACAATTTTTATTAAGAGAACAATGGAATTCAAGAAACAGATAAATCCACAAATTAATTTTACTCAAATTCCTCTAGTAATTAACACCCTGATTTCCTCTCAAAATTTCAGCAGTTAAGTGAAAGAATTACCCAAAAGGTAAGTAAACTTTCATATATATATATAAAGCATCTGCAGATTCTTATAGATATTTTTTTTGTGAGTTGTGAAGCACTACAGAATTTGAGTCAGTGATGCCTGAGTCTTGGTTCAACAGGACTGACATTTTTGGCTTATTTACCAAGACCTTTCTTTATTTACATATAGAAGATTTTTTTCATGTTTAAATTCAATAAGCCACTTATTTTGTAAGTCAGTGACTTTGTTGATTATCTGTCTCAGACATTCATTAACCATTTAACAGTGGGAGTAAACACTCATTGTCATGACATTTTGGGTGTGATTCTTTTGGAGGCTTAAATTTAGCAGCCTATATTTAGTGAATGATCATATAAGCTTCTGTCAGTGGAGAGAGATGTCTCAAATCAGTTGTCTAAATGCAGGCATCTAGAGCTGTTTGGGCTATTTGGGATGTTTGTAAGGCAGATATGATACCGGTCCTATGGAAAAGTTAAATCTTTCTGGGATGGCAATAAAAAGCATGTTGAGATACTTTAGCTTGTCTGCAATGACAAGAGAGGCCTGTTTTAGTGCTCTGAAGAGGAATCCTTCCGTACTTTTGGTCAACTGACTTCACTCTATCAATTGGATCAAGGACTTTCTTCTTGTCCTCAGTCCACCTTCCAAATTAGAGAGAATTTACAGCAAGTTTACATCACTGCTCCACTACAAAATACATACATTTTGTGACACAGACCCTCTGGGTAAAAATGCAAGATTCCAGTAGGGATTGATCATAACAATTCTCTCACTTTCAGAAACTGATGAAATTGTGAAAGCAAAGCAAGATGTCCCATGATGTTAAATTTCTAGATTATTTGAACATTTGTAGTAATACTTATAACAATGCCATGTAGTCAGAAAAAGCATGAAATTTTTCCTGCTTCTTTCTGAGAAGCTGGAACATAAATTGATTCATGAGTTGAGACTTCATATGAAGCATACATGATATTCTAACTGACTTATCATTCAGATTTTCACAACTCACATCATGAATGAAAAAAGAATTATACTTTGGCTGACCAACAATGGCCACCTAAGTTGCAGGTATTTAAAAAATAATAATAATTTTTAAATCCTTTTGAAGAGAGGAATCCAAACTTGATTGAATTCTAATTACATTTGGGTGTCTAAATACCTTAAACTCCTTTAAAAATCCATGTATAACAGCGTATTTC
The DNA here is from genome assembly GCF_014805655.1 of Passer montanus. Lineage (NCBI taxonomy): Eukaryota > Metazoa > Chordata > Aves > Passeriformes > Passeridae > Passer > Passer montanus. Next base: position 3,634,245 of record NW_024367037.1, read on the forward strand.
CCCTACAGCTGCACTAATTACTGAAGAGAGATGTAAGTATACATTGCACTATCCAGCACCAACACCAGAACCAGCCTGGGCACAGCCTCCTAAAGGTTGTTTGCAATTGATTTCCTGAGTTTCTCAGGAACACTTTGAGCCTGCAATGCTCAAGGCAACTGAAGTTATGTTACCTAGACTAATTTACTGAGTTGGTGGCACAACTAGTGTAAATGTATAGTACACTTTTAAATTTCAGTAACTTTCAACTCATAAACCTTAGCATTTTAAAATCAGTAAGTATCAGAGATTCAAATACAGTCAGTTAAATCATTTCACCGTAGCAAAACAAAAAAAGATAACTTAGAGTATTCATGCTTTAAAGCAGTTTGAAGCCAGAGGCTTTTTCCTATGATGGTAATTTAAAATGTCATATGAATCTGTCAGCTTCTCTAGATTTAAGTTTATACTTGTGAGTTATAATTTAAGAGTTCTCTGATTTGACATAGATTTAGACCCGACAATACCTAACATGCCTTTTATATATTCTCAAAAATATGTTATAAGAAGTTTTGAATATTAAAGGTACCTAAGTTTCTCACCACAAATCCAATTCATTTGTTATCCAAATAAAGGAAATCAGAATTAGATTCTCAGTGAATACTTAATGGATGGCACTATCCCATAGCACTAATGAATGGCATTAATAGGGGTAGTTGTGAACAAATACTTCTTGCAAAAAGACTTTTCAAGTCAGTTAAACAAGTATTCAGTTAAATTACAGTTTCAAATTTCTGAGCTACATTTATTATTCTTATTCAGCCCACAGAAGAGGCAGTTTTCCTTAGACCTTCCAGTTTGACTGGCAAAGTAATAAAGAGCTCAGAAAAGCAACCATGGTTCATTCTGATGTATGTTTGCCTTTTAAAGGTAATTTTGACTCTATTACTTTATTATTTCTTGTTACATCCTGTCTTTAAATTATTGCTATAGCTGAACATATAAGAACTTTATTATAAATTGTGTTCTGATTAACAATCATCATGCCTATATTTTACTGAAATAATCTGCATATGTGAGAAATATGGTAAAGGCCAAGCAATCCTTAGCTGCAGTTATTTTTACCAGCACATCTTAACACAATTACTTTGTTGTTTTCAATGCAAGGAAGAAAATTAGGTTATCACTTGTCCTTTTCATATCTATTTTTATAGGAGAATTTGAAGCTGGATCCCAATCTATCATGATATGTATGGACTGATTTTCAAAGACTTTGATAAACTTACCAAGAATATGCCTGTGCTGCAGTATAAGTTAAGCTCCTTCCAAAGACTGGACCTCAAAGTTTAATTCTGTACACAAACTGAACTGTACATGCAATACTTTAATGATCTTTTTCTTTTCTGCTGTCTTCAATGTAAATCTTTCTTACCACTGCAAAAGACAACTCTATATTCACACAGAAACAAACATAGACACGCATAGTAACCCCTTCTCTTTTGTCTATACTTTCTCTTTCCTTGAACCCCTCTTCCCATTTCTATAACTAGAGCTCCCTTCTAAGGAAAAGTTCAAAGACTGAGAGGTTTGGTACTATTTGGATAAGCATGAAATCTTGTTGCTTATTCCAATTACACAATACCTCTAAGTCTTTTGAACTTTTTCCTTAGAAGGGAGCACACAAAATTTTATGCTTATTCAGGACACTTGGATTTTCAAACCTGAGCTGGAATTTTATGAGCATGGTCTCTCTCTTATGGTTTAGTACACGTACTAGAGTGAATAAAGAAAGAAGAAGAGGAAAAAAACTTTGCCAACCATCCTCCTGTCTCATCTCTTTCTGTAAGATGAAACAGATTAAATTACTTATCCATCACAAGAAAGCTGTCAGGGTTTTTAATTCGCAATCTATTGCATATGCATTACTTTTCAGAATGAACATGATATGTTGATACCTCTTAATGTATTTCAGCACCAAAAGTTTCAGACTCAACTGTGCAGAAAAAAAGTAACACAGTGTAAGGAGACTTTTTTTAATCTTATGATAACAGTAGCAAAACTGTATCTAAGTTTGTCAGCACACGGGTTTGCATGTATGTAATATATTCCATTTTCCTTATGATTTAAGTTTTGGCATCAAAAAATGACACTCAAGTTTCCCTTTATCACTTTGTAGATTGAATAAAATCCTTGAGATGGTGATTTGATGATTTGCCTTTTAGTCTTGAACCTGGTTTCCTGCTCCTCTAGTAATAACATCTATAGACTAGCTGAGCACTTCAGCTCAAGCTTTACTTTCTGTAGTTACCACTGCTGGCAAAGGTATGATTTTGATGCTGATGCTAGAGAATATCATTGCAATGCAAGTTAAAATGGTTGGAGTATTGCCCCATAAGAAGGGAGTGACAGAAACAGCAAGGTGTCTGCACTTCTGGTGGTTCCTGTAACAGGCTTCTTAGCTGAGTTTCTTCCTATGTCCCTGGTTATGACAGTACCATTAGAAACATTTGTGTTTCATACCAGTGGTTCTTCCAGAGTGCAGTAGACCCATAGTAAAATAATGAAAGTGGCATTATTTAACATTAAATGTCATAACACTTGACAGGTTCATGTAAATGAGGACAACCTTACTAGGCAAAAAAAAAAAAAAAAGGTTCATTTTCTTTAAAGTGAATTCAGGACTAAAATAACTTATCCAGGCTAGAATCCAGGAACATAGTGCCTGTGACACACATAGACACAAATTAGCTTCTCTTAGTCGCTCTGCTTTTTCAGTCAGGAAAGTGTAATTCTCCTATTTTGGCATGAATTGCATAATCCTCAGAAAAACCTTCTCTATTTTACCCTTTCTTCAGCTGTTACGAAGACAGAAGGAAGAGAGAGAGGAGAAGGAAGGGGAGGGAAGGACAGTGATGAGGGTTGGGCTGAGTGGCAGCACAGAAGAGGACCAGCAGTTCGGGTCCCCACCTTCCTTCCCTCTCTGTCAGAAACACAGCAGAGGTGCTTTCAGACCTAAATAGAGAAAGTCAGTGTGTTCTTCCCCTGTTGTCACAGCAAACATAGCAGGTCCTCCTGATATGGCTTCCAGCTTTCTCATCTTCTTACCTTGTCAGAAGGTTGCCATCCTTTAGAAAGGTACACAGCATTTTGAAAGGATTAGGGTATAAAACAGACTTCAGTCATTTACAAAAAAGAGATGGTGAAGGGGAAGGGGAAGGGGGAAAGAAAAGTGTCAGGTGCTAGAGAGTGACTGGATGAGGATAATGTGCACAAGTAAAAATAGCAAATTGATTGAACCCCTGATCCTGTGAAGCAGGGGTAAAAAAATGATACATGACAAATACTGCCAGAGCAAAGCAGGAGGAGAAAAATGTAGTTTATGACAATGTGAGAAGGCAAAGGATTAGGTGATCCAGCAAGGGGAAGTTCAGGCCCTCAAAAAAGCACTAGTTCCACAATTTAATACAGACATGGAAAGCTTTGTCTTTACTATTAATTGCATTTTAGCTACATACATTTACAATAATGGCAACAAAAGCTGCTTATCATTGTACTACCGAAGTCTGACAAGGTGGATTTTTTCCTTTTAGCTTTTCTCTTAAACTTCATGCCACCAAATCCCCTCAAATAATCAGGTTGCCCACATCTTTTCCACCCACAAATACATGTTCTTGCATGTAGGATTTGCAGGTTCTATTCTATACCAAGACAGGCTTCACTCTTAACATTTATTATTTTTATGTGTGCTTTGTTGCTCCCTTGTTGTTGTTGTTGTTGTTTGATGCATATAATTCACAAAACAAAAAAAAAATTTCTTAATTCTTCCTCATTTTTGCTCCTCCTGGATAACAGCAAACACCATTATGATTTCTAAAAAACAAGACTGTAAAGGCCTAGCACTACTAAAACCACTCAATTTGTTGATTGCTGAGAGGAACTTTACTTAATGTGACAATGGCTGCCCTCAATCAAGAGTTTCAAAAGATTCTTTGTTCCTAAATGGCTGTTATGGAAAGGATATTACCTGACTCAGAAATTGCAGCAGGATGTTGGCAAGATCTAAGTTCTCTGGGCAGGACTTACAGTAGTCCAGCTAGATTCTTTTCTATACTGTCAGCATGTACTTGGCCACAGCCCAATCCCATTTATCTTGGAACAGTCATGACCAGTCTGGACAAAAGGGGAGCAAGTAGTGAGCTAACAGCTCCAAGTTCATGTTGCTCCCTAAATTGCTGTAGTCTGTCCTGGACATGATTTGACTAGATTATGTGAAGCATGTGGACAGAAAGCTCATAGAACTGAGCAAATGTACAACACCCCACAGATCTAAGAATTAAAGAAGTTGTAGTACAGGCATCCAAAATATATTCATGGTTATTTAACTATTGAAGTTGAAATATGTACTACGTTTAAAAGATGCTATGAGATGGCAGTATTAATTAAGAAAACTATAACCGTTATCATAGAAATGGTTTACAATAAAAAGTATGTGATATTGTGACCTAAAAAAGTTAGTGGGAGAACATGAATGCAATCCATCACTCAGAGATACTTAGATGTCATAATACTAATTGGAAATTTACAGGTATTCCATAATTTTTACCCATTTCATGTAACTCATGAGAGAAGACAGAGAAAGTTAGTACTCATTATAATGGAACTACAGAATCTTAATCTGCATAATCAAACTTAATTAAAGACTAAGAAGCAATGTATATTAACAGATCTGTAATTTTGGCCTTTCCTGATCTCCAAGTTAGTCAGCACGCTTCTTTATCATCTCCAGAATGTGTATTTTCATCAATATTTTATAAGGCTAGCTGGCTTTCAAAGAAGAAGTTTTAATACAAAAGATTATTCAAATAACAACAATCGTGCATAATCTGGATTAGTATAATGTATATGAACAGATCTGTAATGATCCTGATCTCCAAGTTAGTCAGCACGCTTCTTTATCATCTCCAGAATGTGTATTTTCATCAATATTTTATAAGGCTAGCTGGCTTTCAAAGAAGAAGTTTTAATACAAAAGATTATTCAAATAACAACAATCGTGCATAATCTGGATTAGTAACTTTTTTATCCAGGTTAAGCATGCCCCACAAATGGTTTTGGCACTTTTGGAATAAGAGGTCTACGCACCAGCTGAGTTTGCTTGGTTCAGTTGCTCTTATTTTCTGACACGTTTTCATTCTTGTCTATTATTCAAAGTCCAATAATATACAAGCAGGTACTATAATGGTAGACCATTCTCAATTCAGTAGCTGTAGAAATCTCTAGACAAAGATTTTTGCCATAAGCTTCTTACATTGAAACTCTTAGCTATTAGATAAATTAAACCTTATACTTTGGATAATTTTATATCACATTCTTTGTCATTACTCATGTGCTATCGGTTACCTCTCCCTACCAAAACCATTACATTGTGCTTTAAACAAAATCAGCTCCTTCAAGCTGAGAATGACAGCCAGTCAGTGCTTAACACATTTCATGCTAAGTCAAGAAAACTTTGTCAAAGGCACCCAGACTCCACTTTTTTACCAAATGAGGTTTATAATGAGGTTGTAATCCTCAAGCAGAGCTGTGCAGAATCTCAGTCTATGAGGCTTTATCCTAAAATTCGTCCTGAGAATTTGAAAACAAATTTGAAAAGTCTGCAGAATTAAAGGTCTGTAAACTGACATGCAATGGATATGCTTAGCATACATCAAATATATGTCAGTAATAAGGACTGCCACTCAAGAAAGAAATTTTGCTGGACGTTGCAGGTTGTCATCTTTAGGGCTGCAGTTCTGATGCAGACAGCTCATCTATTATGCTCCACAAGTCTCTAGTTTGTGGATATCTTAGTACAGAACTATCCAATTAATTGCTTGAAGCTGTAGTAATGTTATGCATGACAAGCAGGAAAATTGCTCTGATTAGGCAAAAGTGCAGAGTCAGACCTCAGAACAATGCAGTTGTATCTCCTTGTAAACACACAGGACAGAAAAAGTACGACAGCTCTTCTTTTTGAGTGGATGTGAAATAAGTACTTGATGCTTTCATTAAAAATCAAGTAAATAGCATTTTTATATCATTTCTGTCACAGAGGGCCACCTTTTACTGAAGGAGAAACATCTGTCTTTAAATGGCATGCTTGGAACAACACATTCTCCTTCCACTGGAAAATCAACAGACGTTCTCTCCACTGGAAGTACATGAAGAGAAGCAAGCATACCTCAGCTAGAATCACTGCAAATATATTGCCATTTCTTTCGCTCCTACTCCTGAGAATATTTTATCTTTCCTTAGGAATCCTTCCAAATATGCTTGTAGCAGAGACACAGCACCCTGACCACTTCAAGAGAACAAAAAATTTCAGTCTATCTGGAAGAAGGGCATTAAAACTGAGACAAGTGAATAATTAAATAGGATAGAGAAACGCAACTAAATTGGCAAAGTGTTCTACCTTAAGACAAAACTACAGAGGAAGATCAGACATTCCATAAGCCAAAAATAACAGAGGCAAATGATATCTTATGTTCTAGTTTCAAAAGTAACAGTTTCTAGCAACAAGGCAGAGGTCAACCTGGAACTGAAAAAAGTTAAAATAAGAAATTAATAAACAGAATACAAGAGAAATATCATTACTAACTGATGAATCTCAGAAAACATTAGGAAAAAGTAACAAGCAAGTAATTAAATGCAGTTCCCCATATTTTGTAAATCCTTTAGGCAAAGAACATTGACCTCAGGCCATGAGATGAGCAGGGAAACTGCCTAAATAAGCTGAAAAGTCTTAGTTAAAGCAGTAACATCCAGGATTATTGTAATATTTTTTCACAGTCTGAGTAAACCGATCATTTTATTTATATTATATTAAATTATATTTTATAGTTTCATGCACCACAGTTTGAAAGATGTATCAATGTATGCATGCACGTTAGAAATGTACGGTTGCATTCTTATGTCTTTCTGGAACAGACCTGTATGATAAACAATATATATATGTAAAACACTATACATATAAACACTATATAATCAAGAAATATGAAGAACATGAGAAGTAACATAGTTGCATTCTTATGTCTTTCTGGAACAAAGCTGTATGATAAACAATATATATATATATGTAAAACACTACACATATAAACACTATATAATCAAGAAATATGAAGAACATGAGAAGTAACATGACCTAACCTTGAAGTTATATACACCCTAAGCAGGACATTACACCAGGTAATTTCCAAAGTTCCCTTCAACACTATCTATTGCCTGGTTTTAAGGTGAGTTTGTTTTCGGTTTTTTTATAATCTACAAGCAAATATCTTGCCTTGTGAAGCACCTTGTGGTTCCCCAGTAGAGATCAGTTTTCAGAACCAGTTTTGAGAACCTCCCAGCTGAGGGAATTTGGTGTGACAGGGTCCCACATGATCTTACAGTTGTGGGGCTGATGGCAGCAACGATTTTCCCAACCAACCAAAGCTTAAATCCAAACAGCCTGCTCTCCTCTGCCCAACAACAGGTTTCTTAGATATAATGATTAACTTTTGCAATCACTGTAGAACAAAATAATCTGAAAGGATAGGAAAAAAAAGTTAAATTTCAGACATGAGGTTAAGCTCTTGAGAAATGCAATATAAATGACACATACCTAAAAGTTCATATGCAGAGTATTGGGGGTACAAAACAGTTTACAGACATGTGGAAGAAGAAAGAGTGTTTTTCTGGAAAATCTTGAAAAAAGCAGGAGAAATCAGAGTATAGGCAGAAATGATAATAGCTATAGTACTTACAGAGAATTACAAAAATGAAAGATAATAAATGTAAAGAACTGGAAACAGATCTCCAAAAATTGCCCTTCAGTTATTTGAGTTTCAAATAATTGTTCACATACCAGTTTATTATAAAGTGCTGAAAATATGGAGACTATACACCACGGTTTTCAAAGAAGTGCTAAAAGAGCTAAATAATACATTGATACATTTATGCCATAAACAGCCACACAACTCTATTCATGCTGAGATAAACTAAGTGCTGGGTTTGCATTAAATATTTGTTGTGTAACTATATCTGAACCTGTATTGATCGCTTTCCCCTTTCCCTGTGATAAGCAACACTCCAGGTGGACACAGAAGAACTGTCAGAAGTGGCATGCAAAGAGCAGGCACATCTTTTGCTAGAGGCCTCTGTTAGGACCAAAAGCAGCTCAGAAACACTGAAGAGAGCCGACAGCGGGTAATCCTGACCCTCTGCTGAAGTCACATTAACTACTTTTGGGTTTGCAACACGGAGGATGAGAAAGCACCAAGACAGGTAGCCTGGGGACAGGCTTCAGGTTATTAAGACAGCTACGGGGTTAGCCAGGAGGGATACAAACTTCGGTGAATTTTCCTGAGGGGAAGGGGGAAAATGGGAGTTAAGACCAACCAAGTAGCGTGCCCGGTAGCATCACTTATACGATGGCAGCCTTCAGCTAGCCAGAGGCGTCCATGAGAACTGCACAGAATCAGTTCTGAAATCCAACAGTAATGTCCATTTGTTGTAGAAATTAATTCCCCAAAGAAGAGAGCAAAGGAAAAAAATCAAACCTAGCAAATTTTTCTGACATTACAAAATGAAGTGCAAGTCTATAACCTTCTCAATATGCTATCTCTGTTAAAGTAAGAACTTCATTTCTGATGACAGCCAAATCCCCAAATATTAGTACCATGAAGCATTATTAGATATTGAACCACTGAAGAAATACTGCAGCAGAATAAATAGCAATGCTGTTCTATTTCTTTGAATTTGATTTTTGAAACAAAGTGTGAGTCTTTCTGTAAGCTACACAGGTGTGACAGAGAAGCAGTATGACTAAATAACAAAGTAAAATGTTTCTCCATCAAATACATTAAAGCTGTTAATGCAGATGAATGCGTACTGCTTGCTTACTTCCCAGTAGCATTGGCTTGCAAATTATTTGCAAGAGGATGTTAAATTCTCTTTTTGGTATAGATCCAACAAAACCACTGCCAGACCACACCTCCTGGGAAATGTGGGACTTGGCATGGAATTTGGCACAAGACTTTACAAATGTCAGCATTCCTGTAAAAACATCAGGTCTGTTGTCATGAAAACATCAGTTATGAGTTATTTCCTTTCTTAATATTACTAGCCAATACAAATAGAGAGGGGATGAGATGTCAATCATGTACAGGCATGTACTCAGAATTGGATTTATGTAACCAAATTCCCCAGAATAGAAATATAAATTTTGGATTTTGAAATGCATGTCCACATCTTGGATCAGTACATGTTGTATTTAAAGCTATCTCTGCTCTGTACATCAGAATGCCTGTCATTATGAAATAACTGTCAATTAGCAAACAGCATGAGCTAGGTATTCATGTGTAACCCAGAATTGCTGGGGTACCACCCCACTCACAAAATTTCTTTCCAGAAATTTTTATCAAAGTTATGGGGTTTTTTAATTATTGTTTCCCAAGAATAGAAATGAGTAGAGAAAAGTATGAATTCTATCAAGATAATAATGGCAATAAATTCAGTAGTCTGTGATGTTATTTTACCACCCTGGTATACAATGAGTTGCATTATAGTTTTACTGAACCAATACAGCTAAGCTCCTGGCATTACCAAAACTTTAAATGGTTAATTAGTAATAACTCATTTTAATATACTACCTAATCTGTGGGAAAGCAGGGAATACTTGCTCCAGAAAAATGCAAGCCATCTTTTGGAAGATAGCTATTAAGTTTGAGGAGCCAGAACAAACTTTTGGACTGAATGGACTTCTTATTCCACACAGCACTTCAATAGGTCTTCATCACTTCTGTATCTATCAACCTGCTAAGACATAAACATTCAGCCCTTTGAGTCACATATTATATTAGCACTGGGATCTCCTCGTGACATTGACAGCAATTACGACTGCACCTTAAAAAAAACACTGCTACACTGCTAAAGATAACAAAATTAGAATTTTCCCAAGACACCATATTTTCTAAAATTCCCTTTTTTTAACCAAAATTTATTTGATTGTATGTTTTTATGTCTAGCCTTTGTGTAGAAGAGTTATCCAGGAAGAAGGACACAGAACAAACCTCAGAAGTAAGAGCTTCAGTATGGGACCAGTGTCAAAGTAGGTCAATTTTTAGGACTAACAGCCTTGACAGTGTCCCTTTAATATGTTGATCTGTTTCTGTAAAGCACATTAAGAAAAGTTTAGCGTGAAAGAGGCTACAAATGTGTTTGATACGATATGGCAATAAGTGTACATTTTGAGCATACTAAAGCTGCCAAAGTACATTTTAAACAGCTTTCCTTTACTAGCTAAGGGTCTAGTTCATTGAAAAATAAAATCCAGACTTCTGTACACTAGAAGCTGCAGAAAATCTGTTTTTCTGTAACATCTATAACCCACTGTATATATTTTCAAGGTGGAATCTACATCTTTCTTTGAGAGATTACGGATATTTTTTGTCCCTTTGAACCCCTGAGAAACCTTGAGACCGGGAAGTTGTCCATACAGAGCCAGGCAAAATCACTTGCCTTGAGACTTTAAAAAGTTCTGAGTACTTTGTTTTTCAAGAACAGTTCTGAATCACCTAATTTGTTTATTTATGTTACTTCTGATTCACTTGTTACGTCCTTTTTACACATGTGGATGTACCTGATGAAAATTTGATGCCATAAGACAGATAGATATAGATATAGATATAGATATAGATATAGATAGATATAGATTAGATATAGATATAGATGGATATAGATATAGATATGGATATAGATAGAGATAGATATAGATGATATAGATAGATGATATAGATATAGATATAGATATAGACAGATATAGATAGACATCATATTTACAGGAATTCATAAGGAAAACACTTGATAAAGTTGAGTAAGAACTTATATCCAAAGAGAACTCACTAGTTATTTTTGTTGTCTGTTTTGCTTAAAAAATGTTAATTCAGTGGCTAATGCATGTAGAAAACAGATGTCATGTACAGATAGTTCAGGAGGCCATCCACTGCAAAAAGAAGGTAAAGTTTAAAAGTCTCAAACTTTATAATGAACTTAGTAAGGAAAATCCCTTAATTTTTGTCTTCATAATAGAAGTAATTGCTGATGTTCTATGTTCACATCACTCTGACTTCTTCATTGTTCTCACTGTTGCCCACTATGAAAATAAGCTGGAACTATATTCAGTAGTTTTGCTTTATTGCTTTGCTTTTAAAAACATTACTATGTAGTTTTCACCTCTTTTGTATCATTTGCAGTAAAGGATACCATCCCCACAAGCTGTGTTTCAGCAACTTTTATTACATTGCCTGATGCCCTTGAAAAAGCAGACTGGTTTTCAAGCACACAAACCTTTCTTCAGGCCTGCAAATGAAAGCAGCCAAACTTTAACAAGCATACCTGTTATACACACATACAGGCCTGTAATGAACACAAAGAAATAAATGTATTTGAATAGTGTTTTAACCATTTTCTAGGAGGATATCTGGAGTTGCTTCCAAATTATTTTTAGAAGAGTAAACACTTAAGGGAAGGCATTAAAACATGTGGCAAAGTAATCCACTCTTAGAAGAGGCTTTAAAAACTAAAATTCCATCACTAAGCAACTACTAAGGCTAAATAAAATGAAGACTGACATTCTATAAAATATCAAAGAATGAAAAGACATAAAATATACATTAATACAAAATTATATTTTCAAGGAATATACGCACAACTGTTAATTAATGGCAAATGAGGATCAAATAATTTTCTTGTGCAGAGCAACAACTACCAAAGTGTAAAACATGACTCATAGTGCAACATCAATATAAAAAAAAGTGAGATCAACAGGAGGCACTCGTGATTTTCAAGCAAATGAACTCCAAAGACCTTATCTTCAACCATAATTTCCTTATACCAGCTTTGATTTATGGTAACACAGTGTTCCCTTTGAAATGGGGGGTAGGGGGGAGATTTTCTCATTTCATAGCTTTATGATAGCATTTCATCTCTTTATATTCATTTTCAGCACAACTGGGTAGGAAGCAGACAACAATATTTTAGCTGTCAACAACAAATGTTTAAGCTAATTTTTTCCTCTTAAAATTGTAACTATTAGAAACACATCCCTACACTGTTTATTTTTCCCTGAAACATGCCTCTGACATTTGGCACTACACTTACATTGCTTTTCTGATGGAATATGAAAAAAAGCATATTTTTGAAGAAAAAACAAATTGAAAAAGCTAGTTCTTATGCTAGCTTCCTAACCAATCTACAGAACAACCCTCTGAAATTCTTCTTATCTGCAGAAACAATGGTGGTTGTGTTAGTTGTCACAAAATCTCATTTTACAATACAACATTTTACAGTTTCTCATTTACCTCTCTTTCTTTTTAAGATTCTTTTCTCTTGGAAAAGTAAGTTTTACCTAGCCTTTTTTCCTTTATATACTTTTCTTGGTTTCCCACACTTGTTTTAGATGGCACACCCTCTATTCATTGCTCCTTTCTGCAAATACAATGTATATAAAAAACTTTTGGTTCAGAATGGTTTAACTGGGAATATAAACTATTGAAGAGAGTTATTTCTCTAGAATTTCTTCTCAACATCTTAATTAGTAACAAAGGTGAAGAATGGGTAAGTCAAGATTTTGTGCTGCAGGACATCTAAAAACAGCTGCCTGATCACCTGATACTCTTTTCATGTCAGACACCAGAGCACAAAAATATTATCAGAACAAAATTCTTCACCACTCTGATTCAATGCAGATAAGCAGAAAAACATGTGCCTCATCCATGAAACAAAAATCCCTTTGCATTGAAACAAAAATCTTTCTGTACTGAATAGATAAGGTATAATAAGAAACATTTATAAGCAACAAGTCTTTAAGTTTGGGGTCTTTTTGTTAAATGTTGCCTAGATGCATCTCACAAAACAAAACAAAACAAAACAGAACAATATGCTCTGAAGCAAAATTATGAAGTAGTCTCTCAGCCACTGCTGGCATGTAAGAGTCAGTCCTGAAGCTGAGAGTGCGGTGGAAGAAATTACAAACCTACAGCAACAGTCTGCTTCATGCACCTCTTACCTACAGCTGTGCTAAAGTGCAGCCAAGCCAAAATCACCCACCCATCAGCCCTGGCTACCCAGAGAGCCTAGCTGGGCACATGGCTGTGTCCAAGGACTGGCAAACTGCAGCCACAACAGACACAGAGTGGGACAGACAGTTTGGCTGGACGCTCTGTCACAACAACACACCTGCCAAAGGTGTGTTGTTGTGACGTAGCCACTGCTCCTGCAATGCTGACAGGCAGTGCTGACAGCCTTTAAGTCAACTGGGAGGAAGAAGCCATAGCCAAGTGTTGATCACAACAACACACCTGCCAAAGCTGAAACACAGCCACTGCTCCTGCAATGCCGACAGGCAGTGCTGACAGCCTTTAAGTCAACTGGGAGGAAGAAGCCATAGCCAAGTGTTGTTTCATTAGCAATGCCAAGGAGGTATCTGAAATACCTCTACTTTCCTTTTCTTTGGTAGCAACCACATACTGATAGAAGTAAAGGTTTATGCAGACACAGTTGAAAGAGTTACAGAGATGCAAATTGCTGAGGTACTCAGGGAGGCTTCTCAGTTCAATATCAGGGCAGCCTTGCTCTAGGGGCCACACATCTCATCCCTTTACACAGGAAAGTCCACGTTCACAGTTTGAAGTTTTAGTGCAAAACCAACAAGTCTTGTTGGATAAACCCTCTGTGCTGAAATCATGTGAACTGGTGCAAAACCAGCCTTGTATCTTTGGCAGCCACAAGTGAGAATCGCTAAGTGCATCTAGCCAAATATTGCCAATTAAGTGACAATCACCAGAATTTTAAAAGAACCTTCTTCTTCTGTTTCTGTAACCAATCTTATAAGTATTAACTTCAGCATTCATTTAGTATGGAGGTAACACATTCCGACAATTCACAACAAATAGGGAATAGCAGATTGGAGCAGACTGGAGAGACTATGTACACTATGTACACATTTGCTACCTGCCACCCCAGACCCATACAAGATATGGGAAATAAATGTGTTTCTTATATAATATTGCATGTTCTCCACTAAAAGCATACCACTGAGCCTGGGCAAACAAGACAAACAATCTGTTCTTAAGGGTGCTGCACTGCAGAGTTTCAAGTGCAGAAAGAACAGCACAATGTGAAAAGCAAGTTTCTAAAAGGCAGTGCTATCTCAGAACATATTATTTGTGCACAAAAAACTACAAATAGGAGAAAATAACAGGGTGGCCATGTAACAATCTTCAATGAAATTTTTAAAAAAGAGATCACAGTGAATGACAGCAGCAGCAAAGGTGTGGAATATTCAAGACTAAGAATTAAAGAAATCTCCACTGAAAGAAATCTAACAAATTTGTGTGAAGACAAAGTATTTAGGATTAGACAAGATAAGAGATCAAAAGGCTGAAATTATATCTGTTTAACTGGGTTTATGAAAGGGCATATAAAGAGGTGAGATGCACAAACAAATTAAGTTCATGTAGTTTTGACATATCCAACAAATGGTAGTGAAAACCACAACTACAATAAGGAAGCAGCAGCAGGTAACCAGCTCCAGCAAGGGAGTGGTTCAGGAGATGAGAAAGATGATACAGACTGCTTGACAAAAAGGGATTGGAAAGAGCAAAGCCTTGAAGTATTGTACCTTTTGATAATCCAGATTTCAGCCTTGTCATGGTAAACTATAATCAAAATGCAGGTAACAACATGACACAGAAAGCAAGCTTGAAGTTATTTTCATGTAAGACAGGGAGTTGCCATGTAAATTGCTGAGAACTATTTGGCCTCCAGAACTTACCTGGCCTCCTTTCACTCCAGGAGTGAACAAGACAAATCAGGCTCCCACCAGGTGTCTGGAAGTACCTGCTGGATTCAAGGCTGCAAATAGTTGGTAATTTCTTGTTTTCACAACACTCTTACTACTTGAACTCCTCTCCACCCCACACTGGCATTCCACACTGACCCACTCTGCAGGTGATGCTCTACTTATCTGAAAAATTAAATTTTTTTCCAGGATAAAACCCCTTCAGCCTATCTCCCCAGTTACTGGTCAAGAGTACTGCTGAAAAGACCCCAGTGTGTGCTGAATTCTACACTTACTCCCACTACTTCATGCACTATGGGTTTAAGAACACCACTGTATTTCCCCATAACAGTACAAAACATTATAGTTAAAATTTGCATATATTTCCAAGTGCAGATTGATTCAGTTGGCAATTCCTAATATTTTTAGTGATCTCAGATGAAGTTGTTCCATCTGTTAAGTGATCTTTTTGCATGGTTTTATAACAAACTCTTTCAATTTATTTTACACACATATTTAGGATCATGTTCATCTATCTGCTTTGAGGTCCAACATGCTAATTTTGAGTTTCATTCTTTAACAGAGCTTTTCAAAAACTTATAACTGCTTAGCTTCCAGACAAAACCAAATTAAGAATAATTTTAATGATAATATAATATATACCATTCAATTAAAATATTATAATGTGAGTAACAGAAGAAGAACTAAATTAATTTCAAAAATATGTAAAAAATAATAATGCTGGCATTTATATAGCTGATTTAGTAAAAAAACATTCTGGAATAATTTCATGGCTTTAAGTGCATGTACTTCAATTTTCTTCCATTTTGTATATTTTGTAGGTACAATTAAGGCTTATGAAAATTAGCACTGAACAAAAAGTCTGTCCTTACAATATTTTTATAGACTAACAGTAAATTAAGGACTGCAATTAGCTAAGTTTATGGTCTTGCTTTAAATTATTCTTTTAATTGCAATAAGCACAATCTCAGTCTGAAGTATAAGACCTAAACTAAGACTGAAAAAGCTGCAGATGGTAAGGACAGAAAAGAAAAGGAAAAAACAAAGGTTTTCATTATTATTTTCATCAAAATCTAATTATTGAAATGGTTTGGAATTTTATCTGGCCCATCTCCTTTCTCCAGATATGAATTCTTCTATTTCAAAGATACTTTTTTCAATTTGTGTTATAGCAAAACAAAAGCAGCTGAGTTTTCCCCTTTCTGCTTTTTGGCATTTTCATTTCAAGGAAGTGATTCAAGTGGTCTAAATTTTCACCTGTGCCTAAATCAAGATTTTAAAAAAAATTCAATGTATTCTAAGTCTGAATTATGCTTATAAGAGGCACAAAAGGCCCAGCTTGGTCTGACAAAAATTAGAGGCAAAAAGCACAAATTAAAACAAACAAACAAAAGCATGGCTACAAAGTTATCCTATAGTATGTATGAGGTACAGAGGCATAGAACCTGTAACCTACTGATGTTTATGATATTTTGAGTAGTTTAACAGCTTGCCATATGTTTTATTTGTTTTTTGGAAGTTTTTTGTGTTGAGCACACCAACATATAATTGGTCAAAATTGTGTCTGGACCAATTTCATGATGCCTTTAAATTTTTCATCCATCTTTCTTTTTTTATGTTTGGTATGTAATAAAAATTTCTGTCCCACAGTTCAACATAACAGTGCTTCAGGATTGCTACAGAAAACACTTTTATAAGCTGAGATCATGGAGATGTCTGCAACACTACTGTCTGTGTTATCACTATAAGCCATTAATTATTAAAAATGCCCTGAAAACTGTAACCCTACTTTGAGCTTCTGGATATTTTATTAATACTTTCAGTGGAAATTAGACAATTATCTTTATTACTTTAATATCAGAATTTGCAACTGATATTTTCCAATAAAAGTGTGTACTTTAGCTTTGGAGAAAGGAGGCTAGAGGCAGGGGTGAAGGAATTAACTGCATTCATTCCAAAAGACAAGACAGCAAATTTCTTATAGGAAAAGCAGCACTTCATATGAAAATTAAAAACACAAAAATAAATAAAACTGAGAATCAAGAAAACTGTTTCTTTTTGCTTCAAACATGATACACGAGTTATCTATCAGCAGTATGAAATATCTGATGACTTAAGATCTCTATTTTATTTTCTATTTATGTAAAGAGATTTCAACTCTCCCCTTGGAAATTATTTACACTTTTTAAAATTAAATACAATTAATCATTTTGTTTCACAATAGCCTCTGGGGGTTAAAACTAATCGTGGAATTGCAGAAGTGGATGGAAACAGGTATGGGAGAACTATTAATTGTTAGTGACACAGTTTCACTGCTCAAGAGAACAGCAAGAAATCAAGTTTTCTTGATTTCTAAAAAGTCAATAAAAGTCCTAGAGGAGAGTTGTAGGATTTTTTTTTTCTCCTCTGATATTTGTTTGACTCTTAAACAATTATTTTGATTATTTTTTTCCTTCTCAGATTTCCTACAGCTGTTTGCTACATGACCAAGATCACTAAATAGTAAATTATTTTTTCATCAGCCATATGGTCACCTCAGAGATTTAGGAATATAGTTTAGGCCCCTTGTGTGCCAGTAAGAGTTTACTGGTAATGTCAAGAACTCCACTCTGAACAGAAGTGGACACGTAGCAGAGGAAATCTAAATCTGAGGTGACATGGTGCCACAGACAGTTTGTGTATGGATCCCATCTCAGATGCTCAAATTCTGCCCTGGGTCATATATATAAGGTCTGACATGTCATGGAAAAATGGAAATTCACAACTTGGTTGATGTAAGGAAAGGAGGGAACTTCTAAATCATATTAAAATTTACACCAATGTAAAATGGTGAGCAGAAAAAAAAAAAGCCTTTCCCATAGGTAACCTTTCATGTCTTGGTATAAAGAAGTCAATCATATAACACTACCTGTGAAAAGGGGAATTGAGTTTTAACAGTCTTTGAGGTGGCAAAGTTGAAATCAGAGCTCACCAATTTTCAGCATCTTGGGACTAATCACAAAAACTAAAAGCAGGACTCAGCTATGACAAACTATACCACAGGCGAGTTTGAAGTCAAAAGGTTGGGTGATTGCCTGAAATCACTGAGCTAGAAATTAACTCTGAAACGCTGGATTTCTGTCTGAATCCAACATTGAAGGAAGTGGTTAGGAATGACCTCTGGGAAAAAAAATCTCATCAATACCTTTTCTCTATCTGATCAGGTTTGCAAATAAGGATGTAGAGTTTATATAAACCTGTTCATTTTGGAAAATTCTCCACTTGTGTTGTTGTCTATTAGAAGCTAGAGGATAAACAATTTTTAGATTGTTCATGATTGCTCTCACTGCTTCTGGGCTAGACTGAAAATGTGAAGTAAAGCATATATTAGAAGCTAGAGGATAAAAAATTTTTAGACTGTTCATGATTGATTGCTCTCACTGATTCTGGGCTAGACTGAAAATGTGAAGTAAAGCATATGAAATAAGGTTTTGCTCTACTAAAGTCAAGAAGAAAATAGTCTTTAGTTTATTCCAAGTTGTTCATAAATATGCAAAAAGATGTCTCTAAAAAATGCAAAACAAAGAGAAACAAGCAAAGAAAAAACTTAAAATGTCACCATTTCTACCTTTTATTTCACTGAAACACTGGGAAAAGTGTACACTTCTTTTTTCTTTTTTTTTAGTTTTAGAAATTCAGGAAATAATTTGTATAAAAATCACTTTCTCATTTTAGATAGCATTCATAAGTTTAAATGAAAGACCTTCTACACTCACTGAATGACACCCCACAATGAAATGTATCAGGCAAGACAGTAATGTCAAAATTAAAACTGATGGGAATTTACAGTTGTACAGTTTAGAGTACTAAATATGAGAAATAGACCTTTTCTAAATTTTTTGTATGTGCTCACAGTCTTCCTGAAATATTTATCAAACAAGTTACCAGACTTGGAGAGTGGAGTTACTATATTCATGTCATTAATACCATCCCTAGTAGTATAGAAATAGCAATAGTCTCTACTAGTAGTACAGAACAATTAAAGTTTATTTCAGTAGGATTATCATGGCCACCTACAAAGTGAAGCCATAAGATTTTCAATTTTAGATGTGGCTGACCACAGATTGACTTTTACATGGTCTACTTGTCATCCCATATCACACTTTAAAAAAAAAATGAAACCAGAAGTAGGTTTCTATCTGCTTTTCAAAACTTGGAAAGAAAAAATATATTCATGCTATGTGTATGCTGACAGCTGAAACATCAACAGTCAAAAAAACAGTAAACAAAGGAAAAACAGAATATCTTCACTTAAGTTTAGGCTAGCTCTAGGACTGCGGTAATCTAAATATACTGTCAAAATTAGGAGGGAGACCTTACTTCAAAAAGCAGGCAAACAAAGAGAAATCCCAAAATGACAAGGCCATAGGTGAAACTCAAGGTGCTTGAAGGTTCAGAAATGCTCCACTGAAGTGTGCTGCTCTGGCAGCTGACTTCATTATTCATGCATATGAACCATCGCCCTGGTGAAAGGCTCTTATAATTGCATATGCTAATTCAGCTGGGCACCAAGTTTCAGACAGAACAGTGTCAAGCTGGAAAGAGCAACATGCAACACTTTTTCCCTTCATGAAGGAGCATACCGAAAGGGGTAAAGTCCTTTGTCTCTCTGTATGCTGGAAACTATAATCAAGACATCATCAGTCTTTTTCACATCATAACAACCCTAGACGTATTGTAACAATGCAACTTACAACCATCTGTTGCTTGCTCTTTACTAACCATGTTGTGATTGCATCTCCCATGGCCTGCATGTGAATCTCCAACCAAAGCAAACATATTACTGCAATTCCATGATCACATGTGATTCCATCTCTCATGTACTCTGTTCAGGACTTTCTTGTTACAGAGGAGTACTATCCGTGTATGCTGAAAATAGATAAATGCAAGAGAACTTGTCTGACCTAACTTTCATCTGAATGTCTGGCATCTAGTTGGAGACAGTGTTCTACACTCTCTCACATTACAGTGGTAGATTTCTCCCAGGTCTCTTTGATCCTTTCCTGAAACAAATCAGACTCTATCTCCTGACTACAGAAGGAGCTTAATGAACTTAAAGTTGACAAAGGAATCTAAAGTGTGTTAGGTAAGTCCCACCTATGCATGGTTTAGTTTTCTTACTCAAAGTCTGGATCTTATTCAGTTTTCCGAGGCTGTTGCACAGTAGATTTGGTATCCTGAGCATGATGCTTCAGGGCTTCTATGTCAAATTCTTTGAGGAGAGAAGAAAGAGGAACAGAAGTACTTCCTTCATTCACACCATAGATACAAATAAAGACAAGGGTAGATGATCTTATCATTTTAACAAGTGAGAACAAACCTCAACTATGCTAGCAACTAAAAAAACCCCAATCTTTCCTTTTGATACAGAAATAAGCTTTAGGCAAGTTGAAATTTTTGAGATTGTTCTCACTGACAAAAAGCTTTTCAAGACCTATAAAATGTTCCAGTGAGGTAGAGGCTGATCAGACAGATCAGCCTGATCTGAATGCCTACTCCAGATATCTGAAAGAGGAACATAAAATCTAACCTCAAACAAGGTGCATCTGTGTTGCACTTCTGTTATACCAGCTCTCACAAAACAGAATGAAAACAAAACCTTGCTTTGCATTCTTTCTGTATGTTATAGTTGTTTCCTCTCTTGTATTTGTCCTCTTCCATTTTGAAGAATGTGCACTGTATTTAGTATGTAAGCAGGCTGTAAGTTTCCTATTTGTTAATTTAAATTTAGTTAATTTAAATTCAATTACAATTAAAAAGAAATAAAAAATAAATAAGACAAACTTACAGCAAAAGACATTTTAATGACCTTTAGCAATCAATCATTAATTGAAATTCATCCTTGAATTGAAAGGATGAAGACAGGTAGATGGAACTTTGTCAACCATGTATCCAAGAACAATTGTCACACTGTTTTCTTTTCCTCTTTATTTTAGCCAGAAAAGTTACATTAGAAAGAAAAATAAAAATTGTAGTAAGCAGATCATAAAATTTACCCTCTTTTAATGAGCATGAAAACTGCACAATGAAAAGAAATCACATACAAATATATTCAGGAGCAATGTAATGCTATTAAATGTTATATTTCAGTGCACTAGGTGGTAACAAATGCATCAGTGCTATAAAGGTGTCTTTTTGCAACAGAAAGATTACCAATAACTTTCAAGCCTTCTGTCCACCCTCCTGAGATCTGAGAAAATAAACTAGACTACTCTTGGCTCCTATTGCTTTACTATATCACGTTCTACTAACTGAATTAACAACAGTAAGCTTTTCTTCTCCGTTCTTTTACAATTTAAAGTTATAAGGTCTGAGTTACCCATAGTTTTGAAAAATTAATTACCTTACAGCCTCAGACATCCAGAAACATTTGCACAACTCATCAGCTCCAATGCTAAAATCCTAAAAAACCTGTGCCTTCATTACTGAGTGACATATTCCCAAGCAAGGATGAGAAATGACAAGCCAGGAAATTATATGTAAAGGCAGATCTCCGAGCAACAGTCACCCAAGTAAGAGTTGGACAGATGAGCGTTGGGTCTATTTCTTCACAAAAATCA
The DNA here is from genome assembly GCF_014805655.1 of Passer montanus. Lineage (NCBI taxonomy): Eukaryota > Metazoa > Chordata > Aves > Passeriformes > Passeridae > Passer > Passer montanus. The sequence continues at coordinate 3,655,701 of NW_024367037.1, forward strand.
AGGAAGAAATACAATTTCATAAATAAATAAGTTAGTCATCAAACCATGTTGGAAGCAATTTCTGGAAAAGCAATTCCTGGAAAAGTAATTCCTCTCTTCTTTGAGACTTCACTGAGGCTCCAATTTTTAATTACCAATTCTGACAAATAGAGGTGTGAATTTCTAATGGGAAACCTGAGTATCCATCCAGAGCATGCCAGGATTCATGCCAAAAACAAATGCATAAGAAAACACAACTGACAGAGCATGAGCTGTTGCACATTCCTCTTGGTTTTATTTCATCACTAACGGTGCACATAGTTCAACTTTGGCTAGGTTACTATAGGATGGGAGGAGAGAGGGGAGAAAAATTAAGTCTCTTTCATGATTTCAAAGCTGGCTGCAACCCTCTTCCTTTCTGGATTTCTCTGAATATACCTTGCCCTCTCGAAAGATATAATTCTCTAATCTATCCACTTTAAATAGATACTGCACAACATGTGCTTGTCTCCCTCCTTTGCCTGTGCTCTGAGCTGACTGGACACAAGAAGTCAGATGCAGAAACTCGATCCATTAGCAGAGCCCTGAGCCTCACTTTGTAAGTCCCATGAGAAACTAGACTCCTGGCTTATGTCCACCTGGGCAGATGCTTCAGCTCCACCTCAGTCTACAATGTCCTGTGCATCAGCTGCTCTCAGACAGCCTGTTAAGCTGATATTGGCACCTATGACATGTCTGTTGAGAAATCCATGATCAGATCAATCATCTTACTGTTTAGCAGTGCTTTGATATATGAAAAATAATTTTTTAATAAAATATTTGACAGTGACCCTACTGTAATTCAAGCTTTTCTATTTTTACAGTGGCCAGAACAAGCTACTCCAGGTGACTCGGACCCCATTCCTCCACAAAACTTCCTGCATCATAAACTGCTGCAGCCTCACTGATCATTAGAAATTAAAGTCTATGATCTAGCCTCAGAAATAAGTCTCTTCCTGGACTAGAGCAGAGCTGGCAGTTCAGTCAACTAGTTAATGTCATCGAAGAGCAGCCCAGCTTGAACAACTGTTTCCCTCTAAGCAAAACAGTTGTTTCCTCAGTTGGTGTCTTTGCTGATGCCAGTGGATAGAGGTAAAGACTAAAGGTAAAGACTAAAATGCCTTCCTGAGCTATCAACAGACAATCTGACTGACAGGAAACATCGCCATCCTTCCTTCCCTTTCATTTTTATCTTCCTGACAAACTTTCCCGTTGAAAGGAAATCAGTGTTTGCACACACCAACTGAACCACACAGAGCAGGTGCTGTGATGCAGCTCTGTCACAGCACCACTTGGAGCTAAAATCTGGAACTGCCTCATGTCTCAGCATTATTTCCCACACAGGGTTTAGAGGAGTCAATACCTAAAACATGGTTCTGAACCCACCTGTCAATGTAATGATTAACACTGCTCGTAGAAATACATTTTAGTGAAAGAATTGCTCTGCTCTATCCTATAACTAACTTCACATGTAAATTGTATTTATGGCCTAAGCTCTTGAACATTGACTATGTTCAAGTATCCAGAGAAGCATTAGCTGGTCTGGTGCCTTCAGCTACCATCCAAACTGACAGCAAAGTTGTTATGGAACAACAAGAAAGACAGAACAAGCTCACTAAGGTAATGCTGTAAGCACTTCAGCTACACATCAAAGCAACCATCTCATATCTCAAATTAACACTAAATTTCCATATTCATCAAATTTCTCCAGGTGCTGCTTCATGAAAGAGATTTTACTCTGGTGGGGGAAGGAATGCCTATAACTTGCTAAGTCTTCTCATGTCTTACCATGAGAAGACTCTCTTCAGAAGGTGAGACATTACAAAACAACAGAAAAGACACACTAGTCCATTATCACCTATGATCAGCCCATTGTGCACTGCTGATCCAGCTTGATGTTTAAAGCCAACAGCAACAGTGCTGAGGCCTGGACAGGATGACTCATTAGGGGTGGGGTTATCACAGAATAATCACACCCTTGGGTATTGGGTACACAACCACATCTCAAGTCTTGTAACACCCCAGAGGTGTGATTATCTGCTGTCATGCTTTAATTCTTAATTAAAACAAGAGCTGCAGCTCAGATAAGATCTGTGAGAGGATTATGGTCATTCTTGGTTAGACAAGGGGGGACATGTATCTTTGGAATTAAAATTCAGGTGCTTGGGTGAACTCTGTAATGATGAGCCGTGCTTGAATCCACCTCTTCTTAGTTTTCCTTTTAATATGATTTAACCAGGAGGGAGCACACCCCAAAAGCTGCAACTTCCAGGATGCAAACACTGAATAACACAAAAAAGTGCACAGTGCTGCCATCATTCCAATAGTTTTGCACTTTAATCACTTCTTAGCATTTTAGTTTAAATAAAACTCTAAACTCTAAGTGTGCTTCTAATGATGCTAGAAGACTAGTTCTTGTTACTTAGCAATAGTACAAGTCACAGCACCCATAAAAACACTGGAGGAATGTTTTGATGAAGTGCATACTAAACTACTCAACTTACACATAGAAAGATGGATATACAGCCTGGGGAAAAATGAATATAAAACACTTCTGTGATTTTTTAAAAAATCTTATTTTTAACAAATATTAACCCAACTTAAGGTCTCTTTTAAAGGTTACATTTGCATTTACAAAGAACTTTCAAGCAATTTAACTACAATGAATTTTAACAAGGCGCTTCCTGTTCTGACTACTTGCGTATTTTTAAATTTTATGAGACTCTTCTGGCAGAGTTTTGTAGCCGTTAAGATGAAAGCCTGGATGCATGCATACTTGAAAAGTGGAGGAGGAGGAAAAAGAAGAATAAAAAGAAGAAAGGAAAATAATCAATTTGGTATCAAATTTATTCCAAAGCCGAAAAGTGCATTTTTTTCTGATTGTGAAAGAAGACATGCAGGGAGGTCGAAGGTCAAGCAAAGAGGAGACAGTATTGTGTAGGAACTGTCACGCATCACCACCTATTTTGACATGCACAGGGCCGTTTGTTGTCTGTCGAACATGCAAATTAAGTGCCTGCTGTCATAGCTAGCCGATATCTGAAAGTGGAAAATGAGACCACCTGTAACCAGTGAATGGAGTGATGGACAAGCATTCAGAGCTCGTCATTTCCAACGCCATTCACACCACCTCCGAATTGCATATGACATGTAAAAATCTTTTCTTAATATTCACAACCGGGAAGTTTGGGGAATT